>NC_067401.1:374965708-375590253 GCF_016432865.1 Antechinus flavipes
GCTATAGGGTGGTGGTAGTGTCAAAGGAGAGAGAAATATTATTTAGGTAGAAAAGATATGGGGGTACAATTACGGCTGGATAAGTAGATTTGAGCATTGTTGACAGAGAGCTAGCAAAGGAATCCATAGGAGCTGAAGAAATCACTAATTGAATTACTTTGGGGGACGTAGGTTCTATCTAGACTAAAAATCTAGGGCACCCTCACAATTAGTGGTTAAGAGTTGGATGGAAATCCAGCAAAGAAGACTAAGGAGCAAATTGTAAGTAAAAAGTTCCAGATTTGAATTCTGCTAAAGATCCTTTCTAGCAAAATGTGATCTTAGAAAAGTCAACTTCTCAGTCTCAGTTTCTTCATTTGTAAAAATCTATGCCACACTGTTGTAAGATGAGGTAATATGTTTAAAGCACTGATTATTTCTAAAGGATATCGAGCTTTGAGAAACTCAACTTACATCCCTAATGTGCCTGAGTTCAGCATCTGTCAAACATTGAATATTCATTAGATGCCAGACACTTTGCTACCACTGAGAATATGAGAGATAAAAAACAAAGCAGTTACTACCCTCATTCTTTTGAAAACTATAAACAATTAAGTTGGAAGTAATTGAGTGGGCTGGGAATGGGGAAAGTCTGTAACAAATAGCTTCAGGATCCCCAATTGATAAATGATCAAAGGATATGAACAGACAGTTTTCATATGAAGAAATTAAATCCATCTATAATCATATAAAAATGCTCTAAATCACTATGGATTAGAGAAATACAAATTAAAACAACTCAGAATGGATTAGAGAAATACAAATTAAAACAACTCAGAGATAGTATCTCATGCCTCTCAGACTGGCTAAGATGACATTGAAAAAGATAATGATAAATGTTGAAGGGGATGTAGGAAAACTGGGACACTTAATACATTTTTGGTAGAACTGTGAATGGATCCAGTCATTCTGGAGAACAATCTGGAACTATGTCCAAAGAGCTGTCAAACTGTGCTATAACCCTTTGATCTAGCAGCGCTACTACTGAGTCTGTATCCCAAAGAGATCATAAAAAAAAGGAAAAACCCACATGTGTGAAAATATTTATGTCAGTTCTTTTTATGGGATCAGAGAATTGAAAAATGCGCATTAGTTGGGGAATGACTGAATAAACTATGGTATGTAAAAGTAATGAAATATTATTGTTCTATAAAAAAATGATAGGCTGATTTTCAAAAGGCCTGGAAAGATTTACACAAACTGAAGCTGAGTGAAACAAGCAGAACCAGGACTACATTGTACATAATAACATAATAAGAATGTCTAATGATCAACTATGATAGATTTGGTTCTTTTCAGCAGTTCAGTGATCCAGGGCAATCCCAATAAACTTTGGATGGAAAATGCCATCAGCTGAGAGAACTATGGAGACTGAATGTAAATCAGCACATGCCATGTTCATTTTTTTCTTTCTTCTGATATTTTTTTTCTTGTGGTTTGTCCCTTTTGATCTGATTTTTCTTTTCCAACATGATCATAAGGAGATAACATGGAAAGTGAATGTACATGTATAATCCTCCCAAAAAAGTTGTTTTACATGTAAATAGGGAAAATAAAAAGGAAAAAGAAAAAGATCTAGATCTTTTCTAGATATCAAAAGTGGATCTCTACTCTATATAATGGGTCATTCTGCTTAAGACTGATTGTTTCAGCCAGATATAAGTTCATAAAAGACAGCTACCTTAAATCAAAAATGAATTTTTAAAAATACACAATAATAAATTACTTTACTATGGCTAAAGAAAACAAAAAAAAGAGCTCTTACAAAATTGTTGAAGTCTATGAATGGGTACTTTCCAAAGGTGACAAGGTCTTTAAAAAAAAAGTCATTAAAATAAAATTATTCAGAAACTTATCAAAAAGAAAAATACCATATAGCTGCAGGAACATTTCTTCTCCACATTTTTAGGTATTTTCAGCTCTGTTAGAACTTTTTATTTATGATCACTCTTGGTTTTCACAAGTACTACTTAGCTAAGGCCAGTTGTAAAGGGGAAATAAAAATAACCTTAAGGTACAGGTGGAGCTTCTCACATCATCTTTCCAGCCTTTGCTTCCTTTGTCTTTTGCCTTCCTTTCTGGTTCATTGTCACTCCAGCTTGATTTTGGTAATTAGAAGAAAGGATGAGCAGAAACCCAGCTGGCTGCTACTATAACACTCATTATGCCATCCTCCTTCCTACCCCCATTTTGGTCAGTTATGACTATATAGCACCCTTGAGGGAGATCTCTCTTTACTCCCACTCCTGATTCTTTTATCTTTTTCAGAACGTGGTCTCAGTTTTCACCTCTGACTCCTCATCCTACCACTTCTAAATCATCCATTTTAGGGTCATAGACTGGAAGCTAGAAACAGCCCTAGAGATCATGTTACCATTCCCTTTTACAGATCTGGCAACTTATTCTAGAAAGGTGGTTTTTCAAAGTCATACAAAAATTATTTATCTGAGTGGACCATCCTCTCCCCCTATTTGCCCTTTCACACATCAATCATATCTCTAACTTTTGTCTGGGAATGAATTGGGGGTGAGAAAGAGAACTTAAGTATATTCCTTAAACACCATTTATTAGAATGCTTTGTGAAAAACTCCCAGATTCATTGTGAGATAAATAATAAATGTGGACCTAATAAATGTTAGGAACTTTACTAACATTTAAAGTGCTATTTTGGAAGAGAATGAGTTTTAAGCATACAAGTTACTAAGACTAACTAGGATGTAAATTGGATGATAATAGCTGTGTACCCTAAATTATCTTTAAGAAGAGGCAATTTATGATAAAATTTCTAAATAGTTCTGTTATTTTAGAACAAATTATTTCTCTCAATCTTAATTTCCTCATCTATAAAATGAGCACAGTTATCCTTCCACAATATTTTTGGTTAAAAATCACAAGAGACTATTCTTTATCCAATAATATTGAGTAGTATTAAAAGGAAATATCTGAATAAGGCATTATTGAAAATGGCCATAGAAAACAATTCTTAAAAACATTTTACTTTAGTGGCTTCCTCTTGTAAATAATATTACCTAAGATGTTTCCAAATAATTCTCATTGACAGATTTTTTCAAGAAGATTTTAGAATGTTTTTTCATTTAAATATTCATGGTGATTTAAGCCCCCTGCTTTACAGTCCAGGTTATTAATATATTGTTATAGCTATTAGTATCTTAATGTGCATTTACTACTATTCAAACCCTTTGGGGGGTTGTATTTGAAAAGTACTTTAAACATTGCAATGTATATACATTCCCTATTGTTGCTTTTAATAGGGCTAAGATCTGGCAAACTTGGAGAGCAGTGTGAAGCAGTTGTACGCTTTCCTAGACTCTTTCAGAAGTATCCATTCCCTATTCTCATCAACTCTGCATTTCTAAAGCTGGCTGATGTATTCAGAGTGGGGTAAGTCTAATATGTCCTTTCTAAAGACCAGTGTTCTAAAGTTATTTGTTTTAATTTGGAAGTGAACTTTTTTCCCTCTATCTTGGCTTCTCTTGCTAGAGTGTCTGTTATTTGATTTAGTTGTTTTTCTTTTTTTCTGACTTATTCTCAGGTTCTGTTATCATCTTCTTGCAGGTGACTGCCACATCTACATATTTTGCCTTTATCTTTCTTCAAAGTTCTGCCATTGATCATTGAAAGGCAGGATGGTGTAAAGGCCTAGAAGGTCTGGTTCAGTTTTGCCTCATTCACTATATGTGTGAATTATTTCTTAGATTCATTTTCCTTTCCAGGAAACTGGGGATAGTCATAATGTGGTACTTATCTCTTTAGGTTGTTTTGATGGTGAAATGAGATGTGTGTGTATGTATATAATATTTTGAAAAACTGCAATTTGTAAATGTCAGTTATTATTATGATATTCCATTTCCTCCCGTCAGCCTTTGTACAGGCTTTCCTCTATGCTAAAATGTTCTCCATTCACTCCTCTGCCTCTTGAAATCTTTAGTTTCCATCAAAATTCAGTTCAGGTCATTTCCTACATAGAATTTTTTTTTTCCAATTTTTTTTTGTTGTTGTTCCTCTGCCTTCAATATTTTTTTTACTTATACTATTTTGTATTTTCTTAGCTGTGTGCATATTGTTCTTTCCAGAAGTATGCAAAATTTTTAAGGCTAAGTAACTAACTAAATATATAAGTAACTAAAAATGCTAGATGCTGAATGAATGCTTCCTAAATTGAATTAAACCAGCCTTCCACTCCATCTTTTCATAATAGATATTTTTACTTTATTCACTTAATGTTAAAATAATCAAAAAAAAAATACATAGCTGTTAATCACCTCATTGTGAGTCCTATCAGAATTTTCCTTCTAAGTAAAATATAAAGCATGAGAGGTAGTATAAACTTAAAATTCATATACATAATCAAAGTCTGTATCCAACTATTAAAAAAACAATAAAAGCAAGTACATAAACCAACTCTAAACAGTTAACAAAGAAGTTACTTCTCAGATTTAAAACAAAACAAAAACAAAAAAAGACCAAAATAGTCATTCACAGAATTTGAAAGGAATTCAGTCCGATCATAACCAAATTTGAGAAATAGTCATCTAATGTTTGTTTTAAGTTATCCAATGAGGAGGAATCCTCTGCTTCCTCATATTAGGATTATGACATTTTAAAAAAAATTTTCCAAGTGTAAGACATGAAATTTACTGTTATTAAATTTCATTCATACTGTTTTTAAAATTCATTCATAGATTTTTGTCCAATACTCTTGCCTATCAGATCTTTGGAATCTCAGCTTTGTCATCCAGTCTTCTGTGTGAGCTGCAGGTGAATATGCCATCTATTCCTTTGTCCAACTCATTGAGAAAAATGCTTTAAAAAAAAAAAAAAGCATAGTATAAAGCACAGATCCTTGGAGCATTTTGGCTCCAGCCATATTAGCTTCTGTTCATACAGAACAGAATCTCTTCCTTGTAAACTTTTTCCTTCCTCTCAGTTTTCTAGACCATCTGTTTTGATCTAATCTTTGCTCCCCTTACTCTCTTCTTTGTAATCTATCTTTTTTATGTCCTTTTTTTTTTTTTTTTTGCATGCCCCTATAGAATGTATCAGTTCCTTGAGTGCAGTTTTTGTCTTTGCTTCCTCATATTAGGATGAGGAATCCTCTTGTTAGTAACAAGAGTTCCTTATATGAAGTAGTAGTTGCTACTACTACTACTAACAAGAGTTCCTTATATGAAGTAGTAGTTGCTTGCTTAATGTTTATTGACATTTTAAAAATGCACTCCACTAAGTTTAATCTAGAATTAAAGTAACTTCACTAAAATCACATTAGTGACTAGTATCAGAATTGAAATCACAATCTGTTTCCTACTTATTAACTGAAAAACTTTTTTACTACTGTTTCACACTTCTGCTTTTATACCCTCCAATAGGTGTAAATGTTCCATGCATATTGGTTATAGAAGAGCTATTAATGTATTATAAAATCCACATATACATAAACTCTGTTCAATGACTTTGTAAATTTTAGCCATCTGAAAAGCTAATATGCTGCCTTTAGTAAACATGCCTTCTCTTTTTGCTTGCCTATCATACTTTGCTTTGAAGAAAAAAATTTGTGTCACAGAAATAGCCTGAAGAGGTGTGAGAATGATTGGACAGTCACCTTTTTTATTGTTTACCTGTACATGTGTGTTTATATATATAGGTTAATATAAACAAACATACCTGTATGTGGGGGGTGGGAGGTTATATATTATATGTGGAGTGAGTGTTAGAAAGGTATTGAAGGTAAATTCGGAGGGAGGCCATAACTCCATCTTGTTCTGTATCAGCCATTTTTCTGATTTTAATTTTGCATGTTAATCTTTGATGAACTGAAACAACCAACTTCAGCAATTGTGTCTTTCAATGTCTTCTCTCTTGTTCTTATCAGAACAAAACGACTTCATAGCTGAAGGTGGAGGATTCTGGAGTCCTTGAAATGTCCTCCTCCCTTGTCTGGCCTGATGAACAGTTCTCTTTGATATAGTGAAATGAATTATACCAAGAAAATAAACACTTATCTATTTACTGCAACAAATGATATATATTTTTCTTTAGCAAGTGTTCGTTTTCTTTGTATGGCCATTTACGCTTTGTTGGATATCCATGTTGCTGTTCTCCATGTTTCTTATAATGTATAAATATTAATTGGTGAATTGTGAATGGTGCATTCCTCATCCACTGCTGGTGGAGAGTGACACACTCGGTGTAATAAAACTTTTTTCCTGATTTAGTCTGGCTTATTGGCCTTAGCTAATCGAATTGATGAGAAAAATCATGCTACAAAGGAAATAAGTAGGTCACTGTTACTACTTCCTATTCATTTTCCTTAAATGATGAGTCCAAACAGTAGGTTAAAAATAGAGAATGAGTGATTATGGATTGATCCTTGTCATTACTATTTTAAGCAGATAGAATGTTTTCTTTTCTTTTTTCCTTTTTTAGAAACAATTTCCTAAGGCTGTGTGTGCTTAAAGTTACTCAACAAAGTGAAAAGCATTTGGAGAAAATTCTGAATGTGGATGAGTTTGTGAAGAGGATCTTCTCTGTGATTCATAGCAATGACCCTGTGGCAAGAGCTATTACACTCCGGTATGATAGTTTCACTTGGTATCTAATATGATTCACAAAATTAAATTCTTTAGGAAACTAGAATATTATTTGTTTGTAGGTTTTAGGGATTTCTTTTTGTGACATTAAAGCTCAAATAATGAAGAAGATAAACTAATAACCTGTCACTCCTAATACTTGGGATTTATATCCTATGATATAATTTTTATCTAAATAGTAGCATAAGATGGATGTGTGATATCTCTCTCTTTCTCTCTCTCTATGTATGTATGTGTATGTATGTATGCGTGTGTGTGTGTGTGTGTATATATGTGTGTATATATATATATATATATATACACATATATATATATATATATATGTATATATATATATATATATACACATACACATACGTATTTTAAATTCTGAGTAAAGTTTACCTTCTTTTACACTCAGTAGATAATGACTTTTGAAGTCAGATAACGATTAAGCCTGCATTTTAAAAATTATTTATACGAAAAGGTAACAGCCAACTTCTTGGAAAAAATTTGTTTTAATTTTTTTATTCTAACCGTAATAAACACCAAGATAAAAGGATATTTCCATATACATAGTAGAAAAGAAAATGAGGGTTGTATAAAAAACAGTAGCTATTTTGTACAGCTTTTCTTTTTAACTATATAAAATAAACTCTATATATCTTCTTTATATTTTCAAATCTTATAATATTCTGAAGATATAAAGAATATTTTTATATAATGGTGGTATGGTAGAAAGTGAGGTTTACTTTTTAAAAATAGCAGATCATTGTAATATTCTTCTCTAAAATATAAAGTTTTCTGGGGGCAGGTTTCTTGGGGGGGCTTCTGGAGGCAGCCTTAGTTTCAGTTCAGTATAATTACCCCAAATGCAGCCAGGAGTTAAAAGTCCAAATCCTTTATTGTCTCCTTTACTTGGGGCTCTGCTAGTTTTCTGGAGGCCTTCCAGATCTTGGTTTTAGTGTTTTCCACAGGACAGCCTGCCACCACTTCTCTGTCTTCCTTAGTTCTACCCACCTGCCTTCTCTGGCTTCTGAATCTCCTCAGCTTCCAAAGGTTTGTGCTTGAGCCTCCAGCCACAATAAAGGGGGACAATGGAATGAATCTATCTCAGCCTCAGAAAGCTTCTAGTGCGCTTGTCCTTTCTGGCCCTGAGAGCTCCTCCTTATATATTCCACATTGAGTATATACCAATCATTGTATCACTAGGAAACCATTATTTGTTGTAGGAGTAAATCGGTGCTAAACTAGATTTAACCACTGTCTCCTCAATTCCACTTACTTAGCACCTTGTTTCAAGTTCTGGCCCATAACAGATCATATAAGCAGTTTTTTCACAATGGTTCGGAGAAACTGTCTTTTATGGTCTTTGTTCCCTGACTTAGAGGATAAGACCTTCCCTTCCTCCACATCTATACACATCCAGGAAACTTGGGAAAAAGAAGAGAATTATCATTACACATCCTACTCCCTTTTTTTCCTTTTTTTATACTCTCTGCTGATTTCATCAACTCTCATAGATATAACTCCCACATCTACTTATCCAGTCCTTATCTTCTTCCTGAGCTATATTCTTGAATCTCCAAGTACTTGGTGAGCTCTCTATGTTCCATGGGCTCAGCATGTACAAACTGAATTCATTCTTTTCCCCCTAAACCCATTTATCTTCCTAACTTCTCTTTTTCAGCCAAGGGTACCACCACTGTGTACTTTTATACACAATAAGCCCTTAATGTTTATTATAAAGAGCTTTTTCATTCATTCATTTAGAAGCTAAAAATCATCGTTAACTTTTTGTTTTCTCATTCTTTCCCTTTCTCCATATCCAATCAGTTGCTAATCTTAGTGGATTCAACTTCCATAACATCTTGTACATCTATTCCCTTTTCTCTATTCTTATCACAGCTACCTTTATTTATGGCTTTCATCACCTTTTACCTGGTTTTTTTCAGTACCCTTCTAATTGGTCTTTTGGTATCACAAACTCTTCCTTCCTCTAACCCATCCTTTATACAGATGCCATATTGATTACCCTAAAGCACCAGTTTTTGCTAACGAAGTTAAATTAGCAAGCTTTGTTTAGTGTTTATTATAAGCCAGGCAGTATGCTAAGGGCTGGGGAATACATGTACAAGCAGAAGGAAAAATAGGCCTATATCTCAAGCAGCTTACAAGAAAAAGTAGTCAAGGACTGGAGTGATTTCCAGAGTTGGAGTGTCTGCTATAGCAAAGTAGACAGTGTTAGTAGACAATGTGGACATTGGAACAAAGTACTTAAGTGTAAGAAGAGTCCAGAGATGCAGTGAACATCATATGATCTTCCAGGATAAAAAGACAAAGTCAGGGGAAAGTCAAGAGGTCAGCCTGAAAAATAATGAAATTACAATAATAAAAAGTTTCAGTGTCTCCCTGCTACAGACATTCTTAACCTGGGATCTGTGATCTATTTTCAGTATTAAAAAATGTATTTTATATAACTTACTCCTGCGTTCTTTTTCCTACTATGTATCAGACAAAGTAACACTTCACAGCATGTTACAGAAATATTTAAATTTCATAACATCATTTTCATAACCAAAAATTCTATATATTTTTCCAGCTTTAGTCTATGAAGAAACTCATTCTATTTTTTAAAAAATTGAGTAGTATTTTGTTATTCCAATTAAAAAGATAGTTTTCAGCATTCATTTTTGTAAGATTTTGAGTTCCTAATTTTTTCTCACTCTTCAAGACAATAAACAATCTGATGTAATACAGTGTACTACATGTACAATTATTTTAAACATATTTCCATATTAGAACAAAAGAGAAAAACCACAAGAAAGAAAAAGCCAATCAAAAAAAGGTGAAAATAGTGTGCTTTGATCCAGACTCCATAGTTCTCTCTCTTGATGTGGACGGCATTTTCTATCTGAAGTCCATTGGAATTGTCTTGGATCATGTCATTGCTGAGAACAGTTAAGTCTATCATGTTAATCATAACATAATCCTTACTGTGTACAATATTCTCCTGGTTCTGCTTACTTCAATCAACATCAGTTCATGTAAGTCTTTCCAGGCTTTTTTGAAATTGGCCTACTCATCTTTTATAGAGTAATAATGTTCCATTACATTCATATAACATAAGTTATTCAGCCATTTCTCAATTGATGGGCATTCTACTCAATTTTCAATTCCTTGCCACCATAAAAAGGGCTGCTACAAACATTTTTGCACGTGTGGGTCCTTTCCCATCTTTTATGATCTCTGGGATACAGATTCAGTGATACTTATCTTATTTTAACTTTTATTGATACAGCTTAACTTGGCCTTCTTCTTCCCCTTTCCCCTGAATTTACTTTGTCTTCTTTTTCTGGGCATTGCTGTAGAATGTTGGGAAGTTTAGCATCCATCATTCCTGAGAGAAAGAATGCTCATCACAATATTCGGCAAAGCCTTGATTCACATGATAATGTGGAAGTTGAAGCTGCTGTATTTGCTGCTGCTAATTTCTCTGCACAATCCAAGTAAGAGCATACTTTTAACTTCTAGCTTCCCAAGTATATAATATTTCAAGGAGTGACTATTTAATGTTAAGCATCTAGTAAATTATCAGTGCATTGTTTTGCTCTTGGGACTATAAAAGAACAATAAAATGTGATCTTACTAGGTCTATGCTCTAGTTAATGAGAAAAGATTAACATGCACAATGAATTAAAGGAATAATTCAGTGCAGTAGACAGAGGGCTAAAAGGATGTCATGAAAAATTCAGAGCTTCTTTCATCAAAGAGATAACCTTTCTTCAATGAACATTAATCTTTGTTCCTTTCATTTTATTTTATTTAAAATAAATTTTATTGATTTTATTTACCACTTATAGATACTCTTGAGTATCTATACTAAAGTAAATATAAAACCTAATTATGTTAAGAAACTGATGGGTTATATTTATACCTTTTTTTTCCCATTTTACTAAGGAAGCCTCAAATACTGAAAGCATTAATCATTTATAAAGTGTTTTGCATGTATTATTTCATTTGTTCTTTATAATAATTTTGTGAAGTAGTTGCTGTTTTGATATTTTTACAAATGATGATAGTTTAGTATGCATATAAGGTGGGACTGAGTCCTTTCCCCTAAATTTTTGGATTTGTCATAATCTAACTTATGTTTTAGCTATTTATTATATATCATCTTATCCCTATTAGACTGTAAATTTCTTGGAATTAGGGACTTTTTTTTTTAAATCTCTTGTACCTAGCACTTTTGCTTATACAATATAGATACTTAATAAATGTTTTTTGAATTAAATTACTAGTGAAAGTGTAAATTCTATGATAAGAATGAAGGTCATTTCATTAAAGAACTAGTACTAAAAGATTGTGTGGGGTAGTATGGAAAGAGCACTGAATTTAAATTTACAGACTTTTTGTTGGAAGCCTCTTCCAGCTGCTTGTTATTTAGATGACCTGGGACTAAACACTTAGTCTCTCCCAAGCTTTTGTTTTCTCCTCCATTAAAGGAGAGGGTTGTACTACATAATTTGTTAACTCATTTCAAGTTCTGTGGTGCTAGTCCACATATTATAGGTTTGAAAACTCTTGCTTACTATCATAGCAGATTTATTAAGGTTAGCTTTGGGGGATAGGAAGAGAGGTGGGTGTTCTGTTTTAGAAATCACCAGGTCTTTTGGGTGATCTTGGAAGTCATTTCTTTTCAGATCTTTAAAAACATGAGCAAATTTAAATAAAGATGTCTTTAAACATCGATTTCTCTTTCCATAGGGATTTTGCTGCAGGAATCTGTAACAAAATAAGTGAAATGATTCAAGGTATGTAAGTTCCACTTGATAAGAAACAATTCAGTTTTTCTTTATATTCACTTTATGCACTATTGAATTAATTAGGATGGTTTAATTGTATTATAATTGTGTCACATATATATGTGTGTGTATATATATATATATATATATATATACACACACACACACTTGACTAAAGAAAGAGATAGAGAAAAAATGATTCAAATAGCATTGACAATTCTTTGCACCCATTCACTCTGTGTGCACATGCTTCAGAGCAAGTGTGAGAAAGGAGATAATAGCATTTATATAGCACTTTATATAGATTTTAAATCATTTGAAACATGAATCTTCTGTTTCCTCAGTAGGTACCTTTTGTAGGATGAACATCTCATCCCATTGAGCATAATTATACAATAATCTCTTGAACATACTTACTGACTTTCTATTTATGATGATAGAACCAATGAGAAGGGACAATTTTATTTGGTCTACCTAGCTTTCTTGGTAAGCTAGAAAGCCTCCATTGTATTTTCTTTTGTCTTCTTTATAACCTCATTTGTTTTATAGTTAATAAGAAAAAGGAACAATTATGTGATGGTAGGGATCATCCTTTGATATAATCACATTTATGTTCCAAGCCCATTCAAGATTTTTTTTTCTCCTCATCAGTTTTTATACTAGCTAAATCTTATTTGTTTTTTCCTGTTTGAGTCAAAGTCCTTACTCTTGCCTGTTTCTAATTAGTAACTTCACTGGGTATAGTGAGAATATGGAAAATAAAATTTATGTTCAGTTATTTCCTTAGTCACCCATCTCAGATCCTTTTGCTGTTTTGATATGGGCTATCTTTTTTTAAAAGACTCTGGAATCTCTCCATTTACAAATGTTAAATATACTATCTATTAAATATACTATACTATCTATTATGGGTGATTAAAGGAATTTTCAGGGATAATTTTAACTATTGGTGATTTTATATTGATTTTAGAACCTTATTCTAATATAAGCTATAACCCCATAATATATGCTTTTAAGTTGTCATTGACAATAAAAATACATGCTTGCTTTGTGTCAACAATGAAAAAAAAAACCTTTTTTTTCATATTTGGGAGGTGACCCATAATTTTCTAGACCTTGAATTGTGTCTATATTCAATACAAGTAGAGCTTATCTTCCTTTAGACCCATGATAACGTTGTATTTGGTTCAAGGAAAATATTTTAAGGCCATTGGGAATGTCTTGTTCTTTGACCATGAACAATGTTGCTTAGAAGCAAGAGTTTAGAAGATAAGGAAGCACATAGGATGATTTTATTATTATTTCATTAAAGATAATATTTATGTATACACACACAAACTCATGCACACATATACATTTATGGCTTTGTACGTAGTTTTTTTTTATTTGTTATATTAATGTCAATTGTAACCATAACTTGTATGGTTACAAGTGATATTTAAATTGATGATTCCAAAGGTCTTTTTCAGTTCTCATCCTTGTCCTTTCCAGAGTATTTGAAACTGTTGATCATGCCTGATAGATACTCTTTCCTCTTTGAGTTTACTTTTTTAATATGTTTTCTTCCTGTTTATTTTTGTCTACTACTAGAGGCAGCTAGTTGGTACAGTGCATGGATTACTGGGCCTAGAATCAGGAAGATCATAATTCAAATCCTTCGTCAACTTAATAGTGTATGACACTGAGCAAGTAACATAACTTAGATCTGTTTCAGTTTCCTCATCCATAAAGTAGGGGTAACAATAGCACCTATCCTCCCCCGGAGTTGTCTTGAGAATAAATGCAATCACGTTATATATAAATACAGTTATCACGTTGAAGCACTGACCTGGGTTTTCTTCTCTTTAACTCTTCATCTGGATGAACTCTGTGGCTGGAATGCAGTCCTCTTTACTTCTGGCTATTCAGAATCCCCAGCTTCTTTCACCCCTTACCTTATATGACATGCCTACATGAAGCACTTCCTGATCCTTCTCCTTTATCCCTGAAATTACTGCCTAGATATATATTTGTGTGTGTGTGTGTGTGTGTGTGTGTTTATACATACATAAACATAAAAATGTGTAATATGAGTTATATGCACACCATATTCACTTATATGTGTGCATATTATTTCCTGAGATTCAGTGTAAGAACCTCATATAGAAAAAAACTATTTTGGTTTTGTCTTTGTGTCCCCAATGCTTAACATTGTACTGTTTGGCACATAGCATACTTTTTGAAATGCTTGTTGGCTATATGATTAATACAAGTATATTTGAAGCCATGAGCTAATATTTCAAAGACTGGGAAAATGCCTATATTATTAAGACAGAGATAACTACTCTCCTCTCTTTACTCTAGGAAGGAAACATGCATTTATTAAGTGCCTACTCTGTGCCAGATGCTTAACAATATCTCATTTATTCTTCGCAACCACCTTGTATTGTAAGTGTTATTCCCACTTTACGATTGAGGAAACTGAAACAAACTAATGACTTGCCCAGCAACTAGTAAATGTCTGAGATTGAAATTGAACTCAAGTCCTTACTCCAAGTCCAATGCTCTATTCAATGTATTACCTAGTAACCCTCAAGATTTCTAATAGGCTTATAATTACTCACCATTGGTCATGAGAAAAATAAAATAAAAGAAATAAGCTTTGACATTAAAGTAGTTTAAAAGTATCTCTGTTCACAGTACTCAAAATTGAATCCATAGAAAACTTAAGGTACTAATAAATAAAAACAATGTAGGTAATAAATGATTTAAGTAGCAAGATATAAGACAAAACCTCACAAATATTTATTTCTTTAGATCAGTGTCAAGAATAAAAAGAAACTGATAATGAAAAGAGGCTACTACCCTCTATAGTAGCAGGATATTTTAGCATTGATTTATAAAACATCTGAGATGTATAAATATAAAACTTCAAAGTGGTTCTGCCAGAAATGAAGAAAGAATTGAACATATAGACATCTGTGCATATCTAAGATAGAACAAATATGTAAAGGCCAATACTTAACACACTAACTTACTTATTTAATGCTATACATGGCATTACATAAAATAAGAAGATTATTTCATAAATTTATGAAGTCAAAATTCACTTTAAAATATTATCAAGAACTGACAAAACAGGAGGAATAATGGGAAGAAATGTAAGCTAGCATTACTAAATATGTAAGCTAGCACTACTAAATACTAAATAAGCTAGCTAGCACTACTAAATACTAAATAAGCTAGCACAAATTTAGCTAGCACAATTTTTAAAACCATCTGGTACTGAAAAAAAAAAAAAAGTAGATCAGTAGACTAGAAAAGAGACCCCCTGAAATAGAGCATAATTAATAAAAAAAGATTTGTATATGATAAACATTTTTAAAAATATGGATCATTTTTCTGTTGTGTCTTACTCTTTGTGACCTCATTTGAAGTTTTCTTGGCAAAGATACTGGAGTAGCTTGCCATTGCTCATTGGACAGAGAGAAACTGAGGCAGAGTGGGTTGAATGACTTGCCCAGGATCACAGTTAGTGTCTGAGGCTAAGTTTGAATTTAGGAAGATGAGTCTTCCTGACTCTAGGTCTGGTACTCTATCTGGTGATCTTTGCCGCCTTTCTAAAAACTATTAGGGCTTGAATATTCAGTTAAAACTCTGAAAACTGTGTAGTTTTTATAGCAGTTAGTGGATTTGTATCCATAACCAGAACCATATTCACAGACTTCAACTTAAAAAAAAATTATAAAGCAAGAGGCATCAAAAACTAGCTGGTATTAATTAAAAATTAGAGAGATTATGAAACCAAAGAATTGAGTAATCCAGTATTTGATAAAGGGAAAACATAAATTACATAGGAAAAAACTCCTGATTTGGAAAAAATGACTGGAAAAATTAGAAAGCCATCTGGCAGAAATTACACTACCTTCCACAATACATTCTAAATGGATATATGATTTTAATATTAAAAATCATACTAGAAAAAAATTAAAAACATCATATACCTGTCATAATTATAGGTAGGGAATTGTATTTTTAGCCAAACAATGAATAGGAGCAATTCCAGAAGATACAATAGTTAACTTTGATAACGTAAAACTGAAAAGCTGCATAGACATTAGTGTATCTAGGATAAGAAGGGAAGTGATCAAATGGAGAAAAAAAGTCTTTATCATATTTCTCTGATAAGAATTTGGTATCCAAGATATATAACTGATATGAATACACATGCACGTTTGTGTGTATATATGCATGTATATAATACATACGTAGTCAAAGGATATGAATAGTTTTCAAAAGAATTGCAAGGTGTTCGTTAATCACATGAGAACAATATTCTACATCACTAATAGGAAGAAAAATTCATGTCAAAACACTGACATTTTACTTTACTTATACTTTTTACTTTTACTTTATATCTTGCCAATTAACAAAAATGACAAATTGGCAAGTCAGTGAAAAGCACATTAATATATTTTTATGGAGTTAAGTGGTCCAAATATGTTGGAAAGAAGTTTGGGATTATGTTAATAAAGTGACTAAAATATCCAAACCCTTTGAGCCAGAGACTATTGCTAGGTTTATAACCCAACAAAGTCATCAATAAGAAAAGAGTTCCCATGTACTTCAAAATATTTATAACAGCACTTTGGTGGCAATTACTAAAAAGTAGATTATATCAACACATGCATCAGTTGGGAAAAAGCTAAATAAAAATTGTTGTACATTAATGTGATAGAATATAACTGCTTTAAGAAATAATGTTTATGATGAAAAGAAGCATGGACAAATCTATATGCACTGATGCTAAGTGAAGTAAACAAAGCCAAAAAAAAAAAAAAAAATGTACACAGTTGGCTAAAATAATGTAAATGGAAACTACACTGAAAAAATAAAAGTAAATGAAAAAAATATATAAATATCAAGTAGGACACAGAAAAAGAAAAAGGAGAAGATACTCCCAACATACCCCTTTGGGGAGAAGGGAAGAAATAAGCCAAGTGACACACATTAGACATGTTTTTGAACTTTTTCAATGTATCAGTCAGTTATGCTGACTTTTTTTTCTCATAGAAAGTACTATTTTTCATATGGGATGGTTCTTGGGGAGGAAGAGGGAGAAGGTTACATGAGATACTAAGGTAAGATAAGAAAGAAAATGTTACACTTTTTTTTAAAAAGAGATTAAAAAGGAACAAAGGTCACATGGGATAGACTTACAAAGGAATGTAGAAGAAAAGCCTTGTTTGTTTTATTGGTTTTGTTTGGACTTAAAGTCTAGGATGAGAATTTTTTAACCCCTTTATTTCCTTTGTTTATTTAACTGTTTAATGATACATGTACTACTTGGGACAAGCAATAATTGTGGTTATCTGGGAGCTATTAACATTTCCTTTTGCATCTAGGTTTAGCCACACCAGTAGACTTGAAACTGAAATTGATCCCCATATTGCAACACATGCATCATGATGCAAGCCTGGCTTCTAGTGCTCGGCAACTCCTACAGCAGCTGGTCACATCCTATCCCTCTACCAACATGGTTATTGTTACACTGCACACTTTTACCCTGCTTGCTGCTTCATCTTTGGTTGATACTCCGAAGCAGGTAACTTTAATTTCCTTTATTAAACAAGTCATCTTCAAGCCCTTAAAACTATATATTGTTGTTCACACCTCATAAATACAATAAAAATAGGCTTTTCAATTTTTATGACTTTTTTTTTAAGCTATATTCTCTAATACAGGGGTCCTCAAACAGTGGCCTGCGGGCCAGATATGGCAGCTGAGGATGTTTATCCCCCTCACCCAGAACTCTGAAGTTTCTTTATTTTAAAGGCCACAAAACAAAGTTTTTGTTTTTACTATAGTCCGGCCCTCCAACTGGCCCCCTATTTAAAAAGTTTGAGGACCCCTGCAAAATGGTAGTTAAACTCCATGTATTTGCTTTTTACTTCACTATGGTTTCTATGCCAATATTTGTAAATCCTTAAGATGAAACAAGTAGTAGTTTCTCATCTGGTCATTTGAAAGCCATTCATTACCAGTTGAAGTATCTTTATTTCTCTAGTAATTATAAGCAAGTCATCTTATAGATCTTTAATCTAGCAGTTTTGTGTCTGTTATGGGAAAGTTAAAAAGTTTGAATAAGATTCTTAATTTTTATTTAGTTAAAACCTATAATTTGGGAGGCTCTACAAATAGAAATATCTAAATTGCAGATATATTACTGTAATGTTCTCTTTGTTTTGGTTTTCTTGGCGTCTCTGGAAGCAGCTTTCTTTTCAGTTCAGTAATCAACACAAGTACACCATTTGTTAAAATCCAATTCCTTTATTATCTCTTTCAAAGCCTTGTCTTCTTTTCTGGGGCCCGATTAGCTCTCTCTCTCCTTGGTTCCGAGAGCTTGAGCTCCTGCCATCAGTCCTTTGTCTTCTCTGCCTCTGCCAGCTTCTCGAATGAATTCTGGCTAAGGCTCCTAGCTTATATGCTCTACACTGAGTATAAACCGATCTTTCTATCACTAGGAAATCATTATTTGTTATAAGATTAAATCAGTGCTAAACTAGATTTAACCATTGTCTCCTCACTTCCACTTAGTACCTTGTAAACATCCTTTGTTTCAAGCTCAGACTTCTGGCCCATGATACATTATGTAGGCCTTTAACTATATGTGGCCAAGTTTTTTTTTGTTGTTGTTTTGTTTTGTTTTTAATGTTTTATTAAAGCTTTTTATTTTCAAAACATATGCATATGGCCAGTTTTAATATTGCCTTTGTACTCATTCACTACCTCAAGGGATCTTTCTATCCCACTATTTCTTCTAAATTGTAACTAAGTTCCTGGGACCGTGGGTTAGGTCTGTGTTAGGGGACTCTTAATCTCCCTGTCACTTCTCTTTTTTCTTCCCTGTCAACCATACATATACCTGTCTCTTGCCTTTTCCTTTAATATTCAACTCTTATAGCTCAGTTATGTTTCTCATACAATCAACTCTATTTTTAACAGCTTCCTCCTCCTTTTCTATTTAATTTTTGTCTGCTACTTAATAGAAATTTCTCTGCTGCCCCAGTTTTCATTTTATCTTTTATTATTCCATTTGTAAGCCAGAAAATAGTTCTAATTGTGACTGATAAGGGAGCAGTCTGAATACTAGTAAATTATTACTGTTCATTTTGTCTTACTATTCCTTATCAGTCACTAAAATTTGTATAACTTCATGTTGTCCTTAAAAGCATGTATTATACTTACAAGTTAGGTTTTTCTGCATTAATTACATATTAAGCTAGTAATTTCCTTTTGTGAGGGTTATCTTAAGCCCCTTGCTGAAAGTTTTAAGTCAAGTATTTTTTAAAATTAAGATATTTATGTTTTTAAGTCAAAACTATTGCACACTCAATAGGCTACAGTGTAATATAAACATAACTTTTATATGCACTCGGAAGTCAATTTATGTGAGTTTCTTTTGTGATAGTTGTTTTATCGTGGTGATCTAGAACTAAAACCTCAATATTTCTGAGCTATGCTTGTATTTATAAATTGAATAAAATCTCTTATAGCCTTGAGTGTAAAAAAAAAAAAACACACACAAAATGTTTTATTAAAAGATGTCTTGATAATTTAGAAATTATTCCATCAGTTCCCAAATAAAATTTTTAAACCCTAATTTGTGTTACATTATTTCCTTTGTAGATTCAACTCTTATTACAATACTTGAAGAATGATCCCAGGAAAGCAGTAAAGAGACTTGCTATTCAGGATTTGAAGTTACTTGCAAATAAAACACCACATACATGGAGCAAAGAGAACATTCAGGCATGTAGACTTTTAGCCATCTAGATTGGAAGAACTGAATGATATTTTAAATGTGATTTAAAATGTGGTTGGGGCCTCAATTTTGTTATTTTTGTTTCTTTTTCATCTAATACAATCTCAATGATCGGTATTTGGGATAATAATTGATAATATAATAGACCTAAATCATACTTTTTGTGGAGTATTAAACTATATGTTCCTAGGGTTAAGATCTAAAAAAAAATTCTTGGTTTTATAGCACCACATCTCTGATGCGAAGTCCCTCCTCCCAGTCTCCATTCTATTCTTAACCACTTACCAATGACATAAAGAAGTCTCTTTTCCTACAACTTCTTATTGCAGTTTGCCGTTCATATTTTCTCTAGTGTTGCACAGTAGCAATTTTTTTCTTAATTTTTTCCTTCTTAATGAAATTGGGGGAAATGTAGCTATTAATATTTTTTCATCCCTACCCAAGAGGTATTTATTTATTTTTTCATGAAGAGATGTGCTCGGAATTTTCTATTGCTTTTTAATAATACTAAACTTGAAAGTTTTCTTTGAAATCTCAATTACATTCTTTATTTTTAGATTTTCATATTTTATGAGATTGTAGAACTGTTACCCATTGAAAATTGTATATTCATCATAAAGAATACTGAAATTTAATTAACCAAATATAATTACTCAGTTGTTGCTTCCTTCAAATTCAGAGGGAATTGACTTTTATATTTTATGGTCACAATTTTCATCCTCATGCCAGTAGCTTTGAGCATCCTGTCCTTATTTTAGACTAATTGTAGAGCAGATTCAAAGTCCTAAAAATGCAATGAGCACACATTAAAAATAAAAATTGATTAAAAATCAGTTACTAAATCAAAAATTAAAAGAAACAAGTTAGAGAATGAAAACTTAGAATCAATATTCAGTTTTTCCTGGAGAATCATCACATCTAGGAAAGTATTCCATAGAGGTGAAACAAAGTTCAGATTTTGACATGAACTTCTCCTGGGCTTGTCTCTTAATACTTCAAGCATCAGAGAAACAAAATCACTCTTTCCTCATTAGAACCAGTCCAAGCTGAATAATAGAGGATTTGCTTTTATAGCAACCCTTAAACTCAGAAGAGCAGAACTATCATTAAAAAAAATTGTTTTTTTATGAAAAACTTTTGTCTTTATATCACATAAGTTTATTTAAACTATGCTATTCTCCCTCCCACTCCTTGAGAGCTATGCTTTATAACAAAAACTTTTAAAAAATAAAAAAGGGAAGAGAGAAAATTCATCACACTGATCAATACATTGGAAAAAAAAATCTTTATTCTTTTTATCTAAGTATCTCCATTTTGCATATGGGAATCCAATGTACCCAATTATTACTTAGGAAGTAGTAGAGTTAGAATAATACTCAACTATTTTTGTTCAGTCTTTTAGGTTCTATCTTTCAGCCTAATATGACTATGAGAGGTCTTATTAGGGAGGTACAGATACTATAAAGAAAAAAATTACTCAGATTTAAATAGTGCGTAAATATTGAAAAAGTGTCTTCCTCACATCATCTTTCCTATTGTATTATTAGAAACATTATATATCTTTCACAGTTATTCATAGAAGATGTATTCTTTGCCAAACAAGAAATAGAAGCAATTTTAGAAGATAGATAATTCATATTACATAAAACTGAAAAGATTTTACACACAGTTAAAGAGGAAAAATAATCAAATGGCAAACTATATGCTCCTGTGGGTGTAATGTAGGTAATGTGGGTGTTATTGTCACCATTGTTAAGACAAAGACACTAAGTTTCCGATGATTTTAAGTGACTTGTTTATAGTAAAATAGTTATTAAGTGTCTAAAGCAGAACTGAAACCCCTTTCTCTTGACTCTTCTGCCATTATAATCACTTACCATTATAACACTCTCACCATTATATTTAGTACACTGCCTGTCTGTACTTTTGATGACATCAGGCTGTTTTAACCCATTTGTTAAGCAACTTTGAATGATTCCATTCATTCTAATCTCATTGGCTTGAAAGACTGTGTTTCAAAAGAGAATTAGTTTGCTTCTCAACAAGGGTGATGAGGATCACTGACTTACTCCTTTCTTTTTTTTCTTAAATACTCTGTAACAATATGCATATAAAAACAAAAGTACTAGTTCATTGAAGGCTAAAATTATAATTTTAAATTTAAGTGAATAATTTGAGGTGAAATTTATTTATTTAGTGTTGTTGGAGATGGCCTTTGATTTGACATTATCTTATTGTGACAGGTGTTTACTAGATTAATTCTTAGCCAATCAGCAAGCGTTTATTAAGTGCAAACTATTGGCTAGGCACTGTACTGAGGTCTGGGCATATAAATAAAGGTAAAAGATAGCCTTTACTCTCAATAAAACTCAGGCTACAAAGGAGACAGTATGCAAGTAACTCTGTACAAACTATATAGAGAACAAATTGGAAATAATAAACAGAGGGGAGGCACTAGCATTATAAGGGATTGGGATTGACTTCTTATAAAAAGTGGGTTTTTAGCAAGGTTCTTGAAGGAAGCAAAGACCTGAGATGAACGAAGGCGTTCCAGGCATAGGGAAATAGCCAGCGAAAATGTCTTAGTCGGAAAATGGAATGTCTTTTGTGAGGAACTGCAGAAAGGCCCATGTTACTGGATCATGGAGCAGATAGGAAGTTGAGATAGTAAAAAGAGTGGAAACATAGAAGAAGGGCTTTGAATGCCAGAAAACTTTCTGTTTTTGAAGATGATAAGGAACCACTGGAATCTATTGACTTAGGAACAGTGGGAGTATAATATGATGAGGTTTTTTCTTTAGTAAGATCATTTTATTAGCCTAATGGAAGATGCACTATAGTAAGGAGAGTCTTCCGTCAGGGAGAAACTTCTAAACCAGGATGGGAGTAGTGACTGGGAGCTGGGGGAAGAGGCAGGCAAATAACCGGAATGGAGACTTGATGGGACTTAGCAACAGATTGGTTATGGAGGATGAAAGACAGTGATGAGTCTTAGATGACCCTTGAGCTGTGAGTCTAGGAGTATGGTGATGTCCTCTACAGAAAAGTTAGGAAGAGGGAGGACTTGGTGAGGTTTGTATCTGACATGTGTCTTAGTGCCTCTTGAAGAGCAGGATGTTTGTAATGTGCCTAGTAGGTGTTTGATAAATGCCTACCTGAATTGATTATGATTTGTTGACAAACAGTATGTTTTAAAATATATCATATTCTAAAAGAGGTACTTCAACCTCAATGTGTAAAAAATGCCTGTTGGGTGCAGAATTCTTTGTTGCTAGGAGAGATATAGGTATTTTAGATATGACACAGAACCTGCTTTCATGGAGTTTATGAACACATACACAAAATAACATTAATCCATAAATATAGGATTTAGGCAACCCTTAATTGGAAGTTGAAAAACCTGAGGTAAAATCCAGCTGTGTGAACTTGGGTTAAGTCACTTAACTTCTCTTTGCCTCAATTTCTTCAACTATAAAATGGAGATAATAGTACCTAAGTCCTAGGGTTATTGTGAACATCAAATAAGATTATATTTGTAAAGTCCTGAACACAGTGCCTGGCAGATGATAGACAACATATAAAGGCTAGCTATGATAATGATGATAAGTAGGAAAGAGAACCAGCAAAGTAAAGAGAAGGTAAATATTGGGTTCATTGTGTTTATTGTAATTTTTCAAAAAAGTATTTCTTAAAGATGCCAAGGTGATTCTGATTTTACTTCTTATAAAATTATATAACTGGTATTTAATTTGTTTAAAATCTAGAAAAATTTAACTAAATAGATATCAGAATGATACTGGGGAGTGGTTTAACTCTTTTATTTATGTCAATTTTGAATTTCAGGTACTTTGTGAATGTGCTCTCCAAACTCCTTATGACAGTTTGAAACTAGGAATGCTCTCTGTTCTGTCCACATTATCAGGGACCATAGCAATCAAGCATTACTTCAGTCTTGCTCCAGGTAAAGAGGATAAAAAGTCTTCTTCAGATTATTACTCAATTTCATAAAGTTAGAATCCTGAAAGATCCTTAAGTATTTTTTGGTATACCAACTTTCATTATAGTTATCAAATAGCCCATCAATTGCTGATAATTAGCTTTGGATGGAGTGGGACCGTAATTCAAGAGCATTGCTTTCCTTTGACTTATTAAAAACTTTCCTATGTGGGGTAGAACAGTACTTTAATGGTTGCTTAAAATGGTAATGTGGTTTTATATTTAACCTGATAACCAAATGAATGATTTATTTATTGTATTTATAAAGACATGCCATAATGAACAAAATTGATTAAATCCCACAATACAAAGGTACATATTAACTTGTACTCAAAAAGTAATAGTTTACTTACGAATAAGGCTTTTATCCTGATTTTTTTTTTTTCAGCAAGATTTGCAGGCTGTTTTGCTCTGGTTTTGCTTTTATGATCGATTAAGTCATTTGATTAAACACCTCTTCTGCAAAAAGCTTCAGTAGACAAGATTTTAACTGATAATATAAGGCAATTTCCTTTTTAAAAATATTCCAGAGAAAGCAAAACTAGCTGTGTCAAGTGTGTAATAATCAGATATGCTTTTTTTTTTCTTTTTGGCTTTTTTTGTAATTTTTGCTGAGGCAGTTGGGGTTGTGACTGGCCCAGGGTCACACAGCTAGGAAGTGTTTAGTGTCTACGACCAGATTTGAACTCGGGTCCTCCTGACTTCAGGGTTGGTGCTCTATCTACTTTGCTATCTAGCTGCCCCCAGATATACTTTTTGCTTAATGTTTCTTTCAAATGACTCCATATCATATAATTTAGAGTGACAGGACCTTAGAAGTTATATCAACTGCTACATTTTACAGATGAAGAAATTGGGTCCTAAGAGGTAAAATTACTTTCCTAAGATTACACAGAGTAAATAGCAGAGGAGGTGACCTTGGGTTCTCTGGTTTCAAAGTCAGTGCTCTTTTTATTATGCCATGCAGTTTAAGTACAGTTATCCCTTCCACATTGTGAGGATTAGGAGTACATTTCTCTGAGATCTGAAAAGTCCATGTAAAAAATTTTGGCCCTCCCTTTGTACCAGAGAAAGTCTGAATTTTTTCTTTTTCTTTTATGGGGTGTTTGCAGTACCTTATTAAAACATTTGGGTTAAATATTGGGTCATAGGCTCTCTGCTGGATTTTGTTTTCAGCAGTTTCCTCAAAACTCAGAAAAATTCCCATTTAATTTCTCGTGCTGCCCCACAATATATCAAAATCATGACAGGAAAAGTTGCGATGTAGAAGGAATAAATATAGGTGTACATGATGTGTATATGGGTATATAAACATACTTTCATTTAGTCATTATTCTTTATTATCCATACAAAGGAAAAAGGATAATGGTATGACTAAACACCCAGAATCATTCATATTTGGCTTTGTATTTGAATATAATTAGTATGCACAGTTTTCCAACTCACTTTCATCAGCGGTGGGGTGTTAAGAGGGCAATCTAACTGTCCACTGAGCTGCAAGTCTCAGCAGTAATGATTTCTATTATATATCACTTTGCGACTTACAAATACTTTCCTTCCAGCAACTCTGTGAAGTAAGGCAGGCAGTTAGATAGCACAGTGGATGGATTTCTGGGGCTAAGTTCGGAAACTACCTCAGATGTTTCCTAGCTGTGCGACCTTAGGCAAACAATTTAACCTCTGTTTGCTTAATAGCACCTCCCTCCCAAGACTGTTATGAGGATCAAATGAGATAATAATTAAAGAGTATTTAATACAGTGCTTGATACTTGGTGTGTGCTATATAACTGCTAGGAGCAGGAGTACCACAGTTTTGAAAATGATAAAAGAGAGATTGTGACCTGTTACTATAAATTCCTGAATATCAGGCTTAGACCTCAAAACCCAACTTTTTGGACTCTAGTCTCATAGTCTAGTTCTCTTTCTGTTGTACCATAGTTCTCTATAAGTATGCATGGTTGTCTTTTTCATTAGAAATTAATATCATTTTGTCAAGATAATTTTATTATGTGAAATGTAAATTGTTATTAAATAATATTAAGACAGTATTATATTTAGGTGATAATATTATCATAATAATATTATTAATAGGCTCTTAATTTAACCAAGGAACTTATTTCCAAAGAATTTATAATTTGGCAATCTATCAGAAGGGACAAGGTGATCTTCTGCAAGAGAGACCAGGATACACTTTGAAATGTGGTCTAAAAGAAGGAGTCATTTTAAAACTTGACCCCAATCTCTCCTGTCTTTCTTTGGAGTGTTACCCCCTGTTATCTTTGGGTTCAAAATCTAGACCCAAAACTAAATCTACACAATACATATATTTCATCACTAACGTTCATGTGTCCAAAAAACCCAAGAAATTCTGCATCTTATGGCCAAGATACTAAAGGACCAGAAAGGGTAAAGAAGTTTCACATCTAGGGAGTAGAGGCTAGAGCTGGAATTTTAATCTATTTTTTTCTAGTTCTGAATCTACTACTGTTATTACTACATTGGGCATGGTACTGACTGTCCATAAGCAATAAATGTTTATCAGAATATCCAGTTATATTGGTTGCTTGCTTTGGTCTTTTGTTAAAAAAAATTATAAATACATAGTCCCTTTTAAAGGCAAGATCAGGGTAAACTTAGGAGGTGAAATCGTTTTAAAATTATTTTTATCTATCCAGTCTTTTTCTTCCTGATAAAGGGAGAAGAAATGTTATAATATTGGTAGGAATGGAAAAAATGAGATGAAAGTAAGGAATGAAGTTTTAACTTAAATTTTTAAGGTTACATAATCCACATCAGAGAGTTGCTAAAGAATTACATGTACCTTTTGGTTTTTTCTTCTGTTCATTTAGGAAATACAGTTACATCACCAAGGTCTTCTGATTTAGTTAGATTGGCACAAGAATGCTGTTACCATAATAACCGAGGTATTGCCGTTCATGGAGTGAGGGTCCTGACTAATATAACTGCTTCTTGTCAAGAAAAAGGTAAATTTAAGCAGTTTTTTGGGTTGAGGACTTACACATTCATCTCAATTTGGTTTTGTGTTTTTTTTGGTGTGTTTTTGTTTGTTTTCTAATCTCTAAGTAGTTCTGTCATAGGATTTGGTTGGTAAATTATCACTTATCAGCAAAGGGATCACAAAGCTAGTAAGTATCACAGGTGAGATTTAAACCCAGGTCTTCCTGACTTCAAGTGCTAAGTCCAGTATTCCTTACTTGACACCATAATATCTCTCTTGCTTTTCACTTTACCAGAGGCTTATATAAAGATTTCTCAAAGCTCACTAAAGCAAAATAAGAATGATGCAGATTCTTACTATATATAGGTAATGAGCTTAGAATGTCAAATGCATTGTATTTACATTTCCTCCAGATTTTCTTCTAATATCTGTATTCTTTTTTTTTTTTTAAAGCTTTTTATTTTCAAAACATACACATGGATAATTTTTCAACATTGATCCTTGCATAACCTTGTATTTCAAATTTTTCCTTCCTTCTTCCCAACCCTCCCTTAGATCGATTATGTGTTATACGTGTTAAAAATATGTTAAATCCAATATGTGTAAACATTTATATAATTCTCTTGCTGCACAAGAAAAATCAGATCAAAAAAGAAAGAAAATGAGTAAGAATAATATCTATATTCTTGCAGGTAGGGACACTGTATTGACTTCCTGATAGGTATCTTCTCTGAAGTTAACCACCATCTCCTAAATTCTTTTATTAGTATATATACCATGGGAAACTGGGGGAAATATGTGTGATCATTTTAAGGTCCCCATTAAATATGCTTAAGGGTTGAAACAACAAAAGTTGATTCAACCTAACACACTTGTTTTATCTAAAGCTTTCAGAAACATTGAATTTAATTATTTTAGCTAGGGGGAAAAGTATTATGTGATATATTACGGAGTTTTTTCCATTTATTGACTATAAGGTTTTTAAAAGGCATGTACATGCATTTGATGATTGTAAAGTAATCTTTATTAAGCATTCAACTTATGAGTAAGGTACCCCTTGACTCTCTAAAACAGATCTTGGAGACCATCTAGTCCAACTTCTATTTGGAAGACCAGAAAACTAAGGAAGTTTCATACCTAGAGGGTAGGGACTGGAACTGGAATTTTAATCTTATTTTTTCTAGTTCTAAATCTACTGGTTATTTTACTGCTGCACTGTGCATGGCACTGAGTGTTCATTAGCAGTATCTATCAGAAGTTTGCCAGTTATATTGTTTGCTTACTTTAGTCTTCTGTAAAGGAATTATAAATACATAGTTTGTTTTAGTCTTTAGTAAGTCTGATTGGAGCACATCTCCTTAGAAGCACTTCTTGCCTTCTATTCTGTATAAATTTGTGTATTGCTCTGATTTAAATAATCAGACCTGTTTACTGGTTGGTATAATTCTTCTTTTTGAATAAGCATTATTTGTACAATTGCATAGAGTAAATGAACGAATAAAGCATTTATGCCTACTAGGTGCAAAGTACTTTTTTAAGTGCTAGAGATACAAATAGAAAAGTACCTGCTCTGAAGGAGCTCACATTCCAAAAGGCGATATTGACACATGGAAACTTTCAAATGCAAGTCAAACAGAAAAGTTCTATAGTTCTTAGGATGCTGTAGTACAGCAATTGGTAATGCCTTTTTTTTTTTTTTAAGTGAAAAACTGCAATGAGCAAAAATCTACCTTCTTTCCCTCCCACCATCACTTTCTGATTGAGAACCAAGGAAAAATATAATTTTTATTACAGACATGTATAGGCAAGCTCATCACATTTCTGTATTGGAAATATCCAAAGATAATATGCCTCAGTCTGCACTCTTAAGTCTTTATGAAGTGGGTAGTATGTTTCATCATTAAACCTCTAGAATTGTTATTATTCACTATGCTGATTAGAGTTACTATTATTAAGATTTTCAAAATTGTTTGTTTTTACTGTATTATCATTGTATAAATTGTTCTCCTGATTCTGTTCATTTTGTCCTTCATCACTTCATACAAGTCTTTCCAAAATTCTCTGAAACTGTCCTTTCATTTCTAACAATGCAGTAGTGTTCGATCACATGTACCATAACTTAGTCATTCCCCAATTTTTGGGTACCCACTCAGATTCTTTGTTAAATCCAAAAAGAAGTTTAAATATTTTCATACATCTTTAGTTTGTTTTGCTTATTGCTGCTTCTTTGATGTCATTTTTATTGATAAAAATCATATCAGTTTCTGATGATGAAACATTTGACAGTGCTAAGGTCATTGAGAGGAAGATCTTTCTTTTCTGGATATTAAATAGCTATGGCTGTACCTCCTTCAGGAAAAGCTGCTAGACTATATCTTTACAGGGATTGCTTCATAGGATAATGGTCAAGGACACTGGGATGCAAGCTTTGCTGTACTCAAGGCTCTTGGGTTCTGAATCCTGGGCTCTGTCTGTCAGGGTTTGTGGGGAAATGGTGATCAGAGTGGTGGTGGTGGTGGTGGTAGTGGTAGTTTGACCTGCCTGGTACTTGCTGCCTCCTGTCTCTCCCTTCTATTGAAAGAAAAAGGGACAGATGGATGGACAGATGAAGGGACAAATGGATGAAGCCAGATTTGAATTCAGGTGGTCTTGACTTTAGACCCAGTGATCCATTCACTGAATTGCCTAGCTGGTTTATGTTGAGATATCTCTATCTACGAATATGTAGAGTGTTACAAAAAGTCTCAATATAATTTAAAGCTTTAATAGCTGAAATTTTAATAGCTTAACACTCCACTAAAACTTTTTGGAATTACATAGAATCCCTGTGCCCAGAGCAGATAGTTATAGTCTATAATGTAGATATCACCCTAACAATTTCCATATTCATAAAAAATAAACATTTATTAAACACATACTTTGTGCTAGAGACTATGCCATGCTAACTGCTTGGGATGTAAATATGAAAGACAAACCCTGCCCTTAAATCTATTGGGGAACACAGCACTCAAAGGGAAGTTGAACAGTGGAAGGTTACAAATATGGAAGGTCATAATTGTTTTGTGGAGTGGAAACCAAGTAGAGCTTCTGATAAAGTGGGGAACTCCCTAGAAATTCTAATTCATATCTCAGGTCCCTATAAAGAAAATCTTTGGGAGAAATTTAGTGCCTCACTCTCCAGCTTTCTAATCAGAGAAAAGAGACCATCAAGGGAATTGATGGAAGATATTGAGTATCTGAAACTGAATTATGCAGTCAGCATGATGAAGAAATTTCAGGTTTTTAATTTAGAGTTTTCAAACAGAAGAATCGTTGCTTTTAAGTAATGAAAAGGTATTAAAATAGCATTTTTTTAAATAATAGCATATTTATTTTCAAAATACATGCAAAGATAGTTTTCAACATTCACAAAACCTTGTGTTTAAAATTTTTATCTCTCCCTTTCCCTCACCCCCTCCCCAGACAGTAGGTAATCCAATACAGTTTAAACTTGTGCAATTCTTCTATACATGTTTCCACACTTATCATGGTACATAAGAAAAATCAGATCAAAAAGAAAGAAAAATGAGAAAAAGAAAACAACAAGCAAGCAAACAACAATTTTTTAAAAAAAGATGAATATACTATGTTCTGATCCACATTCAGTCCCCATAGTCCTCTTTCTGGTTGCAGATGGTTCTCCTCATCACAAGTGTATTGAAATTGACCTAAATCACCACAAGTTGATCATCACATAATCTTTCTCTTACTGTGTACAGTGTTCTCTTGGTTCTGCTCTCTTCACTCAGCATCACTGCAATTTCTGAAATCAGCCTGCTCATCATTTTTTAAAGAACAGTAATATTCTATTACATTGATATACCATAATTTATTCAGCCATTCCTCAGCTGATGGGTATCCACTCAGTTTCTTGTTCCTTGCTACTACAAAAAAGTCTGCTACAAACATAAAATAGCGTTTTTAATACAAAGAATTTTATTCTTTTTTGAACTGATTTTACAAACTTAAGGAGATTACAAGAGTTCTGTTTTGGTTTATATTTACATCTTATAAGTATAATTCATCTTTCTAAACTATGTCTTTGTTTTCCTGAATAATATTTCCATAGAAATTACCATATTCTGCACATAATTTATGTATCTTTTTTTTTTCCTGAGGCAATTGGGGTTAAGTTACTTGCCCATGGTCCCACAGCCTAGGAAGTATTAAGTGTCTGAAGCCAGATTTGAACTCAGGTCTTCCTGAGCCTAGGGCTGGTGCTCTATCCACTGCATCACCTAACTGCCTCTATATATCTCTTAAAGGGCAGTTTTAAGCATTTATATCTTAAACATGCTATCTATGAAAGAAGACATAGCATGCTTTATGCTGTTTGTTACAGTATTCCCCACCCAAAAACTTCTAACTTTTTGATATTGACTTCTGATTTTAATAAGTGTAAGGTTTTTTTAAAAATATTTTTCATTAAAGGAATGAAGGAGTTAATAAAGCATAAAGATTTTAATTTCAGAAGAAATAATAATTTCATTTTTTTTCTCTTTGAAACTATTTCGGTCTTAATTACTGTTTTTGTAATAGCCTTATAAATTTTGGGGATTTCTGTTTCTCAGGCTGTTTGTTCTCAGTAAAGTTATCTTTTATTTTTAATATTTTATCACATCAGAATGTGTAATTTATTTCTCTAGAACTTTTGGCTTTGGAACAAGATGCAGTCTTTGGCCTTGAGTCTCTCCTGGTGCTTTGTAGTCAAGATGACAGTCCAGGTGCTCAAGCAACTTTAAAGGTAAAAAAATTACCTGCTTAACATAATTGTTTATATTATATAAACAAAAGGCTTTATTTTAATTGTCACTTAAAAATTGTGTCTTTTAATTTAAAATATCACCAAAAAATGGACAAAATAAAATTTTAAACTACTGAGAAGGATAAGCATATGTTTACATAAAATAGTCTTGAAAACTGTATAAAGTAGATGAAATTGACAGTCTCTTCTAATTTGGAATTTATAATCTAAAACATACAATATTGATGATAAAACTATCTTACCAAAAGCTGATGGAATGCTATGAATAATCACATGAATATTAATATTTGTTATATATGAAGTTTCTTGGTTCTGGGTTTTGGTACTGTCTTACTTATAAGCAGTTAGAAAACAGTTCCTTGAGACCTTAACTGACAAAATGGCAAATTAGTTTTTCTGCAATCTTCAATGACTTAAAAAACCTTAGAACAAGGTAATTATACATTAGATATAGAGTACCTACAGCTGAATCCACACGATAAGAAGAAATAGTTTCTAAGATTTATTTTTAAGTCTCATACTTCAAACTTTAAAGGACATAATTCTTAAAATTCACAATTTCAACAAAAACAAGTTGGAAATTATCCAGGAGGGAAATATTTAAATATGAAGAAAGGCCAATTTGAATAACCCAGGATTACTTAACAGTGACAAGAAATCAGAAAAATGATGTATGCTTTTTAAACACAAAAGAAATCAATGGAAGGAATAGTATGTATGTGTATATTAAAAGCAAATGACATCCTGAACATTTTAATCTAAAGCAGCACAGATTAAAAAAAAGATAGACCTTTCCAAAGGCAGTAGAAGAAACACAAGAAAGGTAAATAAATACAATTATAAGAAAAAATAAGTCAATTCTTAACATATAAACTGTCACTTAAAAATAATTTGAACTAAGGAGTAGAAGAAAGAACAAAGAAGCTAGCAGATAAAAAGACAAAGAGGAAGAAAATTGTAAATGCTGTCTACATAATTTCCAACAACTCCATACACTGAATTAGTACCTTTTTTGGGAAGTAATAATATACCAAAAAGTTGTTTGAATGTGAGGGAATGGTTATGCAACAGAAGTCAACTAATAATCTACACTCACCCAAGTCCCCATGTGCATAGTGAAGGGATATCTTTAGTATAGTTAACAAGAGGTGGGACTGAAAGCATAACATAAAATCCGAGTAAGGCAAGGCCTAGAATAGAAGAGTAAAAAGGAAATTTCAGCTCATAATGGTGGGAAATTAAAGAAATGGTACTAAAGAATGGTCCCCACAGGAGAGGGAGTATATGTCTTTGGTACCTTTTAATATGTTTCACCTGGTGGGAATTTGGACATTAGAAGACTATCTTTTCTGACAAAAGAGTTTACAAGCATACATACGCTCTTACCCCAATAAAATGGATACAGATTACCCAAGAGTAACCATATCCAGAGAATTAGAGATTGGATAGCCTTCACTTAGGAGTGAAGAACCAACATGGTAGGAGAATACATGATAAAGGAAGCACGTCTTAGATATAGTGACTCCCATGACATATCATTACTATTAATATCTAGCATTGCTTTCTTTAGAATTGTTATTCCCAAAATTGGAAACTTAATTATAGTGATGAATAAGAAGGACTAGTTGGCAGGCCATGAACAAGGTACTTAACCCTCCTTGTACCTTAATTTACTCATCTATTGTATGAGAGTGATTGGAATAATTGCTGAGGGTCTCCTTAGATTATGTAGTTTCATATCTTTTAAAAGGATCATTGAAATAATTTTATCCATCCTTTTCATTTTGTAGATGTGAAAAGTAGGGGTCAACTCTAATCCTAAGGGTCAGGTGATAATATATTCCAGGTTAGTGGCCCCCTCCAATTTTAAAATTGTTTCTAGAAGATCAAGATTTACTCAAGAGTTAATAACTTTTTAGAATAATGGCACTTTGAGGAAAAGCAAAGAACCTTACTCTGTCAAGGGCAAGAAGAGCTTCTAGGATAAATATACATGGGATTTTTATTCCATGTAGTTTAATATAGATGACCACTGAGGTTCTGTCCCACACTTGAGTTTCTTTGATTCTGTGAATAAAGAACCAGAGATAATTACATTTAGATTTTGACATAAATACTTTTTCTCTTATTTTCCAGGAGATCCTCAGGCCTTGTTCCAAGTATATCAAAAAGGCATTGGCTTTACTTTTATTAATTGGTTTTAAGCATGATGAAGCTAGTAAATATTGATTCAGTACATCAAGTATTCCTAAAAGAAAATTATATTTCTCTTCAAGAAATTAGCCTACCATATTGTTAAGAAACAGTGCACATAATTCTTTTGCAATAAGGATGAATTTGAATTTAGGCACTAGAAAATGAAAATTGACTAAACTTTTTTTTTTTTTTTTTTGTAACATATATGCAGATTGCTTTGACTTGTATGGTGAAGTTGGCCAAGTGCCGTCCTCATCTTAGCCAGTCAGTAGTTGAGTCTTTGCTGACTCAGTTGCACAGTGCTCAGGATGCATCCAGGATTCTCATGTGTCACTGCCTAGCTTCCATTGCCATGCAGCTGCCTGTGTTGGGTGATGGGATGCTTGGAGACTTAATGGAACTCTACAAAGTGATTGGACGTTCTGCTACAGATAAACAACAGGAGCTTTTGGTAGGAAACCACTTCTTTGGAATACATTGTTGATGAATAGACCTGGGGCCAGTTGCATCTATTTTGAAAACTTTTATACCACTGTAACACTTAAGTGAAGCTTCCAGTTAGTAATAATTAAGCTTACTTTACAGTTTCTGTAGTCAATTAACATTTGTTTTATGCCTACTTTAATGTGTGCTAAGTGCTGAGGAGACAGAGTCCAAAGGATTACTGTATTATTACAGTTATAAGACATGTTGGATGTAGTCATAGGGTGTGGATTCACATCTCTCCCATATGTCTTTGGGCAAGCCCCTTCACTCGATTTCACTACCTGTCATGCTTCTGTTTCCTTATATGTAGAATAAAAGGATTGGACTCAGTGACCTTAAAAACCCCTTCCAACTCTAATAAATCTCTGCTCCTAATCTTTTTTGAATCTTAACACTAACCCTTTGAAGTAAATATCTTACAGAACTTGACCTAATATTAAAACAGTCGGGGCATTGAATTTAGGTGTTAAGAGTCATGAATTATATGTGTGAAAGTACAACATTAATGAGAAAACTATACAGAAAAAATTGACTTTAAAGTTGGAATTAGAACCATAATGTTTGACTAATTTTGAACAGTGGACATTATTTGTTAGGTTATCATTCGTAATCTGCAAAGTTCTTTTTAACTTTGGATACACCATGCTACTTCTTAAACTGCCTTTTTTCCTAAGAATCTTCAAGGGAATGGAAGGGAATAAGCATTTATTGATTGTCTTCTACATACCAAACATTTTATTTGATTTTAATAACAATCCTATACTATCTTTGTCCCTGTTTTATAGGACAGTTGTTCAACAAAATGCTCTTGCTAATATCTTAACTAAATTCCAAGTGTCAAAAAGACATGATTTTTTTTCTATATGTGAAGCAATTAAATTATGAATTAAATGCCTCTTATTTAAAAACAATGGGTTAAATTATCCACCAATTAATAATTCGATAGGTATTTATTAAGTATGTACCAGGTGCCATGTTTGGTACCAGATAGACAAAACAATTCCTACTCATAGGTAAATTATATTCTGATGGAGAAAACAAAGACTAATAGTTGTATCTAAGATAAATAGGTCTAAATATAAAGTTCTATTAGATCTCCATAAGTACAAATTGAAAAGAAGAAATTACAAGATAGTTTGAGAGTGAAGGTAGTGTTAAAAATAGCCCTTGGATACATCTTGAAGGAAAAAGGGGATTCAGGAAGGAGGAGATGAAGAAAGGATACATTCCCCTGCAAGAAGTTCCTGCCTTCAAGGCACTCACATTATCGTTGTAATTATAAGACATGTTGGATGTGGAGTCATAAGAGATGGAGTATCCTATGTGAGGAACAGAAAAGACTTTTTTTGTTTGGACTGTAATGTACAGGAAGGGAAATAATGTCCAATGAAGCTGTACTACAGCTATTGTAATCTAGATTGGGTGAGAAATTTTGAGCCTAGATCTTAAAGGAGAAGTGAATGTGGTATTAGTCAAAACATTCTGTTGCCATAAATAGGGAGGGGAGCAGGGAGAATTCTAACTCCCTAAGGTCATAGAGTCAGAAGGTGTGGAGAAAAGAGACAGGGGCTGATGTCCTGATTCAGTACCAACCGGTATACTTTACCTTGCTAATAACCATGTTGGACTACATAAAATTAGTTATTTTCCTTTATTTTCCTTTGCTTTCTCTTCTCCTGGCTCTTAGATTTGAAATCTAACGAGCTGGGTTTGAATTCCTGCTCGCTTGCTTACTCTTCTGTGTAACTTGGGACAAAATGTTTACTCTTTCCTAGCCCATGAATACTTATTTGTAAAATGAGGAAAGTGGACAGTAAGCCCCTCCAAACTCTATTTGAGAACTGCTTGCAAATAGAGCAGGGATTGTTCATTTAATGTATTTATACCCAGTTCCTAGCACAGTGCTTGACACATAGTAAGGACTTAAATACATATTAATTAATTGAATACTTGAAAAATGCTGGCAGAAACAACTGACTTGGAAGAAATTCATATATAACCCAAAAAAGCATTCTATATTTCATCCACAAGAGGGCACTGCATGTTGGCACTTTATTGAATTAGGGCTTCTTTTAGTAACAAGTTTTAGTAATAAAACAGATGCCAGTTAAGCCAGTGTGTGAATTTGCAGTATAATAGTTATTCTGAAATAACCAGCTAAGCTAATTTCTAATTGAAATGATGTTTTCATCTTGAAGACAGCTGATGTTCCTTAAAATTTTGGGAGCTTGTTTTTATTTGGTTTAATCTAAATAAGCCATATACTGGAATTGACTACTAGTATATTTAAAGAATCTTTCAAATTATAGGCTATCAATAGGAGGTATTTTTTAGTTTTTTTGTTTAAGTACTTTAGTGTTTTTTTTAGCTTTTATGATGCTCAAGAAAACGGTTTATGTTTCAGTATAAGAGATTATACCGCTTTAGGGGAATGTTATTTTGTAATACTTTAAATTAAATTAAATACTTTTTAACTTTGCTATGATATAGAAAGTTAAATTAACTTTTTTCTTTTTTGTTTGACATTAGGTTTCTTTGGCTACTGTGATTTTTGTAGCCAGTCAGAAAGCATTATCTGCTGAAGTTAAAACTGTTATTAAACAACAACTTGAGAATGTGTCCAATGGTTGGACAGCTTACCGTATTGCCAGACAGGCATCTAGAATGGTAAGTACTAGCTTTCCAAATGACTTGTGTTGAGAGATAACATAAAACCACCCTCAGAATGAGGGATTACCAACCACACTTGTTGCTTAGGACGAAAATATGAATTCCAAGGTTTGGGTTAAGAGTTTGGATGATGTGTAGGGAGAGGAATTCTACTTTAAAGTTTTTTCTTAATAAAATGTATATAATATTAACCATACCACAAGTCATCGGGAGCTTCTGCAGGAGTCCTAAAGATTTGAATGGGGACTTTACTACATCTTATTAACATAATCTCATTAGCACAACATTGCTACCTACTTTCCATAAAGTAGAAAAAGCAAAGGAAAGACTATTTTGTTTTAAGAGAGTATAGGTCATCAACATTTCAGGAATTTTTGTAATAAAGATCTTGAAATAATAAAATTTGAGAAACACTAAAAAAAAGGAGACATTTAGAATATAAATTATTTGGTTTTTCATAATAGATTCCAAAGTTTTTAGACAGCTATTTTACAGACTAGTAAATAGATCAAAAAAGGTATCTACTTATAGAGAAGTATAATGGTAGAATGGGTAGAGGATTGACTTTGGAGTGAGGAAAGCCTAGATTCAAGTTTTACCTCTGAAACATACCAATTATGAGAGAATAGATAAAGGGAATTTTTACCTAGGGACTTTCTTACACAAATAAAATCATAGTTACAGTTCCTCCTTATCTTATCCATTTGCTCCAGAAAAAATACGCTTTTCCAGATAGATGAGCAAAAGCCCCTGTTGACTTTCATAGACAAGTCTTAAATAATAAATAAGTCTAAATAGCTAGCCTTCAATTTATTTTTTCAAACAAATTTTTCTTAATATCTTTTGTTTTTATATCATCAATATTTCTCCTGGTATGCTCCTCTTCTCTCCTCCCAGAAAGCCATCTTATATGTCAAATTATACTTTTTTAGGTAAAAAAAGAAAAGAAAAAAGAGAAAGAAACCAGTTTTAAATTATGTAAAATTATATCAAAGTCTTAAATGATGTAAAATATTCCATACCTGGGAACCTCTCACATTGGTTGTGTTGGATTGAGGTATCTTCTCATGATTCTTCTTTGGAGCTAGGTTTATTTTTTATAATTTTGTATTCACCTTTTTGAGGGATGGTGATTATTCTTTCCATTTGATAATTTATTATAGTTAATGTTTATATTGGTTTTTGGCTCTGCTTACTTTATTCTCTATCAATTCATATAGGTTATTCCATGCTTCTTTATATTCATCCTTTTTTTACAGCACACTAAATTTCCATTATATTCATATGCTGCATTTTATTTAGTCATTTCCCAATTAATAGATAACTTCAGTGGTAGCAAAAAGTACTGCTATAAATATTCTATATATGAGGACTTTGTTCTTCTCAATGGGTAGAAGCCTCTCTGGGATAGAAGCCTCGTGGTGGAATTCCTGGGTCAAAGGGAATAAAGATTTTAGCCACCTTAATTTTGTAATGCCAAATTGCTTTCTAAAACGATTCTGCTGCTTCAGTTTGCTGAATAGGAGGTAAAACCTCAAGAATATTTTCATTTGTGTTTTTTTTAATTATTAGTGAATTACAATATTATTTTCTGTGGTGGCTAATTGTTCGCAGTTCTTTTGACAAGTGTTCATATTCTTTGACTACTTATCTATTGAAAAATGACTTCTGGTCATACACAGGTATGTGAAGCTGGAGGTGTAATGTATATATGTATGTATATCTTCATTCTTTATATATAGGATACTAAACTTTTTAGAAATTTGGCATAAAGATTTTTTTGACATTCAGGTACTTTTCTTCTCATACTAGATGCATTAATTTTGTCTGTACAAAGGATTTTCCATTTCATGCAATCAGAATTATAGTTTTCTTTCATAATTGCTTCTATCAAATGGAAAGAGTAATCACCACCCTAAAAAAAGTCAGTACAAAATTATAAAAAGACAAAAATATATCTTACCTATAGCTGTCAAATGTATATGATATACTTCCCTCCTAATTTTTTCATATGATCTTAAATATTAAGAGCATGTGTGCATTTGAATGTATTCTAGAATATGGCATAGGATGTTGATCTAAAACTATTTTTCTATTTTCCCCAAAGTTTTTATCTAGTAAATTCTTTCCTAAGAAAATTTATAGATTTTAATTTATAATTTCTCTTTGGATTTAAATTTGTATTATATAAGAATGACTTGGTATATTATTCAGAAATATTTTGACTGAGCCTCAAAGTATATAATATAAAAAGCTATTATTGAAATTTATCCAAGGTTGGGGTTTTCCTTTACACTGCAGCATCAACTATTTCAAGTATAAGAATGTCACTTGCCTCTTTTTGTCCTTTTTTAGGGTAATCATGACATGGCCAGAGAACTTTATCAAAGTCTGCTGACTCAGGTAGCCTCAGAACATTTCTACTTTTGGCTGAACAGTTTGAAGGAATTCTCCCATGCAGAGCAGTGTCTCACAGGGTTGCAAGAAGAGGATTATAGTTCAGCACTTTCCTGCATTGCTGAATCTTTAAAATTCTACCATAAAGGGATAGCATCCTTAACAGTAAGTCTCTTTTGTTATAATATGATGGCCTGTATGGAAAAATATATTTATTTGAGTTCTTTTAATTACCTCTTTCAAAGACTTATTTTAGTGAATTTTTAACTTGTTGGTCATGATTAAAAGAAGGGATTTAGTATTTATCAACTCATACTTATTTAGATTGCTATTTGGTGGGATATTGATAGTCAATCCCCCTTTTTTTTAAAGCTTGAACAGGAAACTGAAGTTTAATTATCTTAAGAGCAAATCTTTTATAGCAGAGAGAATGCCACATAGAAAGTATGAAAGGAGTAAAGTTAAGAGTTTTTCCTTTCTGCTACATAGCACTCTACCCAGGTCACTAACAGTGGGATATATTAACATCAAATCCCATTGGTTTAGCATCTACTTATGCATGACTTTCTGTTAGGAAGGGCAAAGTATTCTTTTAAAAATACCAGAAATAGCTGCTCTAGTTACCTTTTCTTATAGCTAATGAAGAACGGGCCAAATAAGATTAATAATTAGAAATTTCATGTAAAATCTCTTAGAGTTTGAGAGACTCTTTAGGCATGTAGTCTACCTTTCCCCAGTTGTAATGTCCTCTCTACAAAATTTGGGAAAAGAATTTCAGTATGGGATTGAAAAGTTAGTACTAACATCAGGTGCCTACATTGTTGTCAGAACTATGCTAAGTGCTAATGATGCAAAGAAAGGCAAAAGTTCCTGCCCTCAAGGAGCTTACAGTGTTACAGAAGATTCAATATAGATACAGCTATGTATAAATAAATTGTATGCAGGATAATTGGAAGGCTATCAATAGAGGGAATGTGCTAGAATTAGAAAGCCTTTCTTGAGACTTGAGGAAGAAAATTCCATATGTGGGAGAGAGCTTAGAGGTCACCACCATCTTGCAAAGTAGCACTTTCCAGTAAACAAATATAACTGTTCTTTATGTTGAGCTAGAAAACTTTCTAATTCTAATTTCCACTTACTGGTTCTAGTTCTGTTCTCTAGTAATAAAGATTATTTCCCATATAACAGCCAATCAAATGTTTGATGAGAGAGAGGAGGGGAAAGGGAAAGGAGGAGAATCTGGGGGGAGATTGAGAGGGTAAATGGAAAATGATCTTATGGAAGACACAATCAATGGGAGAGATTGGTAATGGCCCCTTGCAGAAGGTGAGGTTTGAGCTGAGACTTGAAGGAAACCAAGAAGGTAAAGATGAAGAGAAGAGCATTCCAGGCCTGGAGAACAGTTAGTGACAAAACCCAGTCAGAAGATGGAGTCTTGTAAAAAGGCCAACAGAGACTACATAGTATTTGTGACCATTGTATCTATACACTCTGAGAGATATACCATTACAGTATGAGGATTCAAAATAGGAGAACGTATTTTTTTTCCTTCCAGGCCATGCTTAGACCAAGACTTCTGAAGTCTTGATTTTCATTGATTATTTGAAGACAGGAATACAGCATCGCTTTTTAAGGTTAGCTAGTATTTTAAAAAGTTATTTAGCCATTCATTTATTTCTATTGAATGACCAAGAATTGTAACTTAACAGTCTAATCTCATTGGATATACTGAAAATGAATTATAACACAAGTAGTGAAAAAAGTCCTTCTTTCTTAGTAAAGAGAACTGTTAGTCCAGGACAAGCAGAACTGCAACAGTAGTGAATAACTTATGTAGAGCAGAAAATTTCTTAATTGTTTTATATAATGACACTGGAAACAGTGAAGTAGAATAACACAGTGAGGCCGTTATGAGTTGAATAAATTTTTGTTTGTGCCTTTGATCTGCTTAAATTTTTTTAATATTAAAATGCATTTATGAACATTTGAAGTTAGCATTTGTTTCTTTCATTTTGTAAATTCAGACTTGTAGAACCTTCCTCTTATTTAAAGAGAAAAAAATTAAATTGAAAGGAGCATCATAATAATACTTGACATTTAGTTAGCATTCAAAAGTTTGCACAGCTCTCTATGAACATTTTATTTGATTCACAAGAGCATAGGTATTTGCTTACTTCCCAATTAATGAATGAGCCATTCTTGTCTTTATTAGAACATCTGGGAGAAAGTGAATGGTTTTTGACTGCTCCTGCCAAACCAGTTAGAGATTTGCAATTTTTCAGGAATAGGATTTTTTTTGTAAACTCTGTATTTAATTCCCCAATATTTGAGAAACATATTCTTAAAAATATGTTTATTAAAAAAATTATATATATATATATATATATATATATATATATATATATATATATATATATATATATGTTTGCATTGGTAAAGCAACATTTTAGCTATTTTCACCTAATAATAACTTGGCCCTATATAGACATAACTCATTTTTAAGGGAGAATTTTTCTTGAACATCTTTTGTGGTAACTGTTGTTATTAGTTGTACATAATATTAGAGTAATAAGAAAATAAGATCCTGCAAAAAAAGAATCTCAGATCACTGTTGATTGGAATCTGAAGCATTTTTCAGTTTTTTTAGTTTTTAAATAAGCATTCTGTCAGTTGTACAAATTCTGTGTTTTGTTATTTTATAATTTGAGGGGGGGAGGAAACAAGCACCTAGACACTGTACTAAGAGCATTTTATACATTTCCCATTTGATCCTTATAAAAATCATTCGAGGTAAGTGCTATTATTCCTATTTTACAGTTGAGGAAACTGAGGGAGACAGTTAAGAATCACATAGATGATAAGTAAGTTTGCGTTAAAATTAGGTCTTTCAAACTCCAGGCCCCATGCGTGGCAAGGACCTATTATAAATCAAGAGATACAGGGAAAATATGAATAAAATTAATATCAACTAGTTTAATATTCAGAAATATTTAATGTAGGAAACCATCATCATGTCTCAGATTTCTCAATCATAAAATGAAAGTCTTAAACTAGTTAATCTCTAAGGTTCCTTCTGATGTTGTATGATTGGTTCTTCAGCAATGACTTCAGAAAAGGAGAAATCGAGAGGGTATTTATAATCTGTTGAAAGATCATCATGATTTTCAGTGATTTGAAATATTCAATGAGGGAAGAAAGGGAATCATTTTTATATAGCATCTGCTGTATTGTCAGGCACTAGGCTAAGTCCTTTATAAATATTACCTCATTTGGTTATTGCAACATCTTTGCAAGGGGACATTTTATAGTCAAAAGAACTATGTCTACTACCAAAAGCAGTTAGAAAATACTTCATAAATTAAGTATGTAAAGATCACCTAAATTTACTGAGGACTTGAGAAACAACAATGAATTTATCCATTTAAATTATATTTGTAAAATTCTCTTCAGAAACAACCATCAGGTATTTTTAATAACACTAATCATAGCCTTTGTTATGAAATATCTTTTGGAGAGTTCCTCAATATAATATTTTTCTTTTTTTTGCTGAGGTAATTGAGGTTAAGTGACTTGCCCAGGGTCACCCAGCTAGGAAGTGTTAAGTGTCTGAGACCACATTTGAATTCAGGTCCTACTGACTTCAGGGCTGGTGCTCTGCGCCACCGAGCTGCCCTCTCAGTATAATCTTTTAAGATAATCTAAAGTTAAACCTGTGGGCTCCCCTTAAATGAAACTATCTAGAATTTGAGCAATCATTTATCAGTAATGTTATAAAAAGAGATTTGTATTAAAATAGGAATAACCTGGTTGTCCTCTAAGAACTTTTTTAACTTCAGGTTTCTATAATTAAGCACACTAGAAATATTAAATAGCTGTTATCTCTAGAGAGAGGCAAAAGCTGGATGAAAATTCATCCTATGAAAACTCACATTGAAAAATTAGAAGGGATCTTAGAGGTGAAGTATCCTTTCCCATCCAACTTCTTCCTTATGCAAGATACTCTAATAGGTGATCATCTAACCTCTGCCTAAACATTTCTAATGAAGGGAACTTCATAGCTTTGCAAATAGTTGTTTTCTCTTGTTAAACTCAAATCTACCACTCTTCCTTATCGCTTCCACCTAGCATGGCATAGTGGGAAAAGAGCTGGGCTGAAAGCCAGAAAGAAGTCCTGGCTCTTTAGTGCTAGGAAGTCACTTAGCCTTTCAGGGCTTCTGGCAACTTTCTCTCTTTCAATTGTAGAGAAGGTTCTGGCCTCTGTGTGTTGGTAGGAGTTTCCTTATCAGTGAAATTACAAGATCAGTCATTATCCTTCTTTATCCTCTAGAGCTTTCCACTATTTACTCTTTAGCTCTTTTGTTAAGCTCTTTTTTAAGCTCTGTATTTTTTTCTTAAGTCTTTGCTTATCCAGGTTAAGCATTCCCATTTATTTTTAACAATCTTTCATTTGATATAGTTTTAAGAAATCCAACCAACATGATCACCTTTTTTAAAAATTATTTTCAATAATATTTTATTTTTGTAAATTACATGTAAAGAAGTTTTCAGCGTTCCTTCTGCAAGATTCTGTTTAAATTTTTTTTCCTTTCTTTACCTCTCCCCAAAACAGCAAGTAATCTGATATAGGTTAAACATGTGCAATTCTTTTAAACATATTGCCATATTTATTTGTCATGTTATGCACGAAAAATCTTACCAAAAGGGGAAAAACCACGGGAAAGGAGGGAAACCTCCCCCTCCCCCCCTCAAAAAAAAGTGACAATAACTATGCTAAAATCCTTATTCAGTCTCCAAAGTTCTCTCTGAAGGCTGTCTGATTCTTTGTGATCTCATGGATCATAGCACACCAATACTATCTGTGGCTTTTCTTGGCAAAGATACTAGAGTGATTTGCCATTTCCTTCTCCTATGGATTAAGGCAAATAGAGATTAATGCTACACGCAATTAGTAAATGTCTAAGGCCAGATTTGAATTCAAATCTCCCTGAGTCTAGGTCTAGCATTCTATCCACCATACTGCCTACCTGCCAACAAGAGCACAATACAGTGGAATTATTCCTTATTTTGATATGAATGGTATGCTCAAAATTGCACAAACCAAGATTATACCTTTTTTGCCTCTGTTGGCTCATAATAAGCTTATAATCATCTAAAATCCTCAAGATTTTTTTACATAAGCTGCTTTCAAACTTTGCATTTTTATCCCTGTTAACTTTGATTTTATTAGTTTTAACTATATAATTGATTCTGCTTTCTAGGTTAATTTTGATTCCTGATTCTGTCATCCATCGAAGATTACAAATCTTCCAGCGCTTCCAGCACAAAAATCTAGATTGAGTAAAAGTTTTCATCAAGGGTCTCTGTTATTTTAAGAGTATCTGTGCAAGGACCCATTCTTAGATTCTGTGACTTATTTGATTAAAGACAGTTTTATTCAGTGAGATCCCCAGTGTCACCTTTAATGATATTTCTTACAGAGCTTAGCATAGTGTCTTTCACATGATAAGAAGTTAGTAAATACTTGTTAAATTGATTTAAGTTACCAGAGGATGAGATCAGTGGACAGTAGCTTGTGAAAGTTATAGAATAAGCTGCACAAATTTAATCTATTGTACTTTGCTTAATAGATAATACAGTAGTCCATTTCTGGGGCTTTGAAGTTACATATTTAGCCCTACTGCAAAAAGAATGTTGCTTATATGTATCTGTAGGGTTTGTGTCGGATATTACATAAATAATAACACTAGAGGATTTTAAACCATTCATACTATGGAAAGAATATGAATCACTGAAATGTTTTGTTTACTTACAAATGGTTTGAAATAACTATGGTTATAAACCAAATCAATAAATATTTATTTGTTTGCCATATATGTAAGAAACTATTCTAAGCCAGATCATAAATAAATGAAATTTATCTTTAATGCCTCCTGCCCTTCCTTGAAAATCTATTCATCTCTTTGGCCTTGCTCTCCTTAATCTAGTATACTCAGGTCTTACTGCTATTCACCTATCATTTCTCTAGATTTAGACAACTATTTTTAAACTTACGTGTGCCAAATTTTATTTCTTTAGTTTTTGGATCATTTGTATTAACTAGCTAATTTGGTGAATGAATACATTCTAGTGGAAGAAGACAACTATCTTCTGTTAATGATTATATATGTTAAAGCTGACCTCCTAGAGACATTCTTCCTCTTTACTTTTTATTTTTCCTACCAATACTGGCTCTAGTGAAATACCCTTCAGTTCCAGTAGAAAGAGATAATGCTATGTCACAGGTTGGTAAAGTAAATAACTCTTTTAATATCTACAGACTCTGATAGCACCCTCAAATTATACCTTATATGTTTTGACTCCTTATAGGTTACTGCCTAGTTTTCCTATACCTCACACCCAATCCTGAATGTAGGGGTGGCTCACCATTACATTCAGACCCATAGCTCTTAAAATGATGACGTCTCAGAACCCATGTTTCCTCTAGTTAGCTTTCTTTTCTTATTTTAGATCTGTTATAAATCTAGGCATTCATCCATCTGTATGAAAATTGTGTTATCTTGGTTTGAATTATATATTATTATTAGGTACTGTTACTATTGCATGAACTGTAACAGTTCATTAATTTAGTATTATATTTAATTCTTGTTTTAAACTTATATTTATTTTTCTAGGCTGCCAGCACACCATTGAATCCTTTAAGTTTTCAGTGTGAGTTTGTAAAACTAAGAATTGACCTTCTGCAGGCCTTTTCTCAACTTTTCTGCACCTGTAATAGCCTAAAGACAAGTCCTCCACCTGCTATTGCTACAACCATAGCTATGACTTTGGGGAATGACCTTCAAAGATGTGGCCGCATTTCCAATCAGGTATGTCTTAGTTCTGTTCTTGAATAGGTATATATCTTGCAGTACTTTTTTGTAAGGTGAAAAATTTTAACGTGTGTTAGTTGTTAATGGTATGTATTCTAGAAATAAGTATACAAGGTGTATTAAATAATCTTGCTAACAATTGGTTGGCCTGTTATTTTCTATTTGGCTCTTAGCAAATTTTTTTTATTTCAGATTTTCACAAAGAAAGTAGACCGACATGTTTCATGTTTTTTATTCTGTAAAGTTTATAAAGCATTAGCTTCTTAATGGATAAAAGGTATTTTTTTAAAACTTACTGTATATGGAGATATAATTTAGGTAGCATTAAGATATTTTAGTTTGTAAAGTAGCCAGAAAAAGAAATCTTTTATATCATATACTTATTTTTATATATACATCATTGTATTTCTGAATATATATGCTAACTTCTTTTTTGCATTTCTTAGAAATGCATAGTTAAACATTCTGCTATAAAACTTTGTAAAATTAAATGGTCTAAAAATTAAATATTCACCAGAATATGTGTGAATTTAATCAATTGGGGACAAATTTTGTTTCTTTTGGCTTTCTTGTTTACATAACAACTTTAAAAAATTTTTGTGGTCATTTTTCTTTCTTTGTAGATGAAACAGTCTATGGAAGAATTTCGAAATCTGGCATCCCGTTATGAGGAACTTTATCAGGCATCTTTTGATGCTGACTCAGCAACATTGAGGAATGTAGAGTTGTATCCATGTGGCCCAAAATTTATTGTACTTTTAAAACATTCTTTTAAATGCAAAGTGTTGTTTAGTCATGCTTTTTTGTCATATGTAGATCATCAAAATTAACATATCAAATAACATAGTTTTTTAATTAGCATAAAGTTTTCTGATTTAAAATCAATTTTAAAATAATAGGTATTATTTCAGAATTTGTTTTCCTCTTAAGGACCTCCAGAGAAAGGAAGGATAGTCCTCAGTATGTATCCTACTGATGGTAATCATTTATGTCCCTTATACTACAAAAGGATAGTATATTTTTCTCCTAGAAAGCCATTGTGTCACTCTACTGCTTTCTTTACTTTATACTAAATAATTTTAGTCATATTAAATAATTCTAGTTTATAAGATCATAGATTTAACATTAGAAGGGCCTTAGAGGTATCCAGCATTTGGGTTTTGTTTTTTTTTTTTTTAGTTTTTAATAGCTTTTTATTTATAAGTTATACGCATGGGTAATTTTACAGCATTGACAATTGGCAACCTTTTGTTCCAATTTTTCCCCTTCTTCCTCTCACCCCCACCCCTAGATGGCAGGATGACCAATACATGTTAAATATATTAAAGTATAAATTAAATACAAAATAAGTATACATGTCCAAACTGTTATTTCAGCATTTGTTTTCCTTTAAACCTTTAATCATCTTCATTCTTGAAACCTCTATGTTAGCTGTTCCTCAAAGATGTAGAACATAAATAAATACACGATTAAATCAGGGATTCTTAAGTTGAGTCCACAGATTTTAAGGGGTAAATGCATAGATTTCAAGGTATTTATGAATTTGGGTGGAGAAAATTACATTTTTATTTTCACTAACTTCTCATAGAAATTTATTTCAATTATTTTTAAATGTTATTATAAGAAGGAAGTCTAGGACATATTAAAGGATAACCCTTGCTGTAGACTTACGATAGAATAACTTCTATTTATTTATCCTATATCTCTTAACAAGGAAAATAGCCCCCTAACTAGTTTTATTTATACAGTAACAGCGATGTTGCTCCTGCTAATAGTAATGAAGTTTTTCCTTGTCTGACTTTTCATATACCCAGAAAAGAAATATAATATATTTGAAAAGTGCTTGCATGGGATTTAGGAAAACTGGGCACTCATAAAATTGCGATCATTCTAATGTCTTATGACCTTAAACAAGTCATGTACATACTGAAAACTTAGCTTTCACTTGTAAATTGGGCCTAATGATAATAATGTATGCTTTATGAACCACCACATTTAACCATTACAATCCTGGGAGATTTTTTTTTTTTTTTTGGTTACATTTTACAGATGAGGAAACTAAGGCTCAAATGATAATAAACAATTTGGCAGGATCAGTACAGCTCTAGCGCTAGTTTGTCGGAGCAAAATTCAAACTTCAACTAATTACATTTTGTGCCAGCTTAAAATTTTTAAGATTGTTATTTCATGATAAAATTCTTTATTTTAATGTATTCCTTTAATATTGAGAAGCAGCATGATTATTTTTATGGGTTGCTAACTTTCTTCAAAGAATAATTTTCCATATTGGGAGTTCTATAAACTGATGAAATCACACATCTACAGTTCTGAACAAAAAGAAAAAAAATCCTTAATATTATTCTAGACAGCAGCAGAGTTGTTTGCTGATCTCTCATGCAATAGAAGCCCTGATTTTGGATCCAGAGTCAGCGAGGTAAGTCCTTTTAGTTGTACTTATTTTTACTGTAGCTTTTGCGCAGTCACCTGATTCATGTTCTAATGCACAGTCCATTTTTTCTTAGCTTTTGTCTTTAATTTCAAACACCTCAGTGACATTTTTCCCAGCTACTAGTAAAGAAGCATGTTTGCCATGCTCTCTTGACTGATGAGTTTCCATATTCCTTCATTCTTCACATAAATATGGCCTTGTGGTTGGTTGATCCCAAACTTCTGTTTTAGGCCAACTTTCTGTTGTCAAGTCTCTAGCATTTCTCATATACTTTTCCTTATCTCCTACCTACTATCTCTCTTAAGGTTTTCATATCTTAACTAAACTGTTGCAAAAGTCTCAAGTCCTTCCCCTTTCCAGTCTGTCATTATACTGGTGCTAAAGTGATATTTCTTAAAACTCAGAACTAACCATTAACACTTCCCTGCTTTAAAAGTTTCAGGATCAAATGCCATCTCCTACATTTCCCATTTAGAGAGATCTGTGATATGGCTTCATGTGCCTTTTCAGACTGACATTATTCCCCTCCATACCCTTTACCATCCAGCAAGATCTACACAAAACCTGCCATCTCCTGGCTGTTCTCTACATCTAGAACGTGATCCCTGCTTACCTCCGGCTTCCTTTGGGACTCAGCACAAGTATCACATACTGGTCTTCCCCATAACTGGCTCCTTTCCTCTTGGAATCTTCTTGTATTCCCTTCTGTACCTACTTATATGAAAGCACATGGTATTCCCTGGTAACCTGTGAGCTCCTTGGACTTTTGAGGGACAACAGCACACATATGCCAAACCTGTCCTCCCCTGACCTTCTCATTCTTCTTGTGCTGCACCTTGGAAAAGGGAGCCTTTCATGGTGGAGCTTGAGGAAGCACCTGCTTCCCAGTTTGGCAGACAGGGATCTCTGGTAGAGAGGTGCTGCTGAGGCACCTAGGAGGCTTATGTCTAACCTCTCGTGATCTTGTAGCTGTATGACCTTAGAGAAAAACCACTTACTTTCTCTTTGCCTCAGTTTCTTCATCTGTAAATTGGGCAGTTAATAAATGAACCTACCTTGCAGGGTTATTGTAAGGATCCAGTGAGACATTTGTAAAGTACTTAGTGCCGTGGCTGGCACATGCTCAGTGCTATTTGAATAGATATTCCCTTCCCCTTCCTATCAGGATGAAGAGTTCTATCTGAAATCATGCTTCTTAAGTAGCAGGGGGTGGGGAGAGCCTGGTAATTTCATAGAATCATAGATTTAGACCTAGAAAGATCCTTATGAGATATCAAGTCCACCCTTGTTTTGCAGCAGAGAAAACTGAGGCTCAGAGCAGTGGTGGTGTTCCTAAGATCTGATGCAGTGTTTAAACCAGCTCTTCTTGACTCCTTATCCTATGCTCTACACTTGCCTCCACCAGTACAGTTCATTTCAGTGCTCTACAGCTTAGTAGTTTTACTCAAGGAATTGCGAGTGTCAGAAGCAGGAATTGAATGTGGAATTTCTTGACTCCAAGACACACACACACACACACACACACACTCTCTCTCTCTCTCTCTCTCTCTCTCTCTCTCTCTCTCTCTCTCTCTCTCTCTCTCTCCCTTCCCTCCTCCCCCCGAGGCAATTGGGGTTAAGTGACTGGCCCAGGGTCACATAGCTAGGAAGTGTTAAGTGTCTGAAGCCAAATGTGAACTCGGGTCCTCTTGATTTCAGGATGCTCTGTCCACAAGACTCTCTCTTTTTGGTTACAACTCCATTACTAAATTAGGGACAGCTAGGTAACACAGTGGATAGGACACTGGACATTAGGGAGTTGTCTGCTCTGCCCTGCCTCTTGCTTGAAACCATTACAACTCCTCTTCCTGAGTTCAAACTCAGCCTTAATTTGAAAAAGATTCTTTTAGATTTTTAAAGGTATTTTGCAAGTATTTCTGTGTCTCAATGATAACATACTCTTTAGGCTGTTCCTCTTTATATAGTAACCTTAAATATACAGGAGTAGAGACTTAAGTAGTTTAAATTTGCTTGGTACAGAATTATGAGCTAAATAAATGTGTTTTTGATGATTGAAGTATTTATCATGAAATGATATTAGTATGATTCAGCCAAATTATTTGACTGCTACACTTCACATTGACATACCCAACAGCAAACTTTGTTGTCCAAAGACCAGCTCATCTAAGTTCAGAAAGGCCAAGAGGCAGATTAGACACATGAATTTTTTAGCCACAGCAGCTCTAAAAAGAAGCAACTGAATCTTACAGAAGGACTATATTCTTCATTGGATTATTGATTGGTTGCTTGGATTTTATTCATATGCTTTACCCATTAGGGATGACATATATAGTTGAACAGAAACTTTAGATTGTGACTCTAAATATAGGAGTTTGAACCTTCTTGTATGCCAAAAAAGTAATTCTTAAAAATTTCATTCAGTTTCCTTTATAGCTCAAAAATGAGACCTTTTATTAGAGAAATTTGCCATAGACTTCTCTTCTAATTTTAGTTGCATTGTTTTTGTTTGTGCAAGAAGTTTTTTTAGTTTTATGAAATCAAAACTGTCTATTTTACCTTCTGTGACCCTTTTTATCTCATTTGGTCATGAATTCTTTTTGATCCATAGCCTTACTAAAGTTTCTTCCTTGCTCCTCCAATTGGTTGATTATATCTTTTATGTCTTAATTATGTCCCAGTTTGAAGCTTGGTATACAATGTAGACATTACTGTTTACCTCATTGCTGCCAGGCTGCTTTCCAGTTTGACACCTTCCCCAGAGCATTTGTGCAATGCTTTATTACATAGTATTTAATCAATTTGCTGATTGGATGGTTTCTTCAGTTTCCAGGAATATGGTTCCACTGGATCAGCACATGCTGATAGTGAATATGAAAGAAGAATGATGTCTGTATATAATCATGTCTTAGAAGAGGTGGAATCACTGAACCGGAAATATGCTCCTGTTTCTTATATGGCAAGTCGCAATATTTTTACTATGTTGGTGAATTATTTGTTACAATGATCTTTTGCTCTTAAATGAATTTCAAATTGAACCATCATAGCTAAAAGATGAAAATATAATATGTATACACGAATGCAATCCTACCATTCTAATCTAAGTTTACTCTGATCCTATCTCCTGAGATATATAAGACTGAATAGAAATGGAAAAGCAAAGGAACACTAATCTCTTTTTGTTACCTGTCGGCTTATCAGAAATTAAAAATACAAATTGTTCTAAACATTGAATGGTTGTTTCCTGGTTGTAGCCATAAAAATCTTGATATAGTCTCTGAATTTTAAATTCCTTAGAATAATAGCTATGGTTATACAATCATATTTTTTTTCCTAATTGCCATTGGTATAAGTTAAATAGTTCATTGTAATTTAAAATACTTTTTTTGTTTCTTCTTAAAGTTTATTTTTAGCAGTTCAGAATTGTCTTTTCAGAATTTGTAGTCCAAGAAAAACACTGAAAGACAGCGGCCCTACTTCAGTGATATTAGAATTCTTTTTTTGCATTGCTCAGTTAAAGATGGACAGTTGTCGCCTGGCCCAAGGGCTTATATGCTACTGTGCTGTGAAGCAGAACTCTGGGCTAGGCAATGTCCAAAGGACTTTTTGCATTGTCTAATAAAAAGCATTGTATTGAGAGTCCAGTTTTTTGTTTTCCAGGAAATCATTAAATTCTTTGTATTTGTTGGTTTCTTAAAGAAGAGTTTAAACCAGATAAAAATCTCTAAAATCCTTTCAGCTTGAAAATTCAGTAACATGTCTTATTTCTAAAATTTGAATAGTTCACTATATATTTCTTCTGGGTAGGAAAATGTGTTGCTCAAAATTTAGCTTCATTTCTTGAAACTTTATTTTAGAAAAGAAGTGGTAGTGTTTGCTATAATACAGTTTTAAGTAACAGAATTGAAGATAACTGAAATGCAGCAGCACAGAGAATCTGTACTCCAGTTATTCTCCCCACTGCTTATAAAATTTCTGTGGACTCACGGCTCTTTAGCAGAGCTGTAAATGGAATTAAGAGATGGAAACAAAACCTCACCAGACTGCAATTACTTGGGAGAATATGTACCAGCCACTATTCTTTCTTCTTTCATTTCCATTGTCATGCTTTCTTCCCATCAGCTATCATGCCTTTTAGTGTGGTGGAGAAGAAGGCAACATGGACATGAGCACACTTGACACTCTTGTTGCTGTTGTCTATAGATCACCATTCCATCCTTATCCCTTTTCTCAGGGTGTTTGGTACCTCTCACAATAATTTTTCTTCCTTTCCTAACTCCTGTCCTTACAGTTGGGGACTTCAACATCCAAACACTCGCTCTCAAGCTCCCCAGCCTGCTCACTTCCCCTGGTCACCTGCTCCATCCCATCTCTGTCACACAACGTGGCTCATGTCCTTGATCTTGCCATGAGTCACAGATGTAACAGCTCCATGTGCAAGAAATCAGAAGCATTCCTCTCTACCATAGTCTGTTTCTCTTTTTCATCTGCCTGGGGTTACTGAATCTTCTCATCTATTCCATGACCTCTACTCCCAAGACCCTTCAGTTCTGTCCCAGACTGTCTCCCCTGCGCTGGCTGCTCTCTTCTCTTTTCCCCTCTTGACCTAGTAAACCAGTTCCTTTCCACACCGTCCCTTTGAGTGTCTATCCTTTGCATCTTTTCATGTTAGCCTTAACCTTGGATCATTCCCACCATCTTCTGCCTTTGGTCCCACAAGCATCCTATGCCTGGATACTTTGTCTTTGCATCTCTCTTTCCTACTTTCTTTTGGGTCCCAACTAAAATCCCATTTTCTATAGGAAACCTTTCCTAAACCTCTTTTAATGATTTCCATCTCTTCCATCTATAGCTTATTGGTACATACAAATTTACTTCATGATCTCCACCATTTAATTGTGAGCTCCAAAATTGTCTTTCACTTCTTTTTCTATTCCTAGTACTATAGTGCCTGACACATAGTAGGTGCTTGACAAATGTTTATGGACTGACTACATATTTATACTATATGAAAGTATCAAAACTGGTACCTTATTCCAAGATATGTGAAAAATAAATGTGCTCTTTTTTGAACCCAAAGAGATAGGGATTTCTTTTCTCCTATTGTAATGTTTGAAAATCAGTTAGGTAAAAATGTCATTCTATACAACTTGACCAGAAAGATTTGACAGAAATGTACAGTTCCTCCTTAGGTCAGTATACTAATTGTTAAGCTGTTCCCTTCTCCTTCCCCCCGTATCCTCCTCCCCCCCCCCCAAGAGAATAAAAGCTTCTTGAGGGTTGAACATGTTGTGATCTTGTTTTTATTTTCCTAGTACCCAGCGCAGGACCTTTTTTGTAGTAGATAGTCCATAAAGTGTATTGAATTGAATCAAAATGTGTGTCTCATATTAATTTTCTCCATGGAAGAATTGTTGATTGGCATCATTGAGTTTCTGTTCATCTGATTTAACTTCCTTGGGTTTTCTTTATTGCAGCACACAGCTTGCCTATGCAATGCTATCATTGCCTTGCTGAAAGTTCCCCTTTCATTTCAAAGATATTTTTTCCAGAAACTGCAGTCTACCAGCATTAAGGTAAGGCAGTTGTTTTGGGATCCAAAGATTATATATTAAGTAAAATTGTTAAAAGCTTGACTTAGTTAATGCTTTGCTATTAGAGTTATAAAAGTTGATCATTTTCTAAGTATTTGGCAATGGCAGTTGTTCCATGACTGTCCTATCTGTATTGTCAACATACAGATACTTCTGTCCATCTTTTTTGTCTTATACCTTGGAGTTATGTAGTGGAGGAGAGGAATAGGGGGACATACTCCTTTCCTTTTTCATATTATTTTAATGTCATCTTCTGTAATGGATAAAATAAAAAGTTAATGTTTATTTTTTACCATTTTGTTTGTGTTCATCATAATTACTGTAAGGTAAGATATTCACATGACCTTGAAAAGGCATTTTTATTGCATTTGAATATTTAGTAAACAAACTGCCACCCCCTTTATTTGCTCTTTTGAGAAAAGTTTATAAAACACTCTTCCATTTAATGACAACTTCTTTGTTTTCTAGTATAAGTAGAAGCTCTATTTGGAGCAGGAAAGGTTAATATTGATTAATTTCTTTTTCTATCATTTCAGCACCCTTTAGTAAGTGGCTTCACAGATTAAGGGCCATTATATTTAATGTTTCTGTTTCACTGAAATTGATAGGACCAAAGATTTTCTTTAATGAGTGGCTAAAGCTTATCCACTTTTAGCTATTTTGTTCTGGTCTTTGAATAGTAATCATAATCTTGGACCAGTCACATTCAGAGCTTTTCCATCATACTGTAAAGTTTGCCAGAGCTTCTGCTCTTCTAGCAGAGTCTCATGGATTCAGAGATTAACTTCATGTCACAATTAAGTATCATAAAATCCAAAATGGAAGTCTATGTAAATTGGAAAAATATATATTTGCATGGCAGACTTGTTTTACCTTCTACAGTTGTCTATCCCTAAAGCAGTTAAACAGAATACCAAGTGCCTGCTCCTTTACAGTGAGTAATTTCCTGTAAGCCACTCATGAAGTCTGATAACTAATTTCCTTTTAAAAATTATATTGTGGGAAAGGGGGAGAGGAAATTTCTAAGAGATGGGCATTCTATAGTGAATTTTCTCCATGATCCTCTTTTATTGTATGCTTTTGGCACAAGTTTATAACAGGTTCAGACATTAAAGTATTGTTGCTTAGTAGAACAGTCAAACCCAAAGATAAAGTCAAAATGGGTACGTGATTTAAAAATAAAAGATAATATAGGCAAACTAGTGGAACATAGAAGAAATTAACTGTCACATCTATGGGTAGAAGAATTCATTACCAAACAAGAGCTAGAGAGATTCATGGGAGGCAAAAGGGATAATTTTGATTACATGAAATTTAAAAGGTTTTTTTTTTTTTTTTTTTTTTTTTTACCCTTTAAGGCAGATGGGGTTAAGTGACTTATCCAGGATAACACATCTAGTACATATTAAGTATCTGAGGCTGGAGTTGAACTTCACTCCTCCTGATTCCAGGGCCAGTGCTCTATCCATTGCATCATCTAGCTGCCTCAAATGTTATCTTTTTTTTTTTTTTTTTCTGAGATAATTAGTGCTAAATGACTTGCCCAGGGTCACACAGGTAGGAAGTATTACGTGTCTCAGGTCACATTTGAACTCAGGTCCTCTTGACTTCAAGGCAAGTATTCTATATACTGTACCATCTAGCTGCCCCAGAAATTTAAAAGTTTTGCACATACAAAACCAACACAGCTAAAATTAAAAGAAAAACAGGAAACTGGGGGATAGGATCTTTATAGCAAATTTCATTGATAAAGGTTTCATGTCTAAAATAAATAGGAAACTGAGTCAAGTAAGAGCTGTTCCCCAACTGATAAAGGATCAAAGGATATAAATAGGTGGTTTTCAGAGGTAGAAATCAAAATTATCAATAGTCATATGAAAAATAATCTAGATCAGTAATTGGAAGACTGTGAATTAAAACAACTCTTGAGGTATAATCTCATATCTTTCAGATTATCTGAGATGACAAAAAAAAGAAAATGACAAGTATTGGAAGTGATGGGACTATAAATTAGTCCAACCATTTTAGAAAGCAGTTTGGAACTGTGCCCCCAAAACTCACAAATATATTTTTTGACCCATTGATGCTCTTACTAGGAATATACCCCAAAAAGGTCAAAGAAAGAAGGAAAAATTCCATATGTATGAAAATATTTATAGTAGCTTTTTTTGTGATAGTAAAAAATTAGAATTCTCCATCATTTGTGGCGTTGCTAAACAAGTTATGATACATGATTGTGATGAAATATTATTGTACTGTAAGAAGTGAAAGAGATAAGTTTCAGGAAAACCTGAGATTTATATGAACTGATGCAAAGGCAAGTCAGGAGAACAGTGTATATAGTAAAAGCAATATTGTAGTCAACTTTGAAAGATTTGATAGCTCTAATCAACACAATAACCCTCCACAATCCTGAAGAACTCAAGATAAAATATCCTATCCACCTATCAGAGATGAATGCAGAGGGCAGATTAAAATATATTTTCTTTTATTTGTTACACTTTCTTTGGAGAGGGCACTATGTGGAAATCGGCATGTGCACGCACACATGTGCACACACACATATATGTATGTGTGTGGATTTTATTTTTCTTGTCTTCTCAATGGGTGGAAAAAGATAATTTGGAATTAAAATAAAATTGAAAGGTGCAGCTAGGTGGCACAGTGGATAAAGCACCAGCCCTGAAGTCAGGAGGACCTGAGTTCAAATCAAAAAGTCTGAGTGTCTCAGACATTTAACACTTCCTAGCTTGGGCAAGTCATTTAGCCCCAAATTGCTTCAGCCAAAAAAAGAAAAAAAGAAAGAAAAGAAAATTGAATTAAAAAAAAAAAAAAAAGAAAACTTGCCCTTCATTGTTAGAATTGATCTTGATGTTAATATGTTTCAGCTTGCTCTATCACCATCCCCACGCAACCCAACAGAACCCATTGCAGTCCAGAATAATCAGCAACTGGCTCTAAAGGTAGAAGGAGTGGTTCAGCATGGATCCAAGCCAGGACTCTTTCGTAAAATTCAGTCTGTGTGTTTGAATGTCTCTTCAACATTACAGAGTAAATCTATACAAGACTACAAGGTAAGGAGAGAGACCTGATGCTGTTTAGAGAAGAAAATTAATTTTTGTCAAAAATCTCTGGCTTGGCCTGAGAGGCAGCTCCATGGCAGCCGGGATAGAGCTCTGGGCCTCAAGTAGAGAAGGCCTGAGCTCTTATTGATACTTGTGTGATCCTAGAGAAATCCTCTGTGGGCCTTCATTTCCTCAGTTATAAAAGGCGAATAGTAATAATAGTGCCTCCCATCTGCCAGAATTGGTGTAAAGCTCTTAGCATTGTGCTTGGCACATAATATATGTTATATAAATACTGTTAATAGTAATATTATTAGCTGCCTTGATTAAACTAAGCTTACTTTACTAGCCAAAGGGAGGATCTGGGGGATCCTAAATTTAAATTATTTGTACCAGTAGGCTTTTCCATTTCCCATTTTGATTATCTACTCTGAGAAAAGGAGTAAAAGAACGACGACACATAGTTTTAGATGTAGTTGCCATGCCAAAATTAGCTGGGAATAGGATTCATTTATGAAGGCATAAGAATGCCTCTGTAAGTGTAGTTTGAGAACCCAGGATTATAAATAAAAGACTATGAAAGGAAGGAGCAGAAATGGAGCCACAGAGCAATGCAAAAATGGGAAGGGCATCAAGCTAAAAGGACAGATTCTTAAATGAACAAGAACACTCTGACTTATGCTTTTAACATCTTTTTTTCTTTTTTCTTAAGGATCAACTCACATATTGAAAATTCTTCTTTCTTTCCCTAATTTCTTCTTTTAGTCAAAAAATCAGTTTAGTATCTGTTGAGTTTTGCTTTGCAGGAATATAGAAATAGACAGATTATCAAGGCCAATATTAAGGAGAAATTTCCACTGCTTCTGTTTGTCTATAATTCTCTATACACATGGACAGATCAGTAACTCTAATTGTTGTCACCCTTTAATACTTTGTAGTACTGTTTTCTTCACTAGTAAGATGTTTTACACATCTGGAAACACACTGATCATTGTATTCTCTGGTATAATAAAACTAGCATCAGTAAAATACAGACGAAAGAAAAATTGTAGTAATACTGTCTCACTATGTATTATGGAATCATACTTCCAAGAGCAAAACTTGTCACTGATATTTATTATTGAATGAATGAATGAAGATACTTATTCAGTTTTATTATGTGCCATAGACAGTGCTGGGGAAATAAAAAACAAAGATAAACCTTTCTCTAAAAAGTTTACATTCTAAAAGGGGTTTCTATAACTGTTCGAGGAACAAATGGGCCAGCAAGAGGTGTTTTTGTTTGGAAAGTCTTTGGAGTAATAAGTGGAGCTTTTATGAAGTAGATTGACATGTCATTTCTGATAGCCTCTGGAAGTACTGATTTCATTGTTCCAGACTTGGAAGAGAGAGGAGAAATAGTAGAACTTGGAGGTTATTCTGACCCAAAAGGCAGTAAAAGATGTTTGGAGCAGTCATTCTTCAATCAGGACAAAGAAATTTAAGAGATGTGCAGATTAAATTTAATTCTGTCCTACCATGCAGTTTTTCCTTCTCTAAAGAACCCCATGTTAAACATATATCAGTACACCCTTAATTCTTTGTATAGAGAAGACCAGAGTTCAGATACAGCCTCTGATAGTGATTAGTTATGTTACTTAAATTCTGTGCTTTAGGGTTTATTTGTCATAGACAATTGGGATGTTTGTTAAATAAGTTCTCACATTTTTGTAATAACATAGGAAAACATTTTTTATCCAAAGAAATGTCTTACAAATTGAATTGTGCTTTAAAAAAATTTTTTTATTTAACTGTAATACAAGTTCTCATAGTATGTTTTGCAAATTGATTACCACAATTCATCCATTTAATGTACTTTGGTAGAAATGAAATGACCGATCATTAACTCATTTTTTGATACAAATTGAGATTTTCGGGTGAATTTATACTATCAAATGTACAGTATAAACAATTAGCAATAATAATTTTCATAGTCTATTGGAATTCCACTTCTCCCTCCTCCTCCTCCTAAAATCTAACTTTGTGTTTTGACCACCGTGTGACCTATAATCCCTTGAATCCCGCCCCATTTTCTCTTTAGGCCATGCCCCCTTCCTTAACCCTAGGCTTCTTCTTTCACCATCTTGACCCCTTGGTGAACTAGTTCAATTCTGATTAATTTTTTTTTAATCCTTCCCCCCCCCCCTTATTATATCAAACCAATCCTGCCTTGCCAAGCTTTATCCTTGAATTGCTCCCATCATCTACTGTCTTCACTCCTTTATACTTGTGCTAATTGATGGTAAAAAGTCAAGCAGCTTGCTGACCACAGTTGTTTCTTATATAACTCAACTAAGCCATCAGTGGAAGCCAGGAAGTGAGGCAGGGTGGTAGCAACCTGGTCAAGCCTTCATCATCTCATGATCGAGCTACTGTAGTAGCCCATTAGTTGTTCTGCCTGCTACAGGTCCATCCTCTACTCAGCCATCAAAAGGATCCAGTCTAGCCATGTCTCTGTCTTTGTGTCTGTTTTTCTCATTCCCTGTGTATATCTCTCTAACACAGTCTCTGTTTTCCAATCTTCTTACACCTCTTTATCACTTCCCTGCTGCAACATACTTTGTGACCCACCTTCTTATGTTCTTCAAACAAGACATCCCATCTTCCAATTCTGAAATATTTTCATTGTCTCCCATTCCTGGAACTCTCTCCCTGTTCATCTATACCTCCTGGTTTGTTTTGTCTCAACTAAAATCCCACTTTTTCCAATCATTTCCACTATTCCCAGTCCCTCTTAATTCTAGTGCCTTCTCTTTATCGTCTCCATTAGATTTCCAAGTTTCTTGAGTGCTAGGATTATCTATTGCCTTTCTATTCCCAGTGCACAAGCACAGGGCCTGGTAAATATAGTGGTTTTATCTTATTTCTTCAAAGCTTCTACAAACTATAGAAAGAAATTAGGTCTCACTCAATTAAAGGAGATTGCAAAAAAGCACTAGGAGCACTCAGCTGCTTGTACCTAATGACAATAATTCCTCTATTTCAGATACCCCTTGATAGTATAACCAATGAGATGGAACAGAATGTTGAACCACACAATGATTACTTCAGCACTCAGTTTCTGTTGAACTTTGCTATTCTTGGAACTCACAACATCACAGTTGAATCTTCTGTGAAGGACTCTAATGGAATTGTATGGAAGACTGGACCTAAAACCACCATCATTGTGAAATCTCTTGAAGATCCTTACTCCCAGCAAGTTCGCCTCCAGCAACAGCAAGCACAGCAACCCTTGCAACAACAACAGCGTAATGCATATTCTCGATTTTAGCCACCAAATATCCATCTATAATAAAACTTTTGATTTCCCTCTTCTGTTTTTTAAAAGGCATGGGAATCAAAAAAGGAGGATATCTTTCCTGCCTACCTCATTAATTGAGAATAATGTACATCAAAAAATTTTAGCACACTAGAGATGTTTAAAGCAATTGACTGAAATATTCAGGTTTGTCATACTGAGTAGTGATTCTCTAAATTTAAATTTTATCTGTATGTGGGTAATTTCCTTGAGGAATGGCTGGGTAGTAAAGAAAAGTGGTAAATGGAGTCTCTAGGAAATTTTGGCTTTTTTTGTGTGTATGTTTGGGTTTTTATTTTTTTGTTAATGTTGAAAGACCCATCCTAAGTTTTATGCTGATTTTTCATAATGATTTGCATTCTGTTTGACTCCTATTTTTTATGAGTTGGCTATATTGTTTTTATTTTGGAGGGAAGTCTTAGGGTCATTGAATATAGGACTTCTTTATCTAGTGAGGATACTCCTTATACACTAAAACCTCAGTTAACTGTAGTACTCAGGGAATTGGATATGTTTCTATACTTGTGAAAATCTTTCAAAAATATTCCCATGCCTTTTCACAATATAATGAAGATAGTTTTTTGACAAACCATTTTTATAAAGTGTATATATCCCTTCATATTAAAATTGATTTTATTTGAACTCTGTGTTTTCAAAACAAGTCTGGATCAAGAAAGCCAGACATACCATTTCTTACAGTTAGCAGCTTGTAAATACTATACAAGCAAGTATCAGTTTTCAGTTGGGTATCTACATTTTGGTAAACGTTGTTATCCATATGTGCATTATCTGTTTTGTGAGTTACCTAAGACAAATTTTAATATCAAGTTTACCTTACTCTGTCACCTGGTATATATCTATGTTGCCTCATTATATATATTAACAATGTGCTGAGAAAACAAAATAATTTTAACATTAATCCTAAGCCAAAAGGAATTTGTGACTAAAGAAAATTTTCTGTGTATAATTGGTGTCTAATTGAAATGTTTATTGAACAGAAGGTAGATCAGCTTCAAATTTTTATAAAAATCTGAGTAACTTTGAAAAGCCATGTAGAAATCAATATTGAATTATTTGTACAGTTGTGCCCCTCCAACAAGTTTAATTAAATGCACCAAACTTTAAGTGCCTACCAAGAGTGAGGCTCTGGGGATCAAAAAGAAGGAAAAAAACTGTCTTTTTCCCAGATGGAGCTCAGGATTCTCCTGGAATAAGGAGGGAAAGAAGAATCAAACATGTCCACAAGTAACGAAGGACAAAATAAAATAGCGTTTCAAGAGGTAGATTGCATTTGTAACAGAGATTAAAAATAAGCTTTCAGGGGCTGTGTTTAAGGACATTCTAGGAAAAGCCTTAGCATGAATAAAGATGAGAAAGATGAAAGATTAGCTCCAGGGAAGGGTATGGTTAGTTTTTATCAGTGTTGGTAATAACAAGGTCATAGATTTAGAGCTGAAAGGAAAATGTTTATTGTGGGAGGCCAATGCACCATAGATATAGTTATTCTGAAAAGCAATTTGAAATTATACCCCAAAAGCCACTAAATTTGTGCATACCCAGTGATACCACTACTAGAACTATACACCAAAGATATCAAAGAGAGAGAAAAAGGACTTGTGTATAAAACTATTTAAACAGCTTTTTTTTTTTTTTTTTACAATGGAAAGAAACTGGAAACTAAGAGGATGTCCATCAATTGGGGGAGGGGGGGTAGCTGAATAAAGTATGATATGTGAGTGTAATGATAATGCTAATTGTCCTGTAAGAAATAATGAAAAAAGAGTATTTGGAGAAACCTGGGAAGATGTATGAACTGATATAGAGTGAAAGGAACAGACCCAAAATAATTTATATAGCAATATTGTTAAGAATCCTGATCACTGCAATGACCTACTCTAGTGGACTGATGATGACGCATGCTTCCAGCTTCCTGAGGTGATGACCTCAAGGTACAGAATGAGACACATTTTTTAACATAGTGTGAAAATGTTTTTGCTTGAGTACACATATTTGTTACAAGGGATTTGTTTTGTTTTTACAATGGGATAGGGAGGTGGAGGGAAAGAAAATATTAATTAAAAATAAAATAATTTTTTTAAAAAACTGAAATATGTGTGTGTATTATATATGTGAGTGTATACTCACATTATGTCTGCATATTACATCATTGACTTGCTCTGTGACAGTAGACAAGTCCCTTCACTATGACGAGTGACTTCATATTGATAATTTGAATAATTTTTAACCACTGTTAAGATATTGGAAATAATTTTTTTTTTAAATCATTACAAGGTAATAAAGTACTAAAGTTTCTAGAATAATATATATAGGAGATTTCAGTGCAGCAGTCAGATGAAAGAATGGGGTTGGGGAAAGGGTTAGATCAACTTGTTAGTTTCTGATAATGCCTGTTACAGCCGGTTGGTCCAAGCCTGCTCTCTTAGTAGTTGTTTCTTGGATCCAATCCCAGTCCAATTTAAACTCTAACCTTGGAAGCCCGTACACTATATGCTGGATTTGGCTGTTGCTTCCTGTCTACCAAACCCTTCCAGCAGGTGGCATGGTACTGTCTGTTCCTGGTGGTAGCAGGAAAGTACAAGCCAAGGTTTTGATCTTTTTAACAACAGTTTTACTGGCTCAGTTTTGATTCCACAAGCCATCCTCCCTTTACTATGCTTTGTCTCAGTCAGAAATAACAATTCTAAGTACATTTTTCTTCTCAAGTAGAGATTTAAGTGGAAAAGTCATTCTTTCCCAAATATCCTAAATACCTGAGTCCAACTTCTTTTGTTATAGTGATAAATTTTTAAATGCCAGATATTAATATGATTCTTATATATGTGTTAATTGTTAGTTTTTTCCTCTTCCTACGTAGTCCCTACCTTGCATAGAATATCTTATTGTTGTTTAGAGGTTAGCTACCCACTTAGTAGGATGAAACAGTACAAGCTTTTTTCTTCTATTCTCTGTTGGCTGTTTGATTGTAAAATCATAGATTTTAGGACTAGAAGGACGTTCAGTGTGATAAAGTTTTGACCTTTTTCCCAACAGTTCTTTTACACATAGGGCCAGGAGAGTAGTGTTATTCATCTACTAGAATTCTATAATCATGTCCTTTAACTCTACAATCCCTTAGACCATACTGTATCTATGGCTCTCATATTGTCTCTACTCTCCATAGTGGGAAGGGGAAGATTAAAATTAGATTAATTAAAGTGAGTTATTAATCCAGATTTTAAGGAAAATAAAGTCAAATTAAGAGTTTAAAATGAGGCAACCTTTCTAGAAAAGAATAAGGAGTCTTAAAGTCTCAGTTTCATTTGTGCATTCTGTCGAGCTCTCTTATGATCATGGGGAATTGAGATCTTGTTAACTTCTTTGTTCCCTTCCTAAGGTCTTGATATGTTTTTGTTTTCACTCCTGACCTAGTCTACCTGCTTAAATTTCTAAAGCCAATTGTGGCAGCTGATGAATTTGCTATATTGAACGTTGGTGTTAGGAGCCAGTGAGATAGGAGGATAGTCAAACTGATGTTGAGTTTGGTTTTACCAGTGTTCTCCATTGTCTAGTTCTCTCCCCTACTATCAAGGTGATAGACTGTGATAAAAGAAGAATGTATTCTCGCAACTATCCCCTACTTGACAGGAGGTGTGTAAAAGTGAAGCGCAGGCAATAAGGGAGTTGGAACAGGAACCAAAAGGCAGGAAGGGAGAGAAAGAGATTAGAAAGGGCTGTCCTAGATAAGGACTGTGGAATGGATGGGAAAGGGTATGCAAAAATAGATGACAGACTTTGTCCTCAAGGAGCCTACTGTCTAGTGTATATATACAGTATATATATATCTAGTATGTACAGTCTATAGTATATATATATATATATATATATATATATATATATATATATATCCTTCTAGTAGATATTTCCAAGAAATATTCAGAAAAAAAATGAGAATAAAGGAAAATCCTTAGGTAGCTCTCAGTAGGACACATCAAGAAAAAAATAAAAATATATCCAAAAGATAAGCTAAAGAGGTTATCAAGGACTCCAGAGCGTGCTTTTAAAATTTCTCTTGGCTGGCTACTTGCCTTTGGTACATAAAAATCTCAGTCTTTCATTTTTAAGTTAGGTAGATAGAGGAAAAACAACTGGAAGTGCAAAGCCATTTATGCAGCATTAACTCTGTCCTCGTCTCTCTGGAGTTTCTCACTGGAGGCTTTCAAGAGCAGCAAGCATATTATTCCTGACTCTTCTGCCAGCAGTTGTTACCCCAGGGGCCTGAAGAGCATATGTACATGTACCTTAAGAGATCCACCCACCAGGCTCTAGAGTCAACACGCAGGGACTATGTCTGACAAGGAAGAAAATGGGCTCGTCTCTTCAGGGCTTTTTTAACCTCTGCTGGAAAGAGTAGTTCAAGTTAGCAGCATCTTTGTGAATATGTCAAAACCATTCTCCAGGTAACCCTCCCTTAGCTGCGACTGACTACAAGAGAGAAGGAAGCTCTGACGATATAATGAAGGCTGTCGTCTCTGACAAAGAGGGAGCCTCTCCTCGACAAGGCCGGCCCCTCCTACGTGGGACCGCCATCCCATTCCCTCATCCTTAGTGTAAGTCACCATCCCATATCTTCTCCCTTTCTTAATGAACCTGAAAGCTGTCTACACCGGCTGCTCATTCAACCCTTGCAGTCTATAATTCCTGACCTCACTCTGATCGATCCCTGCCAGATTTGATGGTCTTTTCCCAGTCTTCAGCCTCTGCCTGTCTGTTACATTTGACCTTTCTGACCCCTCTTCTGGACATTCTTTCTCTGGCTGTTTGTGACCGAACTTTCTGCTGGCTCTCGGATCACTGTCCATATTCTTTTTTAACTCCTCCTACCTCACAGCCCATCACTGTGGGTGTTTTCCAAGGCTCTATCATTGGCCACCTTTCCCCAATCTTTCTCTTGACAGCTTCCTTAGTTCCCAATTGCTTAACTGCCATCTAAATACAGATGACTCTAAGATAGATGTTTGTTTGTATGTGTGTGCCTCATATGTGGGAGATAGCTGGGGATGACCATCTAATGTAAATGCATCTCAGCTCACACATGCATTGATTTCTGCTCTGGATTTGGTCCACTTTGTCTCTGATTTCTGTCTCTGTAGGAAACAGGAGCAGGATTTTGCCTGGGCACTTGCTTATATCCCTGCCTATCTTCAGAAGCAGCATCAGGCTAGAATTATGTCTAACACAAAAATTGAAGTTTAAGAATATAATACTTTGTGGCCCAGGATAAGCATCTTTTTCACTGATCCTTTTCAAAGGGAAGATAATACCTTACTATTGCCGGCTTAGCTCCCTCACTCCAAACACTGGTTACCCAGAAGACTATTACATATATTTAGTACACATGTTTATTTTTTTAAAAATTTAAAAATGAGAGTTTATATATAAATTAGAATAGATCAGAGAATAGATAAAAATAAAAGAATTCTTGGTCCAGGAACAAGATAAGAACTTAATTAAATCAAGGAGAAAATGTTTTCATCTGGGGTACAAGCTTAGAGAATTGAGGGACATGTGAAAGGACTGGCTTCCTCACATTTTGGTGACTCTAGGGATCTTCTGTCCACTGTTCCAAACTTCACATCTGTCTCTCCTTACCTCTCTTGAAATAATAGCTTGCATTTTTATAGCATTTTAAGGTTTACAAAGTACTTCACAGATACCTCATTTGATCTTCACAACAACCCTGGGAAGTAGGTATAATTATGCTTTTATTATCCCCACTTTGCAGATGAGAAAACAGATTAAGTGATAACCCAGGATTAAATATCCAGTCTGCAAACTGGATTTGCACTCAGTTCTTCCTAACTCCAGGCGCAGTACATTTTCCACTGCACCACCTAGCTGCCTCTGTAGAGATCCCGTTTCCATGCACAGAGGGTCTAGCTTCATAGCCTAGCATTCTCTCATACGTTCAGGAGTCATGTTTCCTCCTGTACTACATAGCAGGTCTGAGCTCAGGAAAACTGCTTTAAGCTTAGGGTAAAGTATTTTTAAAAGCACATGCATACAAACACAAATGTGCGTGTGTATATCTGTACACACAGCCGCATTCTCTTCCCCCGAGTTTCATTTCTGCATTGTTAATTGCCTCTTAGACATTTCAAACTAGATATCTCAAAAACATCTCAAACTCCACACGTCCCAACTTATCTTCCCTCCAAACTCTCCCATCTTAAAAAGTTCCCTTTCTGTGTCAAAGGCTTCACCATTCTCCTAATCTCCCACATTCATAATCTCAACATTATGCTTGACTCCTTCCCTTCCCTTCCCCCACATAGCTAATAAGTTGTCAGATCTTCCCATCGCTATATCTTCATGTCCCAGATCACAGCTAGCACCTTAGTTCAGACCCCTATCACTCCTCCCTTGGATCTTTTCCACGATCTCCTAATAGGTCTCTTTTAACTCAAAAGTTTCTCACCACTAAACCGTCTAGTGCAAAGCTGCCAAAATGATTTTCCTCACATACAGATCTAACTGTGATTCTCCTACTCACTCAATCCCAGTGGCTTCGTAATTAACTTTAAGATAAAATTTACACTATTTAGCCCTTCATAGCTTGGCCCAACTTGTTTTTCCAGCCCTATCAGACCTTATTCTCCCATCTCTCCTCGGCAATCCAGCCAAACTGGCCTTCCTGTTCCCCATAGACAACACTACCTCATCCCATGTGCCTAGAATGCACTTGCTCCTCACCTCTGCCTCGTTGGCTTTCTAGCTGCTGCTTTTGGAGCCCAGGTACCACCTTCTGCAGAAACCTTTCCCGTAGCAATTTGGAATTATGCTCAAAAAGTTATCAAACTGTGCATACCCTTTGATCCAGCAGTGTTTCTACTGGGCTTATATCCCAAAGAGATACTAAAGAAGGGAAAGGGACCTGTATGTGCCAAAATGTTTGTGGCAGCCCTGTTTGTAGTGGCTAGAAACTGGAAATTGAATGGATGCCCATCAATTGGAGAATGGTTGAGTAAATTGTGGTATATGAACATTATGGAATATTATTGTTCTGTAAGGAATGACCAGCAGGATGAATACAGAGAGGACTGGTGAGACTTACATGAACTGATGCTAAGTGAAATGAGCAGAACCAGGAGATCATTATATACCTCAACAACGATACTGTTTGAGGATGTATTCTGATGGAAGTGGACCTCTTCGATAAAGAGAGCCTTAATTGATCAAAGATGGACAGAAGCAGCTACACCCAGAGAAAGAACACTGGGAAATGAATATAAACTGCTTGCATTTTTGTTTTTCTTCCCAGGTTATTTATACCTTCTAAATCCAATTCTCCCTGTTCGGTTCTGCACACATATATATTGTATCTAGGATATACTGCAACATACCTAACATATATAGGACTGCTTGCCATCTGGGGGAAGGGGTGGAAGGAAGAAGGGGAAAAATCCGAACAGAAGTGAGTGCAAGGGATAATGTTGTAAAAAATTACACTGGCATGGGAACTGTCAATAAAAAGTTATTTAAAAAAAAAAAAAGAAAAAAAGAAACCTTTCCCCATCCCTCTGATTCCTAGGGCCCTCTCCCTGAAACCATGCTGTGTTTAATTGCTTCAAAGAAACAGAGAGGTTGGAAATACATCAGACAAGTATTAATTTATGAAGTCTGTATTACTATATGTACTTGTGGCTTCCCCCATTAGAAAATAAGCTCTTGGGAGTGGGGAATATTCCACTGTTTGTGCAGTGCTTGCATCCCCAGCCCCAAAAGTACCTGGCACATAGTGGAAGCTTAATAAAGTTTATTGATGTCTTGGGGTATCTTTTTTCCTTCTCAGTACAGAGAGAGGTTGGCTTCTGACTCACGCTTCCTCCCTTTGATATCCTTCTTTAGTGAGATGCCTCTCTAGGGTTGGTGAGTCTAGGAGTCTAGATTATTGCTATAGAACAGAGCAAAGTGGAAGGGATCCCACTGGGACCCCAATCTGCCTGCCTTAGCCTCCTTAAGAGAAGTAGACTCTCCTGGGTCCTCAGGGTTCCACCAGAGAATATAAAGGTTTTAGTGAGTTCCTTGAATACTGAAGTTGTTTGTTCCTTAAAGTAAAGGGAAGGAGGGAAAAAGAGAAAGACTGTTGGAATAGGTAGAAAAAAACAAGAGATTGGGAGTCAAATAACCAAAGCTCCATTTCCAGGCGGTCTCCTATCTTAGTTTCTTTGAATCCCCATTTCCTCATGGGTAAAACAAGAAAAAGCAGAACTCCAAAAGTCTTTTTCAGCTCTTCACTCTATGGTTCTATGGAGGAAAGTTTCCATCCCTTCATGCTTTTCTGAGAGGGGACAGGGTGAGGAATAGCCAAGACTTACTAACTATACCACCAACACAGGGCTGATCCAGGATTTTGGGGGGTTGGTGGGTTTTTCCCCCACAGTGGAATTTTCTAGGTGAAGAGGATCACCATTATTAAATGCTAATTTATAAATTATTGCAAATCTCACCAGCCAAATTATTTAAAATATTGAAAGGGGCAAATCCCAGGACCCTCTGGCTCCCCACTATTGACCTGCTTCCTGCCTCAGGTCCCTTCCAGCCCAACAATTCCCTGCTGGTCCCTGCCACAAAGCCCCCGAAGGAGTCGGAGGGGCCTGGGACTTTGGGAATGTGGCTCCGCTTCCCTACGGCGCAGATGCCCTCCAGGCAGAGCGCTCGGCTAGAAGCAGATATAAATAATCCAGAGCCCGGGCACAGCTATTTCTGTCCTTAGAATGAGGGCCTTCAGCCTCTGCCTGGGCTGGAAGTAGGTAGGGGGCGGGGTGGGGGTGGGACGGGACAGCTGGAGCACTAAGCCCAGGGGAAGCAGGGAAGGACAGATTGTTAATGATGGGGAGGAGAGTGCTGAGGCAGCAGCCAGAGGGGAGGGGCCGCCGCCGAGCCGGGGCCGGGCGGAATTGGGGCAGGGGAGCCGTCCCGGGTCTGAAGGCCTGGGGGTGTGACCGACGCACGGCTCTGTGTGTGAGGAAAAGCCGGGTCTGGAAAACGCTCCCAGCAGCAGCCCCCCTGGAGCTCTACGCCTGGCGTCCGTGCCTAATTCTGTGCCTTGTGGACTTGGAGGGGAGAGGGGAGGAGGGGGATAGACTACCGCTCACTGTCCCCAGAAGGTGATCTGCTCCATTTTGGACAACAACTATTCTGACATTTGGTCAAAACCTAGCCTAGTTTCCGCGCGTTAGTCCTTACTCTGACCTCTGCAGACAGAGGGGGAAAATCTAAAGCCCCCTCGCCCGATGCCCTTCAGATGCCCAGACGGATGCCTCTGTCATCCAAGTCCTTCCTTCCATGCAGGGCACGGGGATGAATCTCTTCCACCGGCTCTTTCCCCGCTTAACGCCAAGGGCCCTAAACTTAATATCGTCATGGCCACGATCGCCTGTGTGCGAGCCCCGCGTCGGCCCAAATCCTGAACCAGGGAAGCGCCGGCGCTCTCCCAGACCGGCAAGACCCTCTCCCGGGAAGCAAACCCAGGGACTCGCCGAAAGTGCCAGGGCCCCGAGGCTGCTCCCTGCGGGAAAGCCCTGGGAGACAATGACGGCCTGACTGCCGGTCCGGAAAGAACCCTCCTCGCTCCCTTCTTTGCCTTAGGGCTGAGATCAGATCTTCGAACCTGACTGGTAAGGCTGTAGGACTGCAAGTGGAACTCAGTGAGACCGTTGAGAACTTCAAGGCCAAAATTCAAGACCAGGAAAGCATTCCCACGGGCAGCGACTGCTCTCTGGGAAGCAGCTGGGAGCTGGTTGTGGGATCACACCATCCAGACAGAATCCCCCCCTGCATGTGGATGAAACTGGGCTGGAGGGGCCCAACGCAAGGATGGGCCCACTGCAAGTACTGCTCTGGGCCGCAGTCCCCATGACCAGGAGAGCAGGGTCTCCCACGGAGCTCTCTCCAAGGTTGCCTTGCCTGATGAAGTATCCTGTTTCCCTGTTTCCCTGTTTCATGGTCCTGTTTCCAAGATCCGTTTAGAAGTATGGAGATTGCGGGGAAGTCCAAGCAGCACCTGCCCTAGAGGAGCTTACATTTGATGGGGGAATCGATTTCTGGAGCATTAGAAGGCTATTTCAAGAGTCCAGGTGAACAGCTAGGGTCACAAGTTGGACATAGATATCAGAAGCATTATGGAGGAAGAATCAGCTTAGAAATATTCATCTAAAGAAGTTCTGATGGCTATAACTGAACTTTCTAAAACACTATATAAACCTCATTCTTTAAAGACAGAGCCGGTGTGAGCAGGCACTGGAGTCTCAGACCTGTAAAGAGGAGACCTGGATTTGATTTTTCTCACCCCCTGCCTCACAGCCACGGTTCCTCCTCTCTGTGGGCCTGAGTTTAGTTTCTCCATCTGTCAGGTGGCTGTGGGTCTTGATTTGAAAGCCCTTAGAGATTTCTTGAAAGGACTAGCATTGTACCACAATACAAAGACTATTATGTCACAGTGGTATAAAAACATGACAAAGAATGTATACCAGGAATAATAAGCACACTTATTTCAGAAGCACATTGATTTAAACCACAATAGCGCTTTGGAACAGGAATTGAGAATTATAAAAGCCTAAGCAATCAACCCCTGTTGGGATAGATGTGGGCATGGCAGGGTGGGGAAGAAAAGCTCATGCCAGGCTATTATTGAAAAATAATTTGGTCTGTGCTAGCAGGAAGGTTTGTATCCCGAGTCTTCTCAGTTCTATAAGGCTGTCTTGTCATTAAAAGTCCACCATTTCCTCTGTTATAGATTAGTTTGCCACTCCTTTTACAATCCCATTTTAAGAGACAAGAAGCTCATTAATAATCAGTATAATAACTCATCCCATTCTTCTGCTTTCCATATTATTGAGTAATGTGATATTTTCCATATAATTAAGATAAAATCTTTACCTTGTCTCATAGGTCATCTAGTTCAGTTTCTTAACCCATGTTCTGCCAACTTGATTTATTCATATATGGATAAATATAATTGGGTTTCCTTGGCAATCCTATTTCATTTTATACATTTAAAAACATTATTATGAGAAGAAATCCATAAGTTCCATCAGACTGCTAAAGGGGCCCATGATGCAAAAGAACTTATGATCCCCTGCTCTAATCAATGCACATGCCTCTAGATGTCACCGTAGTGAAACTATATATGTGGAAACCTCAGGCCTATGAAAAATAAAAATTCCCCATCACTACTGATTTTGAGTTAGAAATGTATAGAGCTGGAAGGAACCCATGTGACTATGTAGCCTAATCACTTACTTTACAGAGAAGGAAACAGAATAACAGAGACAAAATTACTGAGTAAATGTCATATAGCATTAGTGAAAGACAGGAATCAAAGAAATTAGGTCTCATGATTCAGAATTCAATTGTTTTCCATTATATCACAGTTTGCCATATGTGCTACAAGTATAATAGCTTGTTTGCCCCACATGTGACACTTAGATCACTGCAAAAGTGGCAGCTGTTTAAACTGGCACATTGGCTCCCTTCCTTAAGCCTATGGGATAATAGCATGCCATTGTATTAATTATCTATTGAGGGAGTATAATATATGAACCCATCATCACCTCAATTATCTCTCCCAGATTTCTAATGTTAATCTTCTAAAGACTTGAGTATTTTCTCTAGCCATTGACCTGCAAACACCTAGGTAGTCTTCCCACTCTCACCATGTTGTTGACTTCAGGCCTTAGCACTGACCATATAAACCCACATCTGATCAGATTTAGAATTGGGTAGGAAATGATGCGGGATATTGTTCAAAATAAGAAGGGGAAAAATGAAATCTTTAGCTCAAAAACTTCTGTGCCATATCTAGGTTTTCCTCTCTCTCCGATCATTACTTTCCCAAGGTCAAAGTACTCAGAAATTCAACAAACTGACTACAATTTATTGGTCTTAGTGAAAAAGGAAGTTAAAAGTACATAAACATTATACATAAAAGAACTGTCAAATTCTAGTTATTTTCCCAAACCTTTTCTTTGGTGAACTCTGAATTCTGTGCTTATGAAGATTTCCAAATCTCATACATCAGCAAATCACAGAAAAGCAATAATTATCTCTTCTACATAATGACTTTCCCATTGTGATTTTGATATATCATGAGTTGGCATAAGAAATTACATGGGAATTTTTCAGAAGTTTTGTGAAAACTGCAGATGACACAGAAAAAGTTTAGAAACTCAGAAATGCATAAATTATGCATAGGATATTTACCATTGACCTACATATCACCTAACACCAAATACTTAACCCAAATTTTACAATAAGGTACTATAAATGCACCATAAAAGAAAAAGAAAGAAAATTTAGATTTCTCTGTTATGAAGAGAGAGCCAAAAAAATTTACACAGATTTTCCAGATCACAGGGGCACAACAACCCTAACCCTATGATGTGGAAGGGATAACTATAATTAGAAGAAAATAAGAGTCCTAATTTCAGATCAGGGATTCTACCAAAAGAAAAAAAAAAAGAAGAGCAGTGAGAGAAAAGCTTCCTGATTTCAACCAATAAGGAGCAGAATTCTCAGTAGTTTCCAGTTTGGGAATATGGAGTTCTTAGGCTCTGGACCTTATCTGGGTTTTAGAATCTGGGTTACTTCCATAAACTGGAGGGAATCTCATTCCCTGGCTGATTGATAGGTTAAGGCTAAGGCAGCACTGGCTCCACCCACAGAACTATTTGCGTCAGGGAAGCTTAACAATTCCGGGACAATGGGCAAATGCCAATCAACCCACACAAGGAAGCCAGAAGTCTGAATACCAAGGGCAAGGAAGAGGAGTCCAGATTTGGTTTCCGGTATATAGCTCTATTCTATCATGCTGACTCCTGCTCTTTGTGAGGAAATACTTCCCTGAGGGCATGTGTCCAAATGTATCTCTCCCTCTCTTCCCCAAAATGATCCATCATCTCAAAGCCAAGAGATTAAATAGTGATTCAAAAATAAGAAGGCAAAGTGTGGACCCAAACATAGAAATAGAATGTAATTATCCATTCACCTGCTCAAAATCAAGTCCTATGATTATAAGCCTCCCAAAAGGCAGAAATTATATAAACATATTTTGTATACTTAGTGCTGTATCACGTAAAATCGATATTTACTTATTATTTATCAATTCTTATTTTTGCTTAGTCCTCTGGTCAAATCTCCCATTTCTTTAATGTATTCTTGCCTTAGATCACTAACATCAAGGTGATATAGAAAACCTTTAAGGAGCTTCTGATATGTGTTTGGAGCCATAGTTTTTAAGTGTTTAAATGAGTTTGTATTGGGACAGGGAATACAAATGAGCCAATAGCCTACACCCCAAAGAAATCAAAGAAAAAGGAAAAGTACTCATATGTACACAAAATTTTTAAAGCAGTTCTTTTTTTGTAGTGGCAGAGAACTGGGAATTAAGCCCATTAATTAAAATGGTAACACACATGATAATACATATTAACATACATTTATTGAGTTGGAAAAAATGATGTAAGAATGGGTTCAGGAAAATCTGGGAAGGACTTGCATGAACTGATGCAGAAGAAAGTGGACAGGAGAAAAAAATTATACAATAACAACAGCATTATAAAGAAACATAATTTTGTGACTATTGACTAATGCAACGACAGATCATGATTCTAGAGGGCTGATGAGCATGCTGCCCATTTCCTAAAAAGGTTATGAACTCAAGGTCCAGATAAGACATGCATTTATAGAAATTTAGTTTGCTTAATCATGGTTATTTGTCACAAGTATTTTTCTTTTTCCCTATGGAGAGAGAAAGAAAATAAATACTTGGTTTTTTTATGTTAATTTAAAATAAACCCAAATAATGAACCAAAAAGTTCTAGAAAGCAGTCCTGTGAATTATTGGACCACCTGACAGCTATGTTCAAAGAAAAGAGTTGATAACATATTTCAAAAAATTATCAAGAAAAATTGACCTAAACCCTTTTTGTAGTGGCAAGAAACTGGAAACTGAGTGGATGCCCATCAGTTGGAGAATCTGAACAAGTTATGATATATGAATGTTATGGAATATTATTGTTCTGTAAGAAATGACCAGCAGGATGATTTCAGAGAGGCCTGGAGAGACTTACAGGAACTGATGCTGAGTGAAGTGAGCAGATAAGGAAATCATTATACATGGCAACAGCAAGATTATATGATAATCAATTCTGACAGATGTGGCTCTCTTCAATGAGGTGATTCAGGCTAGTTCCAATGGTCTTGGGATAAAGAGAGCATCTGTACCCAGAGAGAGAACTGTGAGAACAGAATAGGGACCACAAATAGTATCTTCATTCTTTTTGTTGTTGTTTGTTTGTTTGCATTTTGTTTTCTTTCTCATTTTTTTCCTTTTTGACCTGATTTTTCTTAAGCAGCATGATATTTGTGGAAATATGTATAGAAGAATTGCACATGTTTAACATCTATTAAACTAGAGGAAGGGTTGGGGGAAGAAAGGGAAAAAATTAGAACAAGGTTTTGTAAGGGTGAATGTCAAAAAGTATCCATGTATATATTTTGAAAATAAAAAACGATAATTTTAAAAATTCTCTAATATCTAAAAAGATATCTGAATATTAGGATATCCAGATTGTAAAACAGAAATTAAAAGAGATCATAAAATTACTTCCTGAAAGTTGTCTTAAAATAAAAACTCCCAAGATTATTAGAGCCAAATTCTAGAACTCCCAGGTCAAAAAAAAAAGTACTTCAAGCAGGCACAAGAAAACAATTCAAATATTTTGGAACCACAGGATCACACAAGATTTAGCAGCTTCCATATAAAGGAGTGAAGGGTTTGGAATATGAGATTCCAGAAGACAAAAGAATTTAGGATTACAACCAAGAATAATTTATCCAGCAAAACTGAACATGATCCTTCAGATAGAAAACATTGATATTTAATGAAATAGAGAATTTTCAAGCATTCCTGATGAAAAGACCAGAGCTGAATAGAAAATTTTGACATTCAAACAGTGCCCTGGCTCCGGCAGACAGGTTTTATAACCCACCGGAAGGGCAGTGTCCAGTGCTAGCAGCTCCACTATCTTTAGATAATTGCCAGGTGATGTGGAGAGACCCAGAAAGTGGTGAATGAAAGGGACCAGATAGGCTAACTGCTTGGGGGAGAGGGTTTGTTTGTATCGCCACAGATGGAAAAGGGATCAGATGGGTGCCAATGAGCCATATTCACCTTATCCATCATAGAGACGGAGCAGCCCCTTGAAATGAAGGAGAAGACCCAAGAAATATCGGGTGGTTCTGTTGCTGATTGTGCCCACCACTGAAAGAGCCTGGCAGTTATAGCATTTGACTCATGGACATCAAAAATTGTTGGACTTCAAAACCCTCAGGAATCATTGGATTCCCTGACATGTGAAGCAATGGACAACAGATTGGTTTGGGACTATCTCTCGGCTGCTGAAGAAGGTGTATGTGTGACTGCTGTTTACTTACTCTCCTTCTAGGACTTCTGGCAATCTTTTACAATACCATGTTGATTCATATTGTTTGTTATATAACTACTTGCATGTACAATTCATGTTTGTTGCACCATGTTGAACCTGCACTGACTGTAGGGAGAGTCATCAATAATAGCCTCTGTGTTATTGCTGTGTGCTTGTGTAATACCTCCCTGCTGATGGGTTTGTGCATACCTGTTTCTAATAAGATCCTTCAGCCTAGAACCCGCTAGCAACCCCCACTTCCCTGTGGTGCTTTTCATCTTCCTTCCTGAGATGTCAGGGAGGGCGTGATCATTTCCTTTTTGGTGTTTTCTATAAGAGGACTTGCCAATCCCCCACCAGCCTTGGACATCACACAGGGCACGGCTCAGGTAATCTGAGGGCAGCCTTGTAAGGGTGAACGAGATGGCATTGGGAGCCACCCATGGCCCTCACTCCTCATTGCTCACCGTTTTCGCCATTTCAGGTGGACAGGCTGTGCTGGTCACTTAAGGCCTGTTCCACTTGGAAGTTGGGGCCGTGACTCTTAACAGTTTTTATCTCCCTTCCTGATAAGTTGGAGTGGGGGGTGATCACCTCTTTTTGAGGGGTTCTCACCTCTCTGAGAGTCAGGGAGGACAAGACCACCTGTATTCTAAAACAAAAGAAAGTGGGAGATGTGGAGGACTGAAACTCTGAACAGGTGTGCTTGAATCTGAGAATGCAGAGCACTCAAGGCTAATTACCTATTTGATGTGAGACAATGACTTTATTAGCATATATTTGGATCATGATTCTCTTCACTTTTGGTGCTTGCTGAATGTTTGGTAGTGAGATAGTCATAGGCAAGGATTGGGGGGCAGGGGAGAGAAGTCAGACTCACTTGGTGGCAGGATGAGGAGGAGAGAGGCTGGAGACTCTGGACTCCAGAATCCAGGAAACATCTTTGGTGAGCCTCGTGGCTTCCTCCTTCACTTCTCTCCCTAAAGACGAAGGACTTTGATTTATCCTGACTCTGGCTGACCCTGAAGCCCTCCAGGGAGCTAGCCTATACTCTACAAAACAGAAGACCCAAGAGAAGCAAAAAATGTAAACATGAAAGAAAATCATAATTTATCCCAATAAAGTTAAACTTTATCTCATTATATGAGAAAATGATACATGTAACTCCTAAGGATTTTATCATTATTAGGGCAGTTAAAATGAGTTTACATAGATAGAAGGCATGGATATGAGTCCATTATCCACTGAGCTCTGGTATGAATAGTCTTACATTATTCAAATGTCCTTTCCTTTGTATTTGAAGGTCTTTCTCTAATGGTTTACAAAACTTTTTTCTGAATTAGATTGATGGGGGTTGTTTGGAAATTTTTAATATATTTTTTTCTAATTATACATAAAAAACAATATTTAACATTTATTTTTAAAATGTTTCAGTCCCAAATTCTGTCCCTCTTTCCCTTGCTTCTCCTATTCCTGAAAAGGCAAGCAATTTGATATCTGAATTACATTACTAAATGTAACCATTACATGTGTTGGAGTTTCCAATTTGTTTTTTTTTTTTTTAATGTGAATTCTTTCAGTTGGAATTTCATTTTCTGTGGTTAGAAGTTATGGGCAATTCTCCTCTATTCTTTCCTTCATTATGTTATTAAGATTTTTTGTCTTGTTATAGACTTCTGGGAGACTTATGATCCTTAGGTGTTGATTCTAAGCATCCTTTCTGTGAGTTCAGTATGTTTTGCTTATCTAGTGAGCATATTTTCTTTTAATGTTCTTGTTTCTTCTCTTATTCTAGGTTGTCCTTCTCTTCTGTGTATTTACATTTCTAATCTATTCTCTCTTTTGTTTCTTTGGTGGGGTTTATTATTACAGATCCATGTTTTTCTGTCTTTTTGGTTACTTTTGCTGCGCAGAATATAGATTCTGCTTTCATATTTCTCATTTCTATTTTAAATCATTCAAAAAGAGTATGTTGTGGCTCCACATTCTCCTCAAATTCCACAGAGTTTTCTTTCTCATCAAATATTGGATCATTTTCCTTTATTTTGAAGTACTTATTCATAGATACCTTGTTTACTAGATATGGAGATCAAATTTCCTTCTTTTGTTACTGTTTTTCTTGTTAATTCACCTATTTAATTCCAAGATTTTTGAGATTTCTTCCCAAAATCTTTTGTATTTTCAGTCCTCCTCCTTTCCCTTTTTTTCTTTATCATGCACTTCCTGACTCTCTCTCCTCTGGTTTCCTTGAGAACAAGATTTTAAAGTGTCTCATCCCCCTCCCACATTGAGCAATTCAGAGTTCAGTAGCCTGGATCCCTTCCCAAGTGATTTTTGGATGATCCAAACTGGCTTTGACTGGATGCTGTGCTCTTTCCCTCAGACTTGGTGGAAGGCTGCACAGCCCTCCACATACATAACATCTTGTCCCAGTGACCTCTCCCACTTCCTGTGTTTCTCAGTTCATTAGCCCAACTAGCCTCAGAGACCGTTTACCTTGGCACCAGAACCAGAGTTTTACTGTGATTCTGAGTTGTAGTCCCACCCGGCTTTTTGATCCTAAAGGGCTGGGACCAAGCAGGCTGTTGAACTCCAAACAAATGTCCTCTGTCTGGAGCTGGGGTCTCCACAACACCAGAAAGAGGGGGAACCAGGATGTAGGGGATGGGTAGGAGAGTTTGATGTAAGCCTTTGTCATGCCCTTGGGTCTACTGATGAAATTTTGCTCCTAACAGCATAGAGGTAGGTGCTAAGTGAGTTCAGTCAGTGAGCATCAGGATCAGAGGTTTTAATTTAGTTTTTTGTGGGGGTGGGGATATTAACCTTCTTTTGGATTCTGAGTGTCCTAGACCATGGAAATTGATGAAGTTGCTTTATTGTTGAAACATAATTTGTGTTTTGGAGAGATTTGAGCAGTTTTGGGAATCAGAGAAAACATCTAGCTTGACATCTTGTTGCACATATTACCTAGAAATCTTTTATACAAACATTTCAGAGGCTTTAATTTTTTCCTAGGTTTTCAAACAATAGTACCAGTTTTTCTTATAATCCTTCATCCTACTATTCACCTAAATAAACAATCTTAGTCCCTTTTTTTCTTTTTTTTAAAATAGACTTTTTCAAGGGTATTTTATTTTTCCAAATACATATAGTTTTCAACATCCATTTTTTAAAAACTTTGTTAAACAGATTTTTTTAATTAGTATTTTTTGTTTTCATAGCTCCTCATCCCTTCCAATGAAGGGATTCTTCATAACAAAAAAAAAATTTTAAGAAAATAAAAATTCAACAAAAACAGTCAACATTTCCAGTAAGAATCTGATGCTAATATGCAACATTCCATTCCCATACACTTTAATTTCTACAAGAGAGTGAGGATAGATGTAGCCTTTACAACATTCAGTTTTGATTATTGTGTGATTTTCTTCTTTCCATCTACATTATTGTAATCATTTTCTATATTATTTTCCTGGTTCTGCTTACTTTACTTTCCATCAGCTTCTGTAAGTTTTTCTATGCTTCTTTAAAATCATTATGCTCATTATGTCTTATAACAGTAACATTATATTACATTCATAACTTGTTTAGCCATTCCCCAATTGATGGGCATATACTTTGTTTTCAATTCTTTGTATTACAGACAGGGTAATTATACATATTTTGGTATTTATGCACATTTTCTTTTTTCAATGACCCACCTGCAAAATATGCCTACTGGTGAACTCTCTGAATAAAAAATTTAATAATTTCATTTATATAATTCCAAATTGCTTTTAAAGAGTGATGGAACCCATCAATAGCTCTGCCAACATGCAAAAATGCGCCTCTCATCCCATAGTTTCTCCAATAATGAATAGTCCTATCTTTTGTTATTTTTGCCAATTTTCTGGGTATAAGATAAAATTTCAGAGTTGTCTTGGTTTTCATTTCTCTTATCATCAATGATTTGGAATATTCTTTCATATGTTTACTAATACTTTGCAACTTTTCTGTTTGGTTAAATCTTTTGACCATTTATCTCTTGGGAAATGGCTTTTGGGCTTATATTTGTAGCCTAATTATTAACTAAGCTGGGTGGGGGAGATCTGTGCTGCTTGCTGTCTGCCAATCATATTCTAGATTGATGAAGAAAATGCTACATGGCTTTTTAATGAGTGGGATTAACGCCAAATCTTTGGATATTTTTCAGTCTTTCTTTGAGGACATGTGCAATTCCACACATTCTCTTAGGAAAGACCACATAGAGAGAGACAAAAGATTTTGGAAAATGGTGACCAATAAAAGAGCTGGTTCAAAAAGTTCCTGATATCTAACTTCTCCCACTTTCTTTTGTTTTAGAACACAGGTGGTCACACCATCCCTGACTTCTCAGAAAAGGAGGTGAAAGCACTAAAAAGGAGATGATCATGCACTCCTCCCTCCCCCCACCCCCCACCTACTCCCCGACTTCTCAGGAAGGGAGATGAAAACCAAAGGGAATTGGGGATTGCTAGTGGGTTTCTGGGCTGAAGGGTCTTACTAGAATCAGGTATGCACAAACCCATCAGCATGGGAGGTATTGCACAAGCACATAGCAATAACGCAGAGGCTATTAGTGATGACTCTCCCCACAGTCAGTGTAGGCTCAATGTGGTGCAACAAACATGAATTGTACATGCAAGTAGTGGTATAACAAACAATATAAATCAACATGGTGTTGTAAAAGATTGCCAGAAGTCCTAGAAGGAGGGTATGTAAACAACAGTCACACATATGCCTTCTTCAGCAAAAAGATAGTCCAAAACCAATCTATTGTCCATTACTTAACATATCAGGGAATCCAATTATCCCCATAAGTTTTTGAAGTCCTGCAATAGTCTTATCATTTCTCAGAAAATCCCATGATTCCTGCGGGTTTTCTAGTCCTACAACAGTCTTATCATGTCTCAGAGAATCCAATGATTCCTGCAGGTTTTCTAGTCCTACAACAGTCTTATCATGTCTCAGAGAATCCAATGATTCCTGCGGGTTTTCTAATCCTACAACAATCTTATCATGTCTCAGAGAATCCAATGATTCCTGAGGGTTTTCAAGTCCAACAATTTTTGATGTCCATGTTCAAACACCATAACTGCCATGCTCTTTCAATGGTGAGCACAATCAGCAACAGAACCACCTGATATTTCTTGGGTCTTCTCCGTCTCTCTGCGATGGACAAGGCGAATACGGCTCGTTGGCACCCATCTGATTCCTTCTCCACCTGTAGAGATACAAGCAAACCCTCTCCCCCAAGCAGTTAGTCTATCTGATCCCTTCCATTCACCACTTTCTGGGTCTCTCCACATCACCTGGAGATTATCTAAAGATAGTGGAGCTGCTCGCACTGGACACTGCCCTTCCGGTGGGTTATAAAACCTGTCTGCCGGAACCAATGCATCTTTGCCAAAAAGTTAATAGTATAAAGAGCTAGATTTAGAAGTTCTCTAGGATTACCTGTGGCTCCTCCTTTCTTTTGTTTTTGGAGCAGCGTCTTAATGTCTCTGTTTCTCCTCTCTACTATTACCTGTCCTTGAAGATTAAAGGGTATACCAGTGGTGTGTAAAATCTTATACTGTACACAAAAGTGTGCAAAATGTTTAGAAATATATGCAGGTCCATTGTCTGTTTTTATTGCTTTGTTGCAAATGCTTATATGAGGAATTCAGTGACCACTCGGGCTGTCTCTTTTGCTGCTGGTATTGCAAAAGTGAATCCTGAAAAAGTGTCTACCACAACATGGATAAAAGATAGGCGACCAAAAAATTTATAATGGGTCACATCCATTTGCCAAATTTCATTGGGTCTCACATCACGAGGGTTCTTCCCTGGAGGCCATGTAGGAGCGTGGAAAGGAAGGCAAGCTGTACAGGCTTTTACTATGCTCCTAGCTTCCTCTCTTGTTATTCCAAATTGCAAACGTAAAGCTCGAGCAGCCTGATGATATTTAAAATGAGATTCTTGGGCTTTTTGAAATAAAGGAATATTGGCCAACATAGTTAGAAGGCTATCTTCCTTTGAATTACCATCAAAAATAGGACCTGGAAATCTACTATGAGAGTGGATATGCAAAATATAAATCTTACCTGGATGCTTTCTAACTTGCTCTTGAAGTTCCTTAAAGAGCTGATATATATATATATATATATATATATATATATATATATATATATATATATATATATATATTAGAGGCTACAAATTTTATTTGGGTTGTGGCAATTCTTTGTACCACACCTACTGAATAAGCCAAATCAGATATTATATTTATATCTCCTGGATAATAAATAAGAGCTAGAATGATTGCATACAATTGCATCTGTAAAGATAGTTTTAAGAAGAACTTTTGAAACCTTTTCTTCAAGAATCCATTGCCAATTGTGTAATAGTCTGGTTATCTTTAATGGAGACCCATGTGTAAAATTTGGAGCCATGAGTTAATAAAATTTGCCACTCTGGGCGCCAATTGTGAAGACTGAGTTAGTACCCTGGATACTTTAGAATCAGCCAAAGTCAGGATAAGCTAAAGTCTTTGGTCTTCATTCTTGGTTGAAATGAGAGGAATAGACACAGGAATCTCCACACTTCTCTTCTTCGTCTCTTGCCCAAAACTAACTCTGGCTTGTCTTACTCCACCTTCAAATCCCTCCTCCAATTCTCGATTACAGATCGAGCCAGCATAGAATAGTGAGGTGGGCCATTTTCCAAGCATATGCTAATAGAGTTTGTCCGATTGGTAGTTAGCTTTAAGTGCTCTGTTGTCCGACCTCAATGCATTAACTCAAGAGTTTCAGCCCTTTACAAACTTCCCTCCCTTAGAGATTTCAGGGATTTTTCCCTGGGATAACATCGAGACCTCTCTCTTGCTTGAGTGAGATTTCAGCTCACTCTCATTTAAAGAATTCATACTCTTTATTTGTTTAGCCATTTCAGGACATGTTGAGTTGCCATACTGAACTCTTTTAGTTACTTTATTCATTCTGTACAATCTATATTTTCTGGCATATTTCATTCTGCAAAACTTTGTTATCCTTCAATATATGGGTTTACTTTCTATTAGTATTTGTAATGTTCTTCGGGGTAATTAATTTTTGGTGGGAAGGAGTCAAGCCTGCAGGTACAAACTTTGGGATATTGTTCTATTTTAAGAGAGAATGATCAGAACACCTATACCAAGAAAAGGTCAAAATGGGTTCATGATTTAGACATAAAGGGTGATGCTATAAGCAAATTAGAAAAACAGGGGATAATCTATCTTTCAGATCTGTGCAAAAGAAAGGAATTTATGCCAAAAAAAGAATTAGCGAACATTGTAAAATGCAAAATGGATAATTTTGATATTAAATTAAAAAGGGTTTGTACAAACAAAACCAATGCAGCCAACTTTAGAAGGGAAGTAGAAAACTGAGAAAAAAAAATTATATCTAAGGACTCTGATAAAGGCCTTATTTCTAAAACATATAGAGAATTGACTCAAATTTATAAGAATACAAACCATTCTTCAATTGATAAATGGTCAAAGGGTATGAAAAGATAAATTTCAGATGAAGAAATTAAAGCCATTTCTAGTCATTTGAAAAAATGCTCTAACTCTCTATTGATTAGAGAAATTCAAGTTAAGACAACTCACTACATACCTCTCAGATTGGCTAAGATGACAGGAAAAGATAATGATAAATGTTGGAGGGAATGTGGGAAAACTGGGTCACTAATACATTGTTGGTGGAGTTGTGAACTGACCCAACAATTCTATAGAGTAATGTGGAACTATGTCCAAAGAGCTATCAAACTGTGCATACCCTTTGATCCATCAGTGTCTTTACTGGGCCTGTATCCCAAAGAGAACATAAAAAAAGGAAAAGGACCTATGTATGCAAAAATATTTGTAGCAGTCCTTTTTGTAGTGGCAAAGAATTGGAAACTGAGTGGATGCCCATCAGTTGGGGAACTGCTGAATGTTATGTTGTATTAATGTAATGGAATATTATTGTTCTATAAGAAATGATCAGCAGGATGATTTCAGAGAGACCTTAAGAGTCTTATATGAACTGATGCTAAGTGAAGTGAGTAGAACCAAGAGAACCAGCAACAACAAGATTATATGATAATCAACTGTGATGGACTTGGCTTTTTTCAACAATGATTTTCAACAAATGATTCAGGCCATTTCGAATAGCTCTTGATGGACAGAGCCATCTGCATCCAGAAAGAGGAATATGGGGACTGAACATAAATCACAACATAGTATTTTAGCCTTTTTTGGTTTTTTGCTTTCTTTTTTTTCTTTCTCATTTTTTCCCTTTTTAATCTGATTTTTCTTATACAGCACAATAAATGTGGAAATATGTTTAGAAGAACTGTCATGTTTAACTAAATTGGATTACTTTCTGCCTAGGGGAAGGATGGGAGGAAGAAAAATTTGGAATACAAGATTTTGCAAGGGTCCATCTTGGAAACTTTAGTATGCATTTTGAAAATAAGTTATTAATAAAAAAAAATTAAGAAAAAAAGAGAGATAATGGTCAGGGAAATGGCTTGAATTGATGCCCTAGACCAGAAATATTGAGGGTAGGAGTAGATATAATTCTAGTTCAGTATTCTCTCTCAGAAGAGAACAGAAAGAATGGCCTCATAGTTCCTTCTTTTCCTCTTTAGGAAGGAATCAAAGTCTTTTTTGGATGAGCAAAATTACAAAGATATCTAGCAACATATGTGATAGTTATTGATATAGATCATAGAGATATCACATATCAGAAATATCAGTGTGACCCTATCATAGAAATATCTATGTGAACCCTGTGAGCCACATTTAAACAGCCCATATAAATATATGCAATATGTACAGCACATACTTTATATATTTGGTATTTGTCTTTGGTATCTTATCTATATTTTAGATATCAAATTTTTATGAGAAACATTTGATACAAAGTTTTTTCTCAATTGACTACTCACCTGCTTATCATGCATGAGTTAATCTTATCTGTATAAAGCTTTTAACTTTCAGGTAGTCAAAATTATCTATTTTATATTTTGTAATTACCGCTATCCTTTATTTGGTTAACAATTGATCCGTTATCCATAGCTCCGTGTCTATGAAAGGCATATTAACTGATCGTTTTCTAAATTTTTTATGGTATGGTCTTTAATATTCAGGTCACATATCTATTTTGTATTCAGTATGACATATGGTACAAGATGCTGGTCTAAGCCTAATTTTTTTTGCCAAATTACTTTCTAATTTGCTACCAGTTATTTTCAAAGAGTGAGTAATTTTTCTCAGTAAATTATGTTTTCAAGTTTATCAAACATTGGCAATCATCAAAACTAGTTGGTCTGGAGAATGGTGAATCAATGGAATAGATTAGGCACAAAGATACAATAATCAATGACTATAGTAATATACTGTTTGATAAACTCAAAGACTCCAGCTTCTGAGATAAAACCTCATTACTTTGACAAAAGCTGCTGAGGAAACTGGAAAATAATATTGCTAGATATTGACTTTTTCTATTCACATTTTAAGGGGGATATCTTCTCTTAGTAGGCCCATTGTGATGTTAGAAATTATTACTATTTGGCATTAAGACAAAATTTTGGCAAAATAAATAAGCTTTTATTATTTGGGAGCTTATTATCTTTTTTAAGCTTTGCCTGATGATAAGGCTTCATAGAATTAACATATATATACATATGTGGAATCCATGAAGAGAATGAAATTAATTTTTAGCTCATTCTGTGATTGTCACTGATATTTTACCATGTAAGGTTAAATCTCAGGGGATACCATAATAGTGACTTCAGGCAAAGTTTTCTAATTTGATACAGGTAGTGCTTCTAGGGTGCTTGAGGAAATTAAATGTTATAGTGATTGTAAAGTGCCTAGAATATATTTGACAATTTATTGTGTTAGAAATATTGTTAGAAAAATAAACTTTTTTTATGTCCTTGGGTTATAGATTCAATTGTTAAAAGATTGCTATAAATATGTTTGAAAAACTATTTTAAAATGTAGGAGATAAAGATAATGGTTTTCTACACAGTTGATATAGTCTCTTAAATGCTCTCATCTGTGAAAGAATCCTAAGATCTCACTAGCTATGCTAATTATCTAAGTATGAAAATTTGTTAATTTTATCTGAAAACTGGAAATTACAAAGAAAAGGGACTCAATCCCTCTATCAAGCCCTTCATATAACACCACCCTTTTGTGTTTTGTGGGGTTTTTTTAAACCTTAACCTCTTAACCTGCTATATATGAAATTATATAAGCTTCTGTTAGTTGAACTTATCCATCTTTCAGGATATTTTATAAGAAACTCTTGTTTGTATTTTTAGCATGAGACATTGCCCATATCATACATCAAACACTATGTAATTGTTGGCTACTGTGCTTCTTAGTGCTCTATTCTGTTTTAGATGTGACTATCATATAATATCTTAAATGTTTCCTTGTGTCATACAAATTGAGAATCATTGTATTCTCTCTTTGTATTCTGTGAAATCTCTCAAGGACTTCAATCTAAGAGAGATCAGACCAAACTTCTCAAAAATACTCTTTTACTTGGACCAAAAATCAATCCTTTATTCAGAATTCTAAAATGAGAAATGTTAAAAGCAATGGCTTATAATATTTAGCCCAGCATGCTTTAAACTAACCTCATAATAATACTGTTTGATAAACCCAAAGACTCCAGCTTCTGAGATAAGATCTCATTACTTGACAAAAGCTGCCGAGGAAACTGGAAAATAATATTGCTAGATATGGACTTTTTCTGGTCACATTTTAAGGGGGATATCTTCTCCTAGTAGGCCCATTATGATGTTAGAAATTAACATCTAAACTATCTAAGTATAAACTAAATTTAAACTGGTCAGATTTTATGTATATGTTTCTTACATATGTTCATGTAAATTGAAGTACATGTTTATATTATGAAACTCGGTAACATCAACACTGTTGGAAAAATGACTTCACTTGAAATCTGGATATTGTTAGGTTTGTTGAATCCTAAAATAAATCAAATTTAAAAGTGGAAGAAAAGATATCTTTAATCAAGATAAAGAGGCTTGAGAGCCTGGGACCTGAATATATTGGTGTCCACTAGGAAAACTTACAGAAAGAGTTTTTTAATACATTCAGAAGGAAAGAGGAATAGGTGAGAAGTTTGAAATCATATAAGGAGCAAAGCCTGGTCATGAGGTCATTGGCAATTCTGAGCAAGAAAAACTACTTCCATTCTGGTTGTTTTTACCTTTCATGATCCAACTTGCCCCAAACCTTAAAAAGGGAGCAAGAAAACTTGAAGTCACTTTGTAGCTATGGATAATCCAAGTTAGTTCTGTTCATGGAATAAATAGAGCTACAGATTCCAAAGGTGGAAGTCCAGAGTGAATCCCAGTTCAACTTAATTGAGAGTAAATGCCTTGGGAACAGAAATGGAGTAACATTTCTAGTATTCTTTAGCGTGAAGGACTTCTCTTAATGTCAAGATGGCTTTTTGACAGAGCAGGGAATATTACATTTGATATTAACAATATTAAAATTAATTTCCCTTTCATTCTTCCCTCTGATATGCTCAAAGACACTGTCTTCTCAATGAATCATTGACTGATATAACAAATACTTAACATGATGGAAATAGTGTGTTGGGAAAGGGGAAAGGGATTGATCAATGTCTTAACAGGAGCCATTGAGAGCAGTCTCCTTTGGCAAGTAGGCTTTACAAAGAATAAGGCGTGTGGGGAAAAGTAAAGGAAATGAACCCACTTCTACTGTCCATTTCATCAGTCCACTATGTCTTAGGACTCAGGCCTCTCATGCAGCTGCCTGATTTCTGAGACCATCTCCTCCTGAGCTCGTTTGGCCTTCTAGAAATCTCTCCTTCTAGTCATTCTGGAAGAGGCTGAACTGGAATTCCAGTTCAGGTTACTAGTAGACATCTTTTTTTCTGATAAAATTTCTTGCAAAATAAATCTTAATACAATTTAATACAATAGTTACTTCAATTTTGTTTTGCGAGTAATCAGGTCTTTTGGTGATCTCTAGCTCAAACCTCAGAATTTCACTCAATATTTTTAGAACTCTAATCCCAGGTACAATTGCATTAACTTGACTGATTCTGATTAATTAATTCTAATCAATTAATTTCCCGATCCCTTAGGGATAGTAGATCCTGATGAGTATATAAAAAGATGATCTCTAACACAGATCAATACATTGAGTAATCAATTTCAAAACAGTTCCTATCAAATAAGTTGTTTATAATAAAACATGTTTGCAAATCAGGTTCATCATAAAAATCACAACTTAGCCATAGTGAGAAAGATCTATGAAGCAGGAAACTCTAAGACTATGAAGATGGGATGATCTGCTTAGAAAGGGTCCCAGCTGCACAAGCAATTTCTCAGCCTAGTGCAGACTCACCGGCACCTGTTTTGACATCCCAAGTCCAACTTAAGATGCAAACAACCCATTATGTCACTTTAGGGAGACTTTATCCTTGATATATTCAGGTCCTCCTGCATGTTTTAGGTCCAATGTTTTTTGGAACATCTGGCAACTCAAAAAGACAAATAGCCAATAAAACATCCTCTTTACTATAGGTAAACTGGATGTTTGCAGCTTCTTAAATTCCAGTACTTTGAAATATTGTTTTCAAACATTTTCTTTTTCTTTAACAATTCAACTCGTATTGTAGCAACATCCAGATTATGAAAGAAGCTGCATTTCTAACAACATATCTTCATAGTATCAAAAACAATATTATGGATTTGAAACATGAAACAAACCCTCTTGTCAGATTACTTCAATTAAGTCAAATGCATCTGTAAATGACCTGGTACAGAAAATCATTTTGAACAAATTCAAGTGGAACATACTTCCTAAACATAAACTGATCTAAAAACTTTCTTAACTATGTGTGTCTATAGCTCTCTTTATCTCTGTAGCTCTCAGGTTTAAGCATTAGAGAGCTTCTACCATGATTAGCAAAGTTGAAACAAACTTATAACCATGTCAAACATTTTATCGAATAAAGCAAAGAAGACTTTTTTTTCTTTTTCCCATTACAGTAATCTGAATGAAATGAAATACTCTTAACAAAGATAACAGCTTTAAGATCAAAGTTATAATATAACAGCATCTTAATTACAATTTATTTTTCTGTCTACCTTGGTATTATAAAGTTTTACAACATAGATGTGTTTAATTTTACATTAACAATACTAAATATATATATATATACATACATATATGTATATATGTATGTGTGTGTGTGTGTGTGTGTATATATATACAGCTTTACTGATTTGAATTCACACCTGTTATCATTAGGTAACTTAAAATGTGCTGAGCTAAGTACTTTAAGACTCTAGATCAGTGGTTCTCAAACTTTTGTTCTCAGTATCTTCATGTTATTAACAAACTATCGAGGATCTGTTCAAAGAGTTTATGTTCACATGGATTATATTTATAGCTATTTACTATATTAGAAATAAAAAAATGATTTTGAATTTGTAGACCCTCTGAAAGGGTTTCAGAGACCCCAACAATTCTTTGGACTACACTTTGAGGACCACTGCAGATGATTGATTTTTGGAGGAAGCATAAAATCTCTGAGGATTTAAATTAGGTGCTGACAGGTTGTGGCCTATTTTCTTCAGGCAGAAATCTTTTAAGTTTTCATAGAGGAGTTTAAGTAATTCTCAGTTTATACAAAACAAGGAAACATTTAAGGTATTATATAGTAGTCATAGATCATAATAACCAATATTTATTAGTGGCTGATGGGCACAAATGGACCTGAGGCTAAGTACTCTGTGAGCACAATATCAGATACTAATCTCACCTTCACTTTTAGGAAACTAAGAAGTCAAAGTTACAGAAAAGTCTTGGGGAATTTTGTGATACAATGAATAGGGATTGACTCTTTTCCCTTTTGCAATTACTTCAAACTGTTAGGAGGGTTGGTAAAATCTTAGTAATCTGCTTTTCACAGATAGGGGGTTCTTGCAATTCCAACTTCACAGAAAACCATTATTATCTTCTATGTTTCTAAAAAGTTTTTTAAACCATAATTACATCAATCTTTTAACAATTGAATCTATTATCCAAAAGAATATTGATCTAATCAATTTGGATGGATATGGATTTTTTTCAACAGTGAGAGAATTTAGGCCAGTTCCAGTGGTCTTGTGATGAAAAGAGCCATCTGCACCCAGGCTATGGGGAACTAAATATGGATCACAATATAGCATTTTCAACTTTTTGTTGTTGTTTGCTTGTATTTTGTTTTCTTTCTCATTCTTTTTCCTTTTTGATCTGATTTTTTCTTGTGCAGCATGATAATTGTGGAAATATGTATAGAAGAATTGCATGTTTAACATATATTGGATTACTTGCCATCTAGGGGAGGGAGAAAAAAATTTGAAACACAAGATTTTGCAAGAGTGAATGTTGAAAACCATTTTTGCATTGTTTTAAAAATAAAAGGCTTTAAAAATATATATTGATCTAAAAGAAGTTTGCTATTTTACCAATAATCCTAATACAATGAATTGTCAAATCAATTTGGGTCATTATTTTTCCACTTTACAGATTAGTAAATTGAGGTAACAGTTTAAGATCACACAAACCTTAACAAAAAAGTTAACAAATCTTCCAATCTATGTATTTTCTCAATTTGTCTTAATTCCAAGGAGTTTAATAAATTCTAACTTATCATAAGAATCTTATTATGATAAACAGATTTTACCCAAAATGAGACCACAAAAGCTGTCCTGAGAACAGGCCCTTTAGAGAATGACTAAGAGGATAAGTTTCCAGAAGATCAAGGGTCTGCATTATGAGATGTTATCAAAAATTAGAGAGTTAGTTGAAAGAGATATTTATACTCTAAAATATGAAGAGCTGATGAAAGGGACAGTGGGAATGGGTTACTAAGAAAGAAACTGAATGTTCGCCCTTCCTTCTCACTCCTGTTTTTGCAAGACTCGCTTACCTGAGGGGACTATTCCCAATAGTTCCTTAATGTGTTGATCAATCCCTCTGTCTCTGTTGTCTCTCTGATTCTCTGTCTCTATCTCTGTCTCTCTCAGTGTCTCTCTGTTTCCCTCTGTCTCTTTGCTTCTTTCTCTGTCTTTAACTCTGTCTCTCTCTGTCCTTCTGTCTCTGTTGCTCTCTGTGTGTTTCTCTGTCGCTCTCTGTGTGTTTCTCTGTCTCTCTCTCTGTCATTTCTCTCTCTCTCTGCTTCTCTTTCTGTCTTTATCTCTGTCTCTCTCTGTCCCTCTGTCTCTGTTGCTCTCTGTGTGTTTCTCTGTCTTTCTCTGTCCCTCTTTCTCTCCTTGTCATTTCTCTCCCTCTCCTCTCACCCCCAACTATTCCCATCATGGTAAAACACTCGAACCTTATAATTAGCAATCCTTGATGAAATGTCTACTGCCTCCAGGTCTTTTTGTATCCTGGTGAGTCACTCCAAGTGCCCTTTTATAATTGCCATATCAGTGATTCATTGAGGAGAATTTCAATTTATCAAAGGAAGGAAAGAAGGATACTCACACTTGCACAGATATACATACACTGAGTTAGGCACATTTCCCATGGGGAAAAAATGAGGATATAATTATATAATGAAATCCAAAAACATAGCAGAGATCATTTGAGTGAAGATCAACAGAAACAAAAAGAGACACATTTTTGGTCATCTGATAATACTACAGACCAGTGGGATAGAAAAATCCACCAAGAGGATATTTGATATTTAAGTCTTTCACAATCATTCCCCATCCTATCTTTCCAGCTTTCTTACTTATTACTCCATCTCACATCCCCTACAGGCCACTTAGACCAGCCTTCTTGTTCTTTATACCTAGTATTCCATTTCCTGTCTTCATGCCTTTTGACAGTTTTAATTCATCATGAGTCAAATGTATTTCCTCCTTGCCACTGCCTGATAATACCTGATTTCCTTCGAAACTCCATCCCAGCATCACCTTCTCAAGGAAATCTTTCCTGATCCTTCCACCTCTCAAAATCACTTTATATTTATTATGTATAAAGCTACATCTTCACATGTTGTTCTATCAGGTTAACAATATAATGAGCTACTTAAAAGTATAAACTATTTCATTTTTGTCTTTGAATTCTCAGTGCCTAACAAAAAATCTGACATCTAAAAGGCATTTAATAAATGTTTGTTGATTGACGGATGATTCATGCTATATGAGTACTGGTTAAAGGAGTTGCGAATGTTTAGCTGAGGAAAGAGAAGATTCATGGGCACCATAATTGTCTTCAAGCATTTTAAAGGCTCTCTCATAGAAGACACTTTTTTTCTTTTTTACCCTTAAAATATAGAATTAAAAATGATGCATAGCGATTGCAAAGAGGCAAATTTTAGCTGTTTGTTAAGAAAAACTTCCTAACAGAGTTTAGAAAAGTGAAATGAATTACCACAAGAAATAGGTGGTTCCCCTGATGGAAGATTTTTAAGCAAAGGCTAAATAATTATTATATATGTAGTGTAGAGACGGAATTCTGTTTTTTAACATGGATACTGATGTACATTCCATTTTGGAAATTTTATGATTCTGAATTGCATTACCTCCCAAGGACTTTTTTATGATTCTGTGTATACAGACTCCCTACTGTGAAAAATCAATGAATGTTTTTAAAGAAAATATTGAATTATAAGTTTCAGGTGGTTGTCAAAATTAAATTAGATGTTTCCTGCCTAAAAATTTATATTTTAGTAGACAGACAAGATGTGCAATCACAAGATACATATAAACAGATAAAAGTAATAATTACATATTAACAAATGTACCTGAAAGGTGACTCAAAAGAGTAAATGATTACATTTATCAAGAAATTTTTCCTTGTAGAACTAATCCTAAAAGTGATGATTAGTGATGGTTAGAAGAGGAAAACAAATTTGCATTTTAATTTTATTTTTCTCAATTACATGTAAAAACAATTTTTAACATTCATTTTTATTTATTTATTTTTAAATTATAGCTTTTTATTGACAGAACATATGCATGGGTAATTTTTTTACAACATTATCCCTTGCACTCACTTCTGTTCCGACTTTTTCCTTCCCTCTCTCCACCCCTTCCCCTAGATGGCAGGCAGTCTTATACATGTTAAATAGAACATTCATTTTTTATAATTTTTGAGTTCCATATTCCCTCTCTCCTTCCCCTTCCCCCTCTGTGAAAAGGCAAGAACTGTGATATAGAATATATATATGCAGTCATACCATGTTAGCCATCTATCCTACTATAGATTTGCTTCCATATGGTAGTAGAAATAGGAACTTTATTCTCAAGTTCCCTTCAAATCTTCAGATTTTAGATATAAAATATTTCATTTTTCTGTTGTTTTATTTTGTTAGCTTAAGAGGCCATAACTCCCTCAAGATATTTTGACTTAAGAACTACAAACCATTTTATAAACCACCAAAGTTCCCGACAGCTCCCAAAATAGATTTCCAACTATCAATACATCTTGTTTTGAAGAAAATGAAGAGGGGGAAAAAAACAGGAAAAAAAAAACCTAGAGAAATGTTAGTTGAAAAAACAAAGTGATATGTTTGCTTCCAAAGAAGGGGGGTTGCCAGATAGAAACTGAATTAATAATTCATCAGCCTCTCTCAGAAATGTCTCTTATTGGGTATAATTGGCAGAGACTAAGAAGATTTATGGGTAAATAGAAGGATGACCCAAAGGAGATTGGAGGGAATAAATATTACCCATTGTCAGCATTTATCTTAACACTCTATCAATAAGAAGCACATTGAAATCCATTTAAGAAGATTAGGGCAGAGGGCAAGAAAAGAATAAGAAACATGTGATAGAAAGAACCACAAGCTGTAATTCAGTAGACTTCATGTTAACAAATAATTATTAAACAATTTGTATTGCTAGACATTGTGGAATATATGAAAGTAGAGATTCGGTCCCTTTTTAGCTCTACAGTCTGTGATGGGCTTAATTGTCTCTGGTGAACCTTCCCAGAAGTAACCCTATTCATTGATGAGGTTCAGGTATTCCCTAAAGTATTTTCTGGATACATTTAATGTAAGCTATGATCTTGGGAGCAGTTGCCCCATGATGACAGCTTAAATAGGTATACCTACATAATTGCAGAGTTAGACAATATCTCAGAGGCCATCTTGTCCAACCCATTCCAAGAATAAAACTCCATGATAACATATTTAAAGCCATTACCTTCTCCTTGAAGATTTCCTTTGAGGATAAACCCACTATTATCCTTGGCAAGTCCATTCTTCTTTAGGACAGATAAAACTGATGAGAATTTTTTTTTTGATATAAGTAAAGGAAACACTATTGAACCTATGATTTCTAAGGTTTTTTCTTTCTGAATTTAAAATCCATATTCCTATATTGGTAATACATAAATTGGTCAACAGTAAAACAGTAATCTGCTTGACATAATTGAAGGAACTTTAGAATTGGAGTCAGAAGCCCTTAGTAGATTTGGTATCCTCTCAAGGTGGGAGAACATTGCTAAAAACAAATTAGTAGCCACAAACTGTAAAAATTAATGGACTTAGAATTCAAAGACCTGGAGCAAGGAACCAGGGCTCATTACTCATAGGCCATTGTAATATATTACATCTTATCATGTAGAAATTAATATATATTTTTTAAAAAATCTTGATCCTGTAGTAAAGAGGGAGAATTTTATTCCATGTTTTTAATTACCAAATAATGGAATTCTACATTCTATATTTTTTTAATGTATAATTTATTTTAAAAGAAGAAGAAAATCTTGGCAGATAACATGTGGTTAAAGAGACAGAAGAGATTTATGAACCACTAAAGATGATTGAAGGAGATTGATGAACCACCAAAGATGATAAATTTGAATTTTAGATAAAATACAGAGAACAATTGACTTGCCTGAAGTTCAAGTCCCTTGACAATTTAGATAAAATACAGAGAACAATTGAATTGCCTGAAGTTCAAGTCCCTTGACAATTGAGCCTCAATGTCCTCATCTTTAAAATGGGGACTCATTCTACTTACCCCACAAGGTTCAGGAAAGCACCTTGCAAGCCTGAAGATTTACCTAGGTAAGTGTGTGTATGTGTTTATTTGACCTATATCTTAGAATGAAACAGGAAATAGCAGTTCATCAGATTGTCATAAACCAGAAGAAATAGTAACTCAGATCCACCAAATCATTTGCCCTGATCCCATGCTCACCAAAGAAACGGTTCTGTTTTCTTTTTGGCATCTTAGTCACTTTGTTCCTGGAAAGGAGTGACTATGAATAGTGGACAAGGGTATTTCAGTATCTTTCTTATAAATTAATAAACTGGCCTATTTTCATAAAGTAGTCTCTTGTGAGTTGGGCTGGCCTGAATTGATTCCCAGAGCTTCATTATCTCTTAATAAACTGATAAAATCAAGCTTCTGGCATATAAAACTGAGGGCTAGAGAGTAAACTGATCCAGCCCCAAAAAGGTGGTGCAATGGGTAGAGCACTGGGGCCGGAATCAAGAAGATCCCCATTCAAACTAGCCTCAGAGGTCAGCTGTGTGACTCTGGGCAAGCCATCTGACCATATTTGCCTCAGTTTCCTTGTCTGTAAAATGAATTAGAGAAGGAAACAACAAACCACTCCAGTATTTCTGCCAAGAAAACTGCAAATGGAGTCCAGAAGACTTGGACATGACTGAACCTCAACAAGGTATTTGGACTAGACCTGTGATACCATTGATATAGAGAACTCCTAGGGCGGAAGCTCCATTTGCCAATGCAGGTTGCTGCTTTTTCTGAAATATGTAGTTTTAGAGAGTTGCTTTGGGCAGAGGGAATGTATACACCCCACGTGCAGGCAGCATGCTGCTCACAAACCGTCCTGTGACCATCTGAGTATTACCAGAGCTAAATTTAAATTAAATTATATTTTTAATTTTTAAAAATCTGATTTTATCACTATTGATCAGAGAAATGCAAATTAAATCAGCTCTGAATTATCACTTCACATTGTCTAAGATGACAGGAAAAGATAATAACAAATGTTGGAGGGGAAAGCTGGGACACAATACATTGTGGAGTTGTGAACAGATCCTATCATTCTGGAAAGTGATATGGAATTATTCCCAAAAGGCTATCAAACTGTGCATACCATTTTAATCCAGCAATGTCTTAACTGGGTCTGTATCCCAAAGAGATCATAAAAAATGGAAAAGGACCCAGATGTGAAAAAATGTAGCAGCTCTTTTTGTAGTGGCAAAAAACTGAAAACAGAGTGGATGCCCATCGGTTGGAGAATGCCTGAATAAATTGTGGTATATGAATATTATGGAATATTATTGTTCTGTAAGAAACGACAAGCAGGAGGATTTCAGAAAGGCCTGGAGAGACTTACATGAACTGATGCTGAGTGAAATGAGCAGGACCAAGTGATCATTATGTACTTCAACAACAATATGATATGAAGATCCATTCTGATGGATGTGACCCTCTTCAACAATGAGATGAACCAAAGCAGTTCCATTTGTTCAATAATGAATAGAACCGGCTACACCCTGAGAAAGAACTCTGGGAAATGAATGTGAACCACTACATAGAATCCCCAATCCCTCTATTTTTATCACCTGAATTTTTTATTTCCTTCTCAAAGTCTGATTCTTCTTGTGCAGCAAAATAACTGTATAGATATGTATACATATATTGTATTTAGCATAATATTTAACATTGTTCTGTAAGACATGATCAGCAGGATGATTTTAGAAAGGCCTGGAGAGAGTTAAACGAGCTGATGCTAAGTGAAATCAGGAGAACCAAAAGGACATCATACACAGCAACAAGTTTATACATATATGTAATTATGAGGGGCGTGGCTCTTTTCAGCGATGAGGGGATTCAGACTAATTCCAAAAGACTGTAATGAAAAGAGCTCTCTACATCCAGAGAGAGGACTGTGGGGACTGAGTATGGATCACAACATAGTATTTTCACTTTTTATTGTTATTTGCTTGTTTTTTGTTTTCTCTTTCATTTTTTCCCTTTTTGATCTGATTTTTCTTGTGCAATAAGAAATTGTGGAAATATGTATAAAGGAATTGCACATATTTGACATATATTGGATTATTCACTGTTTAAGGGAGGGGATGGGGAAGAGAGAGAAAAAACAAAATCTGATTTTAATGTGTTGATGTATTAATAAAAATATACAAATATGGGTGGTTTTCTAAGCTATTAAGGCATCCATAGATATTCTCATGTATAGTTTAGTGACCCTTGTTTCTATTTCATTTTGATATAGTGACCTAAAATACTGAGGTTCAATGACTAGTTCAGGGTCACACAGCCAATATATGATAGAGTTGGATCTTGAACCAAAGCCTTCCCAGCTCTGAGACTGATTCATTCTCCATTACTACAAAAAAAGTTTCAGGCTTAGTTTGAAAGAGATTAATCTAAAATAAAGCTGAAAGGGTAGATGGAACAAAATTGTGGAGGGCCTTAAATGTCAAGTTAAGGAATTGACAAATGAACTCTGAGACTGGTTCACTCTCCACTACTACAAAAAATTGCTTCAGGCTTACTTTGAAAGAGACTAATCTAAAATAAAGCTGAAAGGGTAGATGGAACAAAATTGTGGAGGGCCTTAAATGCCAAGTGAAGGAATTGATAATATTTTCATCCCACATAGCAAGGGTCACCACATTTTTTTTTTGATTCAACACTATAGGAATGGAATAAAAAATATAATTGTTGTTAGTTTTTTCCTGGTTAGTATAGTGGGGGAAATGTTGAAAAAATGGGTTGGATTGGGCTTCATGTGTAAACTGCCTTGTAAAAGCTGACTCGGAAGTGGGTAGGTGGCCCAACTGAGGAAGGGGATAGGGCAGGAGAATATTGGGCTGGATTGAGTAAAGGGTGATTACTCAAGGTTGTGTTGGAGACTAAATAGAAAATGCATCCTATAGGCTCTTACTGTGTACCAAGAACTGTTCTAACTGCTAGGGATTAATAAAAAGCAAGGAAACAATGATTTCTCTGCTCAAGAAGCTTACCTTCTAACAGAGAAAGACAAAGTGTAAAGAGGAGCTGGGAAATGGGAGGAAGAGGAAAGCTGAGGGCTGGGAAGTTGGTGCTGAAGGGGAGCAGGCTAGAGTGGGCCCAGGATGTGGAGAGGGAGCCTTCTGAGGGTCTGAAGGTTCCAAGCAGAGACTCCTCAGTCACAGGATGGAGATGACTGGGAGGGTCAACTCAGCTGCTAAGGAAGTGGAACAGACCAGAGAGATGGTGGAACAGGCCAGAGAGTGAACCCTGTTTGTGGCCGTCAGAAACGGTGGCCAGAAGCTTCTCACACTTGGACTAGTTGATCATATATCCCTTAGGCTCAGGCTGTGTCATTTTAGGGTCCTAGAAACGACAACAACAAAAAAAGTCAGTGCTTTGTACAAGGAGGAAGGCACTAACTTGTGGTTTAAATAAATAATTTAAAGTATGGGCCCTTTGTTTTTGGTTGAAATCAACATTTCTATAATTTAGGGAATACCTGGGTTTAGAAGAAAAAGATTTATCCTTCTTATTCCTGATCCTAAGGCTAGAATAAAATGCCATATGTGAAAATAGATAGCAGAAGGTTAAAAGTGCTAAATAAATATAAATGCAATTATATCCATATATATGTATTTATGTGTGTATATATATAGTAACTATATCTACATGTATGTGTGTGTGTGTGTGTGTGTGTGTGTGTGTGTGTATACAGAGAAAGAGAGAATTAACTATACTGTGGAGCTGACCAAATGACTTAAAGGAGGAGCATAAAAGGGTTATTAGGTAATATGGCACGGGATAAGGAGCCTGATTCTAGTTGGAGGATCTGGATGCAAATCCCATCTTTTATAACTCATTTCTTGTATGACTTTGAGCAAGGCTCTAGAGCTCCCTCAACTTCAGTTTCCTAATCATAAAATGAAGAGCTTGGACTAGATGGTCTTTGGGACTAGATGAATCTTCCAACTCTGGAATTATAGGATTCCATCAAGGAGATGGCCTGGGTAGTCATAAGCATGCCATAAAATCAAGTTAATAACATTGAGTGCTCACAGTATCTGGAGTCCTCTACTAGGTGCTCTGGGAAATGGGCAAGAAAGGGGAGATGAAATGATAAAAAGAAAAATAAGAGGCACTTTACGAACTTAGATGATAAATAACATGGAAGACAGACTGCTTTATACAATTAGGCAATTCATAAAAATAAATGGATTGAACTAAAGAAGACCTTAAAAGAAACAAAAAAAAATAGAGATAGGAAAATATTTGGAATGCTTTTAAAATAGGGATAATTCTTTTTTAATTAGTTTTTTTTATTTTCAAAATACATACATGGATAATTTTCAACATTCACCCTTAAAAAATCTTGTGCTCTAAATTTTTCCCTCCCTTCCCCCAACTCCTCCTCTAGATGACAAGTAATCCAAGATATGTTAAACATGTGCAATTATTTTATACATATTTCCACTATTATCTTGCTGCACAAGAAATATCAGATCAAAAAGGGAAAAATGAGAAAAAAAACAAAATGCAAACAACAATAAAAAGAGTGAAAATACAGTGTTGTGATCCACCCTCAGTCCCCACAGTCTTCTCTCTGGGTGTAGATGGCTCTCTTCATCACAAGACCATTGGAACTAGGCTGAAAAAAATAGAGACAATAATTCTTGAAGGCCTTCATGGTTCAAGTGGAACAATCTCTTCTTCCTCATCTCTCCCTCCTGGCTTTCCTAATTTCCTTCAAACCTCAGCTAAAACCCTGCCTTTTACATGAAACCTTTCTTAAACTCTTAATTCTAGGGACTTCCCTCTGCTGATTATTTCCGATGTATCCTATATACAACTTGTTCATACATAATTCTTTACATGTTATTTCCCACATTAGATGGTGAATTCCTTGAGGGAGAGCAGGAACTTTTTTCCTTAGACTTTTCTTTGTATTCCAGTGCTTAGCGCAGTTTCTGGTACATAACATAGGCTTAATAAATTGACTGATCTAAGTCATTAGTAAAAGCTTAAATTCTGTCCCTCTTTCCCATCCCTTTCCCCCCAATCAATTCAATTCAACAAACTTATTACAGGAAAGTGAAGAAGCGGGCAGTTTGACATATCAGAAATATCCTCAAAATCAGGACGTCCTGGGTTAAAGTCCCACCTCTGGCACAAACTGGCTCCATCACCAGGGAGAAAATCCCCTAACCCCTTGGAGCCCTAGGCAGCTGTAAGGCTTGGAGTGCTCAACAGGTGATGGTTCCCACTGGTCTGGGGAATTTCCCCAAAGGAGTTCCTAGGCCAGTGAAATCATGTGGAGAATAAACAACCACAAAATGTGCTGTGCTTTGGGAGAGAGATGAGGGAGAAAGATGAAAAAATGACATAGTCCTTGCCCTCAAGGAAACTAAAGTCTAATGGGGAAAACCAATGTTTGCACATCCCTAAGTGTGGGACAAAGGGACAAAGAAAAGCCAAAAACTAGGGAGGGGAATGTAAGGAGGGAATGACCATTGTCAGCTGAGAGAGTCATGAAAGGAATTAAGGTGAAGGTGGGTTTTGAGGTGAAATTTGAAGGAAGAGAGAACAAGAAAAGGGGAGGAGAAGAGAGGAGAGGAGAGAAGAAGAGAAGAGAGGAGAGGAGAGGAGAGAAGAGGAGAGAAAAGGAGAGAAGAGAACAGAATAGAAATAGGAATGGAGAGGGAAGGGAGAGAAGAGAAGAGAAAAGAGAAAAGAAGAAGAAAGGAGAGAAGAGAAGAGAGGAGAGGAGGGGAGAGAAAGAGGGAAGGGAAGGGAGAGAACAGAAGAGAGAGAAGGGAAAAGAAGGAAATGAGGAAAGAAGGAAGGGAAGGAGAGAGAGAGAAGGAGAGAGAGGGGGGCAGGGAAAAGAGAAAGAGAAGAGGAAAGAGAGATACACAGAGGCGAAAGATGGAGAGAGAGAATGGAGAGATGGAGAGAAGGAAGGAGGAAGGGAGGAAGAGCAGGAGACAGAAAAAGAAAGAAAAAAGACAGACACAGACACAGACACAGAGATAGAGGCTTCTAACTCCCTAACAGGGAAAATCTATTCTAAACATGAGCAGGCTTAATAAATGCTTGTTCAATGGCAAATTTAACATTTATTTCTACCATATTTAACATATATTGGACTACTTGCTATCTAGGGGAGGGCATGGGGGAAGGGAAGGAAAATTGAAACACAAGGTTTTTGCAAGGCTAATGTTGAACAATTGTCCACGCATATGTTTTGAAAAATAAAAAGCTTTAATTTAAAAAAAAAAAAAAAAAAAAAAAGGTGCTCCGGGCTCTGAGAGGTTAAATGATTGGCTTCCAGGTCACAAAGTCAGCCTGTGTCAGAGGATCAGTGAAGTAAGCAAGCATTTATGAAGCAACGACTGTATACCAGACATTGTGCTAAATAAGAAGGAAGGGAAGGAGAAGAAGAGGGAGAAGAAAAGGGAGAGAGATGGGGAGAGGGAGGAGAGGGAGATAGACACATGCGGGATACAAAGGTAGGTAATGAGCAAACAATTCCTGCTCTGTGGTTCTTGCAGTCTAATGAGGGAAGGCTCAGGAATTCAGCCCTTGAGGAGGACCTTGGCTACCTTTCATTGGCAGGGGACAAGCTCCTTCCCCCATCTTTCCTCGGCAGTAACGTCTGTTCCCCTAACATCTGATAAGATCTCTGTGCTAGGAATTAAGAATTCTGTTCTCTGGAGATGATCCAAGAAACTCTTTCTCTCCATTTGCCTTCCCTCTCATGAAAACACCTAAAGTGGTACATAAATGTTAAAAGCTTCCCACATTTATTGCATTTAAATATTTATTGAGGGCCTAATGTTTGCCAATGACTGTTGGGGTGGCAAGCCACAGCCCAAAATTCCCCAACAAAAAATTCCTGAAACGGTTCTGGTGCTCTGGAATGACTGTGACTAGTTCCTTTCTCCTCAGGTTTTCTTGTGAGTCATTCTGGGACAAAGAGCCGGGGAGGGACAGCTACAGCCCAGAGCAGGGGCCATCACCAGCCAAGTAGAACTGGGTGCCATTGTCAGGGAGTAATCTGACAGACCTCAGACCAAGAGCAAATCGTCGCCACTCTCTCACCCGGAACAATGACGGCCCAGCGGAGCAGAATGACTGCCCCAATTAAGCAATAGGAATAGACCTTAATTGATCATGGAGTCAGAAAGATCATGGAGAGAAACACAAAGGTCTTTTAGTTCTGCAGATTTCTGAAGGAAGCCTGTGGGATGAAGATTGGTGGCTTTCTGTATCCCCCCGCAAGATTTCCTGGGGGTAACTGAGACAACCTCAGTGTATTTGTCTGCTCTCTGCACACACCCTCACTTCAGAAAGGAAGAACAAAATCCTGGGCTCGGACCCTGATTTTAAAACAAACCCAAAACTACTCTTCTGCAGGTTTTAGAAAGAAAGCTTCTTCAATCACGTCAGAACAAGCTAGCTTCTTACCGTAGTAATAGCCAGAGTTTTTACAGCATGTAAAGTGCTCTATAAATAATATTTTATTTGATGATGTGAATTAAAGCTGGCAAGTATTTTACTGAGTGGTCATTCTAGAAGTGAGAGAATAATAATAATGGCTAACATTTAAATAGCACTTTGAGGTTTGCCAGACACTGCCCAAAGAATATCTCATTTGATCCTTTACAAGCACTCCAGGAAGTAAGTGATATTATTATCCCCACTTTACAGATGAGGAAACTGAGGCAGACAGAGGCCAAGTGATTGTCCCAAGTCACACAGCTAGGAAGTATCTGAGGCCAAATTCACTCAGGTGTTCCTGATTCCAGGCCAGAGCTCTATCTACTGTTCCACCTGATTGTGGAAAAGTATATATATAACATGAAAAAAAAATCTGTCCTGTTTCTCATTCATTTGAACTTATCAAAGGCACTGTAACTAGCTAATTTTGTGCTTAAGGCAAGAATATAAAAATATTCTCCCCACTAAATTAATTCAATTCAATTTTTTAATAATAGCTTTTTATTTTCAAAATACATGCAAAGATAGTTTTCGACATTCACCCTTGCAAAACCTTGTGTTCCAAATTTTTTCCCCTCCTTTTCCCCCCCACTCCCCTTCCTTAGACAGCAAGTAATCCAATATAGGTTAAACATGTGCAATTCTTCTATACATATTTCCACATTTATCATGCTGCACAAAAAAATTAGATCAAAAAGGGAAAAAATGAGAAAAAAGCAAGTAAACAACAACAACAACAAAAAGGTAAAAATACTATGATTCACATTCAGTCATAGTTCTCTTTCTGGATGCAGATGGCCCTCTCCATCACAAGTCTATTGGAATTGGCCTGAGTCACCTCATTGAATTCAATTCAATTTCACAAACATTTATGTGCCTACTATTTGCCAGTGACTGTTAGGATGGGAACTCAGGGACCAAAATACACTCACACAAAAAAAGCTTGAAACTGTCTTTGTTCTCTTGGAATAGTAGGTATATATTTCATGTATTTTCTGATCCCCACAGCTTTGAGGGTCCAAAATGCTTCAGGCTTATGACAGCTCTTGTTCCCACCATAGGAGGAACATATGTGCATATGCAAGACAATATGGTAGGCTCTAGTATAGTAGGTACCAGGGGGGGAAGGACAGCAAGAAGATTACAAAGATAGATATTTAATTTATGTCTCCTAAGTGTTTATAGGAATAGGGAATTATGCAAATATAATATTTAAAAACAGATTTAATACTAAGTGTTATTGTGGAGCTCAAAGGGATCTCACTCACCTTAAAATCCCCTTCCAACCCAAAAGGGGAAGAGTCAGATCCCTCCCAGACCACACCTATTGGACCAATTTGGAGGAAGGACATTTCCCTTCAGTACGCCCACCTCCCACCTTCTCTTTGAGGAAAAAATGGATGGAATTTAGCTTTTGGAACCAGAACTCACCCCCTCACATCCTCAGTAGCACCCTGCTCTCAATTGTTTCATTCTTCTAAGGGAAATTTAAATGAGCCTTGGGTTCCAGTTTTAGGGTTCTGTTTGGAAGAGTTATAGGATCATTCATAAAACCAAACCATAGCTCCCTAGCCCCCCAGGAAGATCATTTAACTTCACATCAGAACTGCAGGATCCTAGCATAGGTGGGCTGTACCCTCAGACCTCTGGTGAAAACATGCCGAGAGAGACAATAGGAACAAATTCCATTTTTAAAAGAAAATCAAACTTAAAGACCTCCATTAGAGATAGGAAATTGAGCATAGAATAGGAAAATAGGATGCTGAGTTTTGTTTTTTAATGTCAGAGTGATGAAGAGACAAGGAAAAAGACGTAGCTTTTGGACTAAGCAAAGAAGAGAGGGACCCACTACTGCTCAGGCCCTTCCTCCAGGGGAGTCAATGCAATCTTATCTGCCTGCTGTGGAGAAGGACTGGCTGCCACAAAGGGAGCTTGGTTGCTCCCCTTCCAGTCAAAACTGGCTTATGATCCATTCTCCGTAGCTGGCCATGGAACCTTCTCCCTCAGCAGCCCTTCTCAGCTTCTGCTGAAGCTGCTAGATCTCATACCCTCAGTGCCCAACACAGTCTATGTTTTATCCATCTTATACCCGACTAATGGGGGAAGGAAGGGTGGTGGTGAGAATTTCAGTTCCCAAGGTGTACACCTGTCATTAAAAGCATTAACTCCTATGAGATCCCCAACTCTGGCTATGCCTTCTGGGCGTTATGCAATAAAATTCAGGGGAGAAATCAGCCAAGTGTTATGGATATCAGGAGAAGGGAGAAATTAAATCTGTGAAATGAGGGGATTAGGCTAGATATTAATTTAGGTTTCTGCCAGTTCTAAATCATATGAAACCTGGATCCCTTAGTGTCAACTATTCCACTCATTTTAACTTGAGCAAATAATTTGTTACACCAAGAATTCTTTTTACAGGATGATTAGAATGATATAACCAATGATATCCTCCTCAACTCTGCAATTTTGTCACTTATAATCCAGTGGGAAGGATCTTCTCTGACACTGCTACCCCCCTGACACAAGCCTTCATCACTTCACTCCTGGCCTATTTCAATAGCTTATTAGTTGGTCTTTCTGCCATGGGTCTCACCAGTCCAGTCTAACCTTCAGTTGTCCAAGTAATCTTCCTAATGCACAAATCTGACCGTGTCATCCCCTTACCTGATAAACTTCAGTGGCTCCCCACAACCCTGTAACCTCCAGATCAAACAGAGAATCCTGGCCTCCTGCTACCTCTCCAGGCTCCTTTTACATCACTGACCCCCATGTACCCTCTTCCTTCTAGAGACAATGGCTTTCTTGTTGTTTCTTTGACAAATTACTTCATTTCCCAGCTGTGAGAAATGGGGAAATGAAGCTTTTTCGCTGTCTGTCCCCATTGTGGAGCTTCTTCATCTCCACCTTCCCTGACTTCTATCAAGTTCTGGTTAAAAATCTTACCTCTTGCTTGATGCCTTTCTTGATCGACTTTAATTTGGAAGTCTTCCCTTGGTTGATTATTTTCAATTTTTCTATCCATGTCTTGTTTGTACTTAGTTGTTAGCATGCTATTTCCTTCACTTTAAATAGATTATGAGTTCCTTGGGATCAGGGAATTCTCTCTCTCTCTCTCTCTCTCTCTCTCTCTCTCTCTCTCTCTCTCTCTCTCTCTTTCTCTCTCTTTCTTTCTCTCTCTTTCTCTCTCTCTCTCTCTCTTTCTCTCTCTCTCTTTTCTCTCTCTCTCTCTCTCTCTTTCTCTCTCTCTTTCTCTCTCTTCTCTTTCTCTCTTTCTTTCTCTCTTTCTCTCTCTCTTTCTTTCTCTCTCTCTCTTTCTCTCTCTCTTTTTCTCTCTCTTCTCTCTCTCTTTCTCTCTCTCTTTTTTTCTCTCTCTTTCTCTCTCTCTCTTTCTCTCTCTCTCTCTCTCTCTCTCTCTCTCTCTCTCTCTCTCTCTCTCTGTGTGTGTCCACAGTCCTTAACATAGTACCTGGCACATAGTAAGTGCTTAATACATGTTTATTGACTGGCCACAGCTCAGAAATTTGAGGATGGGAAAAATTTTTAAATGACCACCTTCAAACTTCCTATCCTCAGTGTTTCCATGTCTCACATCCTCTCCTGTAAAACTCATCTTAAGGGGGAAAAAAGAACCTTATGCTGATCTAAGTTAGAAAATTCACTCATTGTGACTTTTTTGTGGATTTTTCCCATTATGGTCTGGTGCATTTTCTTAGCCTTTTTGGAGGAGTTTTTGTGGAAAACTCAATATACTTCTTTCTTCTGCTCTGCCACTTAGATCTGCCTCACTCCAACTTCTTGAGGTCAGAAGCATTAGGAGTGAGAAAAGGCTATTAGATTTGGCATTTAAGATATCATGGTCACTTTGAAGACTTCTAACCACATGTCTAATGCATGAATCTCCTATTCAACATGACCAAGAAATACCTCTCTAGCCACTACTTAAAAATCTGCATTTGGAGTATTAGGCTAAAGGAAAGAGTAATATGGTGTAAGTGAAAGAGCTTGGCCTGGAGGCCTACTTTCTGATTCTGGATCTGGCACTAACTAGTTGGATAACCTTGGGCTAATCCCTTCACTTTCTTATGTGTTTTTTTTTTTTTGTTTTGTTTTGTTTTGGTTTGGTTTGGTTTCTTAGAATAACATTTAGGCTCCTTTCCAAACCCTGGAGTCTATTTTTAATTATAGACTATGTAGGGGGAAGGGAACATTTATCAACTTTTAAGTTTTCCCTCTTCTCTATGAGTTTCCCTGGGAATAAAAAAGACTGATGACCTTTGGAATTATCTAACAAAGAGTAACATGTCCTCTTTTTCAATTTCATTTTAACAAATCTGCCCAGCCACTGCCTTGGGGACTGTGCCCCTTCTACAGAGCAAAGAAAAGAATCCTGTTTAAAGACTGCCAAATGGCCTTCAGGTAATCTATGGTTTATTTTGTTTAGTATTAACTTGCATATAAACGTCTATATTATATAACTTTGAACATTATGTTAAAAGAAAACCCTTGTCTCCAAATGCATTAACTTGCCACAGAACAACTTTATTCAAGACCAGGAGGAATGGAAGTGGGAAAGGGGGCCACAAGGAGCTACCTCTGCAACCCCATTCTAAGCTGTAAAGTTTGCTTTTTGAATTGTCTCCTTTCTCTTGGTTGTTATAGTTCATCTCCCAGAGCCTGCCTTCTTTGACACAACTCTTACAGCACCCTCATCCTTTTCCAGGACTAATGGTCCAGCTCCACAATTCTATAGGTTTTCCTGTGCCATTAAGCTTAAGCTAATAACTGATACCCTGAGATATGCATTTTAGCAGCGGTCATTCAAAGGCTCCTCCCTTTGGTGGGTAATTCCAAAGAATGATGGCAAGGAATAACTGACAGAGAACCACACCATGGCCTACTGCTAGCCTGAGAGGTAATCTGGGGCCCAAATCATTGCAATAACTTGTTGAGCAATCACCAGTGAACATTATACCTAAAGTACAAGAAATGTTCTCCTATATTAACTAAGGTTGGTTCAGTGCCATTTAAATATCTTGGGTCTGGGTCTATGCCAGATTCTGCTACCAGTTCCTCAAAAGGATCACTGTGTAAGTAGCAGAGCTAGAGAATCCATGCTCCCAAGGATTACAGTACACTCATATCTGTACCCACTGCCTCCCACCTGTGCAGACTCGTATGGCTCCTCTGGGGGGACTATCTTTCAATCATCAAAGATTTAATAAGAACCACACTATATGCTACACTGTTAGGCACTGGGAACACAAAAGGAAAAATGACACAATACCTGCCCACAGTGAACTTCCGTTGTCCTGGGGGAGCCTGGTAGAGCTTTACATATTATTTACATATTAATAAATATATATGGAATAAATGAATCAGTGAACTTCAAATCCAGCCAGAGGGCTTGGATCCACTTTCAGACACAGATAGCAAATTCTAAGGGTCTGCTAAAACTATATTCTAAAGCAGCAGTCACCAAAACCATTTAGTACTAGTTAAGAAAGAGAGTAGTCGATCAGTGGAATAGGTTAGGTTCACAGGACAAAATAGTAACTATAGCAATCTAGTGTTTGACAAACCCAAAGGCCCCAACTTTTGGAATAAGAACTCACTATTTGACAAAAACTGCTGGGGAAATTGGAAATTAGTATGGCAGAAACTAAACATAGATCCATATCTAACACCGTACCAAGATAAGATCAAAATGGGTTCATGATCTAGACATAGTGATATTATAGGCAAATTTGAAGAACATAGCATAGTTTACCTCTCAGATCTGTGGAAAGGGAAGGAATTTGTGTCCAAAGAAGAATAATAATAATAAAATTAATGATATCAGAAAACCTATAGGCGTCTGTAAGTTGAGGTAGTTTTTCCCAGACAGACCCTAATGTCTCTAAAAAAAAGTATTTTTCAACTTTTTGAAAACTTGGTATTTTAAAATTTAAACTAAATTTAAATTGAGAATAAAATAAGTGAAAAAAATGCTTCAATGTGCATTCAAAGTCCATCAGTTCTTTATCTGGAAATGGATAGCAGTTTTCTTCATGAGTTCTTTGTCTGGGATCATTGTGTTGCTGAGAAAAGCCAAGTCATTTATTATTAATAATCACACAATGTTGCTGATGCTGTATACCTGGCTCTGCTCATTTTACTTTGCATCAGTTATACATTTCTTTTCTGCAGTGGATTATTTCTTAGTGCACAATGATATTCTATTGAATTTATATAACATAGCTTGTTTAGACATTTCCCAATTGATGGACATTCCCTCAAGTTCCAGTTCTTTGCCACCAAGGAAAAAATGGCTGTAAATATTTTTATATGTATAAGATCTTTTCCTTTTTTATAATTCTTTTGAAACACAGATCAAGTAGTGGTAGTGCTGCATCAAAGGGTATGCACAGTTTTATAAGCTTTTGGATATAGTTCCAAATTGCTCTCCAGAATGGTTGAATCATTCTACCATTAATGCATTAATGTCCCAATTTTCCCACATCATCTCCAACATTTATCATTTTCTTTCTTTTGTCATATAGGCCAATCTGATAAGTATGAAGTAACATCACAGAGTTGTTTTAGTTTGCATTTCTCTAATCAAAAGTGATTTAGAGCACTTCTTCATATGCCTTTGGATATTTTGATTTCTTCATCTGAAAACTGCCTGATCTTATCCTTTGACCACTTATCAATTGAGGAATAGCTTGTATTCTTATAAATTTGAATCAGCATACATTTGAGAAATTAGGCCTTTATCAGAGATACTTGCTGTCAAGTTTGTTTTTCCACTTTCTGCTTTCCTTCTAATCTTGGTTGCATTGGTTTTGTTTGAGCAAAATTTTAATATAATCAAAATTATTTATTTTGCGTTTTGTGATGCTCTCTATCTCTTGTTTAGTCGTGTATTTTCCCCCTTGCTATAGATCTGACAGGTAGATTATTCATTGCTTTTCTAATTTGATGATGGTGTCACCTCTTATGTCTAAATAATGCACTCATTTTGAACTTATTTTGAAATATGGTGTGGGGTATTAGTTATACCTAGTATAATCTATACCTAGACCTCGTTTATATCCTATTATTTTTTAGTTTTTCCAGAAGTTTTTGTCAAATAGTGAGGTCTTTTCCCCCCAGAAGCTAGGATCTTTGAGTTTATCAAACATTAAATTACTATAATCATTGACTATTGTGTCTTATATATCAAATCTATTCCACTGCTTTACCACTCTATTTCTTGGCTAATACCAGATAGTTTTGGTGATAACTGCTTTATAATATAGTCTGAGATTTGGTATTTTCCTTTGTATTTTTTTTCATTAATTCCCTTGATATTCTTGATATATATATCAAGGGTTGTTTCTTTGGGTACAGAATCAGCCCTGAAAGTAGAAATATCTTGAAACATAACTATCACTGGCAAACCTTAAAATAAAACATTTATTGAGTAAGAAAATTGATGGATCAAATGATGTTTTAGACTTTGCGCCAGGAACATAGTATAGAGATTTTTTAAAATATGGTAATATGAAGATGAGCACAGTGTTAGAATTGCTGTGTTAAATTAGTATATACTTTAAGAATAATATGCCATAATGATTTGCAGCTTTCTATATCATCATCTTTTTCTATTTTTATAAGGAATTTTTTACATTTGTCAAATTAATGATAATAACAAGAAAACTTTTTTTGAAATGATAACAGACTATATCACTATAATTTTTTTTCTCTCTATCAGATTTTTTGGTAGTTTGATATGGCATTGAATAAGTAAATTAGTTTAGGCAGCACTGTCATTTTTATTATATTGTCTCAGTTACTCATGAGCAATTGATATTTTTCCAATTGTTTAGATTTGTCTTTGTATGAAAAGTGTTTGGTAATTGTATTCATATAGTTCCTGAGTTTGTCCTGGCAGGTAGACTCCTAAATATTTCATACTGTTTATATTTATTTTAAATGGAATTTTTTCTATGTTTTGCTGCTGGGCTTTATTGGTCATATAAAGATGTAATTTATTATGAAGACAATGGAAAACCACTGAGGCTTTTAGAGCAGAGGAGTGTTAGCTCTAAAGCAGATCTGTGTTTTATGCATGTCAGTTTTGGATCAACTACTCAACTACCGTTTGGACAGCTGAGAGTACAAATGCACACCTGCTCAAGGAAAGGGACACCCATTGCTCCAGGTAGGCAGATAAACCATGGCTTCCTGTGGTGAGAAGTAAGGTGGAATCACAGCACACACAGAGCTTTTGTTAAAAGACTTGCTATAGTGGTCCATTTAAGCGATATCACATTCACAACAATGTTGAGTGTGTTCCAGAGCTCAACTTCTTAAACTATGGTTCTAAATCCCATAAGGGGGTCTTATAACTGAATGTGGAGGTAATAAAATTGTGATTTGTCATCAGTAAATGTCTGATTCATATACCTATTTCATATATCTATATACCTGGGATCACATAGAGTTAGAAGTGAAAAAAGTTTAAGAAGCCCTGGTCTGGAGAGGTTGTGGAATGGGATTATATTTGTTTAGTGGAAAAGAGAGGGCAGATGGTCTTTAAGGTATAGAAGATGATAGCACAACTCTACCAGAAATCATTAAAGTCTTGGACATGTTTAAATCATTCACTGGAGTAAATACTAGGCCAGAACACTTTGAAAGTCATTTGTCTCAGACAGTGATAAACACACTCCTTTTCTCCTTTAGCTCTAGTAAAGTTAGTTATGAATTGAATGATAATTTTAAGGAAATGACCCACTAACTCAGTCTGCATCTGTGCCCACAAAGCAAGAAGAGTCCATGAACAGAGCTCTGAGATCTGTTGTCAATACTGTGGCCATTGAGAGCACCAAAAGAAGGAACCACTATCGTCTGGGATTTCTTATTATGAAATCTCAGTTCATGGAAAAAAGAGAAGAGTTCAGTTCCCCAAATGGGTACTGGAGCAAGATCAAAAAACTAGTCATATGATATTTTCAGGGTTGCAACCCAAGCTGTACAAAGTGGCTAAATGCCAATAGAATTTCAAGTCAACAAGGAATTAGTTGAGAAAGTCCAAGCCCTGCCCAAAGCTCATTGCCTGATTATAAACAAGTCTCTTACCTTCTCTGAGTCCTCAGCTTCTTTAGCAATAAAGTGGGGTCACTGGACTTCATGACAGTCGTGATGATAACTCACATTTATATATCACTTTGAGTTTTTCAAAGCCCTTTCTCCACAATAATCTCATTAGTAAATGAAAGAAAAGTGTGTAAATCAGGATTAGCCCCTGCTGCTTTTTAGCATTCAAAGACATAGCGAATTTATAGTCTCACATAATTGTCAGTGTTCTTTCTCTTCGAAGGTTTGTTTCCAATTTCCTTGTTTGGACACCTGTATGGTGGATGGTGCAATTTCTTATGAGTCTAATAATAGAACAATCACATCAATGATGCAAGAAAAATCTCTTAAACTATGTTTCAAGAGCCTTGAAGGATGTAGTTCAATGGAAATAAATTCTCATCAACCCAGGAAAAAGACTTTGATGTTACGGAAACAAACTACAGAAACAAACTGCACTTCATTAAGAATATATATATATATATATATATTCTTTCATTCATCTTATTTAAGTTATGCTACATTCTTGTGGTTAAAATGTATTTATCCAAAGAAGATCATACTATTATTATAAACTTAGTCATTGCCCAAGAATTGTTTAATCGACAAAAGACGACATTTAAAACTTGAGATCATTGGAATAAGTCATATTTTAGTTCCCTTTTAGTGCTAAAGTCCCATGATGATTTTGTAAAGCTGGTAAAATGAAGTTATATCTGCCTAATCTGAAGTTTTTTTGGCCTTAAGTAAAAATATTACTGAATACAGTATCAGAAAAAAAGTTAACATCTATATATATCTATATATATATATGTGTATGTATATATATATAAAGTTTTTATGTTTTCCTCTTTTGAATGCTTTAGTTACAAATATATAATGTGAGGGGGAAAGATAATCTGAAGTTGTTTTATATCCTTATAAACTATAAAGGAGTGTTAAGAAATTTTTCCTCAACCCTACAACAAAGTGTAAAAAAATTCCTTAATCAACTAATAAAAAGTTAAAATGGCTTGTCTGTTGGATGAAAGCAAATGATAGCACACTGGTAGATAGGGATATTTATCTAACCATTTATCTATATAACTATCTATTTATGCATCTATCTATCTACTTGTCTGTGTGTCTGTCTCTATCTATCTTTATCTATCCACCCATCTAACTATCTATCTGTCTATCATCTCTCTATTTATCTAGCCATCTGTCCATCTATCTGTCCATCTGTCCATCTCTCCATCCATCCATCTATCTATCTATCTGTTTATCTGTGTATCTTTATCTCTGCATCTATCTATTTGTCTGTCTGTCTGTCTATACATTTATCTATCGATTGATTTATCCAACTCACTACAAAACTGCTTTGAGTCTAGACTGCCTCCTTCTGAATTGATGAATGACTTGCTTGAAAGCAAGAGGAGACAGTTAGGGCTTGAAGCAGGTATGTCATGATAAGGGAAGGAGGTTAGAAAGAAAAACCATCTAGCAACATATTTGCCAGCCCCAAAGACATTTCATTCAGATGTTGGAGAGTCAGTTTGATAGAGTTTGAAGCCCAGCTTAGGAAGCAGGAACTCATGCACCAGATAGACACGAATATCTAAGAGAGACATCAGTTTTAAGAAACATATCCTGTGGTTGAAGAGAAAAGAGCCAGTTCTGACTCAAGAGATAGTTTGTTCTGCAAACAGGATGGCCAAGGGTAGAAAAGACTTTCAGGTCCTGAAGTTTCAGTTATGAGTTCCGTGGCACATGTATTCGCCACGTGTGTCCCACTACTATTTTATACTATAAGTTTGAGCTACTCTTTCGGATGCTGTGTATGTTTGTAGAAAGTACATCTTGAATTTTGAGGATAAGGAAAGGATGCTTTGTTTGCCACTGTTTTTACTTTACTCTCTTGGTAATTGGCTTTGTTAATACTAATTGAGTCTATTGATTGACAATTAATAAGAAATGTACTACTAGAGGCTCATATATATAAAGGCATGTTTGAACCTTAAAACTGCCTCCCCAGAGGACCTAACCTACAAACTTATCTGTAAATTCCAAGTTAAGGGAAGTATCCCATAAAAGGGTATTAACAAATATATTAAGTTTTCATCTAATATATTGCAAGCTTCCTATGGCAGATTTGTTGAGTATATATTGTTTTCTTTCCACTTTCCTAATTATGAATGAATTAGATAAAAATTGTAAATAAACATATTAGGAGTTCATCTAACTCCCAGTTCATTAAAAAGTAATTTTCCATTCAATTCAATTATTACTCATACAAAATCAACTACATTTGCCTTTAGTTTCTTAATGAAGTTTCAAAGAAAAAATTAGCAAAATAATTTATGAATGCTACTAGTTTAAAATGTAAATTAATTTAAAAAATTTTATTTGGCAACTGAGAGAAGGTTGGAATGAGAAGGCAAAGACTGGATATAGAGAGACCAACTAGTAATCTTTTGAAATATTTCAGATGAGAGATGATGTAAGATCAAACTAGTGGGTGGGTTTTTTTAGTGAGCAGAGTGAAAGGAATGTGTCTAAATTATGGAGAAGGTAGAATCAATAGGATTTGGGCACTCTGGAAATAGCCTCCTAACTGGTTTCCTTGCCTCCAAGTTCAACCCCATCTCGTTCTATATTAATATATATTAATTATATTTTATATATAATTATATATCATATATTATATCATTGTTAATTAATATATTAATCTATATATCATATCTATATTAATTTTGCTAAATTATAGTTCTTACTCTATCACTTTACTGCTCACAAATTTTCAATATCTCTTTTTTGTCTTACCAAACCAAGTTCATTCTCCTAAGTCCAGCACTGAAATCTTTTTGCAGGGCTTTGTATTTTTCTGGCCTTATCTTCATTCCCCTTCATGTATTCAGCCAAAATGAGCTACAGGCATATGCCAGATATAGCTGCCCCACCCAACAGCAACTGTAAAACTATGAAACCTTATGCTGTAGCATCATCTAGCCAACTGTCAATTTACCCCATTTATTCTGATAATAATTTCTCCCCTGTAATATCACATCACCTGACATTTGTGTTTGTAAAAATAGTCCAGGGTAATGTTGAACTTGGATTCACATGATCTATATCTGTTCCATCTCTAACATCTCCTTAGTAAGTAGTGATACCATAAATGAGTCAGTTAAGCTTCCCGACTTTGTAAAATTAGGACAATCACTTTTTCATTACTTACAGAGTTGTAGAAAAGTACTTTGTAAAGTATGAAAAAGTATACATCTATGAGCTATTATTTTTTTGAGGTTTGATATTTTTTCAATTTAAATCCAGGATTTTTTCTTTTTTTAATCTTATTTTTTAAAAATGTATTTATTTTATTAAAGCCTTTTATTTTCAAAATATATGCATAGATAATTTTCAACATTCACCCTTGTAAAACCTTGTTCCGATTTTTTTCCCTCCCTTTCCCCCAATTCCTCCCCTACATAGTAAATAATCCAATATAGGTTAAACATGTGCCATTCTCCCATACGTATTTCCACAATTATCATGCTATGCAAGAAAAATCAGATCAAAAAGGGAAAAAAGTGAAAAAGAAAACAAAAAGCAAACAACAACAAAAAAGTGAAAATGTTATGTTGTGAACCAAACTCAGTTCCCACAGTTCTCTCTCTGGGTAACAGATGGTTCTCTGCAGCACAAGATCATTGCAACTGGCCTGAATCACCTATGAGCTATTATTATTAATACTAACCTAGTAATAACATTAGGTGAAGAATGTCTATGCCATACTCCTTTTCAAATATGTTCTGTGCTTTCCTTGGCTCCATGCTCCTGGTTCCCTTTACCTAGAACGCTTTCCTCTGCTCCATTCCAACTATTGAAATCTTAATTCAAGCCCTAGATCAATTGCTATCTCCTCCAAGACTTAGCTTGAATTTGACTTCAGATTCTTATTCTCTGGCTGATCCTGGTAAAGTCACTTAACCTGTTTGTCTCAGTTTCCTCATCTGTAAAATGGGGATTATAATAGCACCTACCTCAAAAGATTGTTGTGAGGATCAAATGAGATAAAGCACTTAGCATAGTGTCTGGTACATAATAAACACTATGTAAATGTTATTTATTTTTATTATATGTTATTTATTATCATAATATTATTATTATTAATTATGTAACACTGGGCAAGCCACTTAACCTATTTCAACCTCATCTTTTCCTCATCTGTAAAATGGAGAGAATGATAGCACCTACTTCACAAGATTGTTGTAGAGATGAAATGAGTTAAAGATATAGAAAGCACTTTGCAAATCTTAAATCACTATGTTATTGATAGCTATTGGTAGTAATAGCATATATGTATCCCCCAGTACTTAGTACAACTTCTGCCAAATAGAAGACCCATAATTCATTGTGCATTTTAAAAATAAATTTTATTACTGCCTTTCATTTATTATATTTATTCTAATAGAACCTTCTGCATATCTTGTTCCCTTTCCACTGTCTTCTTTTGTAGAAAACATAAAAAAAAAAAAAACAGGGATAGAACACCAGCCTTGAAGTCAGGAAGACCTGAGTTCAGATGTGACCTCAGACCCTTAACCCTTCCTGTCTGTGTGACCCTGGGCAAGTCACTTAACCCTAATTGCCTCAGCAAAAAGAAAAAATTAAAAAAAACCAAAAAACGGTTCTCTGAAACCAATCAACACATTAATGGTGTCCAAAAATAACTCATGCAACATTCGGCACTTTTCTCATCTCTTCTCCAGGCCAACCTTGGTCATTATGTTTAAAAATGCATATTGGACTGAAACAAATTCAATTGAATTTAGCTGTGATGATGTTTTGTAAAACTTAAAGGACTAGCTCTATGCAGATATGTCTTTATCATTATTAAGGGGGTTCTGCTCATCTATAGAAACATCTGAAAACAATTAATTTCACTTGGAATTATAATTAATCCAACGGGATTACAGTATTCGTGTTGGATTCCTATCTTAAGCTTCATGCAATTATTTGAAACTGAAATAGATGATAATTCTAATATTGCTCCTTTAGTACCTAAGGAAAGGTCGAGGATTTTCATCCAATCAAAGCTAATCAGTTCAAGATTCCCCAAAGCCTAGTTCCCCGCTGTTGCTGCTGAACTTTTAAGAAAAATAAATTGCTTGTCAATCTATGCATTCCTACTTCATTTACCACAGCTTGATCTGCATCCATTTTATTTTGGCTCTATTTCCCCCCAGTCTGGTAGTCAACATTTCCAACAGCTACTTGGCAAGCATGTTGAATGAAGCTACCAATCTGGCCTGGTACACTGCAGCTGAAACCCTTCCTGCTCTCCTGCTACCTTTGTTCCCACTGCTATTGTCATCGGAGGTGTTTGTTCTAACATTCAGGGAAATGCCCACCAAAGCTCCACTTAAATGCCTCATTTTGATGTAGAGGTGACCTTGAATCATTCAGAGCTTTGCCAGTCTAATGAATGCAAAAGGAAACGAAGGCCCCACAAAACTGGATTGGTTTTTAATATGGACGGATCATGAACTGTCTCTTGTCTGTTGTATAAGGACCAGTCAAGCTGCATTTGGAGAGGCTCATCTTAATCTCTCAGCTCAAAATGGTGAATTTTTCAGGTACAGCAACTCTTGAAGACCTGATGATCTGTAGATACTAGATTTGTCTTTTGAGGAAAAAGGGACATGACTGTCCCAGTTCCCCTCCCATTCCTACTTTATAGTGAGAAATTTCCCAGTTGCAGCATCTTATGGTTGAAAATTACTTCAGAGTTCATCTAAATTAATCCATATCTGAATAGGAATCCACCATCTCCTTTTTAAAATACATATACCACTGAATATTATGGAATATTATTGTTCTGTAAGAAATGACCAGCAGGATGATTTCAGAGAGGTCTGGAGAGACTTACATGAACTGATGCTAAGTGAAAGGAGCAGGACCAGGAGATATATAACAATACTATATGATGATCAATCCTGATGGATGTGGCCATCTTCAACAATGAGATGAACCAAATCAGTTCCAATAGAGCAGCAATGAATTGAACCAGCTACACACAGCAAAAGAACTTTGGGAGATGACTATGAATCATTACATAGAATTCCCAATCCCTCTATTTTTGTCCGCCTGCATTTTTTATTTCCTTCACAGATTAATTGTACCCTATTTCCAAGTCCAATTCTTTTTGTACAGCAAAATAACTGTTTGGACATGTATACATATATTGCACTTAACTTATACTTGAACATATTTAACATGTATTGGTCAACCTGCCATCTGGGGGAGGGAGGGAGAGGTAGAAGAGGGAAAATTGGAACAAAAGGTTTGGCAATTGTCAATGCTGTAAAATTATCCATGCATATAACTTATAAGTAAAAAAGCTATAATAAAAAAACATATACCACAAATGGTCACCCAGCCTCTGCTCACTTTGAGAATGACTTTTCTATAGTGTGTCCATCAGAATTGAGTACAAGACTTCAGATATGGCCTGATCAAGGCACAGGACACTGAGTCTGAGAGTGCCTTCATTCTGAATACAGTGCCTCTATTGATGCAGCCTAATACAATAGTATCTTTGGGGGTTGCCACTTCACTGTTGCCTCATTTTGAATGTGAATCAAACACGCTTGTATTCAGAATAAAATAGCTCCACCCTTTATTGGGGTTCCACAGTTCAATCTCTGATCCCTAGTAAGTGCACTGTATGCTTGACTTTTGCCCTAAGCTCTTACAATTAGTCTGAAATGACCTAAGCCAAGCCCCGTCTGAGCAGGAACCATCTGCTCATTCTCAAGTGGTCATAGGGTCAGAGGAACTTTGACACTGGGAGCCAATCCACTGAGTGATTGTGGGATCTCATTGAGGTAGGCTGGAGTCACATGACGTAGGAGTTGGGAAAGTTTATTAGAGTGTTCAGTTGGGATTAAGGAGACTGAGACACAAGTAGGGAATTTATTGGAAGCGGGGAGAGGGGTCTGCCGGTCCAGCAATGATAATATCTGGACAATATCTGGAAAGCATGGAATGAACTTTAAAGGATGACAGGTGACCACTGACTTATGGGGACAGGCAGGGAGGTCTGGAAGTCATGGTATAAAGTAATGAATATGCCCAATCCTCTTCCTGGACCTATGTGTTGTGGTGTGAGAGAAAGAGACGCTAGCTTGATAGAAGATGTCTCCAGCAGAAATCTTGGTTTGAGAAATCACAAAACAGAAGATTAGAGAGTCGGAGGGTAAATGGGAAGCTTAATAATAATATTAGTAATAGAGAACTCTAGAAGGTGCAAGGAAAAGGGAAGGAGGAAGAGAAATTATGGAAAGCTGAGTTTTTTGGAGATGGGGGAGAGTACCTGATCTATTACATCAGTGATACTGACCGATGCCTCCTGGCCCAAGTCTCCAATTCAGGCAATCTGCCCTAGTATTCAGGTACTTTAGAAAGAAGGATGGGATGGCCATAAGAACCCTGGTGAAGGAATTTGGTCCCAGAGGGTGAGCACAGGAATGAGGTGATAGGAAGGAACTACCCTGGGAAAAGAATCTCCATCCTTCCTGTCTTGTATCCTTGCGAACCACTGCAGCATGTCTGCCAAGAAAATCCCAAAGTGGGTCATGAAGAGTCAGACATGACTGACCTAAAAGGCCAAGCTTTGGAACAGGAAAGTAATCAGACACCTTCCTCTTTACTATGATCATCTCCCTTCTCCAGTGGAGGAGAAATTGAGGTTGGTGAACTTGCACAGCCTTCCCTCAATTAAGTCTAATTCACTTGTAAGTCATGATATCACCTTCCTGATATCATGGTCTTCTAGAATGAAGGACAAACAACAACCTCTTTGAGTAGGAGGAGAAGCTAAGCCACTGGGAATCCAACTGGAACTGTCTGGTTGGGCAGCACAACTATGTCTCTATTTCTCTGTCTCTGTCTCCCATTTGTGTTTATGTCTCTATCTCTGTCTTTCTATCTGTCTATGTGTCTTTGCCTTTTCTCTCTCTCTCTCTCTCTCTCTCTCTCTCTCTCTCTCTCTCTCTCTCTTTCTCTCTCTCTGTCTCTCTGTTTCTGTATTAGTCTAAATCTGTCTCTGTCTCTCTATCTCTGATCCTTTCTGTCTCTGTCTGTCTCTGTCTGAATCTCTCTCTATCTCTCTCGTTCTCTCTCTCTGTCTCTCTCTCTTTCGTCTCTTTCCTTGCTACATGCTAGATTTCTTTCCTAAGAACTATGCCTTGAACCCAAATGACTCTGGTTCTTATTAATTAGTCAGCAATAGGTCCCAGGCCAAACCCCACTTGGTCTTTGAACCCTGACTGGCTCACAGTGAAGGTAAACAGCAGTTGTTTCCATTTTGGTCAGAAACCCTTAGGATCTTCCCCTTCCAGATTGACATTTTTGGATAGGTAAAAGAGGCCATTTTTTGCTTGATTTCTTAGCTAATCTTAACCATTGATTGGGTATTGTCTCAGTCTGAGACCTGGGAAAGACCTTAACTTCAAAGACCAAGGTCTCCCACTGCATCCAGGGACATCTCCAATCATTATGATCTAGATCTTGCCACTGGACCCAGATGATTCCAGAGGAAAAAGTGAGGCTGTTGACTTTTCCCAGAGCTCCTACACTTAAATCCAATTTGCTCACATGTCACAGCATTACCTCCCTGATGTCGTGGTCTTCTTTAAGAATGAAGACTAAACAACAATCACCTCCAGTGACAAAGTCTACAGAGCATGGATTCAAATGAAGGGAAGACTGCTATGTTGGGCTGAAAGGACACATCCTAAAAGTTGCCTGCATCATCAGGGGAAAGTCTGCTAAGATAATGGGAGAAGGGTGGGAACTTTTCAACTTCCTGTCACTTTTCAGAGCACTGAGAAAACACAGGCTCTCAATTTGTGGTATAGGACTAAGTACCAAGACTAATTCATCCTTACCATAATAGACTTTGAACTGAAACCCTAAGGCTACAGGTGTAAGTCAAGGCCATGCTGACTGTGTCAATTAATAATTAGTTCTGCTAAAGGTGAAGAAGTTTACATCATTATCACCCTTTTCATTTGTCATCTCAGGCAGCAAGATTAGTGGTACATGCTGCAGCATTTTTTCAAGAACATGAGTCCTGCAATGAATTGGAAACTGAGATTTCACATCAATTGTGAAATGACTGACCAAGTTGTGGTATATGATTGTGATGGTAAGACATGATGAAAGATGTGGTTTTAGAAAAAACCTGGGAGAGAGAAAAAGAGAGAGAGAGAGAGAGAGAGAGAGAGAGAGAGAGAGAGAGAGAGAGAGAGAGAGAGAGGGGAGGGGGGGAAGAAGGAAGGGAGGAAGGGAGAAAGGAGAGAAAAAGAGAGGAGAGAGAGAGAGAGAGAGGAAGGGAAGGAGAAAGGAAGAAAGGGAGGGAGGGAAAGATCTGTTGAATTCTGTAGATTGAAATATATTTTTCACTTTATTTTTTTCATTAAATGGAGGACATGAAATGTTTTGCATTACTTCATCTATATTGGGCATTGTATTCCATACCTTCTCAATGGGTAAGGGAGGGGATAGAAAAAAGAGAGAGATTTAGAATTGAAAATAAAAATAATTGGAAAAAAAATATGAGCCCTGCCGTAAAGCTAAGCCCTTAATTTTGTATTTCCTCCAATTAGAATGCAAGACCTATTTAGAGAAGGAATTGTTTTATTTTTTTATTTGCATCCTCAATACTTAGCACAGTATTTGATATACAATAAACACTTAATACTTTTTTGTTCCATTACTTTATACACAGAATTGGTTGAACCCAGTCTTGAAGACTAAGCAACTTCCTATGATTTCAGACTGACTAGAATTTCAAGATGAAGGTCTCTCACACATTGATACTATGTGTGTGACACCATTAAGGGCTAGAAAAAAAAAGATGAATTCTGAAATCTGTATTTATTGATGATTTTGTGCTTCCCAGAAATGTGCGGGTCCAAGTGACATCCAAATGTCCAGACAATCTAAACCTGTTTACTATTTACCTAAACTCTCCTGACACATATACATTGTTGATACATATACAAATAACTTCATGTTATTTTGATTATTCCCTTTCTTTTTACTGTATCTCCCCTTATGGTGTACCCTTTAGAAAAAGGTATAACTTCCTTCAATCAGTCCTCATATAGCTTGAACTGTTGTTTTATAACCTAGGGTTTTAGCAAAGCTTGGGACATTCATGAGACTCTCCTAATTGGAGACCACAGTGCAGTGTGGTTGCTGCATCAGCATTTTCTCAACCAATTCCAATGATTTCATGAAAAATGCCTTAGGCTTGGTTAGAAATCCAGGTTATAAATCAATCAATCAATAAGCTTTTAGTAAGTGACTATTGCAGCCCTGGTACTATGTTAGGCCCTGAATATATAGATACTTTCCTCAAGGAGTTGATATGCTCTAAGGGAAAACAACACATACAAGTATAAGTAAATAAAAAAGTAATGTTACCGGCATGCAGTTTCCAACCTGATCCTTCATCCTTCAGAACTTTCTTATGGGTTTCCTTCTACACAAAATCTTGACATAACTCCATCAAATTGACAATTTCATTCACTTTAGCCATCCCAAGTATGTATTTGTATATGTGTCATGTGCCACAAGTTATATATGTTTTTGTTATGAATTCTTGTTACTTTTAAATTTTTAAAAATCCACTTACAAATGAACAAAATAAAGAATAAAACTACAAGGGCAGCTAGGTAGAACAGTGGTTAGAGCACCAGCCCTGAAATTAAGAGGACCTGAGTTCAAATCTGAACTCAGATACTTAACACTGCCTGGCTGTGTGACCCTGGGCAAGTCACTTAACCCCATTGCCTCAGACAAAAATAGGAATAAAACTACATAACCCAAAACTACTTGTTACTTTAAATCTTATTTTTAATGTATTTACTTATTCAAAACTTAAATGCAAAATAAGAAAAAGGAAAAATAGAAAAAGAAGAAGAAAGCATTGTCATGTTCCCAGAGAGCATCAAGGAGGATTCAAAATACGTAACAATAAATTCATTTCAAGAAAGCATATATAATTATAAAAGACATTGTATTTGTAACTGTCCATTTTTTCTTTACTTCCTTTGCTTTCCTGGATTTTTTCACATACACACATACACATACTTGTACATAGACACAGACACACATGCATGTATATATATATATACACACACACATATACCTATATACATACCCACATATATATGCATATATACATACATTTAAAATAATATTAATCTGGCTGACATAAGGTAGATTTTTCTCAATTTTTTTTAAGTTTGACTTTGAGATCAATACTATGCCTATTTTTTTCTAATAAATTCTAATTTTCTAATAAATTCCTGATCGTTGTTATTGTGTTTGTGTATAGCTCTTATTTCCTATCTTTGCTAACTCTTCTATTTCACTAATTCAAAGGGTATGAACACTTTAGTTACTTTTCTAACTAAAGCATAATATAAATTGCTTTCCAGAATAAAATAATGCACAGTAGTACCTTATAGTTTCCTTTTCTTAAATTTAACTGTAACTGTAAATCTAACTGTAACTGTGACAGGGATGGCCAAAAGTTGTTTTTCAATACTAGAAGTCAGAACAAACAAAGAACAAATATTAACTACAATTGAGAGAGCTTTAGGTTTCTGTTCAAAGGAGAGCTTCATGCACAATAGCAATGCTTCAAATCTCCTTTCAAAACAGAATTTTGACATTTTGACATACCAAAATGGGTCTACGTTTTTCAAGAGAAATGCTGGGAATTATAAAAAAAAATTTAAGATCACAGAGATTTTCGTTCTAAATGAACACTAAACTTGATAGAAATTTTTAAAGAAATTTCAAGAAAATTAATTTTTCTACTTCAGGTCATATAGTCTTTTTGTATTTAATTTACTGAGTAAATAGCTGATATTATTCAAAATCATCCCTTATTCACACAAACTTTCAATTTAAAGAGACATTGTAGAGATGAAACTTCTGAGTTGCTGCACAAGATGTTTTTCTATGATGTTTGTAATATATTTTCTGAGGCCCTTAGAATTAAAGTTTTTTATTAAAAATTATTTTTTCTAAATTTATTTTAAAAATTGTTTAAGAGAGTATTGAAATAAGGACAGCATACTTTAGAAAGCATCTTCCTAAATGCATGCCAGAGAGTTTACTTCCAAGAAAGTTGAGGTCATGTGTAATGGAAATACCTTGGTGAAATATTGGAGCATTTATAGATATTCTGTAATTGATTCCAGGCTGCTTACTCTCCCCCTCATATTTCTAGGAATTCAGTGAAAGTTGGAGGATATCCTTTTTTAATACTATTAGTTAAGACCTTCTAGTTATGTTTCCTCAACTTACTATGCCCCAATTTCATTTAATCACTAAATATAAATTATCTTTTACAAAGAGATATTTACTTCACAGATAGAACAATTAAAAAGTGCCATTATTCCCTCTCAACATTTCAGGAGCATAATCTCCCACATACCACTGTCATCTTGGAAAAGAGTGAACTTATTGCTAAGTGAAATGAGCAGAACTAAGAGATCATTATACATGGCAACAACAAGATTATACGATGAGCAATTCTGAGGAACGTGGCTCTTTCCAACAATGAGATGATTCAGATACGTTCCAATAATTTTGTGATGAAGAGAACCATCTACACCCAGAGAGACAGTGGGAACTGAGTATGGATCATAACACAGCATTTTGACTCTTTCTGTTGATGTTTGCTTGCATTTTATTTTCTTTCTCGGTTTTTTTTTTCTTTGTGATCCAAATTTTCTTGTGCAGCAAGATAACTGTACTAATATGTATACATATTTTGAATTTAACATATATTGAATTCCATGCCATCTAGGGAAAGAGGTGGGGGGGAAGGAGGGGAAAATTTGGAACACAAGATTTTGCAAGAGTCAATGTTGAAAAATTTCCCACGCATATGTTTTATAAATAAAAGGCTTTAATTAAAACAAAGAAAAGAGTGAACTCATACTTAGCATAATTTCTTCATTGATTGGCCCTCCATTGAACTTCCAGCTCAACCAGTCAATCAACAAACATTTATTAATTACCTACTATATATTGGGCACTGTTTTAAGTGCTGGGGATACAGAGAGGCAAAGGATTAGCCTCAAGTTGATTACAAATAGTGTGGTTGGTTTGTTCTCTCTAAATGCAGATAGCATTTTCCCTCCAAAGGCTATTGAAATTAGCTTGTGTTACTGTATCATTAAGAAGAGCTAAATCCATCATAGTTGATTATCACATAATCTTGCTATTACTGTGAACGGTGTCCTCCTGGTTCTGCTCACTCCACTCAACATCAGTTCATGTAAGTCTTTCCAGGCTTTTCTAAAATCAGTCTGCTCATCATTTTGTCAAATTGCAATGTTTTATTACAATTGCAATAATGTATTACTAATAATAACAGATGGTTTTGAAAATTACTGTTTTATGATGTATTTTGAAATCTAACAGGATAAATCCCTTTTCATCAAATTTAGTTATAGTTCTTGAGTTCTTATCCATTTGATAAAGTAACTAATTCATCTGTCATTCAATATACAAATCTGTGATTATATTACTAATTATTAGTTTAATATAAATACCATAAAACAGTTGAGGAGGGGACCCCAAGAACTACAGTGCCATTATGTTACTCCTAGACTAAAAACTGAGTTATTTTTCTCTTGATGATTAAACTTTCAGAGAGTTGAGGGAATGAGATAAAGGATGGCAATAAATATTTCTCTTTGTAAGTCAACAAAGTCAACTGTTTGTTGGCTGAGGCACAATTTACACTCATTTGGGTTACAAGAGTTAAATTGATGTATGGAATTATTGTATTCTATGTCCATGTCCTTTCTTCAACTAATTAATAAACCAATTGATAAGCTTTTATTAAGCACCTACCTATAATGATTGAGATATAAAGATAAAAACGAAATAATTCCTGTCTTCAAGAATCTTACATTCTATTGGGTGAAATAATACATGTGTCATTTTAAAAAATCAATTACCTTTAAATAGGTCAGGGTGACACTACTTTAATTGTGCACCATTCCTCTTATCTCTGAAAGTTTAAACCTTTTAAAACAATTCAGTTTTCAGCCTAGGGATAATGTAATGGTCCTTTAAGTCTCGGGGTCTCCTTCCCCAACTGTTTTATGGTGTTTGTATTAAATTAACATTTAGTTGTGTAATCAGAATAGTTCAGAGCCTCTAGTTTGGAAACATTTTAAAGTTTAAGGAAAAGCTTGATTTTCTGCCCCAATTTAAGTTTCTGTTTATTTCTAGCTAACCCCTGACCTCTTTTTGATTGAGAAAAAAATTAGGTCACTGGAAACACTTGGTAAAGAAGCAAACATAGAATTTCTTAATGGGGAAGGGAATTTGGGCAATTTCCTCAGCTTTTGAAGAAATGGGTACAATGAGTCATGTGGCCCAAGAGATCTGACTCTTATTTATCAGATCAGCATGACTTTTTTTCTTTTCCTTTTGCTTGTTGCTCCTGAGTTGCCAACTGTTTCTGATTCACAGTATGAGGTCTCTCCTTCCTCTCAGTGTTTCTCACAGACTATGTACTATCACTTTAAGAACTCCTGGAAGTGACTCAGTCTAACTGCTGGCTCAAAGACTGAGACGGTCAGAAATTACTTTTGGGGTTGAAAGGAAATGTTTATCCATTTGAACTTCAAGCTTCAGGATGCCAGTCAATCCTCAAATACCTATTACAGACATAATGAGATAACGTTGCTCAGTGACTTTCTAATCTCTAATATCAGATAAGATATAAAACAGGGAAGTATTTGTCTGCCAAAAGTGTTCACTGCTGTCCTGAAGCAGATAGAGTGTGAAGTCCAAATTGCAGATACACTAGAAGAGGTAGAGTCTTCCAGATGCTACTTTTTGCAGATGACATTATATTGATTGCATCTAATTTTAGGTAATATTGCTAAGCTACTTTGGAAAGAAACATAATTGTTCAAAAGAATTTTACCTAAGCATCCACATGTGGAAAATCAAATGGGTGAAAAATACATATTCTTTGGGTTACAGATATGCAATTAGATGGATGTACTACAGAATTTATCCGTATCTTAGACTTACTCTTGAAAAGGATGAATGAGTTTCAGAATTAAACAGAACGAAAGAGTAAGCTGAACTGTTTTGGGGAAATAGGAAAATTTCCCTTTAAAGACTCCAAATATCTGAGAGAAGTAAAAATTCATTAAAAAAAAATTCTACAGATAGTTATGGCAGAAAATAATGGAACACAACCAACTACCAAAAAATATTAAAAATAAGTGACATATAGGCCAGTGAATAGAGAAATATAGGAACAGGTTATCACATACACACACATACACAAGAAATATGAAAAATGGGAGTAAAAGAAATGAGAGAAATATAAGTTACAAATGGGAGATGGGCTTATCACATGAGAGAAAATGGTAATTGATGTACAACTCATGGACTTCATTTGTAGTAATAATAATAAAAGCTAGCATTTACATATTCTCCTTTTGAGGATTACAAAATACTTCACATGTTACCTTATTTGATCCTCACAATAACTCTGTGAGATAGATGCTATAATTAGCCCCATTTTACAGATAAGGAAATTCAAATAGAGAAGTTGTGACTTGCCAAGGGTCACAGAGCTAAAAAGAATCTGAAGCAGAATTTGAACTTGCGTCTTTCTACTATACTATCCAGCAATTACACTTGAATGTTTTCCTTGCAATTTCAAGAGAAATCAAGGTAATTGCTGAGCATAATGGTGGACCCTGAAGCGAAATTTAGGAAAAACGAAAAAAAGAGTTGCCAAGGTTAGAGAAGCAGAATGCCTTTGTGATCTGTATCTTAGTGGGGAATATCCACATCAAAGAGATCACAGATCCATTTGAATATTAAAATACTGAGTTGTAAATCCTGAAGAAAGGAAGAGACTTTGAATGATTTATCTTTGTACTATCCTAACCACCACCAGCAGCTTATCATTGTTCTTTGTATACTGTAATCACCAACCAATCAATCAATCCACATTTGTTAAGTACTTAAACTAGGTTTGTCACTTTGCTAGTGATGGTAAAATAAAAAGAAGCAAAAGTGGTCCCTGCTCTCAAAGAGCTTACAATCTGATGTTCATGTAACAAATATTTAAATTCTTTAATTGAATTACCTGCAAGTTACATTTTACTAAATGTTTTTTAAAATGAATGACACAGGCATGTTACCTGTCTTTTAAGATTCTAAAATTTAAGATTAAAGAGCAACAAAGCGGGTCCACATGCCTAGGACACATAGGTAGCTTTCTCTAAAGTAATAGCAACAGGATGCTCTAAGTGTGTGTGTGTGTGTGTGTGTGTGTGTGTGTGTGTGTGTGTGTGTGAGACCATACACTGCCTATCTTGCTTCCCCCAACCCTAACTGTCCTCTCACTTTCAGGTTTAATTATTGACATTTAATATCTGTGTGCCTATAATGAGGGCTTGTGTGTGTCTTGCTTATAGAGATTTATAATTTGGAATGGTATTATGCAAACTCTAGAAAATCACAAAATTTTAGAACTAAAAGGAATTTTAAAGTTCTTATCTTGCCTGTCTCCATCCTATATCAAAGAGAGTAACAAAAAATATCCCCACAAACACTCTTATCTTTTATTTCACATCTATTATTTATCAATTTATCTAAATCCTTTGGAAACCACTTACTTTTTTGCTTATAAATTTACTCTAGGATCAAATATAAACTCCTCTCTTTGCTTCAAAAGCTTTATACAACTTGACCCTTCCTTCGGTTTCTCACCTTACCCATCACTTCCCTCTAAACTCTCCATGGCCTAGTTATATAACCCCTCACTGTTCCTTATTTCACACACTAAATCCCCAGTCTCCATCCTTGCATTCTGTTTTGGTTCCTTTGCACAGGTGGTCCTCCATGTTCTCCCTCCTTGTAATATCTGCTTTCTTTCAAGACTGCTCAACAGCTACCTTCTGCAAGAGACCTTTCCCAGTTCCCCCAGCTACTGGTGCCTTCTCCTTTAAGTTCCCTTATGTCTACTTTGTATATATCTTATATAATATCTACATAGGAACATGTATGTCAGATGATAATGTAATCTCTTTGAGAGACTGTATTTTAATTTTTGTCTTTGCATCCCTAGTCTAGCATAATTCCTGACATATTTTAGGTGGTTAATAAATGTTAGCTTAAAAAATGATGAGGTGATTTGTAATGTTCTTTGTTTTTCTGGAGGTCTTTGGGCAGCCTTCCTTTCAGTTCAATAATCACCACGAGAATAGCCAGGTGTTAAAGTCCAAAAGTCTTTATTGTCTCCTTCTCCTGGGGCTCAGCTAGCTTTCTCCCGGCCTTCAGAGGGGACTTGATTTCAGTGGAGAGAATGCAGGAGGACAGGCCACCACAGGGTGTGAGATGAAGTGAGTCTGAGTCCGAAGGTTTGTGCTTTAGCCTCCAGCCACCACAAAGGGGGATGATGGGATGAATCTGTCTCTGCCTCCCAGCTTATATGCTCTACACTGAATATAAACCAATCATCATATCACTAGGAAACCATTATTTGTTGTAAGATTAAATCAATTATACTGAATTTAGAGAACTATTAATCACCATGCTAAACGAGATAACCACTGTCTTTATCAATTCCACTGAGTTAACACCTTGTAAGAATCCTTGTTTCAGAGTTCTGGCCCATAATATGATTGACTGAAGTTGCATCTGAACTGGATCCTAAGAGAGGAGCATTTCCACAGGTGATGAAGACAAGAGAGTACATTAAATTATGTGAGTTTGAGCTATGTAAATTCATGGAGGCAGAAGAGTATTGAATGAGAGTAGGCTATAGTGGTAAGTAGAATATTGATTAATGTTATAATTTTACTGAAAAGAGATTTCTAATGATTATTTTCTTTGCCATGTTCTTTTCAACAATTTTAACAATTGCTGTAGTAAAATCCTAGATAACACACTTCTCAGGAAACTGGGAGATAAAATTGATAAGAGATTTGGAGTCCAAAAATTTCTTAGCAGGCTGCAATAATTAACCAAATCCAATAGTTTGAAATATAAGACAAATAAATATTATAACTTTCACTTTGGTATAAAACCTCTTGTGCCCAAGTATAAGACTGGGGAGAGTGGGGAGGCAACAGTTCTTGGGGGAAAAATAGAGATTTTAGTTAACTATGAGCGCAACACAAAACAACAATATAATGTGACTGCCCACAAAGCTAATGACTTTTAGGTTATATTAACACCACATTTTAAAAGAGATACTTTCCTTAGAAATTCAAAATTGTATTTGAATAAGTCAGTGGGCCTAATAGAGGAAGAATAGAGTATTTTACTGGTGTATTTATTATTTATAATTGTCTATTTATGGTAAGCATACAATATGATTCTAGGAAGCCTTTTCAAAGAAGGACTTGAGGGGTCTCAAGATGGCAATGCTGTAGAAGACATCTAAGGTAAGAAATTCTTTGAATTACAGGCTGGTAGGAGTAGATGTTGTATAAGTGGCTATCTTTGCAGAATATATTTTCTGGGATGGCTTAAAAGTGTTTTTCCAGTCCCTGAGTCAAATCTATGAGCTCTTTACTGGTCTAGTACTTGCTTTAGTCAATTGCTTTTCCATTGTGGTTTTATTCAATGCTTCTGTACTCAAAAGAATGTGTATTAAGTGATCCTGTTGGTTTTAAAGTGTTGATTTTATATTTATGCTTCAGGTCGTGATATATCAAAATCAATTGATCATATATTTGGAAAAAGTTGGGGGGACTATAATGCTGCAAGGATGGATATAATATCAATGTTAAGGTTTACTTCTTTCTGTAAAGTATCTTCTCCAATTTAACCTTGTCTCTCCATTCCACTTGCTTGAGTGCAGGCTTCCTGGAGTACTACAGTACTATCCCTGCTTCCATTCTCTCCATTCTTCTTTCCAATTTATTCCATGCAGTATCACCAGATTGGCTTTCACAGTATAATGAGAGGATGTGCTCCTGATCTCCATTTCCACTCCAAATTCAGTTGATATAATCATAGAAAATAAACAGATAACAGAGGTAATGAGGAATTAATGTGTAAGTAAACTTCAAATGTATATCTATACATTGTTATTTCTTAACAAAATATGAAAAAGTTTCTCTGGTTGAATTAGAAAGGGAACTTGGCATGGGCTGATGGAAGATTGGCCATGCCCCTGGAGATCTTTAAAAAGCTGAGCTTGCCAAGTCTTGGAGACAAAAAGCTAAACAGTTTGAGGTAATTAGATCTAAAAGTGACTATATTGAATGCGACACTTGTATTTCTAGCAGAGAACAGGAAAAGAAGGGAAGATGGGATCTGTCTCCAGAGACATGAGTTGCCTTGGCCACATGTTCCCTATTTGTGTGCTCCATTACTGGTATATTCTAAGTTTATTCCTATTTTTCCTATTGATGCTTTATTTGGGAAATCAGCTTTATGAGGGAAAGTATTATGTAGGTACTATCTTGACTATCTTATCTTAGTTTTGAATCAATAATGTTTTTCTGGAGATTCAATCTATAAACCTATGAAAGGTGAAGTGAGGCAGTAGATTTTAGAACTGGATGCTATAAAGACATTTCTATTATAATGCTCTTCTTTCTTGTATCCCTGGAATCTAGTACTGGTATCCTATGTAAGCCCTGCCTCAGAGCCCATTAATATGGGAATCTCATAGGTTGTGTCCCTATAACTAATATGTTACTCTAGAGTCTACAAGGAGTTTCCCTTTGGGTGAGATCAAGGACTCTCCCTTGACTGAGCTGTTATCTTCCTCCCAATGTGAGTACTCCTTCACTCTATTATAAAATATATAATGTATGTATATATCTCTCATTTCTTTTTTGCTACAGTTCAGATGAGTTTTCTTGGCCAAGTGTTATGTGTGTTCCCTGTGAAATTAGTATTTGGTGGGAAAGGGGTCAAGCCTGGGCTGGTCAAGGCTTGATCAAGGTCAGGGTCCTGCTTCTTCACAATAACCCACCAATGACCAGAAGTTAGCTTAAATCTGATGATATTCTCTAGACTAATGATATTTAAGGAAGCAGATTGTCTAGCCCACTTTCTAGAGAGCAGAATAGCCTTTGGACCCAATTTATTACTTTCCTTCCTAGGAATAAATGGAGAAGGGTCAGGGGACAAGAGGCTAGAGATGTCTACTCTGTCTCTCTTCAAGTTACATGAAGATACAGCCTTGAAACATATGTAGGGATCAGATGTTGCAACATGTGGTACTGGACTTGCTTGTGGATGGTGATTACCCTCTTGACTAGCTCCAGGACCTTGTTGCCCAATGAGGATTGTACACAGTCAGAGTTGAGGTTTGAGGATGCTCCTATGAGCTACTTTTATCTTGAGTTAGTGACTTTTCTTTTGTGAGACTTAATTGAGTTCTAGAGACTCAGAACCCGAAAGTCATCTCTGACTCATCCCCAGCCTCCTCCACATCTAACAGGTTCTGAGTGCTGCCGATTCTACTCCACAGTATCATTCAAATCATTTTCCTTCTGCCTATTCACACTAGCATCATCATCTCTTACCTAGATGACTGTAATAAGATCCTAATTGTGGTGTCCCTACCTCCAATCTCTCCCTTTTGTAGTGTATTTTCACACAATCACAAAAATAATATCCCAAATGCACAGTTCTAATTATGTTACTGCCCTGCTCAAAACCTTTAGTAGCTTCCTGGTGTCTATAGGAGAAAATGCAATTTCTTTAGCCTGGCATTTAAGGTTATCTACAATCTGACTCCAGCCAATTTTTCCAGTGACTTCCCTTCATGGAACCAACTGAGCTTATTGTCATAATTGGGTGTGGTTGGGTAAGACCCCAGTTCTGAAGATTGGAGAAATGAAAAGAGAGGCAAAAAGTATTTTCTGTTGGGATGTTCCAGCCAAATTAGATTACTTAAGCTGTTCCCCAGTGTTGTCACACATTCTTTCACCTCTGTACACTTATGTAAGCTATTCCCCCATTCCTGGATTTCATTAAATTTTCCTGTTAAAATGTTCCTTCTTTAAAATTCAGTTTGTGTGTCAACTCCATGAAACTTTCCCTGGTTCTCCCAGCTAAAAGTCAGATCGTCTCCCTCAAATTTTTTTAGATAACTTTTCTGGATCTCTCCTTTGATCCTATCACATTTTATCTTGTGTTGAATTCATTTGGGTATTTGTTTTACTTATTTTTGTTGTACTTATTATTAAGTCATTTGTGACTGAATTTAGAGTTTTCTGGGCAATGATACTGGAGTGATCTGTCATTTCCTTCTCTAGCTGTTATACAGATAAGGAAGCTGAGGCAAACAAGAATTAAGTGACTTGCCAGGATCACATGGTAAAAGTCTCAGGCCAGATTTGAACTCAGGAAGATGAGTCTTCCCAACTTCAGTCCTGGGACTCTATCCACTGTACCTTCTAGCTGTAATAAGCAGTAATATCTTGAGGAGAAAGGACACTTGTTTTAAATTTCTATCTCAGTCTCTCCTTTGGCCCCCACCACATTCTATTTGGTATCCTATTCATTACTGGGGATGCCATTTTAACATTTTTAGATGATAAGTTCTTTGGGGACAGATATTATGATGCTTTTTTATCTTTGTATTCCTTATTGTCTTATACAAGGGAAGTAATTATAATGTTTTTAGATATTTTCATCTGTAAAATGGAAATTTTAATATATATGCTAATTCATGGATTATGAATAATAATTCATAACAATAATGAATCATAACTCATATGCATAATTCTTTCAAGGATCAAATGTATTTCTATATCAAATATATGTACCTCATGTGTATCTCAAATATATATGTAGGCATATACATATACACACATATAGATATAGGTGTATAGATAAATATAAAACTCAAATACCCACATACTTACACAGACTTTGTAATGTTAAAGCAGCAGGAAAAATGGATGAGGGTTGGTGGGGTAGGACAGAAGCATGGTGAGGGGGATATGGATTTGAGGGATGAGGTGCTCAAATGAAAGAAAGGAAGTGAATGTTAAGGGGAGTTGGGGTCTAAGAGTTGAGGAGTAGAAATGATTGGAGCTTGGCAACAATGAGAAGGAGTATGAGGACTCTTGGGCTGGTGAGGAAGAGTGTGGAAGGTAATGATGAGCATCATGTGGACTTCCTGACCAGCTTCCTTCCATTTCTTCTTCTCTCCCTTTTGGTGTGGATACAGGTATATATGTAGCATTCTTTGGTACTTCTTTCTCTTAGCTCCTCTTCCTCTAGTCTATAACTCTCCTTGTCTCTCCTTTTACTTACTGCTTACAGTGCTTGACCAGCACTGGAGCAGAAGAAATGATGATGGTTGAATGCAAAGATAGTTCTCTATCCTCCTTCCTCTCTTCCATTGCCTCTAGAGCCATGGGTATACCACACCCAATTAAGACTCCCCTGTCTAGTGGTAAAGAGGAACTCTAGATTCAGTTTAAGTTTTGCCTGTGGAAGTTTATGGAATTATTAATAAAATGAAATAGCAACTCATCATGCCCCCAGATGACACCAGCTGCCATCTAGAAAGTAACTCTTCAGCCATAGTCAAATATCCAGAGACTTAACGGTACCAAAGTATACCCATGAAATAGATATTGCTTGTCTTCGGTCCTAGATGTCTTATGGGAGAGAAACAGATTCAGAAAGTGCAGAACAGTAGTATTAAACTCAAGTAGAAAGGGATCACAAGTGTGATATAGTTTATGCTTTATTGTATTTGTATTTATTTTGTTAAATATTTCCAAAATATATTATTAGGAGCTACATGGAAACAACAGGATGTGTGTTTGACACTTCTGGTTTAGAATATAAAAAGTAAAGTCATAAGTGGTTGGACAGGCATAGAGAGGGGAAAGAGGTGAAGAGAGACAGAGAGAAAGGGGGAGGGAAAGAGAGAGAGAGAGAGAGAGAGAGAGAGAGAGAGAGAGAGAGAGAGAGAGAGAGAGAGAGAAAAGAAAGAGAGAGAGAAAAAGAGAGAGAGAAATGAGAGAAGAGAGAGAAAAAGAGAAAGAGAGAGAAAAGAGAGAAAGAGAGAAAAAGAGAGAGAAATGAGAGAGAGAGAGAGAGAGAGAGAGAGAGAGAGAGAGAGAGAGAGAAACAGTTGTAGAACTTCCTCACAATTTTCATAGAAGAATGAGTGTTCCTTGCAAATCAAGAGGCAGAAGCTACTGCCAGCCCCTATGATTAACTCATAGTCCTTGATTATCATAATGCTAGTGGGATTTTTCTGCTACCATTCTGGCCCCTAGCTCTGTTTCACAGGGCTGCACTGTTTCTTAGCAAGGTTAGACTTCCCCATATAGTCATATAATCCCACCGAATCCAATGATAGTCCTTCCATCTTTCCTAAGCCGAAAAGAGACTGCTCTTTAATACAGCAAATACACTAGGGTGGTAATTCCAAAATTAGGGTAGGGTAGGAATATATATGATATATATGATGCTTCCTACCCTATCATTATACATTTTATTACCTTTGAATATGAATAGATGATACTTTTTTAGAACCAAAATCTGGTTATGAATCCCAGTTCACCAAATCTCAATAATAATTATGAGATCAAATTTGTTAACTCATGTGAAAATATAGTAGTATGTATTGTTTTATATAGACACAAACATATATATATATACATAGATAACTACCTTCATTATATATATTCTATAGAATGTAGTTCACCTTACTACTCAAACTTTGTGCATTATATACCCAATCCAATGCCTAGTTTTGTTGCTAGCTTTCTTATTAATATTGTGTCTGTGAATTACTTCTGTTATTCTTTCTATTATATACCTTTGGCATTTTGCCTCTTCCTCCTTTATATTAAAAACACTCCTGATTACATTAGGAAGATTACAAGAAAATATGTTACTGACTTTTGCTAGGGATACTCCATATTTTGCTGGAACCCCATTATCTCTGCTTCCTATCACTAATGGGATCTATTGGGAGATGAGCAGGAAAAGAAAGGAGTGAAAAAACCATAAGGAAGAAAAGGCCTAAAACTTAAATTTTTCTTTTGCTTTCTTTTGATTAGGTGATTTGATTAGGCCTGGGTTAAATCTTTGGGCAAGGTTTCCCATGCTGATTGATGTCTGGGTAAGGAAGTAGAAAAAGGGGAAAATCTTGATCCTGATACAATAATTACTTATTAATAAAAGAGAGAAATAATTATATCTCTCAGTGTGTAGCCATGTGTATGTGTGTGAGGCAATGCTAAAACTTAGAAATACTGCATATCATTTTTTTTAAGTCAAAAGACAGTATTTTCTCATCTGATACTTCATGGAAGGAACCCTGGGATAGAGGAAGTGACAAAAATATATTTCTAACCATAATAAATGCACAATTCAGAAGGTAAAATTTTGCTATCTAAATTATGCAGGATAACAACTTGAGGCAAAATCTGATTTCATCATCAGAGTAGACTTGGAAGTATGTGGTCAGTTTTTGGCTCTAAACAAGTCTGCCACTGACTTGACCTGACCAGTAATATGTGTCTGAGTTCCTGTGGAGCCGACACTCAGCCAGCGATGAAAAGTTGAAAAGAACTATTAGGGAAGGAACTGTCTGGGAAAAAATAATAAATGGGTTTATTATTTGGTCTGGAATGGAATAAAATAACAAAAATGTTTGGCAAGACAAAACAGTCTTCATTGTATGCCAGGGAAATTCTGGATGAGGTAAATAAACTTAGATTGTAGAATTCTGAGTCTGAATTATTCAGTTTGGCAGTCATACTGATAGAAATAACTAGATAATTGCTGTATCTCCATTTTACTCTACTATATGGACAAAGTTTCACAGGCAAAAGACTTTCAAAATGCTCATTTACAAAATGATTGGGCTCAGTCAATAAATTAATTTCAAGGGAAGTCATACTTCTCTTTTTAACCCGTGTTTATGTCATTTAATTCTTTTTTATTTGAATTGTGTGTAGAGTGTCAGCCTTGGAGCAAGACAAGAATTCAGCAAGTTGGGTGAGATTGGAGGCTGGGTCGGGGCCCCCGAGGTCCGTCAGCCTTCTTCCCCTCAGCGCTACTATCACTGTTCGTGTCAGCGTCCAAACTCTGCCTGCCCCTCTTGGGCTCAGTGGCCCACGGTGAGATGGGGGAGTTGACAGGGAGTTCTGCCTGCTAGCATCCCCTCTCCTTGCTCCCTGGCCCCTCCATCATCCGGCACTTTGGGGGCAGCTGTGCAGAGTTGGGTCACTTGTGCGCCACAGTTTGGTCTTTTTCTGCACTTCCTTCATCCTGCTGAAAACCCGTGGGCTTTGTCCGGCTTTGGGGGTTCCCTCCATGGTTTTTGCCATGCTGGGGGCCCACTCCATCCACACTAGAATGAGCAGTATTGGGGGTCCCCACTTAGAACTCGTGCTAATTATTTGCCTCCTGGATGATTCCCCAGACCTCTCTCTTCAGCAACACCCGTGGACTCTTCCTTGGCTTTATTTATGATCTTGGTTACTCTCCAAGACCAGAAGTTCCTCTTCGCAGTCTGTTGAGGTTCCCCATCATGATCAATTATGTTTCAGGATCTTCGGTTGAAAAAGGAGCTATCCAGTCCAAGAAGTCCGATCCAGTCCCAGGATCCTACCCAGAGTTATCCCTCTCACCCCAGGCCCACCCTCCAGGTCATCCAGATGCAGCAACATGACAAACTCCGGGGACTGGGCCTGGGCCCAAAGATGAACCTGGCAGCCCAGCTGCCCCATCTCCCTGCCCCCCAGCTTCTGGCCAGCTTTATGGATGGAGCCCATGGGCATTGTTCCTGTCTCCCTAACTTCCACCCCGCTGTCTCCTGACCTCCCCGGGGAGCTGCCCACCACAGGCTCCTGTCTGCCAGGGCCAGAGCAGCCACCTCTGGGGGACAGCCTCAGCACCCACAGAGGGGTCAAGGGTCCAGATGCAATGACGGGCTCTCCAGGAGAGCAGCCTTGACTCACAGCTTGCCCAGGCCACAAGATTCCTGCCGCAGCCTTCTGGGCTAAAACTCCTCTGTGTCCACTGGCTGCTTCTCTTCAGCTTTTCTCTCTGGTGTTTTATGTAATAGCCCTTTGTCCTTTATTTCTCAGACCATCACACCATGTTCTCTCAACCTTTTCTGGCCTATAACTAATGAACTAGGTCAACGTCAATTTTATAGGAAAACATGATCCCTAGGAGTTTGGAACAATGTACTGTGTTAATTATTTTTTTAATTAAAAATATAAAGATCCAACACAGATTTAAACAAAAGAAAAGAAAAATAAGAATTCTAGACTGCTTTCTGACATGTGATCACCACATGATGAGGGCCAACTCAGCCTCTCAGTGCCCAGGGCAATTATAAGTGACAATGAAGGTACAGTTTCTGCTAGGGAGTTCCGTGTAGAGATTAAATTTTAAGGGTGTGAACACTCAAAATTGATTTGAGCAGAGTGTGTCAGCCGCGTAGCCTGTCCTCAGAAATTATGGGTACCTGCTTGAACACAAAAGCAATGCCCAAGTTAGTGTAGGAAATTCCACAGTGATTTAAGTTAATGAAAGCAGCTTGAGAGCCATGTTATACTCTACAAGCATTGCTTAGATAATGATATTTAACCCAGGTAAGTGCAAAGCAATACAGAGTAGAAGGAACATTCTAAACCACTTGTTTCCACTTATCAGTACAGAGTGACTTGTAATCTCTCAGGTATCAGATCAAAAGGGAGAAAGCCCAGTGTGGTAGCTGGTCAATCCGCAGAAGGTGGTGAAAACCCTGAGCCTACTAAACAAAGCATGCTGTTCCAAAACCCAAGAAATGTGTATGTGAGAGAAATAGAAACTAGGATAACACAAGAATTGACACCAGAGCATTCACTGACTCATTCTGGGAAGGGAACTTCTTTAAATCTTGTTACCTCTATTTAAAAAGGAGGATCAGGAACTTCATGCATATAGAGAACTGCAGGGTGAGCAAATGTCCTTTTTTCACTGCAACATGTCTTAGAGTTGAATGGGAGCCCTAAAAGGTTAATTGACCTGCTTAGGGTCATAAAGGCGATATGTGTCCCAGGCTAGACTTGAACCCAGGTCTGTCTTCCCTTGAAATCAGCTTTCTATCCACTCTGCCCTGCTGGGGAGCAGGCCAGAGACTGCCCTGAGTAAAACGTGGGTTTAATTGCTACCTGTGACACAAACAAGATCTGTGACCAGAGTAATTTAATTTCTCAGTGTCCCACAGTCACAGCACAGGGGTAGTACCTCTGCATTGAAGAAGGTGTTCTCCACATGGAGAAAATCACAAAAGAGAATCAACTAGTATCTCCCTCCCTCACCAGCCAAAATGAAAATCTTAGTTCCCTTTATCTTTCTATCATAACTTTCTTAGGAAGGCCAGTAAATCCCTCACTTTCCCCCAGATCAAGAAAACTGAAAGGAAATAAGTGACTACGGATGAGACGGTAGAAACAAGAATGAATTATCAAGGAAGGATACTGCAATCTAAATCATGAGGCAATGGGGAAACATGGCTGAAAGGAAGATAAAATAGGGTAGAGATAAGGGTCAGGCGGAGACTGAACAGTGCTTTCAGGAGGGTCAGCTAAACTGAAGAACCAAAAATCATGCGTCTGTAACTCAACAATTTGCATTTTCTTGCTGCCCTAGGATTCCCTTGTATTGAATAGCAAAATAGTCTTGTGTATTTAAATAACTCTCTGTCTACTACACTCCACACAGTCAGGGAACTATAAATGCAATCATTAGAAGATAAGTGCTAAGCTATATGGCCCTGATTATAAGTTTAAACATTATTAGAGCTTTGATAAAAACAAGTGAAACAGGTATAGTCTGGATGGCATAGTGAATAAAGTGCTGGGTCTGGAGTCTGGGAGATCTAAGCTCAAATTCAGCTTTAGACCTACTATGTGACCCTGGGCAAATCATTTGTCATCTGCCTCAGTTTCCTCATCTGCAAAATGGGGATGCCACTCAAGACTATCTATGATTTGAATTCAAGTCTTCCTGACTCCAGACCCAGTACTCTCTCTACTGCTTCATCTAATTTAAAACTAATTAAGTTTGGCTTACTAATATATATAAACTAACACTCATGGGAGCAAGGAAAGGGAGAATCTCCTTGGCTGGGGATCATGAGATAATATGGGGCTAAGAAAACAAAAACCAATTTCTCTGGGTTTCCCCTAACACCTGGAAAGGCACAAGTAGTAGCTGTTCTCTGGGGACCCAACTTACCAGTCAGAGTGGGAGTTGGGATAGTAGCCCCAGAGTACATATGCAAATTCTTTTGATGATGGCTTTTGATGTTAAGAGGCAAGTAATCACTTGAGAAAAATATTTCATTTAGTGGGAAAAAAAAAACTTGTAGGAAGACTTAGGAGCATAAGATACTTTGGGGAGAGGAATAAATTAGCTCCTATTGAAATGGAAGATAAAGTATGAGGAATAGTGCACCTTTCATAAAGTCAAGAAATGAGGGAAAATAAAATGACCAATAAAGTTCATAAGAAAAAACAATAGTAGACCAAGAAATGGAGAAGAAAAGAGAATCTAGTTTGTTCAAAGTAGTTTAAATGGAGTGTTATATGGTAAACAAAGAGATGATATGAATGTAGCAACAAAGTTAATATATAAAAAATGCTGACCATGTTAAGGAAGAATGTCTGAACTTTGGGCAGATCATTAAAAACCTCTGCAGAACGGGAGAGTGTGACTGGATAACCTCTCAAATACACTTAGATCACAAGGAATCAAAATCATAAAAGGACCTTTGAGGTATTCTAGTTCATTTGCTTTTATTGATGAGGAAACTAAAGCCTGTAGATGTTACCTAGTAGTGTCCTCTAGCTCTAGTGGAAATATGTTCAGTAGAAAGAACCTGGATCTGGAGCCAGAGGTATGCATTTATATTCTGATTTTTCTATTCATTACTCACGTAAGGCAAGTCACTCTCTAGGCCTCAGCTTCTCCCTTTATAAAATGGAAGCATTAAACAAAATAATCTAAAAGGTCTCTCCCAGCTCCATGTCTATAACCTTATGAAATTTTACTGCAGAGACTAAGAAGGTTCTGGCAGTTCTAAAAAAAGTGCAAACCTTCTTTTTTCATTCTATAAACAGTAAAAGATTTCCTGGGATTCCAGGGGGAGTAGAGAAACAAGAGATTATAATAGATTTACAATTATATGATGTTTTTCTTCTAATTTTTCCCTAATACGGGTTCTATTAGAGGAAAGTCACTAAAGCACTAAACTTATTTGTATTATTTAATAAAAAATACTATGACATGTGTAAATCTTAATAGATGAATTGTCCTTAATAGAAGCTATTGTATCTGTAAGGTGCAAGTGTAATGGAGTTACCAAATAGGAGATGGGGATGGTGGCAGAGTGCAGTTGAGGTTCTGAAGACATCACCTAAGGAGAAAATTTCATATAATCAAACTTACCCTTATTAAACAGTTGTGACTAGAAAGCAGCTAATGTCTCTTTAAAGAAGGCAGTCTGTATCAGAGAGAAGAGCATGAGATGGTTATTCTGAAAACAACTAACAGTTTGATTTTTCCAGGTATACAGTTGATATATTGTTAAGCAAGGAGAAAAGAATCAAGATATTTATTTAAATAGAAGAAGAAAAGTAAATTGAGGAAGGCATTAGGTGAAAGAAAAACTAATCAAGGAAATACTGAAAGGGCTTCATATATATACATTTTTTATTTTGCCTTATATTTTATAGTATCACGGTCACATTAACTGTTTCTTTTTCCTGTTTTAACAATAGAAAAAAGAGTAAGAAAAATACAAGACAAAGCAAAGTATCAGGAAACTTCTATATGACCAGGAATGTTAGGAAGTTCACTGAGAGCTATCCCTTTCATTAGCTCTAATGAAAAGCCTACAAAATCTACAAGTCTAAGAAAAATGAATATAGATTGTCTCTGGTTATGATAAAGAGGAAGATTCCAGGACTTTATTAAGTACGATAAAATGTTTTACATTATGAGAAACATAAGATCAACTAAGAGACTGGAAAATTGAGTGGAATTGCCCACAATATTTAAATTGTTCTCTTCCCACCCCTCCACCCCCACCTTCTGATTTTTCTTGTCTCTGGTTATCTGTGTGTATATACACACAGACAGACATTCTGGTATATATATTATACATACATAAGGAGACATACACATATGTATGTTCTATGTATGTAATATATCCTTCCTCTGGCCATCCTTCCTCTCTATATCTCTCTCCTTCCTTTCCTTTTTCTCCCCAAGTGCCTATAAGTGAAATCAAGTAAGTTAAATGCACGTGTGATGTGACTCCATTAGATTAACAAGAGTACAGAATTCCCAGTCAGAATCTGAGTCCTGACTGTTATTTATTAGTGACAACCTTACACACTAAAAAATTGTGACATTGAAGAAGTCACTTCTCTAGGATTTATCTTTTCATTTTTAAAGTTAAGCTTTGCCCTAGAGCAAAGGTTCTTAATCTGAGATCCATGGATAGATTTCAGGCAGTCTATGAACTTGGATGGGAAAACATTACATTTCTATTTTCATCAATCTCTAACTCAAATATAACATTTTCCCCCAATGATTAAAAAACCTATAATTTTTTATCATGCTGCTAAAGGAGTTCATGACACACAAAAGGAACTCTATGCATAAGATGAACTTTTAGATCCCTTCTAGTTATGACATTCTATAATTCTATGATTTGTCATTTAACCTTTGTACCTCAATTTACTTATCTATCAAAGAAGGATAATAATACCTGCACTTAATACCTCACAGGGATATTATATCAAAAAATGATAATTTAAGTAAAGTACTTTGCAATCCACAAAACAGTACATAATTATCCTTATTATACTGGAGAGGTTTTGTAACATAGTGGACAAAGAGCTGGTTCTGAAACTGGGAAGCTATGGGTTTAAAGTCCTGCCTCTGACACATATTGGCTGTGTGACCCAGGGCAAATCACTTTACTGCTCAGTGGTTGAGGCAAAGTTTTAATACTATCAAACTAGAAAAATAATTAAATAACAGATGCTGATCTGCATTGGTAGTGGGATTTTCTCTTATCCTGGAATTTGCTATGCCAAGAAAATCACATATTTAGTCCCTATTAGTATTATTATTAATATAATAATATTGTCAGAGTTTTAAGAAAGGGACAATCACTAAGGGCTGGGAGAACAGAGAAGGCTTTATGGAAATGGGAAATAAGGAAGTCTTTAAGGAATTGGCAAGATATAGATTTCTGGAGAGAAGAAAGAAGCATATTCCAGGTAAAGGGAACAGGAGGCGTAAAAATACAACCACAGGAGTCAGTCTGGTTTATGCTAGGTGCAGTGAATCAAGCCATCTGATCCAAACAAAGGATGCATGTTGCCAGGTAATGGGACAGATGATTGAAGGAATAGAGAGGAATCTGCTTATAGAGGCTTTTGAAAGCCACACAAGCATAATATGTACTTTATAGATCAATATAGATCCTTGAGTAATGTGGAAATTTTAGGAAGAATTATGTAATGATGATATTTAGAATGGATTGGAGGAAAGAATCAAAAGAGAATAAGAAATTTAAACAATAAAAGAGGAATTTTCACTTTATAAGGGAATAATTTAACTGTCTCATATATCTCAGTATTTAGGTAATATGGGTACGGCTCATGAAAAGACAGCTCATTGGAAGCTGATGTACCTTCCCCAAAAATAAAACACAAGAGTTTGTCTGGTTCTAGGTAAGTTGAGAAGACATGTATGGAAAGTGCTCTGAAGAAAATGTGGCTGGATCCTATCTGCTAATCACATGGTGAAAAAGATTTTTTTATTAGCTACAGAAGCATTCAAAAGACCTTAGGGGGCTTCTGCTAGTTTTTTTGTTTTGTTTTGTTTTGTTTTGTTTTTGCTTCAGTCCCATCAGTTCCTGATGAAGGGACTGCTTCCCTCTCAGAGTGAGGAGAGATCATGATGTAAAGAGAGGAATCCAAGTGGCTTCAGGAAACAAACCTTGGTCTTTGCTAGGCCTCTAAGTTTATTCCTTTCTATTTTAGGACAAAGAGAGTAAAGGTTCCAATTTTATGAGTTTTGGCAGTGTGAGACAATGAACCACCACAATCTAGGAGTCAGGATACAGGCCAGGTTTGCAGTCAGCCCACTGTAAATTCCCTGAAGAGCAGAGAGTGACCTTCTGGACCAGAGCCAGCAGCAGCTAAGGTGAGGATTCTCTAGAAGTGGAATGGACACTGGAATGGACAGTCCAAACTGGGTAGGAACTAAGCTAAATTTTGAGTCTACTCCTCCCAGACTTTGGGGTGTTTTCAGGGACAGTGTGCTCCCAGGTGTTAAAGAAAATGTATTTTGTTCTTGCTGTATCTCTGAAGCAAATACTCATTTGTAAAAGCTAATTGATGTTAAAGGTTAGATAGAAATGGATCTTAGTCATTGGGCCTAACAATGGAAGGGGGCAGAATATAGTCTATGAGAACTGGATCTGACAATCATAGAAAAAAACACCCTAATTACCAATCCCTTAAAGTTACTCCTCAAACCCTGATTGCAGATATAGCATCCTGGATCTTGGAGAGCATATATTAAAAATCCATGACTTCACTATTCTAAGTAGTCTTACCATTAATACAAATTATAACTCCACTATATTTTAATGTAGCAAAATCTCAAAGGGGTCAACCCACACTCATAGATAGCCTGCAAGGGCAATCACCACTCAGCTTACAACTGGAGTTGACAACATTCATTCTCATCATCCTGAATTCTAGGGAATCCAGGGATATGTTTGATTTATTTCCTTATTCATTACTCATTATACCCCAATAACAACCTAAAGAAACCTGTTTACCTAAAATAAATAGTTTTTCTCTCCTTTCCTCTCTCACATCCTCTCTCTTCTCTCTTTTCTTTTTTTCTCCTCTTCTCTCTCCCTGCCTCTTTCCCTCTCTCAAACTTTTTCATATTCTCGCTCTCTGTCTCTTCTTCTTTCTTATCTTTTACACTAATCTCCTGGACACAAATACAAAAGCTACCTGCTACATGTTATGTTAATAATATAGACAACAACACACAATGGAAATAATTATTTTTAATGTTTTAGCTATGAGAAAGCTCATAGCCAAATAAATTCATCTTTGGCAATATCTATTGCTCAATTTCCCCTCACTTTTAGCTCAGAGACCAACTTAACTTTCAGAGTTGCAGCTAAAGAATTTATTTTCCATATTTATTTGTAACAAGGATTAAACAGATCTATTGAGGAATAAATACATTTTTTCTTTTTTAAAATTAAAGCTTTTTATTTTCAAAACATGAATAAACAAGTCTTCAACATTCACCCTTGCAAAATCTTGTTACAATTTTTTTCTTCTTCCTTCCTTCTCACTCCTTCCCTCGACAGCAAGTAATCCAATATAGTTAAACAACGTGCAATTCTTCTATATATATTTATACAATTATCTTGCTGCACAAGAAAAATCAGATCAAAAAGGCAAAAAAAAAGAAAAGAAAAGAAAACAATATGCTAGCAAACAACAAAAAGTGAAAATACTATGTTGTGATCCACCCTCATTTCCTACAATCTTCTCCCTGGATGCAGATGGTTCTCTTCATCATAAGACCATTGGAACTGGCCTGAATCACCTCGCTGTTGAAAAGAGCCATGTTCATCAGAATTGATCATTGTATACTCTTACTGTTGCTGTGCACAATGTTCTCTTGGTTCTACTCATTTAATACTTTCTTTCTCCATCCTATTTATCTTCTCACAGTGTCTCCAGCTGTTATTGGAAAAGTCTTTTCCAAAAGACAGTTTAAAATTCAGGCTAGGTTTTTTGTTTTCTTCCTTTTAAAAAAAATAGATAACAACTAAAAACTTTTTGTATCCTCACAGTCTCCTGAGGAAATGGCAATTAACTGTTATTTTGCTTTTCAAAATTCCAAAGCCCACTAAAGATATGGTAACAGTTTGTCTATGGAAGAGGCTATTGAAACTGCTGTCATATTAAAAGATGGTTTCACTAATTACCTCGGTTCACTCTCCACACCAAAAGGCCATCACCCAGTGATCAGCCTTGAAGATCATAACCCTCAAATGGAACTAGTCTCCTGCCTTCAAATCTAGCCCTCTTTCTACTGCGCCACACCCAATTTTTAAACTTAGGCTGCTTCTTGTACAAAAAGACATCACCAATCAGGCGTAAAATCCAAGCTCCAGCTTGTTCCCCATTCATATGTCCTTTAGGACACTGTTATCCCCTCACTCTGGTCAGAGTAGGATTTTAGGGAAGATGGTACTTCTGGTTATATGATTGCAGTGGTCATTTTAGCAAGGCTGACTAGGTGGCTAAGTAATATCTTCCCCACCTGTAATATGCAGTTTTCCTTGGTATGATAATCAGAGGGGATCATTGTCCCTTTCTTTGAAAAGGCAATCCTAAAACTCAAGGATTTACACATTATATGTTAATAAAGACCTTATGGAATTGATCAATTACTCTAGTAGAAATAGCCTCTGTCATCTAAAAGGTCATCAGTAAGACAAGTCATCATTGATACTGTAAATGTTCTTGTTTAAAACAAGCTTTGAAATTGATTTATCATTTTTGTATATAAAAAATATACTGAGAGGCAGAACTAACCCTATGCATAAGCATAGAATACTAAGACTTTTATTTTTGTCTTTGTATTGTTATCACCTAGGAAACTGGCTGCCATATAGTAAACACCTAACACATACTTGTATTGTTGAATGTTAGGTAAGGAATACTGTTAAGATACTTGTATCCCCCAATAAGTCATCATACTATCGGGGAATTTAGAAAAGGAAGAATGTTAGGAAACATCTACTTTGACCTCTTATTTACAGATAAAGAAACTGAAGCTCCTATCTGTCAGTAGCCTGCTATAGTAACTGAACAACTGCAGATAACTTTATTCCTTTGAATTAAGACAAAGCTCCAGCAGTTCCAATTCAAATACAAAAACCCTTGCTCGGATGTGAAGGAAGTTTAATGAAGTTATCAGCCACTAACCACTCAAGTCTAAATAAGTCTATCAATTGACTAGCAAGGGCTCTGCCTGGAATGACTCAAGTTGGTGAGGTCAAACTGGGCAGTCTGTGGCAGACTGAAGATTTAATATACAGTTAAGGTACATAGTAGTGAACTAAAACTGTGGAACTCCACGAGGACTCTATGAAGGGAGCACAGGACTTCCAGTAACCAGACATTGTAAGTAACCCCTTTGCAATGTATATTTCTGTTCAAAAATCTCACTATTTTTATATTTTAAGTTTGTAGCCACTCTCCCCATCGACTTTGTGAGAGACTTTTAGAAGGCACAGAATATTAAGGACTGTTTCCGAGCTGCACTATTTTTGTTTCAAAGGAAAATGAATGTATATGTGGATTATACTTGTGTCTAATTTTTGTGTATTTTGTACATTGTGTTGCTTCCTTTAGTATCATTTTTAATGATCGTTTTATATTAAAAAGCATACAAGTTTATATCTTCATATTTTGGGTTTTTTGTTTTGTTTTATTAACACTAGATAAAGAACTAGAGATCATTACTGATTACAAAATAGAAAATTTTGATTATATCAAATTGAAAAGTTTTTGTACAAACAAAACTAATAAAGACAAGATTATAAGGGAAACAATAAACTGGGAAAACATTTTTACAGTCAAAGGTTCTGATAAAGGCCTCATTTCCAAAATATATAACTGAATCTACTTTTAGGAGAAATGTTATTTTACCAACTCTTCTTATTATATATCTTGGCTAAAATTAGCTAAATAAGTCTGCTCAGTGTCATTTGGAACCACTTTAGTGGGTTATGAGCTATGGTATGAAAAATTCAGATCTTTAGATATTAAGTGCTAGAATGGACTGACCCTCTAGGGATCTATTCCTCATGATTGAGAATTGGAGAAGTAGTCCTAGAAGTATTGCTAGACAATGAGTTCTTAACTAGGATTGTTATTTTATTTTATTTTTTTTTTACATTTTCAAGGATCTAGTAATGACTTTTTCCAACTGGGATTCTGACTCGAATATTCTAGTTCACTGAAAGCCATTAGAGAAAAAATAACATTTTTTTCTCTTTTGATTATTCACTGCAATTAGTCTATTTTCTGTTATATCCCTCAAAAGAGTACTTTTTGTGCTTTGCACATAGTAGATGATTAATAAATGTTACTGACGAATGATTTGCACTTGAGTTTTGGGGACACTGGGTTGATTGGATTGAAAGGACAACATGGGAAAAGGAAAAGGAAGATGACAGCTTCTTCTGGTATTCATGGCTACAAGAGATTACAATAAACCAAGTAAAAGCAATTCAGGAAGCCAAGCAAGCCAAGTTACATGGAAATATGGAACAAGAAAATGAGTATCATATATATGGGGTAGGGGTCAAGGAGCTGGTTTTGAATCATAATGGCCTGTCAGAACCAATAGCTGAAACTTCTTGATATACTACAAGCTGCCTTGGAGATTGTGTCCCAAATACTCTGAAGGGAAAGGAAATGTGAATTCATTCATGATTTTGTGTGAAGATCTTTCCATTATTATATGTTTGCATTTCAACTAAATATTGCTATTTCAAAGAAATATTAGCCTGGGTTCTGTTGGCACAGTGGACAACTGAATAAATAGATTTGACAGACTTTAGGAATTCTTAATTTAAGATATGATAGAGAAAACCAGCCAGCTGGGGTACATTATCATTCACAGTGTCCCTACAATTTGGATCCGAAATCATGTGAGTTCTATGATGAGTGGAATATGGATTACATAATAATGTATTTATCTTCCATTAGATTTTCAAACTCCTTCACAATACTGTTTGTGTTGTACCTTATTATTTCCAGAGCTTTCCATGTGTCTTAATAACATTTATTGAATTTTGGAAGGGAAGTACATAGCTAAAAGTAGATTCAATCATTATTTATCTAGTCTTAGTAAAAAAAAGTGAAGGCTATAAACTTGTATATTTTTTAATATAAAATGATCACTAGAAATGATACTGAAGGAAGCAATACAATGTACAAAAATTAGACATATATATAATTCACAGGTACATTCATTTTCCTTTGGAAAAAAAACTGAGTGCAACTTGGAAACATTCTGAAATATTCATTTCTAAGCTGTTTGTTTTCTAATGATTGAATATAGTGGGGTATTTGTGGTGAAGCCATGTGAAAAGTCACAATAACTCAAAAGAACCATTGATCAGGAGTCCTGCCATAGTGACAATAACACTGGGAGGAATTGCTTATTACAAGTTCAGTGCTGAATTCAGACAGGTAGGTGAAATCTGGTTTATAATTGCCACGAGGAGGAAGCGCGGGGCCTGAAGGACTTTTCTGCCCAAGGGAACCTCTCCTTGGCTGGAACCTAATTGGCAATACCCATGTGAACAAGATGGATAGAATTAAATCTGATTGGGTTGTTTTCAAGTGGCTGGGGACATAAGGAAAACAATATTTGAGTCATATTTCTACACAAAGGAATATCTATTTGTGCTTCATATAAATATAAAGACTGGATTTTTAAAAATGTTACACTATTAGTGTGTACGGCAACAAGATGAGTGTCTGAAATATATTCCTCATCCTCTAGGAATGTCTGAAAGTCTGCAACATTTGATTTATTATCTGACTTTACAGTTAAGGAACATAGCTTCTGTAATAGTTGAACACTTCAGATCCTTGCTCTCTAGGAATCCACAAAAGCATGAAAGGTGGTACCTCAGATTTATAATGATTAGCAAAAATATTTGTATAGTATATGAAACCTGTGCTAAATTAGTACTGTTCTAAATGATGAGAGTCATTGCAGAAAGATGTCATGAAGCTGAATAGGTAAAAAAGCAGATAAATTTCAACTGAAATAAGTGAAATATAATAAATACATTTAGGGCAATATAATAGAAACTATATTTATGAGATGATGGGCTCTAACCTATCAGTTATAAACCAGGAATAGCATCTAAAAATAATTTTGAATTGCTTTCTTAAGATTTCTCTATGGACCCCCACAGTATATTGTGTAGCACATTGTGCTGTGTGTAGCATATTGTATAGTCGTGTCTTGGATTGCTCAAGAGTCTAATCAAAGTTTCTATCAAAAAAGTATAAACTACATAGGAAGCAAAAGAGCAGAATGGAAAGATAGCCGTGTTTGGGGTCAGGAAAATCTGGATTAAAGTCCTCCTTCTGAAATGTCCTGGCATTTTGCATGTGAGCAAATTACTCTGCCTCAGGCCACTCTTTGATTCTCAGTAGATCTACCTAGATAAAAGGAGTTCCCCACATCACTGAAGGCCGTTCTGAAGTCCGGTAGACTCACTGTTTCTGAGTTCAAGTATGGCTTCAGCTATTACTAGCCCTGTGATCCCCGAGTAAGTTACTGAAGAGGACCAATGCCATCATGATGGTGATATCTGGATTTGCGCATGAATGGATTTAGATGAGGCAAAGTTTCAAAAAGCCATCCACCTTACTCTCTTCCATATCCATCGAAGACAGGCATCAAGATGACCAGCAAGATGGGATGCAAGGGGTGACCTGGACCTTTCTAAATTAAGATCTTTCCCAGGCCTCAGCTTACCAGGAGCAATGCCCACTCAATGGCTAAGGAAAGGGAGATCCGGCTAATCATCTTGATAAACTGAATCTGGGTCAGCCCCAATCCTGGAACCTGTTGGAGTGTCTGCCACAAGCAGGATAATCAGTCAACAAGCATCAAGTCTTTGCTACAGTCAGGGACTGTGATGAGCCATGGGGGCTAGAGTAAGCATCCGACACTCAAGATGCTGAAGAAGAATTTCAGTGAAGCAAGAGAACGAATTTGGACATCTGAAGACTTGATTCTCTGTACTTTGTGTGTAGTATTGTGAATGAATGTAAAGATTAGGTAAACCTGAAAATGTTAATTTTATCATTTTTACCCCTATGTCTGTTACTCTGGAGAGGTATATGGGGTTTTCAGGGAGGACTTGCACCTTTGCTGTGTGTGAGGTAAACAGCAGGCCTCAAACCTGAATTGGGGGATATCCATCTCAAGGATGTGAATTTCCCTCCCCCTCCCTCGTGGAAAGGGTAGGCTGATTTGTCCCAAGATGTTGAGCTGAAGTGGGCACTGTTGGGGTGCTTAGTGCTTGGTCAGGCATTGAAAGCACCAAGGTATCCAGGACCATTGTTGGTCATCTTGACTTTTGTTCTGTCCCTGGGACTTCAATGTCTCTAGGAGAATAAGGTTGAGTACTTCATACAAGTCTGCCTATCAATTGTCATTGATCCTCTTTGAAAAATAAAAAGGATGAACAAGTCTTCTCTTTAGGGTTTAGTAGTAAAACCATCATGAACAATTAGAAGTACAGAACAAATTATATATACTAACACCAACATTATAAAGACAATTTTGAAACAATAAGAACTCTGATCAATGTAGTGACTAATCATAGTTCCCAGAGGACTGATAATGAAACATGCTGTCCCTTGACAAACATGATAGATTCAGGGTATAGAATAAGTTATAGTCCTGAAGTATGACCATATGTGGGAATTTGTTTTGCTTGATTATGTTGTTACAAGGGTCCCCCTCCCCTTCTCAATGAGGAGAAGGATGAAGATAATAGATTATTAATTGAAAACATAAATTTAAAAAGGAGGAAGCAGTGAAAAATTGTAGAAGAAAACTGGGGATAGGATGAGGTTGAACATGGGGAAGAGCTGAGGCAAGCGTCTGATGCAGTAAGCAAATTCTTACAGAACTGGGTTATATGCCCCTCCCTTACATCATTTAACTTCCTTGGACCTGCAGAATGAGAAGAATTAGATCTCTGAGAGCTCTTGGCTCTAATCTGTGACCTTAAGGCATTTTCTCACATCAGCCTTTTGAAATCTTTCTCAGTTTAAATCAGTTGCCACCTAAAGCCTTACCTTATATACTTATCTCCTCCATTCCCCAGATGACCTTTTCCTTTATAGTGTCTTTTATGTCCTGTTGTAGACACCCCTCTAATCACGAGGTGTTTAGAATACGAAAATGGAGATTCAAGGGCTTATTAAGCATTTATTGAATAAAAACATTGGGATGCAAAAATTAACTTAAGGGAACCTGCAGGAGGTAGATTGCATAGTCTTAGGTGGTGAAGTAGAAAGACCTCTAGACTTTGGCCCTAGTCCCAAATCTCTCATTAATTAGCTGTCATTTTACATAAATCACTTCCCTTGAAGGAGTTTGAGCTTTATAAAGTCCCTGTCAGTTTTGACATTACTGTACATAATCAACAAATAATCCTTAGTGCTCACTTTAAAAAAACTGGTGAGTCTTGAAAAGGAAAATATGACAGAAAACAACCAAGGCCTTTATCTTTAGTTTTCCTTCAGATCATTATCTTCAGGAAGGCTCGGCATGTGGTCCTTTGTTTTTCCTCTGTAATACTCAATACCGTGTCTAGATTGCACACCCTGGGCTAAAGAGAAATTGAGGCTGACAAAGGAAGTTGAGAGCCAGACCTTGGAACCGAGCCTCATGTTCGTTCTATAACATTTTTGAAATGGGCAGATGGGTTTTTTTCCTTCCTGCCTTTGGGTCACCAGACAAGGCACTGGGGACAAAATAACCTGTTTCAGGAGGTCATAGATAGAGAAAGCCGGTTCCCTTTCCCTACTCCAAAAGCCCCGCAAAAGGAGGAAATTGAGATGATTAGGGATTTGAGAACCCCTCTGGAGTATTCTCGGCTCCCTCCCAGGGAGGTCTCATTTCCCTGAGCACAGTTCAGTCCTTCAACTTGAAGCCTTGGGCATGGTAAAGGCCTGCGGGTGATGCTCCCTACTCCGGCCCAGCGGCGTGGGTGGAGGGACCACTGCTACCGTTTCCTTCCGAGGGCCCCAGGAGATGGGTAAAAGTTCCCATTTTCCGGGTTCATCCAATAAACGATCCTGCAGGTCTTCTCCAACTAACTAGTGGGCTAGCATTTATTAAGCCCTTGCTATGTGCTGAAATTGAATGGAAATTCCATGATTCTAGGCTCCTTGCTTTCAGCAGTCCTGAAAGAAGTCCCATTCAGGCTTGTGGATTTCTTGGGGAAGGGGAAAGAATTTCTAGGGAAGAAAAACGGGGTCTACTTCCCCGAGGAGTAAGGCACTTCCCACTTGAGGCCACGGTGGCCGTCATGGCCCGAGAGCGCGCTCAGGCTGCCCCGGAGCAAGGTCCCGGGGCGGGGGGAGGGGGAGAGGGCGGCTTTGGCCACTCGGACTTTGTTTGGTCACACTCTGCGGGGGGTTGATGGCCTTCCGCCCCCTTTTCTTCCCCGCCGGAGGCGCGCGGTCAGCCCAGACTCTCGCCATTGCTTCCAGCCCAGAGGGCAGCCGCGAGAGCGTGGGCGAGCCCCTCGCCCGCCTGGCGCCGTGACAGCTCCCAATTAGCCGCCGGCCTGGCCCGGGGCCCCCGGCGGCCTCGGGGAGGCTCGTGCGCGGGGCGGAGGCGAGGGCAACGGGCAGGGTGGCCGGCGGCGGCGGCGGAGGCCCGGCTGTTCATTAGAGGGCGCTCTGGGGGCGGCGCTCGCCGCAGTCTCGGCTCCCGCCGCTTCCTCCTCCTCCTCCTCCTCCTCCTCCTCCTGCCGCCGTCGCCTCTGCCGCCGCTCCCCCGTAGCGTCTCCCGGCTGCTAGCGGGCCGTGGGCACCAAGCGCGACCCGAGGCCGGGGTCCACGCCCGACAGGTCGCCCAGAGCCGCCGCGGGCGATGAATTCTTGGGGCTCCTCTCGCCCCCGCAGCCCGGCGAGGGGCCAGGCCAGCCCGAGGTATAGCCTCGGCTCTTCCCCGCCCTCGGGGCCGCGCGGGTACCAGGGGGTCAGGGCCGGGGCGGAGGGGAGGAAGAATTAAGAGCTGGGGAACGCGGAGCAGCCCCGGCCCGGTGGATCGGGAGGGCAGGCTCGGAGGCGGCGGCAGCCGGTGCGGGGACGGTTGGAGGCGTTGGCGGTGGGGGGAGGGGAGCGAGGGAGGGGGAGAGGTCTTCGTCGTTGTCCTCTGGGAGGAAGCCAGAGCCGCTGCTGCCGCCGCCGCCGCGGGTCACGGGGGGGGGCCGCGGAGGAGGGACCCCGGGCTCCTTAGGCCCTGGGGCGGGGGGGGGCGGCGGCCCCGGGGGTGTCTGCTCGCTTTCCCGCAGCCCTTACCCGCCCCCGGCTTGAATGGGACCCCGCCCCGGTGACAGGTCTGCTCTCTGTCCCACTGGCCTCCATCTCTCCGCAGGCAACTGGAAGGGGAGTGAGAGGCCGCCGCCGCAGCCGGGGCCGGTTCGGCCGCTGCCGAGTCCATGACCCCGACTCCTCCTCCGGGGACCGCCGCCGCCGCCGTCCCGCAGCATCGGGCCCCCAGCAGCCGGCTCTCGGCCCCCCAGACCCCAGCCCCTCCTCCGCCTTCTCCTCCACCTCCTACGCTTCTTCCACCTCTCTCTCCAGCCCTCGGCTGCCCGTCCTCGGGGCTGCAGAAGGTGAGTGAGGGGCTCGGCCCCCTTGTCCTGCACCCCTCCCCTCCTCACATCGTTCCTTCACCCTCCTTTCATTGCCTTGCTCCTCCCTCTTAGCTCCCCTCCATCCCCACCCCCTTACTCTGCTATAAAATAACTCTAGCCTCTCCTTTGCCCCGCACTCTCCCCCTGGCCACCTTTCTGTCCTTGCCCATCCTGTCCCTGTCCCTGCTTCCCCCTCCCTCCGTCGGCCCTCTCTTGTCTTGGAGAGCGAACCTATTAACCGTCCTCTCCGGGGGACGTCAGGGTGCTTGGGGGCGGACGGGGACTTGTGCCCACTTAGACGGTGCCGTGGAGGCCGGGATTGCGGGGGCGTCTCGATCGTGCGTGTACCGGAAAGGTGGGAGATGCTAGGAAACTTGTGGGCTTTTATAATTATTTGGTAAAGTCAAAGGCTGTAATAAGAATGAGTAGGGGTGGGGAGGTTAGTTATTTGTGTTTGGAGTTTGCATTCACATGTGCTAAATATATTATGGCACTGAATCTCAGCAGCTCCTTGACCTTGCGAGAAACCTCTTTCCGTCCCCCTCCCCCCAATTTCCCTTGGAGATCTGGTAGATATTCCACCTGGTAGGTTCTATACTCTTACGGACAGGACAGTCACCTAAGTGTTTATTCATTTCTCTGCAGGAAGAGGCTTCAGACTTGTGTGTGAGAATGGCTTTGTCTTTGGAAGAAGTTCCATGGGTATGTGTGACCTTTGTGAAAGCTGTCCTGAGGTTCCTCTTCATGGTCATGAATAATTTGGTCGCCATTCCATCCTACGTCTTCTACATCATAATTCTTCAGCCTCTCCGAATGTTAGACAGGAAGCAATTCTGGTATATCGAAGGGATCATGTACAAGTGGCTTTTAGCCATGGTGGCTTCCTGGGGTTGGTGTGCAGGTTATACAGGTAAGAGTGCAAATATCCTTATTGATTATTGGCTGATGAGAGTAACTTTTAATGAAATACCTAAGTTGGCAACAAAGTACACGGGCTTCTAGATGATTTTATGTTTATGTAATACAGTTTAAAATAAATAGAATAATTGAAAACTCTGAAGAAATTTTGACAATTGGAATTGCATTTTATTTTAGGAAGCTAAGCATTTGTTGGAGTTCAGGACTGCAGCTGTGGTGAAAATCATCTTAAACATGTATATGTGTAGATAAATAATTATGTGGAAAAAGAAAACATAATACATAATATGATTAAATGTTATTTATCAAAATTGGCCTTCAGAAATTAAGCCAACAAAAATAGAGTGGTTTGCAATATAAGGCACAGGGCCTACCAAATTTAAGATTTAAGCTTATAACCCATTGTAAAAGATTAAAAAGTTTAGCACAGGTCAAACAGTAATAACACCTAGGTGTAGTGTGGTTGTTTTGTTTTTGTTTTTGTTGAGGCAGTTGAGGTTAAATGACTTGCTCAGGGTCACACAGCTAGGCAGTATTAAGTGTCTGAGGCCAGATTTGAATTCAGGTCCTCCTGACTTCAGGAATGGTGCTCTATCCACTGTACCATCTAGCTGCCCCTAAAAATTTATTTTAGGAAGTATAATAATTTAATGTGCCAATAGTTGTCACAAACTATTATTAAAATGTGTCTTAGTCCTTGTGTTTGCATTTTTCCCCCTAAACTGGTTTATACTATATTAAGTCTTTTTAGGAAGTTTAATACAAATAGTTAACAGTTTGTCACATAAACTCGTGCTAGAGATCAATTTTTATGCACAGTACAAAATTCCATTTCTACTTTTCACAGGGTTTTGGAAAAGGGCCACTTTACTTTGAATTGGACTTTTGTAGGAATAAGTGAAAAGCAGTATCCTATTTTCTGTTTTTGAATGTCTGTATGTTCCCAGAACTGTTATACCTTGACTCTCAAAATTCTATATTATATGTCCGTCTTTCCTTCCTTCCTTCTTTCCTTCCTTCCTTCCTTCCTTCCTTCCTTCCTTCCTTCCTTCCTTCCTTCCTTCCTTCCTTCCTTCCTTCCTTCCTTAACTTCCTTAACTTCCTTAACTTCCTTTCCTTCCTAAATGTTTATTTATCTGGATCATATTTTTAAAATTCAGAGGTTTTTACTTTTGTTCTTAGTGGATTTTCATGTTTTAGATTCTTAAAATTTTGAGCTGAAAGAGACTTGTAGGGGTCAAATCAAAGGTGTAATCAATAATTTTTTGTATGCTCATAGCTTGAGAGTGGCAAGAGGATGGGTACTATGTAGAATAGAATAGTACCACAATTTCCCTTTTACACTGTTTATCTTCCTCTTTCTTGCCCAGGCTGTATCTGCAGATTTTATCCATATTTACAAGAAAAAGGATTGACAACATTCAATCTTTATGAAGTCTGAGCAGACTCTTGCTATATCAGAGCATTTGTCTTGTCCCAGATGAAACTTTTTCACTTTCCAGCAAAGACACTTGCAAGAGCTGAAGGTCCTGGGATAGTTTTAATCTGGTGATTCCTTATCATATGCCTTAACAAGATGCCCATACTCTTTGGAGATCCTAGGTGAGCTTCCAGTGCTTTTTATGGGAGATAGTGGCAGTAAAGCTGGTGTTAGAAAAGTGAAGCTCTGACCGGTGGTGCTGAATTCTTGCCAAGTTGCCCTGCAGTATTAGAATTGGCTTTGCCTGGAATAGCTTGAGCTTTCCCAGGTATGCTCCATGGAATTGCTGGTTTTAATCCTCTGTTCACAATGCTTCATACTGCTTGTTGAAAATAAGTTCACCTAACTATAGTTATGGATCTTGAGATTCACTGTTCTTAAACACAATGAAGTTGCTGCAATCTTCTTAGCTTGTGTGTGTATCTGTATGTCTGTGTGTGTATATGGTGGAAGGACTGGCATGATGGTACGGATGACAAAATTAATTCAGTATTGACCTTGAAACTCTTATGGAGAGTAGTGGAGGTGAATGTTGATCATTCTTTGACCACAGCTTGGCTGCCAGTGTATTTTAAGCATATTTTCTTGGGGATGTCTCTCCCTGCTGATGGCAGATCGAGGTGGTTTCTTTTGCCACCTGCTTGGAAAATAGTCTTGGCATGATGTGCATATTTTAGTTTCTATGAAGCATCTGCTGTACGTTGTACTGTTGCTTTTGACAACTTGATCAGTTTGATTTATTTAAATATGGAACTTTTTATAAAGTATATGGTTTGCATTTTAAATTGTTTTTTCTGGTAATAAAAATCCTTGCTCTTTGAGTAGCTCAGTTAGAGACTTTATTGCAGCAGAAAAAAAAATCTCACAAAGGTATAGTTTTATTGAAAGCCCCAGTTGGATTCAAAGAAATATATTTAATCAGGTATTGATTGGAAAGGTTGTCTACCTAAAAAAGATCTTAAATATTAAATTTTTATCCCTGGGAATTATATCTTTATTTTCTCCCATTCATTTCAGGAGGTTAATGAAATTTGCTGTGAGGTGGAAAGTTGTTTCTTTCCTTTTCTTACTACTTATGCATAAGTTTCCTGAATGGAATGATGTTTCTTTAGGGCTTCTAGATATAGTAGATGTACAATTCCATTCGAAAGAGAATAGTTGCTCTTTTTGTTAAAGGTCTCTAAAGATGTCAGAATAACACTAGATATTAAATGGGAAAATGAAATCAGTGTGGAAACATAAGTTTAAAAAACCTTACCATTCAAGTTTTAAGAAAAATCAATTTTAGTGAACTCATTTGTCTGCTTAGATGCTTTTACTTTTAGTGGATGATAGAAAAAATTTTACTCTTAAGTAGCTGGACCAAATGTTCAATATGTAAACATTAAGTATAAGTTTTCAGCTTTCCTTAGGAAAATAACATTTAAGCAAGTTGTACAGGTGCATTATACTTTATTATTAAACAGCATCTTTTTCCAAATCCATTTTATTTTTGCCATTTGAAATTTTAAGAGATGCTTTTGTAAAACATGAGGTATTTATTTCACCATAATGAATTTTTAAAAGTATAAATGAAATGTTCAACTGTATAAACTGGATTCTAACTCATATGCATTTCTCACATACCTAAAAGTATCTCATGGGTAAGGATTAGGTAAGTGAATGATTCTGTAAAACAAAAGCATGTTTGCTTCAGCTTTGAATTCTCAGAGCATTAATAGTGACTGAAATTAGGAGGAAGGAAAGTATATTCTCTTTGCTTTTTTTTTTTCTCCTCCTTTGGACAGGATACATTGGTTAAATCAAATCCTCACTGTACAGCTTCTTGAGTGCAGAGATGCGCTGTCTCCCCCTTTTTGTGAGCTGCTCTCTTTGCCCTACACTACTGTAGAAGCAGTTAGGCCTAGACTCTGCTTTTTACTTTTCTTGTACTAGCCAGATGTAGATTTTTTTTTTCTCTGATTCATGGTAAGCTTGCTTATCTTGATCTTCCAGTAACTTGTTTTGTAAAACCTCCCCTTGAGAGTCACAACATCAAGTTGGTCATGGTGTTGAGGCTGTGCCTGTAGAGCCTAGGCTCTGACAGAGTATGATCAGGTCCTGGTAATCCCTGTTGTCCAAGAAAGCCTCAGTTCAGAGCTATTTATCACCAGAAGGATGGCCTTTAGTTGCTATGGGGATTTTTCCTTAATTTTTGTTTTTTGTCACTTCTCAAGAAAAAAAAAAAAAAACTTGATTACACTATAGAGGAATTGCAGTCCCTTCCTAGGTGATACTCAAGCTGATGAAATTGAGAATTTTTTTAAGTATTGAAAAAGATCATGCATACCATCTGAGCTCACTCTGTAAATGTCTAGAGGAAAATTATATAAAGATTGTGCCTTGCAAAAGAATCTGTAAATATTTTTAACTTGTCTATATTTAGATTTTATGCATTTAGTAAATAAAGTTTTAAAAGAATTGACTGGTAAAGTTTGCAAAGTATTTTTCTCACGATAGCCCTGTTACATACTCATTCTGTGCAAATATTATTTTTCATTTTAAAAGATAAAGAAACTGAGGTTTAGGTTAGGTCTTTCCCAAGGTCATGCAAGCCGATGTGCAGAGGTGGGCTTGTACCTGAGGCGTCCTACTTGGGAGAGGTCAGGTGCGATGACATGGACAACATCCCTGCTCTGACTGTGGTTATTGCTGTGCTCAAGGAAGGGGAAAAGGTTCTTCATATATTTGATGTGTTCCTTTAATCCAAGTTGTATAAGCATGTTCAAGTCTTCCACAATAAGGATGTAAGTTCTTTGAGAGTAGAAGCTTTTTTTGTTTGGAGCCCAGCTCTATGTTTTGCATATATGGAAATACTCAACTGGATCTGTGATTTCACTGGTGTATCTGTTTCCTTAAGTGATACAGGTTGCCATCCGCTGTCACTGCCCACTGTAAAACCGATGGGCATGTTTGTCTCAGCTTTGAATTCCCTGAGCTATAATGGTGACTGAAATTAGGAGGAAGAAAACTGCTTTCTCTCTTTTTTCTTTTTCTTGCAACTTCTGGGCAGGATACACTGATTAAATCCTCACTGTACCCCAAGATTAGTTGCTGTACAGTCATTTTCAGCTGTGTCAGACTCTGCCTGGTGGTAGCTATCTTCCATAAGTTCACCACAGAGGGTTCCCCTTGTCATGGGTATCTTTATCTTGACATCCTGAAGTTACCAGTGCAGCCCTTCTTCGATGTTTGTGCTTCATGAGCACTTAATATTGGATTCAATCGACTGAAAGAACTGGGAGCAAATAAAGAGTATAGTCTCTAAGAAGATGACTGGAGGTGCTTATGGATTGTACAAATACCTCTTTTTCTTTCTGATTCTGGTATAAAGAGTTGACTATTAATTAAGGTAGAAGAGAAGAAACTCATGTATTAGTATCCAAGCTGTAGATCCCAGACACATGCTACCCATGAGATTCAAATACTTTGGATGCCTCCTGCCCTTCAAAAAGTGAAACTAATCTGATCTGTGTGATAATGAAGTAATATACTTTCTACATCCAGCTTCTTTAAAAAAATACTGTTTTTTTTTTTCCTTTTGGTAAAACATTTTTCTGCTCATGTGTTCCTTGTATTTCTCTGATTTCCTATAGCGCTTGTTTAAGTTATGAATAAAATGTTAGAAAATTTTTTTCTTTACAATATGGGTAAGAGATTGTGTCTCTAGTTTTCCTCTTTTAAGGATGAATTCATCAAATCTTAATATTTAGAGCTGGAAGAGGCTTAGAAACTCATTTCATCATGCCTCTTTATTTTATAGCTAAAGAGATTGATGCTTAGAGAATTTTGCTAATTTGTCCAGGGTCATATGGGTGTCAGAGCCGAAGGACTTGAACCCAGGACCTCTGATCCCAAATTCAATGCTTTTTTGTGTATGTTGGTACATTATTTTTAATGTAGTTTAAAATCATATAGTATTTGGAACCAATTTAAAATTGCTATGGCTGCATGTTTATCTTTGTTAAAGAACCAAAATAATGACTTCTTTATAATGGGCCTCCACATACCTTGGCATCCTGAAGTGATTCTTGATTTTTCTGTCCATTTACCTTTGTGAATTTGGGACATAAATGTTTACTCCTGTAGCTGCTCCCATATAGTACATGAAGTCACATCGTATGTAGTAAATTAATGAAAAATACATATTTCAAAGCCACTTTGAGTATTTGATTGATTTATACTACACGCTTTAAGAAAATATCTCTTAACTAGGTCTATGACTTAGTAGTATCTTGAGTATGACTTGTTTTAAAGAGTATAATATCTGGGACAGCGAGGTGGTGCAGTGGATAGAGCATCAGCCCTGAGGTCAGGAGGACCTGAGTTCAAATACAACTTCAGATACTTAACACTTAATACTTCCTAGCTGGGTAACAACCCCAATTGCCTGAAAAAAAAAAGTATTATATTCCCATTTAAGAAAAAGCATTTTTAAGAAGTTCAAGTAAATTTAAAATAATAAAGGCTGAGGAGAGAGGGGAAGTGAAAAAATTCAAAAGTCACTACTTTCTCAATTTATGATTACTTTTAATTGTCATTTGAGTGAAAAGGATTTACATGAATTAATGTAATGTCTATGAGGTAATATTTTAATTTCTCTAAATTGATGTATTTTTAAGAAGGCTTATTACTTAGTAGTGGGATAGTTAGACTTGAGTACATAGAGCTTGGTACATACAACTTGCCTTGAAAATTCATGCATGCTCTCTCATTCTTTCTGTCTTAAGGCAACCTAGCTAGTCAGAAAAAGAAAAAAAATTATTTAAACCAGATTTGTCAGTCTGAGGTAAAGACAGATAGTTTTTCTGGCAAGTAGAGAAATTAAATGGAATTTCTTTTAGATAATATGTCTTTGTAAATCACCAGGAGAAAGAAGCTATATTGATTACAGATTAGTGTGCTGTTTCTTTAAAATTATTAATTAATAGACAAAGTAAATACTATGTCAGGTCTTGAAGATAAGACAAATAAAACAGCCCCTGACCTTTGTCAGGGAAAATAACAAGTACCATCTTAAATGAACATAACGTGTACAAAGTAAGTACAAAATCATTTTGGAATGGCTGTGTGGCCCTGGAAGCTGGGAGGTTCAGGAAAGACCCCAGGTAGGAAGGGGAATGGAGCAGCTAGGTGGTGAGTACCAGGCCTGTAGTGAGAAAGACCTGAGTTCAAATGTGGTCTCAAAACTAGTTGTGTGACCTTAGGCAAGGCATTTAAACCTTGTTTGCCTTAGTTCTTCATCTTTGAAATGGGGACACACCAGAGAAGGACATGGCAACCCAACATCTTTGCCAAAAAAATCGCATGGACAAATCCCTGGGGTCACAAAGAGTTGAACACAGTGAAATAATTGAACCATGACAGGAGGCAGCAAGTGAGCTAAGCTTTGAAGGGAGTTAGGGATTGATTCTAAGATGTAGAGATATCAGAGTACAGTCACAGAGAGGGAGGATGGAATATCATATGCACAGTACATTAATAGGCTACTTTGGACTTTAGAGTTCATGAACAAAGTAATGTCTAGTCTTGAAAGCTTGACTGATAGCAGATGGTGAAAGGTTTTCAGGTGCAAATAGGAGTTTGTATTTTATCCTACAGACAAGAACAAAGCATTGGAGCTTTTTGAGCATTTTTTGAACAAGGGATGACATGGTTAGACCACTGTTTAAGGAATATCTCTTTGGTAATTGTGTGGTGGGTGGATTGGGGAGGGAAGAGGCGAAAAAAACAAGTCAGAGAGACCCTTGTTAAGATGAGAGTTGAAACTATAGTACTGACTGTTGGAAGGAAGCTCACACACAGGGTCTGATAATAAAAAAAGTTTTGTTAAGTGGTGAATTTCATTCAGGCCATTTTTTTTTTGTTGGGTACTATATTAGTGCCCAATTTAAACATCCCTACTATTATAGGTAATAGAAGAACCAGAGATGTAAATAGACAAAAAACCCAGGAAGGAGAGTAGCTTTCAGGAAGCTACTTTTCCATTTGTTTTACCTTCAGCTTGGTGGCCAAAGGAGTTTAAAAATTTTAGTCACAAATCATACTTGGTAGCCTTTGTTTATTTGGCTGCTGTATTAAATTTTTTGTAATTTGCTGATAAATAAATTTGTTTTACAGTTAATCAAAAGCAAGAAACCATACTACTTCAGATCTTCATTTCATTTCAGTTCTACAAACTTTTCAAAGTGCCTATGATCTATAGGACACTGTATTAGATACTGGAAAAAGATGAAACTCTCCTTATCCAAAGCAGTTTTAATCTAAATCTTATGTAATAACTAAATAACTTTGACAATATCTTTAACCTTTAAGCTATTCTTTTAGTCCAGGAATTCTTCTCCTGCTTTAAAAAGCTGAAAACCACATGGCCAATTGTCTTTATTGTCAGTATAAGAAAACTTTATTATATTACAACTTGTCATTATTTAAAAATCACCAAACATTAATTTTGGTGATATATTAATAGTACGATAATATAACTGTTTTGCAACCAAAGTGGTAAAGTTGAATATAGTTTTAATTTTAAAGCACAGGCATTTTCACATAATAAATATTAATATTCTACTGCACTTTGGACCAGTTGGAGGACTTAAGACTGTATCTTGAAAATCAATGTTTAAAGTGGTTCTTTTTATTTCCTCTTTTAAATTATAGATTAATTTACATTTTAATCTAGTCTTCCCTCCCCCTTTTTTAAAGATAATTTGAGAGTTGTACTTAGAATATACCTGTTCATCTTAAAATTACAGTAAAATAAAATGAATATTTCCCAAGAATTTCCTCTTCATTTCATATCACTCAGATCTTCTCCTACAAATCCTTCTTCTTTCTTTTTATGATGATGAGATCAATATACTCTCTTCATTGCATCCCTCCTCATCTTCTCCAGTAGATTTTCCCTACTATCAACTCCACTTTTCTTCTAATCTTCAATTTATCTCTCCACAAAAACTCCTTTGTGGTTGTGCACTGCTCGCTCTCTCTCTCTCTCTCTCTCTCTCTCTCTCTCTCTCTCTTTCTCCTTCCCTTCCTCCCCCCCACAGTCCAAACTTAAAAACTTTTTTCAGCTGACAATCACTGCTAGCCATCATCCAGATTTTTTCCATTTCCCAACTAAACTCCTTTAGAAAGCTATCTGTACTTTGTACTTCTACATCTTCTCTTCCGAACTTTCACTTTGGCTTCTAACTCCATCATTCATATGCAACTTGCTCTTCAAAGTTACTAATGATCTTTTAATTGTCAAAACTAATGGACTTTTCACAAGCATCTATATGTAGCTTTTGATACTCTCTTTCCTTTGTAGATTCACTTCTGGTTTTCCTACCTGTTTGGCCATTCCTTTTTAGTCTCTTTTATGGATCTTTATATAAGTTATGTCCCCAAGGCTTTGTCCTGGACCCCCTTCTGTTTTCCCTCTAGACTGTTTTTCTTGGTGATCTCATCCATTCAGTTATCGCTATGCAGAAGATCATAACTACCCTTTGGACATCTCTTGAAGCTGATATATTATAGATTTCTTAAATTCGACATGTCTAAAATAGAGCTCACCATCCATTCCCTTACATCCTCTGCTCTTCCTAACTTCCCTGTCACTGTGGAAGCTGTCCTCCCAGTGACTGACTTCATCTGCTCTTCTGCATCTTGAGCTCCTCTCTGGGACTTAGCCACCCCTCCCACACCCAGCAGTGTGGTTGGACTTTTACAGCATCTGATGGGCAGCCCCCATTCTAGACCCATCTCCACCTTTTATGTGGACAAGAGCAGTAGATTCCTGGTTGATCTCCTTGTCTCAAAACTCTCCTAAACCCAAATCTGATTATGTCCCTTCTTATTTGATTTCCTGTTACCTTTAGAATTACATTTAAAGCTATTTGGCATTTAAAGTTCCTTAGAATCTGGTCCTTTCCTACTTTTGTAATTTTATTATGTTTGTATATATTATTTATTTGTACTGATATTTGACTACTCTGCATGCACCCTATGATTCAGCTGTGCTGGGCCCTGGCACAGCTCTCATGCCCGTTCACAGGCTGTTGGCTGAACTTGTAATTCTCTGTCCCCTCATCTCCATTTTCTTGGAGTTCCTTTTACACTTAGCTCAAAAATCCCACCTTCTGCAGAAGACTTTTCCTAGTAGTACTCTTTGATGCTAGTGCCTTCCTTCTGAGATTGCCTTCTATTTGCTCTTGTTTATGTAATGTATATGAAGATTTATTTTCTCTCCCTTATTTGAATGTGAGTTCTGTGAGCATTGACAGCATTTTTATCTTTCTTTGTGTCCCCAGAACACATCTCCTGGCACAAAATAAGCACTGACTATTTTTTTAATCTAGCAAATTTATTTATTTTAAATATACATTACTTTATGAATCATGTTGGGAGAGAAAAATCAGAGCAAAAGAGAAAAACCATGGGAAAGATAAAGAACCTAACATGTGTTGATTTACATTCAATCTCCTTAGTTCTTTCTCTGGATGCAGATATCATTTTCTATTCAAAATCTGTTGGGATTGCTTTGGACTGACTGATTTTTGATAGACAAATCAGTTATTGACATTATTAGTAATAGTTAAAAATAGATATAAACTATTATTAGAAAAGTTTTTTTAAAAACCAGCTTTCATCCTTTGGCTTTTTTTGTTTGTTTTTTTTTTGCTGAGACAATTGGGGTTAAGTGACTTGCCCAAGGTCACACAGTTTGGAAGTGCCAAGTATCTGAGGCCAGATTTGAACCCTGACTTTAGGGCTGGTGCTCTATCCACTGCAGCACATAGGTAACCCGTCCCCAGCTTTTATCCTTTGAAAGTAGAGAATCCCAAAGGTAAATAGCTTTCAACAAGAGCCTTAATCAAAATTATTTTTCCCCTTCAAATTTTATACATTGCAACCCTGGCATGAATCTATATGGTACATATGAATTATACTACAAATACTATCTCATTCGATAGAATAACATAGAATCTTACTTTCCAGATGAGTGATTATCAGGCTAAACTAAGATTCTTATTTTTAAAAACCAATATTTACTTAAAAGAGAACCCAAAATGCAATGAGCACCCCCATTTGTTATATAGTTGAGCACTTAGAGCTAAGATAACAATCTGCCCCCCAATTTTTTTTGTGTGCACAGTTGAGATAAATATGGCATACCTTAGTTGTTGAATACCTTAGAATGTTGAAGTTGATCAAATTTTTTTATCCTTCTCATCTTTCTGACAACCCACCCATCCTTTTCTTGAATCCTTTGCCATTGAAAACTAGAAATCTGTTCTGTGCTTATTGGGCTGAGCTGACCTATATTTGTTTGGCAGAATTGTTTAGGGCTGGTGCTCTATCCACTGCAGCACATAGGTAACCCGTCCCCAGCTTTTATCCTTTGATTGTTCCATTGATAAATATGTTATTTTTAAACCTTTTTTTTTGTTTTTTAGTATGAAAAATTTTCATAACTTCAGGCATTAGCAGGTAGGTAGAGAAATATTGAGAGGTGTCAGGGGAAGTGTTACCATATATACCTGGGAGGTATAACCATATGTTAAGATTAAGCATCTTTTGTTCACACTAATGAAAGGCATATGATAACCCCCACATATATCACCTTTTTTTTTTTTTTTTTTTTTTTTTTTTTTGCTACCACAACGGTCCTTGTGGAATAGGGGAAAGGATAAGGACCTGGACTGTGACTCTTGGTTTCTGGGGAGAGGAGAAAGACCAGAGGGCAGACTGAGGGCTATGGCCAACTTTAGAGAGGGGAGGGTTTCCTTTGTCTCTTCACCTCTTAGGCTTTTTGGTGCCTCTCCTTCTGGCAACTCAGTATTCTCATATTCTGTAATGACCAGCCAAAACCAGTACTCTCCTTAGGCAGCAATTTCCTCATGTTCCAAAATTAGCTTGTTCTCTCAAAAAAAAAAAAAATCCCAAATCCTTATTTCTTTAGTCCTCATTGTTAGGAAAGCAATATGACTGAACTGAATTTCTATTCAGATGTAGAGATTGTGACTCAGTTTTAGGCATTTAAGGTTTAAATAATTTTCCTTAAGCAGAAAGATTGGTCTTGTCACTTTATTATTATATTCAGTACAGTATATTGCCTGATAATTATAATATGCTTCATTGAAAATGTTGCTGGTTTTGGATCTTGCTTTTTAAAAAAAAAAAGTTTTTATTGCTTTTTGCTTTTACACAGTAGTCATTAACATTTTAAATACCTCTTTCCCCTGTTGAATTTGTTGAAGCAAAGAAAAACTAAGTAAAACTAAGTAATGCATCAATAGTTCCTATCTTTACTGAGAAGAGGAGATATAGTTTACGATCAGTCCTATAGTTTTCATCCTATTTTATGAATGTTCCTGACTTCTACTAGTCTTATTGCTTTCATGATTGTAGTCATGGTGTAGAACACAAAGATTCTACTTTTTAAGCTATGTTTACTTGGTACAGGGGAGAGAGCCCTCGAGTTGGAGTCAGAAGACCTGGGCATATTTATGACATTGGGCACATCACTCACTTCTCTGGACCACGGGAGCCTCTTCTGTAAAACGACATGATCTCCAGTGTTCCTTTCCAGCTGTAAATCTATGATCCTATGATTACTCTGATTCCACAAGGCTTATGTAGCTTGTTTCTTAGGATTGCTATTATTTCTGTTTATGACACACAATAATATTCCATTACATTTATATATTTCAGTTTGTCTTTTTCTTAGGTACCCATTTTGTTTCTAATTTTTGTCTTTTTCCCAGTTATCCATTGTGTTTCTAATTTTTCTACTGTTACAGAGTATTGCTGTGAATATTTTATGTGTAGGCCCTTTTTTTGTCATTAATATCTTTGGTATAAATGCCCAGTATGAGAAATACTGTAAAGAGAATAAAGTTATTTGTCCAAGGTCATACAGACATTAATAATTCTGTGACACAAACCAAGAGCCTCCTTTGGACAAGTTATTTTCTGAGATCTGGACCACAGTAAGCCCAGTTGTACCAACAAGAACGTTTTTCAATTATTCTTTCTCATGAGTAGTTTTTATTTCCATTTTATTAAATAGTCAGTGGGATTGAGGTCTCCCTTTGTATGGGATAACTGAGAACCTTGTGTTTTATGGCATGGCTGCTGACACAGGAAAGCTGTAAACTAGCAAGGAGGAGATTGTGGTCAGAATGTCTTTGAGAAACCCATTTTCTGTCACTCTCTGGGCCTCTTGGAATCCATTTTGGCTTCTGCTGCTTCAGTTTTTCACTCATCTTCTCTCTGAGCTTCCATGTCTTCTGTCTACTTGATATGTGTTTTTCCCTCAAGGAAAAATCATATTGTATTTCCCTAACAGCCTATGAACAACCAGGCTAGGAGAATCCAATAGGCAGACCAACTTTTAGTTCACGGTTTGAATTTGTTCCCTATCTCGAATGGATCATCATCAAGATAACTGAAAGTCCCATGAAAATGTTTTTTAGAAGCCATTTAGGATTTGCTGGGTGACCTGTACACATAAATCTCTCAGTTTCTGAGATGCTGCAAAAAGAGAGTGACTTATTAATAAGTATTTACTAATTTAAAGTACTTGTAAAATGACATGCTAGATAGATAAAGAGTTGGAATGGATAACAGAGATCACCTGTTACAGCTTCAGATCTCAGCAAGAATTCCCTACAACATCACTAATTTAAAGTTGTCATTTAGCCTTTACCTGTCCTAAAAATAATCAAGTTTTAAACATTTGTTAAACGCCTATTATGCCCTGGATACAGTCTTAGATACTGAGGTTTTAAAGATTAAAATGAAAGTCACTTTCTAGGAGTTTACATTCTACTCTGGGACTAGAACACATACTTGGATAAGTAAAGAAAATATATACAAAATACACAGTAATTTGTTTTTTTGGAGGGGGAGAGAAGCTCTAACAACTGGGATAATCAAAAAAGATTATCTTTCTTGTAGAAGGTTGCTCTTGACTTGAGCCTTGAAAGGAGCTAAGGATTCTAAGAAGCAGAGGTAAAGAGGAAGAGTATTCCAGGCTTGAGGGAACTCCTGCCAAAGAGAAAGCTTTAGTGATAGGAAGCAGTGAGCAGTGCCAGTTTGGAATGTCGGTTGATGAGGTGCAACTTTGGTGTGATCTCCCTGGAAAGATTGGTTAGAATCAGTGTGAAGGGCTTCAGAGGCCAAATACTGAATTTTTATCCTTGGAGAAATAGGGAACCACGGAAGTTTCTGAAGGAGAGAAATGACAAAATTGGGGCTGTGCTTTAGGAGTGGAATCTTAAGCTGGGAACTGGATATAAGATGAGGGAGAGGATAAGCTGCATTCAGGGAGATCTTCTAGGAGGCTCTTGCACTACTTAAGGGGGATCTGAGCTAGGATGGTGCCTCTGTGAGTGCAGCTACTAGGAAGGTGCAGAGGATATTTGGAAGGGGAAATGACACAGGCCACTGACTAAGGTGTGTGGAGTGAGCACCTGATAATAGGGCTGCAGATCTGGGTGACTGCTCTCCCATCGCCCCAATAAATCATTGAAAAGGAAGGATGAGTTCAGAGAGAAAGGTAATGAGTTGTTTTGGATAGGTTGAAGTGGAGATTGTCTCTGGATGTGCATGTAGGCATATGTGCCCACCATGTACTTGATGATAATAGATTGTTGATTAGGGGAATGATAAGGATCAGATATTTAAATGTGAGATTCATTTACATAGAAGTACAGTGAAATCTGTAGAATCTGTGCTAAGATCATTAAGAATAGAGAGAAGAGAAAGGGGCATCATAGAACCCTGAGGATATGCCGTGTCCAGTAGTGGTGGGCACTTAGGTAGCGATCTGCTAAAGGAGACTTGGAAATAAGTCTAGAAGATCCAGGAGAGAATATATCACAAAAATCCAGGTATGGGAATTTTATTCAGTAAGAGGGGCCAGGCAACTTGCTACAAAGAAGAATGACGATTTAGAAAAGCCAACAAGTGTACTGAGGTGGATTGAAGCATAGAATGTTCTCCTTTGTTGTGGTTTGCTTATTTTTTCTTACGTTTTTCCCTTTCAATCTGATTATTCTTGCAAAGCATGATGAATATGGGAGGTTTTGCATAGGTGAATGTTGAAAGCTATCTTTGCATGTATTGGACAAATAAAATATTATTATTATAAAAGAAAAAAGAAAAGCCACAAAGCCTTGGGACTGGCAGCATCTTCCCACTCCCTACCTTCCCCAGCGCATACCTTTAGCCCATTTGGAAGGGTCAGTGTTCAGCCCAATTCCTGCAATAGTCCTGGGAGCCTGTGAATTTGGGACCTGGTGATTTCATCTGAAGATGCTGCCAGCCCAATTCTATACAACTGTCCAATTCCCATAGCTACTGAAGAGAAAAGAAAGTTTCAACCACCAAAATCCTTGACACTGTCAGAAGTTCATTGTCAGAAAAAGATAGGATTTCATTAGTTGAAATGACAAGAAAGATGTTTTACAACTCTGCACTTTAAGATGTGTGGGATCTTTTCCCTGCGACTTGGAGCTAATACTACTCTTATATATGCTTTGCCTCCCTTGTTAGGTGAGCTCCTTGAGAGCAGGAACTGACTTGATTTTGCTTTTTGATTTGTAGCCTCAGCACAGTGCTTTGTACATAAGTGCTTTTAGAAAGTGCATTTTCATTAATTTCTTCAGAAGGCCATTTAGCAAAAAAAAAAGAGATCATGGATGACCTTGGAAAAAGCAGTTTCAGTCCACTAGCAGGGAAACTCCTCCAAGAACTTAAGCAGAGTGAAGTGAGAAAAACTAAAAAAAAACATTTCACACAACAATATTATAGAGAAAAACAACTTTCATTAAAAATTCACTTCATTAAGTTTTCAGGTCCACATTCTCTCATTTCTGACCTTCCCTAGACTCCCATTGAAAAAGTCCCTTATAAACGCACATAATCAAGCAAAACAAATTTCCTGGATTGGCTGATACACACATACACACACACATACACACACACACACACACACACACAAGTATAGATGAATACATATGCATAAGTGTATTGTATATTTGTATATTTAGTTTTTAAAAGAAAGAAAAATAGCCTCTTATTACCTTAGACCATTTGTCTTTTGGGGAATGGCAGTTGGCAATACAGTGGAATGAGTGTTAAACATGGAGAAAGGGAACCCTGACTTCAGATACTGCCTTAGATTTTTACTAGTTTGTGATTTGAGCTCGTTCTAATTCCCAGATTCTCACTTTAATATGCGAAATGAGAATGACAATGGCACTTATTTTCTACAGTTGTGAGAATCTAATGAAAAAATTTTTGTAAAGCTCATTGAAAACCTTAAAGCACTGTATAAATCCTTTTACCATTTACCCATTTGACTTTAAAACAAGCTTTTCCTTCTAATTTTAATTGTATTGGTTTTGTTTTTGAACTTTTTAATTTTATGTAATCAAAATTACCCTTTTTTTGGGGGGGGGATAGTCCTCTCTATCCCCTATTTGGCCATGAACTCTTTTCTCATCCATAATTTTAAAAGGTATTTTTTTTCCCCACACCTCTAATTTATCTCTTAAGTCATGTCTCAATTTAGAACTTACTTTGTTATGTTGTGTGAGATTTACTTTCCAGTTTTCCCAGCAGTTTTTGTCAAGTAGTGGGTCTGTAACCTAGTATTTGGGATCTTTGGATTGTTGAACATTAAACCACTAATCAATCAGTAAACTTTTATTAACCATTTACTATGTGCAGGGACTATGGATTTGGAAAGAGGCAAAAGGACAGTCCCTGGCTTCAAGGAGTTCACAATCTAATGAGGGAAACCAAAAAATATGATAAACAAACCTATATGGAATAGATTGGAAGTAATTAAAAGAAGGAAGGAACTAGAATTAAGACAGATTGGGAAGGGTTTATTGTAGAGGATGGGATCCTAATTGGGAAGTTGGGATGCAGAGAAGAGGAGGGAGAACATCCCAGGCCTGGAGGATGGCCAGGGGAAAAGCCTAAAGCCGAGAGATGAGTGTCAAGGATACCCATGTCACTCGATCTCTGGGTGAAAGGTGTAAGGAACCTGTAAAGGGCATAATGGCAAAGGGCATTGAATACAAAGCAGCATTTTGTATTCCATTCTGGAGGCCACAAAGAGCTTATTGATTAGGCAGGGGATAAGAGCCAGACCTTTGCTTTGATTGTATGAATGGATTGGAGTGGTGAGAGACTTGAGGCAAGCAGACATGGCAGCAGGCCAATGAAATAGTTTAGGCATAAAATTATGAAGGCTATGTTTGTTTTGTCATATTCTGTGCCTAATTGGTTCCAATGATGTATTTTCTATTTTTATACAATACTAAATAATTGTGTTGATTAATTTGCTGCAAATATTCCTTATGAATTTTCTGATTTTAGTTGAATTTTATGTGTGTGGGTGTATGGGTGTGTGTACAAACTTTTAAAGTTTACATAACCAAAATTGATTATCTGGTCCTAGGTTTTTTTTTCCTTTTGGGATTCATTTATGACTTGTTAAATTTCTTTTTCTAAGCTATTTAAATATTCTATATTCTTTTATGTTAATCTGGGCAATTTATAATTTTTTTGTGAAGATTCAATTTCATTTAGATTGTCAATTTTCTTTGCATATCATTAAGAATACCTTTTAGTAATTTCTTTTGTTCATTTGTTGAAAAAGTCATCTTTCTGATTTTTAATACTTATAATTTGATTTTTTTCTTTAAAAATCAAATAATAACATCTATTTTATTGTGTTTTTTAAACAACTATGTGTATGTTTTTCTATCTATATAACACTTTTTTCGGGTAATCTCCATTGATTTTCAGGATTTCTATATTGGTATTTAATTGAAGGTTTTTAAATCTTTGGTTTTCTCAGTTTTTTATTGGCATGCCAAATTTCAATATTGATCTATTCTTTACCTTTTTTTTTATTGATGTAAGCTTTTAGAGATATAAATTTTCCCTTAAGTACTGCTTTGGCTACATTCCGCAGATTTTGATTTGTCATCTCATTGTCATTATCTTTAATGAAATTATTGTTTCTATGACTTATTTTTTGACCCACCCATTCTTTAGGAATATGTTATTTAATTTCCAATTGATTTTTAACCAAGGTTTCAGAAGGCCTTTATCAAATGTAATTTGTATTGCATTATGGTCCATAAAAGTTGCACTTAAAATTTCTGCATTTGTTTGTGAGATTTTTAAACCCTTACACATAGTTTTTTTGAAGGTACCATGCATAGCTGAGAAAATGGGTATACCTCTTTCTATTCCCACTCAGTACTTTCCTGATGTCTACCATATCTAACTTTTCTAAATTCTATTCAACTCAACTTTCTTTTTTTTTTGTCAATTGAAGTTCCCTATAAATACTTTTACTGTCACATTACCTTCTACTTAGAACTTTTAACTTTTTGATCAAGAATTTAGATGCTGTGCCATTTGATGCATATGTTTAGTATTTATATTTATTGTTTAGCAAAATTTAGTTTCCCTGTTTATATTTTTAATTAGTCCGGACAGCTAGATGGTGCAGTGCATAGAGTATCAGCCCTGAAGTCAGGAGGATCAGAATTCAAATTTGACCTCAGATGCTTAATACCTCCTAACTTTGTGACCCTGGACAAGTCACTTAACCCCAATTGCCTCAAAAAAAAAAAAGTACATTTTTCATTATGAGTTTTGGTTTTGCTTTGTCTGAGATCATGATTGCTACCTTTGCCTTTTTTTTTTTTTAACTTCCATTGAAACATAATAGATTCTGCCCCACTCCTTATTTTTAATTCTATGTATCTTTTTGTTTCAAATGTATCTCTTGTTTTTTTGGTTTTTTTCTTTCTTTCTTTTTGTGTGTTTGTGAGGCAGTTGGGGTTAATTGATTTGCCCAAGGTCTCAGAACCAGGAAGTGTTAAGTGTCTGAGGTCAGAGTTGAACTGTGCCATCTAACTGTTTCTTCAAATGTATTTCTTGTAAACAAGATATTGTTGATTAATCTATGCTTGCTATCTTTTTCCCTTTCATGGGCAAGTTCATTCACATTCACAATTGAATTTGTTAATTGTAGATCTCCTTCTAGCCTATTATTTTTTTAAATTTATTTTCCCCAAGTTACATGTAAAAAGAACTTTAACATTCATTTGAAAGTTTTTGCGTTTCAAGTCTTCTCTGCCTCTCTCGCCTCCCCCCTCCCTGAGACAATGAGTAATTTGATATAGATTATGCATGTTCAGTCATGTAAAACATATTACCATATTAGTCATGCTATTAAAAAATATAAACCCAAAGAAAACAAAATACAGAAAATGAAAAATAGTATGCTTTGATCTGCATTCAAACTCTCCTAGTTTTTCTATGGAGATGTATAGAGTTTTTCGTCATGAGTCATGTGGAATTGTCTTAGATATTAATCTAAGTCATTCACATTTGATCATATGATGGTATTGCTGTTGCTGTGGGCAGTTTTCTCTTGGTTCTGCTCACTTCATTTTGCATCAGTTCATTTAGGTTTTTCTGAAATCTGCTCTTTGTTTCTCATAGTACAGTGATTTTCCATCACAGTCATATACCACAACTTGTTCGGGCATTCCCATTTGATGGGCATCTCCTCAATTTCTTTGCCACAACAAAAAGAGCAACTATAAATACTTTAGTACAAATGTTTCCTCTCCCCCTGTTTTTGATTGCTTTGGGATAAAATCTTAGTAGTTATTTTATCCTCTTTCACTTTCTATTTCTCTCTTCTCCCTCTTTAAGAGTTTGTTTTCTGACTAATTCTTCCCTTGGTACTTAGAACCTTACTTTGGAGTTGGGTTCTTTGAGTGGAGGGGTGCTCCTGGCATGAGCTTCGGCCTTTTATGCCTTACCCGTTTTCTCAGTTTTAGCTTAGAGTCTATACACTTTCAATGAGCAGGAACGTGATTCACGACAAGGTCTGTTGGTAGAACTCCTGAGCTGAGCTTTTCATTGACCCAGGTTTGGTCTGTGGGCTTGTTTCTGCTTGGGAGTTTGAGTAGCCTAATGGACTCAGCCCTTATTGTTCTGCTGGGAGTTGTTGCAGATTCGTAGAAATGGAAGGGCCAGCTTTTGTTTGGTTTGGAAATCCTGCCCTGGTTATCCCACTGAAAGCTTCTGACCTGGGTTGCTGGCTAGAATGAGATTCCTGTCCTGCTCCTGAGATCAAAGTGGGTGTTTTGCTTTGGAACATGTTTCCTGCTCACAACGTGTATTTGACTTCTCCTCTCCCCATGTCTGTTATGCCGAACATGGTACATGGCTCTGCCGGCCTCTATCACTGGTCCCTACACCTTGTAGAGATGTCCTGGGATCTCTTCCCACTTTGTTACTTCCTGACCCAGGCTTGTCTCTCCTTCAGTACCCGCACGCTGCAATGATTCCTGCCCACATCTCATTCCCAGTATTTGAAATACTTTTTAATTCCTTAAGCTGCCTGGAGTGGAAAATGATTCTGACTTTCTCCAGATCTTTGGAAAAGATGTGAGGAGATAGGTGGTACTGCTTCCTCTGTCCTTCCTTCTCCATTAGGTCTCTAAAGTGTCATAGTTATAAAAAATTGTTATAAACCCCCCTAAGTATATTTTTCCCAAGTGGTTAAGCAAAACTTCTTTAAAGAGTGATTTCAATGAGTGACACATGTTGCTTTGTACTTTTATAATTTACTATTTGTTAGCAAAAAGGAAGGTTATGAACTTTAATTTTAATAATTCATACCAATGCTATTTCTTGTATCTGACTTGAGTTTTGTTACTCTTTAGTGTTGCCTTCATTGTGTTTATTGTCATTTTTCTTTCCCTCTGGTTCTCTCAGTACTATTTTATTTGGTAATTTCATCAACTTTCATTGATTCAATTCTATGCTGATAAATTTGTAAATCTACTTAGGTAATGTTTCTGGAGCTCTCAGCAGAATAATTGCCACAAGAATAGTCAGGGATAAAATCCAGTCTTTATTGTCTTCTTCACACTCTGTCTCCTTCCCCTGGGGCTTGGGCTAGCTTTCTGGGGGATAGGCCTTGGTTTCAGTGGAGAAATGCAGGAGGCAGGAGAGCCACCATGAGGTTGATCAAAGATGGAATCTCTCTCATTTCAGTGGAGAAGTGAAGGAAACAGGAGAGCCACCATGAAGGTCGTTATCTTCCAGTCTCTATTCCTCCCAGATCTCTTACTCTTATATACTCTATTATAAGTACATCATCTGTAGAACTATTATATCACCATGCTAAGTACTAAGTATATGTAAACTAGATAACCATTGTGTTATCAATTCCACTGAGTTAAGACCTTGTTGTAGGATTAAATCAATCATACTGAACCTTAAGTATATTTCTCCCAAGTTCCTTCCCTTTACATCTCCTGCTTTCTTTTATTTTAGAACATAGGTGGTCACGCCCTCCCTGACTTCTCTGGAAATGGGGCAAAAACACCAAAGAGAAATGAAAAATCAAACCAAATTTTGTTAGTGGGTTTCTGAAGGGTCTCACTTGAAACAGGTATACACAAATCCACAAATAGGAAGTATTACACAAGCACATAGTAATATAACAGACTAGTAGTGATGTAACAAACAACATGAATCAACATGAGGAATCATACATGTCCATAAGTCCTAGAAGTAGTCCAGAACAAATCTATTGTCCATTACTTCATGTGTCAGGGAATCCCATGATTCCTGCAGATTTTGAAGTCTTGCAACAGTCTCATCAATAATTTTTCATCTCAGGGAATATGATGATTCCTGTGGGTTTTGAAGTTCTGTAACATCTCATTATCAGCTATGCTCTTTCAGTGTCAGATGTTTATTGGGTCTTCTCATTTGTTTCTGTCTCACGCTGATGGACAAGGTGAATATGGCTCATTGACACCCACCTAATTCCTTCTCCATTAGTAGAGATACAAGCAAACCCTCTCCCCCAAGCAGTCAACCTATCTGGTCCCTTCTAATCACCACTTTCTGGATCTCTCCTCATCATCTGGCGATTATTTTGGAGCTGCTCACGCTGGACACTCCTTTCTGTTGGGTTATAAAATCTGTATTCTTCCTAATTGTAATCCCTTTTTCCCATCTGATTGCTTCTCTGCTGATTGATCGTGTCTTAATATTGAACTTCTAAAGACTCTCTGGGTGTAACCTCAGCTGCTATCATGCCCCACCTGTTTTTTTTTGGGGGGGGTTTGGGGGGGTGGGGAGGGCCGCTTCTCATTTCCTTGTCAATCTACATTCTGACGCCCAATGGAAGCCTCTATTGCATTTTGGACATGGGGTTTTGGGTCTTGTTTTCCCACCCTGTTTTCTCACTCTGTCTCTATGCCAACTATAGTTGTCTTATAGTTTCCTTCACAGTCTGTCTCCTTCATCTGGGGACAGGCTAGTTTTCTGGGGGACCTTCAGATGGGCCTTGGTTTCAGTGGAGAAGTGAAGGAGACAGGAAACCTACCACAAGGATCTTTATCTTCCAGTCTGTCTTCCTCCCAGATCTCATGTACTCTATTATAAGGACATCATCTGTAGAACTATTACATCACCATGCTAAGAACTAAGTATATGTAAACTAGATAACCATTGTCTTATCAATTCCACAGAATTAAAACATTGTTATAGGATTAAATCAATCATACTGAGCCTTAAGTATATTTCTCCTAAGTTCCTGCCCTTTATACACTTATCCATTCCTCACCCTTCTGCTGACCTCCATTGTCATATCTCTCTGCCTATTGGGCATCTCTTAACTGGATGACCTGTAAACATCTCAAACTTGGTATGTTCAAAACTAAATTCATCTTTTCTCAAACCCCCTTCCACAACCTCTAGAACTTACCCAGGCTCACAACCTAGAGTCATCCTCTTTTTTTATTATTATTAAAGCTTTTTTGTTTTCAAAATATATGCATGGATAATTTTTCAACATTGCCCTTGCAAAGCCTTGTGTTTCAATCCCCTCCTTCCTCCTACTCTCTCCCCTAGATGGCAAGTAATCTAATATATGTTAAATGTGATCAAAGATAATGTTAAAGTAAAATAAATCCAATATACATATACATATACAATTATCTTGCTGCACAAGAAAAACAAAAAGTAAAAAAAAGGAAGAAAATGAAATGTAAGCAAACAACAAAAAGAGTAAAAATACTACATTGTGATCCACCTTTAGTTTCCACAGTCCTCTCTCTCAGTGTAGATGGTTCTTTCCATCACAAGATCATTGTAACTGCTCTGAATCATCTCACTGTTGAAGACAGCCATGTCCATCAGAATTGATCATAGTATAATCTTGCTGTTGCCATTGTAAATAAAGATCATCTATTTGGCTCTGCTCACTTCATTCAGCAGCAGTTTGTGTAAGTCTCCACACCTTTCTGAAATCATCCTGCTGATCATTTCTTATAGAACAATAACATTCCATAACATTCATATACCATAATTTACTCAGCCATTCTCCAACTGATGAGCATCTACTCAAATTTCCAGTTTCTTGTAGGGTCACCTTCACAACATCTTTTCTTCTTTTTTTAAAAATTCAAATCTTTTTTTTCTGTTTAATTTTTTTATTTAAGCTTTTTGTTTTCAAAACACATGCATAAATAATTTTCAACATTCACCCTTGCAAAACCTTGTGTTCCCCATTTTTTCTCTCTCCCTTTCCCTCACCTCTTCCCTTAGATGGCAAGTAATCTAATATATGTTAAAACATGTGCAGGTCTTCTATACATATTTCCACAATTATCATCTTGCACAAGAAAAATCAGATCAAAAAGGAAAAAAATGAGAAAGAAAACAAAATGCAAACAACAACAAAAAGAGTGAAAATGCTATGTTGTGATCTACACTTAGTCCCCACAGTCTCTCTGTAAGCACAGATGGCTCTCTCCATCACAAGACCATTGGAACTGGCCTGAATCACCTCTTTCACATCTTTGCTACACACTTTTTTCTCTCTCCTGCGACACTGCCACCAGCCTGGCATTGGTCCTAATCACCCCTCTGCCCTGCTGCATTGGTTGGTGTGTCTTTCCTCCCATTTATCCTCCCCTGAGTTGCCTAAGCAATCTTCCAAAAGCACAAGCCTAACCATATATACCCAGCCCTGACTCTTACAGCCCCCCCAGATAAAGTGTCAGTGACTTCATGCCATCCCAAGTCTGTAACCCTGTCTTCCCCATTTCTTAGACCTTTCCTGTTCCTGACTCTCCTCTAGCTATGTATGTACTCTGGTCCAGGGACTCGAGACTCCTTGCTGTGCTTTGAACAAAGTAGTAGTAGTGCTTCTCCTGGCTTGCTGTCACACCTGAAATGTTCTCTACTTATCTCCACCTCCTTGTTTCCCTAGGTACCTTCTACAAGAAGTCTTTCCCAAGCCCATTTAATTCTAGTATCTTACAAGGCTGTGTTGATTATTTCCAATTTATCTGGTATATAATTGCTTGTATTGCATGTTGTTTCCCCCATTAGATTGTGAGCTTGTTTAGCTTTTTACCTTTCTTGTTTTTACCTTTCTTTGTGTCTTCAGGAATTACCCTGGCAAATAAAATATTTAATATATGTTCATTGCTTAGCTAACTGGATCTATGTCATTGAACAAAAAGTCTTTTCATATTTGAAAACCTTTCAAGTTATCCTCCTGTATTTCTACTACCATTATCTTGGTATCTAGATCATTATTCATTCCCACTGACCTGAATTAAGCTCTTAGATCTTTGTATTACTTCCAGATTATTTTTTCTCATGCATGTAATTTTTTGTTCAGAATTCCTCACTGCATACCAAATAAAATTGAGACTAATTAGATTATCCTTTAAGATTCTCCATCTATCAATGACGCTGTCTTTTCTTTGTTTTCTCCTTTTTGTACATAAGTTCGAGTCAGGTTGAACTTAAGGATTTGTTGTGTACATCCCATGCTGTCCAGCTTCTACATATTGGTTCATGCTCTTTTCTTGCCTGAAATGCCCTTTGTGTTCATAAGACCCAACATAAATACCATTTTTCCCATGCCAATGAGTAATTACACTGCCCTTTTTCCTCCCACCTTAATCCTCATAAAGTATTTAGTTTATATCTCTTTATACCTTGGACTGCGAATTCTATAAGAAAAGGAACCACATTTCTACTATTTTCATTTTCTTACTATCTAACATGATGCTTATAGTGTCATAAGTACTTAATGTATGCTGAAATTGAATTCAGTATTGATTTGAGGCAAAATATGTATATGGTTTATTTTGCATATTTTTTTGAAGTATTTTAGCATTGTGGTGATGTTTGGATTTTTTTTTTTTTCATCTAAGACTTTGAAACAATTTAAATTCCTCTTGGTAATTTTGCTTCTAGTTTTTTTATTATTCTTTTCTCAGTCATTTTGCTTATAATTATGAGATGTGTGACTCTATTCTGCCTTGAAACTTAAATGAGGAAAATTTTAGTTAAAAGTATTTTTTCCATCCATCTAATCTGAAACAGTGGAAGGATTGGAAATATCCATATTTTCCTAGGAACATATAATAAGCATTTTTCTCATAAATATGGGTTCACTCATAATGCTTAGTGATCTTGGAAAGGACCTAATATAATTGAATTAAGGCAATGCTTATTTTGTGAATTGAATAGAAAAGTATATATATACAGAGATCAAAATATATGTTTTAGAATATTTTGTTCATTTGAACGTCCTTTTTGAATGTTATCTTCTAAAAGAAGACATAAAAGGAGAAGGGGGAAAAAGAGGAAAGAAAGGAGAGAACAGAAACATGTCTTGTTGGATGAGTTAATTGATTATTACAAAATTCAATCTAAACTGCTAAGGCCTGCTTATGCAGGCGAGGGAAAGGTATATTTGGAAATAAATGTAATTAAAAAATAAAAAATAGCAAATAAAACCAAAACAGTGGGCCTTATTGTAGTAGTAACAACTAGAATTTAATACAGTATAAATACAGTCTAAGAGCTCAAGTAATAATATATTTATGTCATTTTAATGCTTACGTTGCAATATATATATATATATATATATATATATATATATATAAAATCTCATTTAATCCCTGTAACAACACTGACAGTGACCTTTCCCTGTTTTTTTTCTTTTTTAATGATTTTATTTCTTTTTTCTTATTTTGTTATCAGTAGATACAAAGAACAGCAAAAAAGATCATTTACTTTGCCACAAATTTTTCAGAAATTAGTTTTGTAAAGTTAGGGAAAGGGGATGCATGTAACTTTTATAATCTGCTAAAATATAAGATTTTTTTTGTTATGTAGCTTTTTTTTTTGGTGATGTCTATCAAAATATGAGATCTTAACAGAATATTATTTGGAATATATGGAGGGAGTAGGCTACAGTGGAGAGTGTATTGGATAGGAGAACCTGAGTTCAAAATTTGAATTTAGAGAAACCATTTAACTTTTATATCTCAGTTTCCTCATTTGTAAAATGAGAAAATTAGACTAGATGGTATTTGAGAGGTCTATTTCAGCCCTAAATCTATGATTCTATAACACAAGCTCCCTTCCAACTCTAAATCTGTGATCTTGATCTCTTAACTTTTCTAAAGTGAATTGTCTAGAAGTTCAAAGACAAGGAAGGATGGTGTTTCAGTTAAATCTGCTTTACAATTAGCTTTCTCACCTACAATGCTGCCTCAGTGACCTTTCTCACAAATCTGCTTTTCTATCATCCAGAATTCTGGTAATATTTTCACAATATTAGCCTGTTAGCTTTCCTCCAACAAAAATTTAAACCAAAAGCAGTTTAATGAAACTAATCAACACATTGTGTCTGACAGCACAAGGAACACTCACGATTCCTTTTATTGATATTTATAGTAAAGGAGGTATATTTTCTCATCTCTTCTCTGGGACTTGGTCATTATAATTATATAGTATCCAGTTTCATTTTGTTTTTTTTTATTCTTTCCATTTATATTTTTGTGGTTATTTTTGCATAGTTTATTTTCCTAGTTCTGCTTACTTCATCACATTAGTTCATATATGTCTTATTGTCGTCATGTTTAAATTATATATGTCTAAATTTTTCATGTGTGCCATTTTTAGGGTACAATAATAGTCTATTCATCTTAATTTGCTTAACTACCCCTTTATCATTGAGCTTATACTTTATTTTTAGTTTTTTGCCTCCATAAAAAAATGTAATTATGTATGTTTTTCTATGAAGATCTATTTTTTGTTCTTGAGAACAAACTATGGTATGATTTGAGCCAATACTTCCCCACTTTTTTAATGAAATTCATTTTTTAATAGGAAAAAATTTTGCATACCTCCTACAGAAACAGAGTTGTATTCCTAGCATCCATTGTTTGAGAAAATATCTAATTGACAGGGATGCAGCATGACACAGTAGATAGGGACTTGAACTTGAGTAAGGAAGACCTTGGTCTTATCTTCCTCAATTGCATGCTGATTGTGAAACTTAATTTTTTCCATTTAGAAAGAATAATTCAGGAAAGTATTACATGATAGAATATTTCCTCTAAGGCTTTTAGTTTTGTTTACTTATTTCTTTGTCCTTAAGTTGTAGTAACAACAGTATTTGTTCTTTGGGATTAAAAAAAAAATGTAATTATAGTAATTCAACTTGGTTATTTTCAGAGTTATGTTCAAGGACCATTATACTTATGCTTTATTTTGATATTTATTTTATTTTCAATAGTCTTGAGATGCAAAGGAAAAATGCTTGTTTTGACTTTACATAAATAAGTTAGGTGTTTGTAGCTTCCATAAAAATCATATCCACTATAGGAGATTTGGGGGACGAGGGAAGGGGAAGTAATAAAGTGAGCCCATAATCATTGGGATGGGAAAGATCCTATTAAGATCTGATTAATAGACAAGCTGAGACACTAGAGGATGAGTCCTTTACAAGTTTCCTGTTTCCTGCTCTCTGACACCTGGCGGTGAGAATCTGGATAGGCCGTGGTTGGGCTGAGGTAGTCTTTTTTTTTTTTTTTTTTAATTTAAATTTTATTTTATTTAATAATAACTTTATATTGACAGAACCCATGCCAGGGTAATTTTTTACAACATTATCCCTTGCACTCGCTTATGTTTCGTTTTTTTCCCTCCCTCCCTCCACCCCCCCCCTCAAGATGGCAAGCAGTCCTATATATGTTAAGTATGTTGCAGTATATCCTAGATATGATACATATTTGCAGAACCGAACAGTTCTCCTGTTGCACAGGGAGAACTGGTTTCAGAAGGTAAAAATAACTCGAGAAGAAAATCAAAAAATGCAAAAAGTTCACATTCGTTTCCCAGTGTTCCTTCTCTGGGTGTAGCTGTCTCTGTCCATCATTTATCCATTGAAACTCAGTTAGGTCTCTTTGTCAGAGAAATCCACTTCCATCAGAATACATCCTCATACAATATCGTTGTCGAAGTGTATAATGATCTCCTGGTTCTGCTCATTTCACTTAGCATCAGTTCATGTAAGTCTCTCCAAGCCTCTCTGTATTCATCCTGCTGGTCATTTCTTACAGAACAATAATATTCCATAACATTCATACCACAATTTACCCAGCCATTCTCCAATTAATGGACATCCATTCATTTTCCAGTTTCTAGCCGGGCTGAGGTAGTCTTGGTATGGTTATTGGATATCTCTGATCTCTGGAAAGGTTTGATAAGTAGGATAGTGTTGGGCTAGGATTTTGATTTTGAATTTCCTAATTTATTTTTCAGAATGTATCTACTAAGTTAAAGATGAATTTCCTTGTCATCAGTTAAGATATACAAGTCTGAACTGGTGCTGAGTTCAAATGATGAGGAACCACAAAATCATACAACCTTCATGTACAATTGTAGTGATTGTGTATAGAGTTCAAGTTCTGTTTATATTCCTCTACATCATTTTGTAAAGGTCTTTCAATGTTTCTTTGTATTCTTTTTTATTTATACAGTTGTCCCTTCTATTTCACAGGGACTAGCAGCACAGTGCCTCCTCAATCTGGAAAATCTGTATAAAATATTTTGGTCCTCTCTTTACACCAGAGAAGAAGTCTGAATATAGTTAGATATGAAGGACAGTTAGAAGACAGCATAATTTTGCTATAATTTGGAATTTATGTAATTTTTTTAAATAGTGTAAAATGATATGAAATGAAGATTGTTTCATATAGTTTACTTTTGTGTTCTATATATGTGGAAATACTAATTTTTAAACTTTTTAAAGTAGAGAATAAACAATTTAATTTAAAAATAAATCGTCTTTAAATTAGCATGGCTGACCTGAAAATCAAGATAACCTATTTTCAAGTCCTTCTTCTGACAATATACTGAATCTGTGACTGTGAACAAGTCATTACACTTCTCAATGCCCTTGGCAATACTTACAATAAGTTCTAGAACAGTTGCATTGTTATAGTTTTCTCACTGGGAGATAAATCTGTCACTTCTGGGAAATCTCAGGTTCTAATGCCAACCCAAGTTAATCTCCCCTCCCCAAAAAATGACAAAACAAAACAAGGAAGATTATGGTTATATAACTTTGCATATGTAATTAATAAAGCCTGATTTTATTGAAAGTTTGTCATTGCATGTTAACTTTTCAGTTAGCCAAAGTGCCCCTCCTCGTTTTTAGCAAGATTATATTTTGGTCTTTTTAAGGAAGCACAATCATTAACTATAATTTGTCAGTACCATATTAACAAGAGAATAGATTTTTAAATTTAAAAAAATCACCTATTTTTATTCATTTTTTGTTATTCTACCACAAATTGATTATTATAAAGTATTTGCTTCACATTTTTTTTTGTTTTTCTTATGTTCACATTTCTTCTCAAATTGGACATAAATAAAAGTATGGTTTGATTTATATATATTTTAGATTTGTGGTATACAATAGCATATTTTCAAAACCCAGTAATATCTGGAAGACTTCTTGAGGGAATCGTCCTTTTTTATTTATTTAGAGATGTACAAGATATCTACTACGGTAGTAACTAACACTTTTGGCAAACATATTTGTTTTATGCTCTACTTGACATTATCAAAGGGTGGTTGAAGGGTTCTCTTTATAGTTGTGTTTATCTTACTGTGTTTTATCTTATATAAAATTTTTTTATTATAACTTTTTATTGATAAGAGCCCATGCCTGGGTAATTTTTGCAACATTGTTCCTTGCACTCACTTCTGTTCCAACTTTTCCCTTCCCTCCCTCCATCTCCTCCCCTAGATGGCAAGCAGTCTTATACATGTTAAACATATTAAAGTATATCTTAGATACAATATATGTGTGTGGATCCATACAGTTCTCTTGTTGCACAAGAAAAATTGGATTCTGAAGGTAAAAATAACCTGGGAAGAAAAACAAAAATGCAAGCAGTCCACATTCATTTCCCAATGTTCCTTCTCTGGGTGTAGCTGATTCTGTCCATCATTGATCGATTGGAACTGAGTTAGATCTTCTCTTTGTCAAAGATATCCACTTCCATCAGAATGCATTGTTATACAGTATCGTTGTTGAAATGTGTAATGATCTCCTGGTTCTGCTCATATCACTCAGCATCAGTTCATGTAAGTCTCTCCAAGTCTCTCTGTATTCTTCCTTCTGGTCATTTCTTACAGAACAATAATAGTCCATAACATTCATATATCACAATTTACCCAGCCATTCTCCATTCAACTTCCAGTTTCTAGCCACTACAAAAAGGGCTGCCACAAACATTTTGGCACATACAGGTCCCTTTCCCTTCTTTAATATCTCTTTGGGATATATATCCTATATAATCTTAACATAGTCTTGAAGGAAATCTTTAAGGTTTTACTTTGTTCATTTTTTAAAATACCATTTATTTCACTTTCAGGTACCTCCCTCTTCTCTCTCAACTCCTCTCTCCACATTCTCCCTGAATATTGAACCCAACAATCCTCTGTTATTTAAAAAAAAAGTGGGCAACAGATTTATTAATCAAATCTAAAAGAAATATACTTTCCCTCTGAAATGAGGGAGATCGCCTTCATTATTTGTTTTTGGGATCCAAAATAAGAAATTTGTATTATTCAGATTCTTGACATCCTCTAATGCTCATTTTATTTACTTTATTCTAACTGTTTTGTGTCTTCTGGTTTTATTTCTTTGACTCTGCATCAGTTTATAGAAATCTTATATTTCTCTGTCACCTTCTACTGCACAATAATCCATTTTCCACCTGCAATAGTTTGTTCATCTATTCTCCAAATGAAGAATGCATCAAATGTGTTAATAAGGCTATGTATTCCTTATCTCTTTTAGTTCAATTCTGTGACCAGAAAGATGTGATCTGTCAGAGTGTTCCGCCTATTCTTTTTCCATTTTTTCATTGAGCTTGTCCTCAATTCACATATAGATAATTTTTGTAAAGATTTTATTAAGATAAAAATTAATTTTATGGGGAGGGTAGAGCCAAGATGGCAGAGTAGAGGCAGAAATCTAACTGAATTCTCTGTGTTCCCCTTTAAACAACTTTAAAATAATGTCTCAGATTGACTTCCAGATTGGCAGAGTCAATCAGTTTGAAGTGAGACATTTTTCCAGCCCAAAATAACTTAGAAGATTGGCAAGAGAGATCTGTGACATTAGGGAAACACTAGCCTAATTAACAAGTGGCAGTGATAGCAAAATTAGCCAAATTGTGGGGGGAGGGAGGAACCCTCTATGGAAGTTCACTGAAGATAATAATTATTTAAAAATTAAAATTGGATATGTGGAAGCTGAGGAATATGAGATACCAAGAAACAACAAAAACAAAGATAAAAGAATAAAAAAATAGAAGAAAATGTAAAGTATCTCATAAAAAAACAATCTGGAAAATAGATCAAGGAGAGATCATTTAAGAATTATTCAGCTACCTAAAATCCATAAGCAAAAAAAGAGGTTAGACATTACATTTCAAGAAATTAGCAGTGAAAACTCATTGATATCCTACAAGCAGAAGGAAAAAGGGAAATTATCTGGAAGAGACTATTCATCACATCCTGAAAGACATCCCAAGATGAAAATTCTCAGAAATAGCCAAATTTCAGAGCTTCCAGATAAGGAGAAAATGTTGCAAGCAGCCAGAAAAAACAACAACAACATCATTTAGATATTATGCAGCCACAGTCAGAGTCCCATAGATGCTTTAGAAAATTCCATGCTAAAGGAATAAAGAGTTCAGAATATGATATTCAAGAAGGCAAAGAAGCTAGGATTATAATCAAGAATAACCCACCCAGCAAAACTGAGTATAATCCTTCAGGGAAAGAAAGGGATATTTAATGAAATAGAAGACTTTCAAGCATTCCTGATGAAAAGACTAGCACTGAATAGGAAATTTGATATTAAAAATATGAGACTCAAGAAAAGCAAAAAAAGTAAACATGAACCAAAAATCATAAGGGACTTTAATGGTTAAATTGTTTTCATTCCTGTAATGGGAAATAATGCACGCAACTCCTAAGAACTTTATTATTATTAGGACAGTTAGAAGTAGTCTACTTAGATTGAAGTGTGAGTTAATTATGTTGGGATGATCTCAAAAAAAAAAAATGAAAGAGTGAGGGAGAAAGGTAAACTAGGTAAAAGGGAAAGAAAAGGGAAGAATGGAGGAAATTATCTCACATAAAAGAGTTAAGCAGAGATGAGATTTTACAGTGGAGGCGGAAATGGGAGGGGCAGATAGGTAATGCTTAAACCTCACCATCTGAATAGGCTCAAAGAGGGAATAATATATACAGTCAGACTCAGTTGGATATAGAAATAAATCATTTTTACTAAAAAGGAAAGTAAGTGGTATGGGGATATGATTGGAAAAGGGGATAAGATGGAGAATGATAAAAAGCAGAGCAGATTAAGGGAGGCAGTGATCAGAACCAAAGCAGATATTTGAGGAAGGTAAAAAGAGAGGAGGAGAAAGAGGAAAAAAATAGAAATACACAATAATCATGTGGATGTGAGTGGGATGAAATTAACCATAAAACAGAAGCAGATAGTAGAGAATTAGAATCCCACAATAGCTGTTTGCAGGCAGCACACTTGAAACAGGAACATACATACACAAAATTTAAAAGTTGTTTCAGCTGAGGTTAAAAAATAAAAGGGGTGTGTGTGTGTGTGTGTGTGTGTGTGTGTGCGCGCGCTTGCACAGGAGCAGTCATGATCTTGGACAAAAAAAAAAAAATAGACCTAAAAGAGATTATTAAATTGACTATATTTTGCTAAAAACATAACAAAGATAACAAAGTATTATCATTCTAAATGGCAGAGCATCCATATTCTTAAAAAAATATTAAGGGAATTGTAGGAGAAATGGGCAGCAATACTGTATCAGTGGGGTCCACAATTTTGCCCTCTATATATCTATAGCTATATCTAATTATTAAATCAATAAGAAAGTAGACCTCTGGAGAAAATTGAATGGAAATAGAAAGGAATATGCTGTTTTTTCAGTGATACATGGCATCATCACAAAAATTGTCCATGTGTTAAGGCATAAAAACGTCACAACCAAATACAGAAAGGCAGAAATATTAAATGTGTCCTTTTCATAGGTATGTAAGAAGAATTTTATAGGAATGTACAGGAATTAGATTCCAGAAAGGCCATGAAAGCTTAGATTAAAAATTAACTAAAAACTGAATAATCTGATCCTAAAGAACTAGTGGGTTGAAGAAAAAAAAAAGCATAGAAACAATCAATAATTTTATTAAAGAGAATGACATCAATGAGACAACATACCATATTTGTGGGATTCAGCCAAATAAGTACTTAAGAGAAAATTTCTATCTCTAAACTCTTACATAAGTAAAAAGAGAGAGAGAGCAGATCAATGAGTTGGGTATGCAGTTTAAAAAAAAAAACTAGAAAAAGAACAAATTTTAAATCCCCATTTGAATGCCAAAATAAAAATCCTGAAAAATTAATGGAGAAATTAATAAAATTAAAAGTAAAAACATGCAATAAAAAAACGAGGGAGTTGGTTTTATAGGTGGGAAGAAAACCAATAAAATAGATAAGCCATTGATTAATTTGATTTTTAAAAAATTAGTTTTTCCCGAATTTCCAATATCAAAAAAAATTAATGAATGTACTACCAATGAAGATGAAATTGAAGCAATTAAGAGCTGTTTTGCCCAATTATATGCCAATAAATCTGACAATTTAAGTGAAACAAATGCATATTTTCAAAAATACAAATTTCCTAGAAGAGAAAGTAGAATATACAGCGATACTTTGGTATTCGTTAATTGATTCCAGAAAGCATGATGAGTGGCAAAATAGCAAGTACTGAGCAAATTTTTCCCATGAGAAGTACATCTCCAGTCCACAGCATCCCTCATCACCTAATACCCCAAAGGGGCAAGTGGAGCTTCCAGCTGCAAAGAAAGAACACAGCCCCATTCAGCCTGGCTCTTCTTTTTTTATCCCAGCTCACTTTTTGAGAGAAAGCACCCCCTTTATTACCCCACCCCCATGCCAGAGGGTCCTAGATATGGAGGTGGAAGTTGTAGTCCCGCACCCTCCGTGGCTCAGGGTTAGGATTACAGCAGTATATCACATAAATCATAAATGACCAGGTAGGTTTTATACCAAGAATGCAAGACTGGTTCAGTATTAAAAAATATATACTTTTAGAAGATTTTAGAAGATAATAATGATGTTCATGTAGAAAATCTCAGAATCAACTAAAAAACTACTTAAAATAATTAATAGCTTTAGCAGAGTTGTAGGATACAAAATAAGCTCACATAAATTATCAGCATTTTTATAATATTACCAACAAAGTCCATCAGCAAGAGATAGAGAAATTCCATTTAAAATATTTGTACATGATATAAAATACTTGGGAGTCTATCTGCTAGTAACTATATGAATATAACCATATAGCACTTTGCACACAAATCACAACTACAGATTAATTATTCATAGTTGTCATAAAAATGACAGTTCTACCTAAATTAATCTATTTAATACTGCACAAATCAAACTATCAAAAATTATTTTACACAGCTAGAAAAAATAATAGCAAAATTCATCTTGAGAGAACAAAAAGTCAAATATATCAAGGAAATAAGTGGAAAAATCTGAAGGAAGGTGGTTTAGGTAAAACAATCATAGTGGCTAAGAAATAGAATGGTTTATCATTGTAATAGATTAGGTATATGTTACATTATGAGAAAGGGTCATACACAGTAATCTTATATATGATAAATCAAAGAGCCAAGTTTTTGGAAGAAAAATTCATTACTTGATGAAAACTGCTGGAAAACACTAGGGAAAAACATGGCAGAAATAAAGTATAGACAATGATCTCACACTGTATACTAAAATGAAATCAAAATGCGTACATGATTTATACATGGAATAGTTTGTCAGATCTACACATAAGGTAAGAATTTAGGACCAAAGAAGATCATAGAGTATTACAAAATGTAAAATAGATAATTTTAATGATACAAAATTTTGAAAGTTTTGCACAAATTTTAAAAGTCTTCATCAAAACCAATGTAACCAAAGTTAAAGGAAAGCAGAAAACTGAATGGGGGGAAGGTAGGATTTTGCAACAAGTATTCCTGATAAAGGCCTCATTTCTCAAATATATAGAAAAGTGAATACATTTATAAAAATGTAAGTTATTCCACAATGGTTGAAGGATGTGAACAGATAGCTTTTAGGCAAATCACTATTGAGTTGAGAAGTGTATATTAAAACAATTCTTAGGTGCTATCCTATATTATTAGATTAGCGAATATGACAGAAAAGTAAAATGACAAAAATGTTAGAGGGGATGTGAGAAAATTGAAACACTAATGCATTGTTGATGGAGTTGTGAACTGATTTAACCATTCTTGAGAGTAATTTGGAACTATACTGAAAGGATTGTAAAACTGTACATACTTTGATCCAGTATAACCAACCACTAAAAAGTCCATAATCCAGAGATTTAAAAAAAAAAAAAGCAAAAAGACCTATATATACAAAAATATTTACAGAAGCTCTGTTAGAGGTGACAAAGAATGGGAAATTGAGGGGATACTCATTAATTGGGGAATGGCTGAATAATGTGTGTTATATGATTATGATGGAGTATTATTGTGCTCTAAGAAATGATGAACAGGAAAAAACCTGAAAAGATTTACATGAACTGATGTACAATGAAATGAACAAAACCAGGAGAGAAGAACATTGTTTCTAGTAACAGCAAATATTATATGATAAAAAAGTTATCAATGACTTATCTATTCCCAGCAATATAGTGTTCTAAGACAGTTCTAAAGGACTTATGATTTTTAAAAAAAAAATACTACCCATCTCTAGAGAAAGAAATGGTGGCTCCTCGAATGCAGATTGAAGCATAATTTTATTTTTCTTAGTTGTGTGTGTGTGTGTGTGTGTGTGTGTGTGTGTGTGTGTGTGTGTGTGTGGATATGTGCTCTTTTTTTTTGCAATATGATTAATATGGAAGTATGTTTTGTCTAATTACACATGTATAATCTTAAAGTGCTTGTCATCTGAAAGGGAGGAAGGTAAGAGCTGGAGGGAATTTGGAACTCAAAAATTATATTTAAAAGAATGTTTAAAATTGTTTTCACATATAATTGGGGAAAAATAAAATACCTCATTGTTGAAAAGTGCCATGCCCATCAGAATTGCCTAGGGGCAGAGTGATTTTTCCAAGGTCACTTAGTACATATCAAGCAAATAATTGAATAACAGTAGATTAATTTTTAAAGTTATCTAATACTGAGAATTTTTATTTCACTTTGCTGTGGTTGAAAAATAAAGGATTTTGTGAAATGAAAAAAGTAGAATATTAGAGTGTTTTTAACTATTTAGCTGAATTATGCATAATTTTATTTAAACTCTTTAAGATATTTGCTTCCTAAAACATTTTTTTTTGTTCAGGCATCTTACTGGATTGTAAAAATCAATATTTATATGTTATATTGCTATTATATAATGAACATTTTAGTGATTAATAACTTTGAGACAGTGTGAGGTTGTCTTTTTTTCAAAAATAACCTGTTTTTCAACTCCCATTATTAAGTTCACTGGAAAAGCAGGATATTGATAGTTGTTAGGTACATAAGTTAAACATAAAAAGGGTAAGTAGCATGATAAATAAATTAGAGGAGCCAGAAAAGTATTAATTGTTACTCTGTTAATGGGGAAAAGTTCATGACCAAATAAGAAACAGATCACAGAATGTAAAGGAGACAGTGTTGTTGCATAAAATGAAAAGGTTTTACACAAATAAATGCAACTAAAAATAGAAGAGAAATAGATAAAGGCAGGGGTAAATTTCTCTAATAAAGGACTCATTTCTTTTATTAATGACTTAGTATTTTATTTTTCCCTTAGTTACATGTAAAATCAGTTTTTTTAATATTTGTTATTACTTTTAAGTTCCAGATTCTTTCCCTTCCTCCCTCCCATCTCACCTTATTGAAAAGGCATATAATCAATAACTTGTATTGATCATGCAAAAGATTTCCATAATAATCATATTGTGAAAAAAACATAAGACCAAAAAATAAATTAAAAATAACTTCAAGAGAAATAAAGAAAAAAAAAAAAGCTGTGCTTCAATCTCTGTTTAGACACCATTGATTCTTTTTTGGGGGCATGGATAGATTTTTTCATAATTCCTTCAGAGGTGTCTTGGGTCATTGTATTGCTGAATGATATAGGTCATTCACAGCTGATTATCTTCTAACATTGCTGTTACTTTGTACATAGTACATTTCATTTTGCTTATGTAAATCTTTCCAGGTTTTTCTGAGGACATCCTGCTCATCATTTCTTATAGCATAATAGTATTTCATCATAATCATATGAATGGACTCATTTCTAAAACATATGGGGAACTAAGTCAAATTTATGAGAATAAGAGCTGTTATCTAACTGATAAATGTCGAATAAACAGTTTTCAAAGAAAGGATCCAGGCTTTCAATAGCCATGTGGAATAATGCACTGAATTTTTGAATAATAATATTATTTAATAATAATAATATAATAATAATTTTTGAATAATTCAAGAAATGCACATTAAAACAACCTTGAAGTTCTACTCACAAACTATCAGATTGGCAAAGTTGGCAAGAAACAAAAAAGAAAAATGACATTCTAGGTGGGCTATATAAGAAAGCACATATGTTAATGTACTGCTTGTGGAGCTATGAACTTGTCTAGCTATTTTGAAGTTATTTGGATGTAAGTCCAAAAGCTATTAAATAGTCCATATCTTTTGAAGTAGTATTATTACTACCCCCAAACAAATCAGAGGAAGAATCAAAGGACCCATTATGTCCAAAAATATAGTAGCTATTTTTGCAGTAGCAAAGAATTGGAAACTGAAGAAATACCTATCAGTTGGGGAATTGACTGAACCAATTACAGTGTATGGATGTGATGGAATACTTTTTTCTTTAAGAAATGATGAAGGTAATTATTTCAGAGAAACCTGAGAAGACTTGACTAAAACTGATGGAATACCAGCACTGTCCAATAACATACTGAAAACTGAGTCAGGAAAACCACTTGGGGAGACATTTTTCTTAACAAGTGATTAACTTTCCGAGGAATTTGTGACCTCATACATTTGAAAAATAACTTCTATCGTACAGCTAACTCTTTTAGAGTTAAAAGAGGCATTTTGTATTTTATGTCTTGTAAATTGTAAAGCCATGTTCATTTATGTGTATTTAATTTTTTGTTGCTTTGGAGCTAATATTATTTTGATATATCCCTGGTGGAGTATTAGGAAACTTTTTGTAGCTTTGCTTATTTTGTCTTTTTAAAAATTTAAGAAAAATTTGAAAGTTAGCCCAAATTTAATTTTAAGTAAAAAATAAGAAATGCTTTATGTTCATTATTTTGAGAAATATAAGGGAATATTGAGATGAATGATTTATATATATTTGAAAATTAATGAATAATACAAAGCAAATACATATGTGTCATATGACTGTTAGAGACATGATTGATTTAAAAAAATAAAATACTGCTCTTAGCTATTAAGCTTCACATAAGAAGTGATATTTGAATTGGATTTTAAAGGAACAATTTTTGTAGATCAAAACATGTCACTTGATAATTTTTTTTCTCTTCATATTTCTCAATTCTTAATTTTTGCAGAAAAGCAAAATCCAGGTTTTTTGTTTCCAAATTCCAATTCTACACATGGGGGTAGAAATTTGCCTGTCAGTTATATAGTAAAATAACTACTCCCTGCTTTATGATTTAGCAAAGTTGTCTATAATTTCTTTAAACCTGATGACTTTCATTATTGAATTGAATGTATATTTCCAAAAAACTTAGCTGAAAACTTTTGGGGTGAAAAATATAAAGATGTTAGATAAGGCAGTGTCATTCTTTCTCATTGCTTTGGAATTTAGTAATCCTTGTAAAATTTGTAAGTACATTTAAAATGGATTCCAGTAGAATTAAATTGTGATATATTTTGTCACTAGAAACAATCACTTAATATATATTACACATTAGTTTGAAAAATCTTTTAAGTTCAAGTCTTTAAGGATTTAAAAACGAAATAGTTCTTGTCATATCATTTCTGATTCAAAATTCTGGGAAATAAATGTTCTTGAAATGAGGGGATAAGATTAAAATGTTTTTAGTAAAAGGCCCCTTTCATGTGTGTAATCTGGAGTTTTAAAAATGTTATGTCAGTTTTCTCACTTTGTAGGAAAAACTTTTTAAATCTGTTTTATACCTTTTAAAATAAAATGATATGCCATACTTAATCTAGGGCATATCACTTGCACATACTACTTAAAAGATTTTTAGCATTCATTTGGCAAATGAAAACTTTAAAACTTTTTATTCTTACAGTAATGGAGTGGGGTGAAGATATTAAAGCAATTTCTGAAGATGAAGCTGTGATGTTGGTGAACCATCAAGCAACAGGAGATGTATGTACATTAATGATGTGCCTACAGGACAAAGGAATGGTAGGTTTATCTCTAGGTTACAAAAGTCTAATTGGAAAATATAAACACAACTTAATTTGCTACATTATAAATGATGAGAGCCTGTTCTTCCCTCTCTCTTTTTTTTTTTTTAATTAAAGGGTAAGATAATTAAAGGGATAAAGGAATTACTATATTTCAAACATGTGACAAGAATTTATCATCAAAGGAATTATTGCTAGTGAGGGGAAAGTTAAAGTAGTTTTGTGTATCACTATATACCCTGTAAGAGAACATCAGTCAATAAATAGAAATAGCTACTAAAAACAAATTACTTTATTAGGTGCTGTCAGGAAGACAAATGAAATTTCCCTCAAAGGACAAGACATAAACATGAAAAGCTAAATATCATTATGAGTTGAGTAATATGACCACTCTAGATAAAGTGGCCCAAGATATTACAATATAAATCATCATGATTCATATGGACAAGAGTTGTACATACAGAGAGGAATGAAATTATTATCAGCTAGATTGGCTTGAAAAGGTTTCAAAGAAGAGGATTTTGAGTGATGGGTGGAATTGGGTTATGTAGAATGGAATTGGAGGAAGAGTGGAACGTAGAAGCAGAAGAGCAGAATGAAAGAATGAATCTGTTGTGTTCCAATAGGAATAAGTAGGCCTGTCTAATTGGAATCAAGATTATATGTTGACAAGGTGTAGCAAATGAAATGGAAGAAGTAGGGGGGCAAGATTATAGAAACCCTCAGTTGTGAGACTGTAGATTTTGGACTTTTTGGTGAAGAAACAGAAAATCATTCAAGCTTTTTGAACAAGAAAGTAACATATTTACGGCTCCATTTTAAGATTAGTCTGATGATTATGTGTCACATAAATAGGCTATAGTTAATTATATATTTATAGGAGATATTGCTAACGGCCTAAACCAGGATGGTTGCAATAAAATGTGAGATAGAAATTAAAAATTAGAAATAGAATATGATAAAATAGAAGTCTTGACTGTGCATCTTGAAATAATAGCAATGATAGCTAACATTTTCATAGTATTTAAATTTTTCATACTTACTAGACTGAGCAAAATGTAGTTATGGACAGTGAAAGGAAATCAAAAGTATACATTTAAAATTTTTGAATTTTGCAGTATGTACTTTTTTTTTCCTGTGATCAAAAAACTCCCTATCTGTTTATCTAGTCCTACAGATTTTTTTCTTAAGCCCTAAATTTGCATTTTCGGCTATATACTAGATATCTCCAAGTAGATATCCTTTGGGTGCCTCAAATTCAACATGGCCCAAACTGGATTTGGCTTCAGGCAAAAACCTGACTTCCATAGGTTTTTTAGTGATACCATTTTTTCAGATAATCAGGTTTAGAATCTTTGCAAACCTTTAGCACAGATAGGGCCTGGCACACAGTAGCCGCTATATAAATGTCATCTTTCATTATTAAATCCAGGTTTTTTTGTTTCCAAATACAGCATTCTTTCCATTGTTTTCTGAAGCATTGATGAATGATTAGATTCAACATTTCTCAATATGTAGTTGTATTTTCATTCTTTTAAAGTGATGAATGTATATGGTATATGTGGCAAGTACAGTTTAGTATATTGGTTTTACCAGAATGCTCAAACTCAACCACTGTAGAGAAGATAGAATTTTGTATAGAAAGATTCAGGCCATTTCTTCTAGATTAATTCTTTTGCCTAGGAGTATTTTCCTATTATGTTTCCATTAAGTTATATCCAACATTGTTATATAAGTTCCTTACAATGTAATTTAACTTGAAAACTGGAAGCATGAATTGCCTTCATCTAAAAAATGTTATTTATGAATATTTGAATGACATTGCAACCCTTATTTCCAAGAATAAGCATATAAACATTTACCAAAGAACAATTATTATACTGAGAAAAATATTTTTTAAATTTTTACTACCCATCTTCATGATCAACAAGTTAGGGTTTGATTTATTTAAAAAAGAAAAACATATAAGATTTTAAACCATGAAACTTAGAATTTTGCTTGCAGTAATTCTTGGAATCCATCTCATTAGTAAATTACTACTTTTAATTTGAAGTGAGAAAATAGATAGTAATTGAGTCCATCATTCACTCTGCTTTAGAAGTTTTGTATCTAATGACATTATTAGATTTTTAATTAAGAAATTGAATTATAGTACAGTTATATAACTTTGAAATCACCAGCAGGACTTGATTGACAGCTCTATAATACTTCATCAAAAAGTGAAGGCAATTAGAGGACTTAGGCCAGAACTTAGTTTAAACAATTTTTAAAATTATAAATGTGCTCCCAAAAAAAGAACAGGATGCCTTTGTTAACAGTTTCAACTGAGGTTTTGCTATGTCAGTCATTGTGTTAAGTGCTGGGGATACAAAAAAAAAAAAAAAGACAAAAAACAGTGGCTGTTCTCAAAGAACTCCAAATCTAACGGAGTAGACAACATGCAAATACTTCCCTATATGCAAGAGTTTTTAATTGTAAAGAGAGTGGTAGTGAGGAGATTCTTGCAACATGAAGGTGGCATGGAAGGGCTTTTTAAAGAAGAGTGTGAGATTTGAGCTGAGCCTTTAAAGGAGACCAGTTCCTTTGTTTTGCCAAGCTATTTATTATAAGCACTCTCGGGAATCTACTTATTTATGTCTGGATTTTTTTGTTTGTCTAAATTATTGGTTAAAAGTAAGGAGGTGATGTTGAGAGACATTTTCTTATTGTATAATATTTTGCTCTATGAAATGCTTCAGGAATAAAAAGTGAAGAAAAAGTTTGTAACTTATCCAGAAGTTTCAGGCATGTTGTTTTGCTAATATTTTCCTTAAGAAACCTCAGGAACACTACTTAACATAAAAACAAATGAAACTCAGTGTTACAGTCCTAGATATAATTGTTTGTGGAAATGGACATGGCATTGAGAAAGAGTAGATGTGCATGAAGCACATCTATGATGGAGGTAAAACCATTTTGAGATCATTGAAAATTAGAAAACTCAAGGTAGCTGAAAGAGATGAAGACAGACAGATTGATGTAGAAGTGAATTTTACCAAACACTTAAACAATTCCAAATATTATATAAATCATTCAAAAAAATAGGAAGAGTTTTTCCAAATTACTTTTATGATGCAAATATGATTTTGGTACCTAAGCCAAATAAACCTAGAAATAAAACTATTGACCAATTTTTCTAATGAAAATTGATGTAAAAATTTTAAATAAAATACCAGTTACAATAATTTATCATAAAGATAATATACTGTGACCAGACTGGATTTGTATCAGGAATTCAGGGTTTGTTCAAGATTAGGAAAACTATGAGTGTAATTGGCCATATCAACAACAAAAACATCAAAAATCTTATAGTTATTTCAATAAGTACAGAAAACAGATTGTGAAAGCACAGCATCCATTTCTATTAAAAACACTGAAAGCATAGAAATAGAGCTTTTCTTAAAATGATGAATGTCTATCCAAAAGCAAGCCCAATCTATATTAATGTAAGCTAAAAAGTCTTTTTAAAAAGTAAGATCGGGGTGAAATAGAGGTGTTCATTATTACCACTGTTACTCAATATTTATTAGAAATTTGCCATAGAAGAAGAAAAGCCCACGTTTCTTTCTTGGGGTATTCCAGGATATCATTCATGATCCAAGGAACCAAAAAAAGCCTTATGCTCAAGTAAACTGGGTTCAGTCCTGGGAGGCATAATCCTAAAGGAGAATTTGTTAGGATTTCTATTTGTTATTTTGTTTATTTGAATATTTTTATTTTATATATTATTATCCTCTTCCTTTGATTATCAGATTTGCCAACATATATTTATATATAGTAGCTGCATGACAATTCTCTGTGAATTCATCTTGTTCAGGCAGCTAGATAACACAGTGGATAAGTTGTTGGACTTATAGTAAGGAAGATAAGTTCAACTCCATCTTAGACTTTTAATTAGCAGTGTGACTCTGGGTAAGTCACTTAATTTCTCTCTGTCTTAATTTCTTCATCTACAAAAATAGGCATAAGAATAGCATCTGTTTTCCAGATTTGTTGAGAGAGAATAAAGTGAGATAATATTTGTAAAACACTTGGCAAACCTTATGGTATTATGAAAATGTTATTAGTATCATTAAAAAAAAAGAGATGAGGAAACCCGAGTGAATAAAATTGAAAACATTATCACCAAAAAAGACAACCAAGACAATATCAGTAACTAACAAACCATGTTCCCACTTTCCCATCTCTACAAAGTTATTCTGAGAATATTCTACATATATATTGAGGACATTCTTAATAAAGTTATGAAAAGGGTGCAGGCAATCTTTTACAAATGATATGCTACAGCAAACACTATTTTATTGCTAAACTAATTATCCAGAAGATAATGTCAAATGAAAGTGGTTAAAGATGTCTCCTAAGCACTTGTTAATATCAGACAAGATTCCTTAGAATATGTTAATAATAAAGATAAATTTTTCAGTCCTTTGATTAATAATATCAAGTGAGGTATAATAAGAGGGAACTATATGTTAATCAAAGATATTTGCAATTTACCTAGAGGATGTTAAGTGCAGAATCTAGATTAAAGAGGACTTCTGTAGATAAAGAGGTCTTTCTGATTCTGCTATTTAGATATGACATTGTGCTGATTTTAAAATTGCAAAATGTCTAATTATACATTTATAATTACTCAAGAGCTCAACCTAATTAAGTAAGAAAATTGTGTGGTTAAAGAATGCTTTATTGTTGAGTCTGTGATATGCAGTTCAGTGAACAAATCACAGAACTGGTCCGTCATTTATCTTGGACAGACAATGGAAAAAGACCAAGAACCATGGGAAAAAATGAACTAAATTTCCTTTTTGAAAGTATATTACACTTTTTTTCCTCAAAAAAAGGCTAAACTTTTTGACAATAGTAGTCTTCAGGTGATTACCAGTCGTGGAATTTCATAATCTCTGAAGCATTAAAATAAAAAAAAAGGCAATGAGAAAACTGGGGGTAGGAGTGGGAGAGCATGAGCAGGCATGATATATTACAAAAAAGAAATTATACAGAAGTGTCATATTGGATATCATCAGAGAAATGTATGACCACAAAAAGATGGTCTAGTAACATGGAGAGTATTGACCAGTGGATGACTCATGTAAAATAGTTACCATTGTGTCTTACCAAGAGAGCATACTAAAGACTCCCAACATGCTGTATGGACCCCTGTGGTGGATTAACAGGAAAAAAGTCACAGAAAACAAGAGCTACTATTCACATTGCTAAGGTCACTGAACCACTGAGGTATCTAAGAAGAAAGTTTTAGTTAAATGTCTTCGCTGTTTTAAAAACATTAAAGCTGAAATTGGGATATGTGTTAAATATTCACTTCCTTTCATTTCCAGACTATCTACTTGTATCTTTATATTTATATGTATGTATGTGTGTGTATATATGTGTATGTGTGTATCTTTTATTTCTTTCCTTGAGTATTTCTTGATAGTTAAGTTCATATTAAAGAAAAAAAACTTTTGTTGGCCAGTAAATTTTTTTGGCTGCTTTTGCAAAACTATCTTTAAAGACCATACTTGAAAAGTACTTAAAAATATCTTTTTAAACCTTGAAAAAAAATTATGATTATGGGATTAACCACCTGAAGCTCTTTTACTTTCTTACTATGACAAAGGAAGAGGAACACTGTAGAAAATGAACTTTCTTGATTGTGGTAGCTAAGTTTTAATGAGCTATTACTTTATCAGTATTCCTCATGAAACAGCTTCAACATGGGTTGTTAACATTTCAGTACAAATCCAAATAACTAAGGGGAATATACCATTTGAAACTGCCTACTTGTGGCCTGAATTTGATAATAAATAAGCAACCTGATGAACCTTGTTTAAAAAAAAATCCTTGTAAATTAGTGTGAGGGCAAAACAGTGTTCAGGGCAGTGAATGGATTTAATAGTAATGGTAGGGAGTAGGAAATTTTTTTTTTATTGTGAGTGAAAGTAGATGGTAACAAAATTTTATACACTGCACTTTACTTAAAGCTAAACCAAGAAGAGCTCATTACCTCATCAGAGAAGATCAATTAGCAAATTCATTAATTAAGTTTGATTTGTATTTTATTTTCAGTTCACTCCTTTGCTTTAAAGTTTTTCATCTTAATAGTGATTAACCCATGTTAGTGATTTATAGTTTAGAATGTCACTCTCTTTCAACAACCAGGAAAGTAATTTTTTTTTTAAAGTAGCACTTCAGGTTGATAACTTAGGACCTTATGGTATTATTTGATTATTCTTGTTAATATGATATATAAATAGAATTCTGTTTCATAAACTTATGCCTGATTTTTGCTTGTTGGACTTTATTCCTTGATGTTTAGTTATAGCACTGACACATTTTATAATATCATAATACTTTGGCAAGATACTGGACACTTAAACATTTCCCTTTATCATTTTAGAAGGAATTTATAAACATAATTTTTTGTTTTAAAATATTGAAGTTTTTAAAAAATAATTTAGCCAAGCATTATTTTAACTGTTGTCATTTTTTTAGAATAGGATATCTTAAAGTCCATAAAATTTGGGAAGTTTTAATTCCAAAGAAACAGTTTCTTGATCATAACAGTATATAACAGCAAGGACCGAGTTTATTTTATTTATAATTAACTAAGAACTGTGCTAAAAATCTATAGAGTTTATGGACCCTAAAACCAGATCTATGCTTAAATCTTTTTTATCTCTAGAACTATCATTACTCTTTTATTCATTCAGTCATTTAACCTGAAGGAAAACCTACTATTTGCCAGGTACTCTGCCAAACACTGAGAACAGAAAGATAAAAACCAGTCCTGCTTTCCAGGAACTTGCACACTATTGGTGAAAATAATATTTATACACAAAACTATATGAAATAATAAAATAGTGGTCAGGGAAGCATGAGCTCAGCTTTGAAGAAAACTAGCGTTTTTTTTTTTTTTAAACAAGGTGGAAGTGAGGAGAGGAGGGAGTGCATTCTAAGGTTGGATGAAATCCTGTACAAATGATGGAATGTCATGTTTGGAGAAATAGCAATGTCCATTTGGCTGTATTGTAGAGTGGGTGAAGGGGAATAATATAAAATAAGCATGGAAAGGTAATTTTGAGACAGCTTGCAAAGGGCTCTAAAAATTTCTTATGGGGATAATCTGAGGCATTTTCCCAAGCTTGAGCCACATTAAGTCAGGTTCCATTTATCCAAGATTTAACTACTTTTCCTTTTCTAAACATTTCAGGTTGTTGCTCAGATGATGTGGTTGATGGATCATATATTTAAGTATACAAACTTTGGTATTGTTTCTCTAATTCATGGAGATTTCTTTATAAGACAGGTAAGTAACAGTATTGTTTTTGTTTTTGTTTTGCTCTGCCTCTGAATTGATCAGTGAATTGAGGTGTACTTATATTAGTGCTAAATATAGCAATTATAGTAAGTGCCCAGTCAGCTTACAAATCTCAGGAAATGTCACTCCAGATTCCCTGTTTCCCAAGATACTTTTAACTTTGGAGTATAAGAAATAACCAATTTATATCTCCCCTTGCAATTCAAGGAGGCAGCCAACATTATTTTCATTTTAGAAGCTCAGATATCAGATATCCCAGGATATGCTATTGGTAAAATGTTTCATTTTCTTTTAAATGGTTGGCTTGAAAAAATAAATGTAATTTATTGTATATAATACTTTATTCAGTAACCTCTGTCTTCTGTAAAAACTGCAGATGAATGAATGGGAGTCTTTACAACAAAAATAGTTGTCTCAAAACTTTGAGACCAGTAAACACACTCCCTTCATTTTTAGGCTTAGAGCATGAGTCAAGAAGCATTTTTTGTGTCTAACATGTGCTTCAGGTGCTTTGCTAGATTCTTGGATTAGGAAGATAAAAATTGTCAGTTTCTTCTTTCAAAGAACTTAAATTATATTATATTTGACTTTATCTTATGTGCAATATTTAACTTTCTGAGTTTTCTTTGTTACTCTTGATTCTGGCTTGCTTTTACATCAGAAAGCAGGAAAAGAAATGACAGGATTTTGGAAGTACTTTGTAAAATTAAGAGTCTAATTTGTACATGAACAGTTGGTGGTTGTTTTTAAGAGTACAGTGGAGACCAACAGTCCCCCAAACCAAGTAGAAAATATAGATAGCTGTGAAAGCAAGTTGCAAACACAGAGGCCACTGGACTAATTTACTATTAAGATAGCAAGTTTGATAATGTGTTGTAAGGAAATCTTTCTTTTGTGAAATCCCAGTGGAAGAAACATTTGACTGAGGTCCTGTGAGTGACTATTTTTCATTATATTCTTTTGCCTGATATCATTCTGGATTAGCTTGGAGTGGAAAATAGTGTACAATTATCTAGACATTTTCCCTATCCAGAATCCTTCATTCATTCAACAGTGCTAGAAAAAATGAGAGAGTATTATAATTATTGGTATCTGCAATGTTGGAATATACGTGAAGTTTTTTAACTAAAGTATTAATGTTAAAAGATAATAACTTTGTAGGATTTCTTAGCTACTCCTTTTCTTGTTACTGTTATTTATATTAGATTGAAAAATGGATTTTTAAAAAATACTTTTCAATTAACAATGAACGTTAAATAGTGTTTTAAAATTGAAGATATTTCACTTTTCTAAAACAATTCCAATAGCTTGCATTTATATGATGCTTTAAAATTTCAAAGTACTTCACATATATTAACTCTCATTTTGATCCTTATAATAGCATTTTGAGTAGATGCTGATTTTTTAAATCTCTTTACAAAACAGTGGCACAGAGAAGTGAAGTGATTTGAGTCAGGATTTGAACTCAAGTCTTTCTTACTCCATATCCTTCACATTCTACATTTTAGCACTTAATTGCTTATAAAATAGTCTTTGCATGTGTTGACATATATTTTGTCACTTGAAGAAATTGTTCCAAATAATACTCCTCTGGGTAGAAATAACATTTTATTGTACATACTGTGCAAAAAAAAAAAAATCTGGATTCTAATAGATCATTACCTGGGAAGAGAAAATAATAATAACTATTGGTAAAAATTGGTTTAAAAATGGTAATAATTGTAATAAAGGCAGAACAGTTAAGTCCTGAGTGTGCAGCGATGGATATCTAGTCCTCGGCATATCTAGAGCTTCCTCATGTGCTCTGCAATTTCAGGGAAACATAGATATTCTTGTGGTCCTGAAGTATCGACATAAATCTAGGATAGTAAATGAAGGAAAAAACATAATCATCAAGGGCTGAGCCAGCTGCTATAATTTAGGCTAATTTTTCTGGATCAGTCATGAAAAGAGTAAATGGATGAGGACAAGAAAAAGAACTCTCAGGGACAGAGCAACTAGCATCTCCAAAAAGGAGGTTGAGTCCATTGGTGGATGATAACTTGGAAGGTCCGAAAGCAAAGGTCCTTGTTTGGGAGCCAGGGAGTCTACATGGAGTAATATACATCTGGAGCCTTGGAGATTCAAAAGGAGATGTAAGGGATGGACCATAGAGAATGAAGGTTCTTTTTGAAGATCCAAATTCCCCCACCTAGACCTGGAGGTTGAGTTAAGCAATTTGGGAAGGCTTTTGAATATTAACATCATAACTAAAACCAAATCCACCCATTTGTAAAAATTAGGTGTAGAAAAGCAAATTGAGAGGAATTAGGGAATATGGTTGAGATGATACAACTTCCTAAGAAAAAACATTCTTTATCTGAGAAGTGTCCTACATTGTATATACCTTTTGCTTTGTTTCATCTTTGTTTTTAAAATTGTAACCTTTGATTTAAAAAGTTATATTTGAACTCTATAGTCAGCTGTCAGAACTAGGTATAATAAAAGTTCTTTTTTGGCTTTATGAAAGTTCAAGGAGAAATTAATGAAGATTAGATTTTAAGGAATGACTTCATTAAGAGGCAGAAGCACTGTCTTAAGTGATGGTAATTCTCTGTTGTTCTTGGGTTTCAGTACCTTTTCAGAATAACTAAGGCTTTTGTATGTAATGTGTAATGATATTTAGTATAAAAAATAATGTATATAATACATAATAAAGCTAAAATTTACATATATTGCTTTAATATTTGCAAAGTACTTTACAGATATTATCTCATTTGATTTTTATAGCAGCTTTGGGTAATAGATGATGTTATTTTCCCCTTTTTACAGATAAGAAAACAGAGGCTGAGAGAGGTTAAGGGACTTAATCAGCATTAAACAACTAGTAAGCATCTGAGGCAAACTCCAGTTTTCCTCAATCCAAGTTCAGTGCTTTATAGACTGCAATGCCCAGCTTCTTGTTGACTTAACTTTGGCTAAATAGAAATTAAGAATTATATGGAAACCATGTGTGAATTTTTGGTAATAGATTGACTAGGAAAAGCAGATTATCTGGCTTGAATTAGAGATACATTTTATTTGATGAAAACTGAAAATAGTTATTCTTGAGAACTAGCAAAAGTTAAACTGGAGAATTTAAAAGAATTAGTTATATTTATATGGAAAATTTTTCTGAAACAAAAATACTTAAATAGGAGTTGTAAAATTTCCTAAGTTTCCTAAGTTAACTTTTTGCTCCTATATTTCTCTGGTGGATGGAAATTAGTGTTGGTAATTTCTTTTTAATCTTGAAATAACTTCATCTGAACTAAGTTGAACTTAATTCCTGTGTGTGTGTGTGTGTGTGTGTGTGTGTGTGTGTGTGTGTGTGTCTGTCTGTCTGTCTTTGTGTGTCTATACCCTCCAGGGAAAATCTCATCGTGACCAGCAGCTTGTTCTTCTTAAGAAGCACCTAAAAAATTATTACAGGAGCCGAGATCGGAAGTGGATTGTTCTTTTTCCAGAAGGTGGCTTCCTTAGGAAGAGACGAGAAACAAGTCAGGCATTTGCCAAGAAAAATAATTTGCCATTCCTTACACATGTCACCCTGCCAAGGCTTGGGGCAACACAAATTATTTTGAATGAACTTGTAGCACAACAAGAAAATGGAACTCCAGCAGGTGGAGATGCTAGGGTGATAGGTAAGACATTTTTTTCCTTTGTGAGAGAGCCTGTTGTTGTTGCTGCTGCTATTGCTGCTGCTGTTGTTGTTCAGTTGTTCGGTCCTGCCTCACTCTTCATGAGCTTATTTGGGGTTTTCTTGGCAAATCCTGGCATGGTTTGCCATTTCCTTCTCCAGCTCATTTGACAGATGAGGAAACTAAGGCAAATAGGGTGAAATGACTTGCTCCAAATGATGCAACTAGGAAGTGTCTAAAATAACGTTTGAACTTAGGAAAATGAGTCTTCATGACTCAAGGCCTGAGACTCTGCTCACTGCTGCCCAAGAGAGCTATAAGATTTTCTTTTTTGGAAAAATCCACAGAGTGGCATTAATCATTTTTAAAATTTTACTTAAAAAAAACATCAAAAGGAATTAATAATTTGGAAGAAATAATGTTTTCATTTATTACATGATAATATCAGTTTATTTTCTCCTCACAAATGTATTGTTATATTTCTATGGTTCCATTTCTCTGTTGTGGTTATTGAATAATGTGTTCACAGGGGCAGCGAGGTGGTGCAATGGATAGAGCACCAGCCCTAAAAGTCAGGAAGACCTGAGTTCAAATCTGGTCTGAAAAACTTAACACTTTCTAGCTGTGTGACCCTAGGCAAGTCATTTAACCTCAGTTGCCTCAGCAAAAAAAAAATAAATACAAGAATTTAAAGAATAAATTAAAGAATTTTTTAAAAAAAGAAAAATGTATTTACAGCATTATTCTAGGTGCTTGTATAAGTATATTCCTCACCTAAAGGGAAGTTGTTATTCAGTAGTTTCAATACACATGTCTTTTAGTTAAGCTATCTCATAAACCAGAATTGTTCCCCCTATATTAAGTTGTGAATTCCTTACATTAAGTGGAAAAATATTAACTTTCAGATTTATCTAAGCATCATGTTATATTGACCAGGCTCCTCTTTTATATATACATTGGGTCAGTGCTATATCAGATAATCCCATTTAATTTTGTGATTTTACACATTGTAATGGTACTCTTTAAGAACCCTAATGATAGGTTAATTTGTTAATAAACTAGTAGCAACTGAGTGTAGGAATTTGACTTTTAAAAATAAATAAACACTATTCAGAATATATTTCTTTAATCACCAAACTGGAAATATCTTTATACCTAGTGTTTCTATTATGATTTCCATTTCATTTTTAGCAATTAGTTTTTCCATAAGAATATTCTAGCCCCAGATTATTTTGTAATGTCGGTATGCTTCTGTAATTTCCCAGATACTATCACACTAAGTGCTATTCTCTTGGCTCACTGTGATGTGGTCATGACTCTCTATTCACAAAGTTTGTGCTAGCTAAGTACGGTTTCTTGTAGGTCCTAAAAATCTGCAAAGATTTCAATCACATTCTTGGTGATGTTTGCTCTTAGCAAAGTTCAGAAAGGGTTATCATTGAGTTGGTTTTATAGTGATAGATAGATAGATAGATAGATATAGTGATAGGTATTTTAACCAACTCAACTCAGTCACCTACTAAATTGTAGAGATTTGCACTCAGTATTAGTAAAATAAGTAACACATCTGACATAATCATTAATTACTGATGTATTAAATATGAGTTAATATTTTATCTGAATATTTATCTTGGTTTTCCTTTTTGAAGACATAGAAAAGAGAATATTCAGGAACCATATTTTTAAAATTGCTATTTGAGTTAAAAATAGTAGAATAAATCAAGGATTTGATATTATAACTTGTTATAGGAAAGAAAATAAGAATTGTAATTGAGAAAGTGTGAGATCCTATCTTTTAAAAAATTGGTCTGTTTTAAGCAAAAGTTTGCTTGCCTTAGAAATCCACAACTTTAGTTAATTTAGATATTGATTGTAGAGAGTAATCCTGGTTTTTTTAATTGATGCCTTTTGTTTTCATTTCATATATTCATTTTTTAAACCTTATATGAGTTTTTCCCTTGTAGCAAAGATGACAAAAGGTTTATCAAAATCAGCCAATCAACTTAAATGTTACTGTCTATTTAATATTTCATTCAGACTCATAACCTCTAATCTCCAATTAAGAATACATTTTGTCATCTCTCTTCTGGGACCATATTTTAATTAGGTATTAAAAATTAATGAAATGGATTAAAATTTTCAGATTATTATATATGGGTGATAAATGTAGGTTCATTTTATTTTCTTTTTTTTCTGTTAGTGTCTGAATAGCCACCATGACTAAGTCACTTTGTTTCTGAGCAGTTTTATCTAGCATTCTCCTTATCTGACAGTTCAGATCTAGATAAAGAGTTTTGCCCAATTTTATATGATTCACACAGGGGACTGGCTGTTCGGTAAAGTAAAGAGGTCTGTAAAATTATGGATCTTTTGAGCATCTCTCTTAAGACATAAGCAACACAGGGTGACTTAAGGACATCATTCTCAGCTGAAATTTCTCAAAACAAGGAAACTATAACTGGTGACATTTCAGAATAGTTTTGAATAATTATAGTATATATTTTTCTTTTATTTTTCTCCACAAAATATTTTTCTTTAACTTACTCATTTTTAAGGTTTTTCTCACCACTTTTCTCATAACTACTACCAACAGATCCCAAGCCACTTAATAAAGACTACACAATTAATATCTTAACATTGTGGTGCTTAAAAATGGCCTTGTTAATAAAGACCATCTTATATCCTTTAGAAACCATGTTGCAGTACTTTATAGTATGCAACTTTAGAGCTATAAGAAACTTAGAAGTCATCCTGTCCTAATCCTTCATTTTATAAACAAATAATTGGAGGCCAAGAAAGGCCAAATGACCAGTGCCCAGAGGCATACGGGCAATAAAGTCAAGTGCTCCAATTCCAAATCCAGTGCTTTTTCCACATAATACCACACTCTTTGAATGTGGCATTTTGAAGTTGAGCCTTATTCTTTTAAAATAGGGACTTCAAGCAAATGAAGAATATTATAGTTTGTTGCTCATTATAGTTCTTATCTGACACTACTCTTGATATTAGTTATAGATATTGATTGATACTGATTACATGACTTCAGATCAATAAATTTTCTATTAAAAACACTTTCATCATGTAATATTACTTATGGGAAACAGCAAGTAGACTGATTTGGCTGAATATAGAGTAGATGAAGGGAATGGAGATAATAAATTTAAGAAGTCACCTGCCAATATGATAGTTGAAGACATGGGAATAAATAAAGGGAAAGAGCAAAGGAACTTAAAGAATGAAAGAGTATGTCTGTGTTTAGGAGATGGAAGAAGAATGATAATTCAGTGAAGGATCACCAAGAAAAGTTTGTCAGAAAGCTGAGGAGTAGAGATGCACATAATTTATTGTTAAAGAAAACAAGAGATAAAAATATCAAGGAGAGGTGGAAGCTTGTCAGTAATATCAAATACTATAAAAGAAATCAAGAAGGAGGATAATTGAAAAAAAGACCTCTATGTGGTATGAATCAAAAGTTAGAAGTGAATCTCAAGTCCTTTTCACCTCCAAAATTCTATCACAATTTTGGAATCAAAAGTAAACTTTTTTGCCATTCAGATACGGAATGGCCATGGAAAATTCTCATATTATCATGAATTCATTTTAACAAGGGATTTTATTGTGAGTTTTAAGGAATGTAGAGGTTGAGATTCAATTTGAAATTAGAGTGGCACATTTTGGAATTTGAATCTGAAAATAATCAGGGAAGAAAAGAAAAGAAAATTTATTGTTCAGTCATGTCCAGCTCTTCATGACCCCATTTGGGATGTTCTTAGCAAAGATATTGGAGTGGTTTGCCACTTCCTTTTCCAGTTCATTTTACAGATGAGGAAACTAAGGCAAATAGGCCTTATATGATTAGTAAGTGTCTGAGACCAGATTTGAATTCAGAAGGCCCAGCTCTCTATCTACTGTGCTACCCAGTTGCCCTGGAAAGAAAAGAACTGGACTAAAAACTTGGAAATCTGGTTCATAACCAAAAAAGAATTATTGTAGGCTTAAAGGAAGGAGTAAAATATCAAACAAAATAAACTCTGAGGAGGGTGAATAGGACCAGAATTGGTGTTGAAAGTAAGGTTAGTGAAAAGATGACCAAGTCTTGCAGAAACTATTACTGGGGAAAATAAGAAGAGATAGAGAACTGAGGTAACTTAGGAAGAACTAGGAGAGTATGGCCATTGGATGTGTATGAGGCACCTTTGAATTGTCAGTATACCTGATGTTAGCTGTTATCCACAAGTCATAAATTGGATATATTTGAAGTGCGTCGTGCCAAAAAGGGTGTCTTTAGTGGCTGCAAAGCCTGAAATGAGATAAACTAGCCACAGGAGGTTATATCTAACATTTTCCCTTTCTGTTTTTTGATTCTGACAAGATACCTGGCTGTTAGACTTCTCTAATAATTCATATTTTATAATATAAAAGAAAAATGGAAAGGTTCTTCTATTAAAAAATGAATTCTCTGAATAGCTTGACTACTATTCATTTACAGTAATGTTAGCCAAGCCAAAAGCTTGAAAATAGGCAAAAGTTTTAGAAGTATTGAACTAAGGAATGTGGCTGATCTTTTAATAGATCCATTCAGCTACATCCTGTGGGATTCTAAATCCTAAAAGTAAATCTATAATGTGGGAGAAATTTTGCCTTTTAGTTTGAAGAAAAGTGTGCCTGATGGAAGTGGGGTTTTTGACCAAAAATTTTCATGACTCTTCATTGTCTCCTAAAATAAAATCGTCATAATCTCCTTTAAAAAGAGTGTAATGCTTTAGAAAGGCAAAGATTATAAAAAGTTAATTCTAGATAAATCTTACCTGATAGCTTTAGAGAAACCTGTTTCTTTTTCTTCCTTTTTTCTTTTTCTTGCCTCTATTTCTTTCTCTTTTTTGTTTCTTCTCTGTCTGTGTGTGTGTGTATGTCTCTGTCTCTCATTTTTTCTTCCTCTTTGCTTTGTTCTCTTTCTGCCGAGCACATGTGCACATGTGTGAGTGAGTGTGTATGTGTGTGTGTGTGTGTGTGTGTGTGTGTGTGTGTGTGTGTGTGTGTGTGTTATCTTCAGTCCTTTTTGGGGGGAAGAGGAAAGAGGATGGTAGGTTATTCAGAATTTAGGTCATTCTGTAAGAACAAAGACCTTGGTGTCTTTGTGTTTAATGGTATCTGTGGCACATGGTGATCCCTCAGTTTTAAATATTGTATGATTAATTTGAACACATGGGTTTTTGAGTTTATTGTTTGTTTAACAAACTTGAAAGTCCAAGGGCATCCTAGATGAGAGCACAATAAAGTCACTAATATAAATTGACTACATTTAAAAGTACTAATTCTTTTAAATAGAAGTAAAAAAAAAAAAAGCTTTTTTCCTAATTGACTGAAAAATCTGGAAAATACACAATTCTATTGTATTATTTGTAGATTTTGAAAAAAACCTTTGATTTAATAAAAACTCTGTACAACAAGAGGTTGCCATATCATCCAACATCAGAATTACACAGAATTTTTTGAAAATATAACAAATAACCATGTTTAGTGCATTTTGATTATAAAATATTAGCCAAGGCATAAAATGTGAAAATGTGATTGTGTAGCATCACGATAATTGTAAATTTCTAAAACAGAGACATCTGTTTTCAACCATATTAATAAAAACGGCTTATAAGTTTAATATAAATTGTCTTTTGTTTATCTGTAATATTGTCTCAGTTGGGTCAGATAATTATAAGTTGACTTATAATGCTTTAAAGGTTTATGTGCTTTATATGTTTTAACATATTGAATTTTCTGGGGAGGGAATGGGGAGAAAGAGGAGAAAAAAATTTGGAACACAAGGTTTTGCAAGGGTAAATTGAAAAATATGCATATGTTTTGAAAATAAAAAGCTTAAAGATTTATGTGCTTTAAAAAAATAACGAAGAAATATTTAATTTTATCCTGAGTACATCTTGCATAGTGGCAGCATCAAAGTCTGTCACACTTTTATTATTATGCTATAAATTATCAAAAATTTAACCCTTGATATTTTAATATAAAAATTGGTTCATCTTTAATCATCTTTCTTTCTCTTTGTTTTTAGAGAATAAACCAAAAGGCCTCCAATGGGTCATAGATACAACCATAGCTTATCCTAAAGCTGAACCTATAGACATCCAAACCTGGATTCTTGGATATAGGCGACCAACAGTTACTCATGTTCACTACAGGTAAGATAAATCCTGAGCCCAGGGTAATTTTAATGGACTTTTGACTACTGGTGTAACATTATACAATTATTCTTTGAAATGATCAAATAGTATGAATAGCTTTCTGGATTCTTTATTTCCAAACTTCATCCAACCATAGAGGAAAGAGCAATGGTTTTGGAAGTCATATGATTTGAATGTGAATTCCAGATCTGTTAATAATTCTGTAACCTGTGTCAAGTCCATGCATCTTCAATAGCTTACTCTTGCTCTCTCCACTATCTCCTAAAAATAGCCTGCAAAAACCTTTTTGTTTAATCTGCTGCACCTCTGTCTGTCTTCTCTTCATGGTCAGACTTCTAGAGATAATCTATACACATCCTCTGTTCTTACCTTAGATCTTCAATCCTATTGTTCATGGATTCTTTGTCACATGGCATCTGCTCCCACTATTCTCATGAAACTGTTCCAGAGTCACTAATTCTTTCTGTGGTTTCATCTTTCTTAGCTTTTGTGTGTTGTTTCACTTTTTTTATTATTCCCCTAGACTGTTGGCATCCATAATACTGCACTCTTAATGGTCCTATCTATCTTTTTAAATGGCCCATGTTTTCTGGATTGATTCTTCATTATCATTCTGCCCCTAAACTAAAGCATCTCCCTTTTTTGTTGTTGTTACTGGATGGGCTCTTTCTCTATATTTTCTCACTTGGTGATATCCATTCTCATACTTTTTGTTATCATCTATATGCAAATCACTCCAAAATTTCTATTTCTCCCCTGGTCTGTATCTGGGAATGTGTGTGTTTGGACGGGGGGGAGGTAACACACATATAGATGTCATTTTAGGAAAGATTTTAATTTTTCTTCTATATGTGATACTTTAATTTTTAGGTTAGTAATATGTCAGGATTGTATTAAGATAAATGTAAAGCACTTTGATAAATGTTAACTATTATAACTCCTATCAAATGCAAGAAACTTTGCAAGAGGATCACATGATGGCATGAAAGATATCAGTGACATAGTTAGAAGGAGGGAAAATAGGAAATGCAATAAGAGGTATAGTGTAGTTACATAAATGGTGTATGAGTCTTATATAATCATAGTGGTTGATTGTAAGATTAGGGATCATTAAAAATTTTAATAGTAATCAGGAAGTTAGAATTTTCTTATTAATCTGCTGCCTATGTGACCTTCAGCAAATCATTCAATCTCTTTGGGAATCAGCTTCCTTTTCCATAAAATGAGGAGACTGGGGATGATTATCTCCTCTCCTTCCAGTTAAATGATATAGTAGCAACACAGGACTACTCTTAGCCTCCCATATTCATTTATATTTTGTTTCTTCCCTTTCTTTGCTCTGTATACCTGGAATATTCTCTTCTTTCCTACATCTCAACCCATTAAACTTTTTACCTAGTCTTTCAAGCTCAACTGAAAGGTCTCTTCCTCCAAGAAATCTTTTCTTGTTCCTATGAGTGATGATTTTCTACTTTGGACTTTACATGGCACATTTTGGCTTTTCTCCAATTTATTCAGTAAGCATTTATTAAACATCTATCATATGTCAGGCACTGTGCTAGGTACCTAGGGATCAGGGACAAAGAAGAAAAACTTTCTTTTATGAGTGCAAGAAACATGTTATTGAGCAGGAAGAACATGAGATAACACCTTGTAAAGTAAACCTTAGTGTTTTCAAAATTGTGTTGTCACCAGAATAGATTGCTTCCTTGGTCCTGGTCTAGCTTATGTTTCCAATTTAATCACCCTTATATAGTATATCTGGGACTGAGGCATTAGGGTCCAGATATTGAGCTTCCATTATTAGATGATCAAAATAGGTTATTATAAATGTTTTCTTAATTTGTTAAATTTTCTATTTTTTCTGTTTTCCTCCTGCCAGTTTTTATCTATAAAAGTCTTTGAGATGATATTGTTCAATTAAGGTTCATGCCAAGATTTCTGTAGACTTGTTTTTGTTAAACTTCACTGTTTCACAGTTTAACAAGGGAATAATGCTTATAGTCTTGCATCATCCTGCTCTGTCCCACTTTACAGATGAGCTTATATTCTAAATCAGTTAAATCAGTTTTGCCGTTGGCTGCCATATTTTTCTTCTTAATAAGATGTTAAAATGTTTACTGAGTGAGGCAGTTTCTGGTTTTCCATGGGACTTTTTGTTGTAGCAACTGCTTTCTTTTGGTTAACTTTTTGCAGGAAATGGCAATAATCAAAATCATTGTCTTTGCTTTTTTCCTACATCAGGTTTTTCAACATTGATAATTTGTTTCAGTATGTTAAATTTAAATTATTAGTTGTTCAGTTTCTTCTCTTCCTGCTGTCTTCTAATTCAGTACTGATTTTTATTTTTGTTCTAATGATTTAATTATATGACTTTTTTTCTGATGTGATTCCCAGTCAGTAACTATGTAGTTAATTGTTTTTATAATATTTGGTGTATGTCAAATACAACATCTTCTGGCTGTTTTCCTAAAAATTAATGTTTATATTTTATACACATAAGACTTCTGAGTAGCCATAAGCTTTTTTAGTCTCTTGTTTCTTAAGCTTGAGCCTTGTTTTCCAAAGTAATCTCAAAATAAATACCTTGTTTTTACTTTTGACTTATAAACAGTTATCAATGAACATAGTTTTGTTTTGGAAGATTTTTTCAAATTCTTTGTAGAATTTCTTTGTTTTATCTTCTGCAATGGATACAAGCACCTGAGATAGCATGGTCTTTTTGATGATCTTTTTGTGTTCATCTTGAGTGGTATAAAACAAGATGACCAAGTATTCTGTGAAATGATGTTTTGAGACATGATAAAATCAATACTGACAGGTCAGCTCCTTCAAAGAGTATATAATATATAGCTAACTGGTGATGAGACTCTCAGGTTCATACAACTGTCTTATTTTTTTTCTGGGACCATTCTTAGAAGTCCATTAGCAGGAAAATGGTAGATTCTTTCTATTTTCCCCTTGCCTTTGGTTTATTTAACATCCCTAGGCCAATTTATAATCTTTAAGTTTGGTGGTTTTGAGTATCTAACAATATTATGTATGAAGCTTTATTCTTATTAGGCTAGAAATTAAGTGTAGGTTATTCTGACACCAATTTGTTATAAAGAACATCATGCAATATTGGTTGCAGAAACATATCTTCTTTTTTATTTTTAAAGCTTTTTATTTTCAAAATATATGCATAGTTTTCAATATTCATCTTTGCAAAACCTTATGCTCCACATTTTTTTCTCCCTCCTTTCCTCCAACCCTCTCCCCTAGATGACAAGTAATCCAATATATCTTAAGCCTGTGCAATTGGAAGCATATCTTTCAATGTTGCCAGTTGGCAGACCAAATATACAGAATCATTTTGAAGTACATTCAGAAGTCAAGCAGTTCTATGGTCACCAGCCTCAAAAATGTCTTCTTAGAAAGATTTGTAGAGCACCCATCATAGGATAAATCATGTACCTAGGTAGAAATCAAAGTTTTTATTTTACACAGAAGCAATTTTATCAGGATTAAAGTAACCTTATTTTTAGGTCTTATTTTAAGCTGTCCCTTAGGAATGTTATGAGATGAAATGAAGAAATCTTTGTGGGTAACATTTCCATTTTGAGTTCTTCACTAGCTGTTATATAAAGAAACCTTTTGCCCCTATTGCACAACACAATACAACACAATGGGTTGCGGTTATTGATGTACTTGTGGACAAGTATCATATTCTTTATCTTTGCATTTCCTTTTGTATAGAACATTTACCTTATGGGAAGTAGGCTCTCAGTATCATTGAATTAAATTCTTCAAATAATAGGTATGTTTGCAATAGACTAATTTACTTTGTCCATAATCTTTTGCTATTGCCAAAGAATTTATGCATCATGTGTCTGAGGTGACTTTAAATATAACAATTTGATTTAAAACTAAAAGTGCTTTTGTCACCTACTTTTTATAAGTTGTTAGATATAGATGCCTAATTTTTTAAAAGTTATTGATTATAATAGCATTTATGTATTTATATAAAGCTTGCAAAATATATGTTAGCTCATTTGATCCTAATAATGAGGTGCTATTTACCCCCATTTTATAGATGAGGAAGCTGAGGCAGATAGAAATGAAGTGACATGAATTAGGATCACACAAGTAGGAGTATAACTCAGGTCTCCCTGACTCCAAATCTGACTTTTTGTCTTCTGTATAATCTAGCAGGCTTAATAAAACCTAGTATTGATGTGTCTAATACAAAAGTCCAAGTAAAGTAATACGTATATACTTTTAAAAGTTGTGCCATATGGATGTACCTCTATAAAAAGTCTGTTATAATTGATGAAAAGAAATAGACTCAGCTCTTAGTGACCATGGATCCTTCCTAAAGGTAAGGAGGAATATTTTTCACTATATTAGCATCCAGGTAATAATTGTAATTCATTTACTCAATGGATATCTATTGGGCAATAGAATGGTCAAAAATGATATCAGTAGGAAAACATGCAGTAGATATGCAATAAAAATGTATTGAATTAATATCCTAAAATCAGTCTTTTATCAATACCTTGTTAGTATCTGCATTCATTTGCTCATTAAGTCATTCAACAGATATTTTATGTAAAATACTTTGCAGTTTGGAGCATGTAAATAAGAATAAGACTTTGAATAAGTAGTTGACTTTGATGAATTTATGTGAAGAGAGGAATATGTTTCAAACTTACTGTGTGCACAATAGCAGTATTTTTATTTCAAGAGAGAATTTAAAAGGGTAATAAGACATGTGGGAAATAAGACATGCACATATCATTACCAGAAATAGCTGCCTATGTGCATCGCTTCAGTTATTGCCAATAGCCTGAAAGGTAGTTCACCTGATCACTATACACAAATTAGTGAGACTAAAAAGATAGATGTTATTCTACAGGGTATAGAAAGAGAAGAGTAATTTGTTTTGTGATTCTATCACTTATTTTCTTCTGATAATTCCATTGCTTCCATCATTACTTTAGTTTGTGGAGATCTTATATCAAGTTAATGTATTTATAGTTTTGCTTTATTATTTGAAATACTGGCTTTGGTGTGATTTTAAAACATACCTATATTGACTCACAATTTATTTGTAGCTGTCACATTTTGGTTTATCATTATTAAGCAGTACCTTTATGATAACTGAACTCTTACTGTCTTATTTGCTCTTCTAAGGAGAATGATCTGGACCGGACAAGGCAGTTCAAAAAAGATTAATAGGAAATTGAAATCCATAAGTAGGAAGGAAGAATAAAGGAGTACTTATCTGGACTTGATGAACTCAAGTTACCAGGATCAGTAAGCATTTATTAAACATCTAAAAGAATTTGCAGGTGTGATTGCTAAATTACTGAAAAGACTATTGAAAATGGGAGAGGAACTACAGGTTTAGAGATAAACAGATGTCCTGTTGTTCATGAAATCAGACAATGATTGCAAACTATGGACCAGTAAATGTGTCTTTAGCAAAATTCCAATTCATGAATAAAGAACTAAAGCCATGAGATCTGAGTTCATGTTACTTCTGGCACATGGGCAGTACAAGCCTGTCTGTGCTCTAGACAGCTTTGAGCTGTAAGGCAAAGAAGGTACAACCTCCACAGGTCTGTTCTCTGTAACTAATGTTAAAGTGATGCTTAGTATAAATCTAGCAAAAGAAACTGTGATCACAGACAACTAGCACAGATTAATCAAGACATCCTGAAGCCAAGGTAGCAATTTGTTTTGTTTGACTATAGACTTTTTTTTTCTCCAGTGATGGTGACAGGCCTTAATTTTGTGCCCCGTAAGGATTTGGTCAAAAGAACTAGAAGGAAAATGACGTAAGCTTCTTATTCCAGGGAATTTACCTACTTTCCTCACTAAATCAAACTTCCTAAATAATTTATGCCAAGAAATTGACACCATTAAAAAGCCCTGCCAATTTTGCCTTTAAATTTTCTTGTAGCCAATAGATTTCCTCTAAGGAAAGAAAGTGGAAAACTTTCCAGTTACCAGTTTATAATATGTACCGTGTATAAGTGTAATAACATGTCTGTCACCTAGAGAATACCTGCATCAATACAAAAAACCACTTGTGCCCATTCAGGATTATCAGGGTATTCTCTTTAAACTAAGGAGTCAGTTGGTCTTCATTGAGCATCCAAAAGAAGTTCAAAGGACTATGTCAAACACATGTGGGAACAAATGCTGTATTTCTTTGGCTCTTCAGTGAAAAGCAAAATTTTCATCATCTACATATTTCATAATTACCTTATCAAGTCATTTGTTTTTAGAAAATTGACATTTGTATTACTCTTAAGCCTTCTTTAATCAATAACCTGTTTTTGAGTGGCCCTAAATGATTCTCAAACTTGTGCTTGGCAAAATGGGACAAGTACCATAACAAACCCAGTGTGAATTGATAGCTATTATTTCAATGTTATTTCATCCTACTTTTGTTTTTAGTCTGTGGGTAAGTGGGAGTAATTTATTCTAGGCTAATTTTGAAAACCAATGCTGCTTCACTTCATCTAGAGTGAAATTACAGGCTTCCTTCAGTATTTATTCCATTCTGGTGGTCAGCTGTTTGGCTGAATTTACTGTGTAGTTGTTTTCATGGCAAAATTATTTTTTAAATTGTAACTTTTTATTGACAGAACATATGCCTGGGTAATTTTTTTTTTTTACGTTATCCCTTGCACTCACTTCTGTTCCAACTTTTCCTTTCCCTCCACCCACTCCCTCCCTTAGATGGCAAGCAGTCTTATACATGTTAAATATGTTATGGTGTATCCTAGATACAATATATGTGTGCATGACCAAACAGTTCTCTTATTGCACAGGAAGAATTGGATTCAGAAGGTAAAGATAACCTGGGAAGAAAAACAAAATGCATGGTAAATTCTAAGAATAATTCTCATTACTTTTATTCATTGTATATGAACTTTCTTGAAACCAAAAAAAAATTTCCTGGAGAAAGTTTTTTCAGTATTAGATGTATTTGTAATTTTTTTTTACTTCTTCCTATATTATGAGTTTGAAATTGCCAGAATCTTTTTTTCTTTTCTTAAAAATGTAAACTTTATATTACCTATTGCCTGAGATTTCTGCCATTACAATAAAGTAAACTCACTTCAGTCTGTTAGAATTAATATTTTGTACTAAATTAACTACCAAACCACATATTTTTAAAATTATGTATCCTTTGAAATTGATCAGAGTAGACATATTACTGTATAACCCCAGTTAGAAAAAATGGTTGCAAAATTTTAAGTGGAAAGCAAATTGAACTAGAGGATGAAGAGACTGAGATTTTGTGAATTATTTCATTTAATCCATTAAAGAAGTGTATACTCTATTCAGTGGGTGTTAGATTGGAGATAGAAAAATGAAATAAGTACTCTGCCCTTAAGGAACTTATAATCTAATAGAGATAACATATGTAAAGAAATCAGTACAATTTAAGATAAGCTGTAATAAGCGTAAGAATAAAATATTGTATATATATAAAATATGTATAATATTGCATATAGAGTTGTGTTCAAATATTTGAAGGGCTGTTATGTGGAAGAGACATTCAGTCTGTCAGTAAGACATTTATTAAACACCTAACTACCAAGCACTGTATTACACATGGACATTACAGGGATAGATAAAAGGCAGCCCCTGCTCTCCAGGAGCTCACAATCTAATGAGGTAGACAGCATGTAAACATGATTGTGTACAAACAGGAAATATGCAGGATGAATTTGGAGATTACCAATAGGGGAAGGCTCTAGATTTAAGGAGTGTAAGGAAAGGGGTTCTCTCTATACAGTAGAACTTGAGCTGGAACTTGAATGAAGCCAGGAGGCAGAGGGAAAGGCCTTGCTGGCCCAGGATCAGTCACTTAGGAGATGGAGCTAAGGAAACAACTAGGAGACCACTGTCACTGTGTCATAGGACAAGATGGGGGAGAAGGTGGGACCCGAGGCTGGAAGAGGAAGAAGGGGCTGAAGTGGGAGTAGCTTTGAAGGCCAAATATTTGGTCCTAAAGGAACCCACTGAAGTTTTTTTGAATGGGGTTTGAAAGAAAAGATGGTCAGCCCTGGCTTTAAGAAAATCATTTTGGCAGCTGAACAGAGGAGAAACATTACAGAGGTAAAATCAACAGACCTTGAAAATGTATTGGAAATATCCAATGGGTGGGGGGTGGGATGGTGTAAGAGATTGAGTGGTCAGGAGGATGACACAACTGGGAGGATAGTGGTGCCCTGGACATTTATAGGGAAGCTTGAAAGAGGGGGGATTTTGAGGGAAAGGTAATGAAATCAGTTTGGGAGTTTTAAATTGTCTACAGAATATCCATTTTATTTTATTCTAGTTCTGGTACATTTGTTAGGAAAACACTATTAAAACTCATACTATGTGTGTATACATGTATAATCATTTGACTTCTACAGCATCATACACAATACTCAAAATATGGTTTTTTGGAGTCAGGATCAAACTTAGTCCAAAGTATTTCAATGTTTTGTTTTCATTACTTATTTAATTTTTATTTCCAAATTCTTTTTCTCTCCATTTTAACCATGTTGCAAAAAAAAAAAACATGAAAAATAAAGTGAAAAATTTTTTACTTCACTTAGCACTTTTAACATTTTTCAGTATATGATGGGGGGAGTGAGGTATAAGGAGACTGAAAGAGCAAGAAGGGGTTGAGTTGTGAATGTCTTTGAATGCCAAACAGGATATTTTATTTGATCCTGAAAGGAACCCACTGAAGTTTTTTGAATGGGGATTGGAGGAAATTGTCTTGGATTGTGTTGTGATCAGACTATATTTTCATAATAGATCATCATTATAATATTGCCATTTATGTTTTTAAACTTTAACTTCATCTCATACTGGAAAAGGCCACCAAATATGTATTTATGTAAAACCATACTATGCATATTTCCATTTATTAATTCTTTCTTTGGAGGTGGATAGCATCTTTCTTTGTAGATGCTCTGTAATTGAGTTGACTGTATTAATCAGAACTGCTTAGTTATTCATAATTATTCTTTAAACAGTATTGCTATTACTGTATACAGTGTTTCTTTTTGGTTCTACTCATTTCACTTTTCATTGTTTCATTCAAGTCTTTCCATGTTTTTTCTAAAAATCAGCTTGCAAAAAATCATTTCTTCCAGCCCAATGGTATTCCATCCTAATCACATATCACAACTGTTCAGCTGTTCCCCAATTGATGAATATCCCCTCCATTTCCAGTTGTTACCCCAAAGAGAGCTGTCATAAATATTTTAGAACATAAAGGATTTTTTCCCTAATCACCTTGGGAAACAGACCTAATAGTGATACTACTTAGTTAAAGGGTATATATGGTTTCATAATTCATTGAGCATAATTCCAGATTTCTCTTTCAAATGGTTAGGTTCCACCAACAATGTATTAGTGTCTCAATTTTTTCCATATATCCGTCAACATTTGTCACTTCCTCTTGTATCATGTTAGTGAATCTGATAGTTGGGAAATGATATTTCAAATTATTTTAATTTATTTTCCTCTAATTAGTGATTTAGAGCATTTTTTTCTTTTGACTACGAATAGCTTTGATTTCTTCATCAAAAAGTTGCCTATTCATATCCTTTGACAATTTATGAATTGGGGAATGACTCATATTCTTATAAATTTGACAAAAGTTCTTTATATATTTGAGATATAAGACCTTTATCATAGAAACTATTAAATTTTTTTCCCCTTAGTTTTATGCTTTCCTGCTAATCTTGTCTACAATGGTTTTATTTGTATAGAACTTTTAAAATTTAATATAATCAAATTATCTATTTTATCTCTCTTAATGTTCTCTCTTATTTATTTATAAATTCTTCTCCTAACTATAAGTCTAATAGATAATATATTCCATGGTTTTTTAATGTTTTTATATTTCCCTTTATATCTTGCTCATGTATCCATTTTGCCCTTATCTTGGCAAATAGTTTAAGATACTGATCTTTACCCAATTTCTGACACATTGGCTTTCCAGTTTTCCCAACAATTTTTACCAAATAATGAATTCTTAAACACAAGGTTACTATAATTATTTACTACTGTGTAATGTTTACACTGGTTTGCTTTTCTGTTTCTTAACTAATATTACATAATTTTAATAATTACTGCCCTATAATACAATTTAAGATCTGGTACTACTAGACCTTTTCCCTTTACTTTTTTTTCTCATTAATTCCTTTGATATTCTTGACTTTTGTTCTTCCAAATGAATTTTATTATTATCTTTATGTTCATAAAATGAATATTATTATTATTATTAGCTCAAAAAAATTCTTTTGGTAATTTAATTGGGATGTCATTCAATAAGTAGATTAGTTTAAGCAAAATTGCCATTTTTGTTATATTGGCTCTGCTTACCCATGAGCAATTAATATTCTCCAGTTATTTAAATCTGACTTTATTTGTATAAAAGGTGTTTTTATAATTATGTTCCTAGTGTTTTCATACAATTTTGAATAACAGTTCAGTAATTGAATCTTGCTTTTCCCTTGATGTTACTGGGAAAGCTTTAATTTAATACCTACTATGGATAATACTTTCTCTTGATTTTAGATACTACTTGGCATTTTAAGAAAAGACTCCATTTCTCAATTTTCAGTAGGAATGGGTTTGGGTTTTTTATGAAAACCTTTTTCAGTGTTCATTGAGATAGGATTTCTGTTGTTTTTGCTATTAGAACCTCTATTACAAGAGTCTAATGCACAGAATGAAGATTAAGAAAAAGTCATGAAATTTGGCAATTAAGAAGTCACCAATAACCGTTGGAGAGAGGTTCAGTTGAATGACAAGACTGGAAACCAGACTAGAATTAATGAGAGGAAGGGAAGTAAAGTAGATGCTTTCTCAAGGAGTTTTAGGAAGCAAGAAAGAGGATGGATGGATCAAGTGAGAATTTGAGCATGGGAGAGAAATGAGAATGTATGTGGGCAGCAGAGAAGCAGCCACTGGACAATAAAAGACCAAAAATAACTGAAAAGTAGGTGTGATAGAGGAAGGTAGTCAGCTGGAAAAAAGAAGGAATGGGATGGCTTGTTTGGGGAGAGGGCTTTGTCTTGGTAAGAGCTGCCTTAAGGGGAGAGAGCTATGAAGGTGAAAATAGGGGCAAGAGGTAACTGGGTGATGAGTTGAGGAGGAGAGGGAAAGAGGGATGGGAAATGACCTCAATATTTTTCAGTTAAATAGAAGGCAAGGTTTTCAGCTGAGAGGGTTGGGAAATGGGGATTATGATTGGTTTGAGGAAGAATGAAAGGTGTTATAGAAGAACCACTGTAGTGAGGAAGGTAGTAAAGGGCGGTGTAAAAAATTGCCTTGCTGCTTGCCATATGGGGGAGGGGGTGGAGGGGAGGGAGGGGAAAAATCAGAACAGAATTGAGTACAAGGGATAATATTGTAAAAAATTACACAGGCATGGGTTCTGTCAATAAAAAGTTATTTTAAAAAAATTAACGTCAAAATAAAGATTTAAAATAATAATAATTTTTAAAATTGCCTTGCTACAGTAAGGGTTCAGGTTCAGATTGCCTAACATAAATTTGTAATAAAGCCTGTCATTATAAGATTATATCCAAGAATACCAGGCACTGGAATAACTATGTTTTTTATATATTTTTTGATGTTTACTAGATTCTTATGTATTTGAGCAGTGATTGAAAAACCAGCATAAAACCTAGTGGAATTCTCAGTCTTTCTTTTTAAAAAGATCTTGTCTATAAAGATTAGTTTTAGAACTAGACATGATCTTAGATTCCATTGAATCTAACCTTTTTGGGGAATAGGGAAGGCAGTTGGGGTTAAGTAACACTCAGGGTTACATAGTAAACTTCTTAATTTAAAAGATAAGGAAACTGAGATTCAGGGAAGTTAACTGACTTGTCTATCATCACACTTATTTGGACCTCCAGGTACAGCATTGTGATTGGTAGAATGGAAACGGAGTTAACAGTTGCCAAGATTTCTACCCTTTTTTTTCCCCCAGGGATAAGATAATTTTTAATGGCTATGACCTGCTGCTTAAGAAGGAATATAGGACCTCTCCAATGAATGTTATGCAGTGCTTTTATACCCACTTGGAGGTGTTTATGATTTCTAATTATTTCTCCACATCACATCCATTAAACTGTCATTGACATGTCATCATTTGTTTTCATTCATTATGTGACATACATATATAATCACAATCAGCATAAAGATTGTTTCCTGATACTTTATATGTGTTGGAAGCTTATCATGTAGCGCTCTCTTCTGTTTTCTTCAGGCTGTTTTCCCCCCTCTGATTCTTTGAGTTAGTCTTCTCATTTTTCTTTTAGAATTAATTAACTTATTTATTTTTAAATATTTAATATTTTTATTTTCCTCCTTAACATGCAAAACAACTTTTTACATTTATTTTTAAAACTTTGAGTTCCAGATTTATCTATAATATTTCTGGAAATTTTCATTTTGGGATTTCTTTCACGAGGTGATCAGTGGATTCTTTCAATTTCTATTTTACCCTCTCATTCAGGAGACAGTTTTCCTTGATAATTTCTTGAAAAATAATGTCAAGGTTCTTTTTTTTGTTCCTGTTTTTCAGGTAGACCAATAATTTTTAAATTATTTCTCCTAATTCAATTTTCTGGGTCAGTTGTTTTTCCAATAAAATATTTCACATTGTTTTCTATTTTAAATTTTTTAAAAAAAATTGTTTCTTGATTTCTCATGTAGTCATTAGCTTCCATTTGCACAATTCTAATTTTCAAGGAGTTATTTTTCCTCAGTGAGCTTTAAGTATTTAAGTACCTCCTTTCCCATTTGGCCAATTTTGTTTTTAAAGCTTTCTAATCATTATTTTTTTGTATTTCATTTTATACCCTTTCTCAAATCTTTCCCTGATTTCTCCTCTATCTCTTATTTGATTTTCACAGTTCTTTGTGAGCTCTTCCAAGTCCTCAGTCCAATACTTATTTTTCTTGGAGGCTTTGGATGTAGGAGCTTTGACTTTGTTATCTTCTTCTGAGTGAATGTTTTTATCTTCCTTGTCACCATAGTAACTTTTTGTGGTCAGAATCTTTTTCTGTTGTCTGCTTATTTTTAACTCTTTGTTAAAATTGGACTCTGAGGGATGTACACTGTCCCAAGCTTCAGGGATTTGTGCAGCTGTTTTCTTTATTTTTTTTAATACACATTGCTTTATGAATCATGTTGTGAGAGAAAAATCAGAATGGGGTAAAACCATGAGAGAGAGGGGAAAAAAAGTGAACATAGCATGTGCTGATCTGTATTCAGTTTTCATAGTTCTCTTTCTGGATGCACATAATATTTTCCATCCACAATTTATTGGGATTGCCTTGGATGACTGAACCACTGGGAAGAACCAAGTCTTCCATACTTGATAATTTTGTGCAGCCGTTTTCACAGATCCTTGTAGGGATCTGACTACAAGCATTCTTTTCCGCCCTGGAACTGCTAGCTCTAAGATGTAGGGTGCTAAAGCAACAGAATCCTTCCTCAAGGCTCTTGAAGCTGAGGCTTCTGAAAGCTGCTCCAAGGCCTGTTCCTGCCTTACTGGTACCTGGGCAGAAGCTGGGGCCGGGACCAGGTCTGGTACAGCCTGCGTGTACCAGATTCCCACCCTAGTCCTGCTGATTTTGTGAGTTGTCTTGGGCTGGATAATGTTCCACTCCATCTTTTGGTGTGTTTCTTATGCTCTAAAATTTGTCTAGAACCATTATTTAAAGGAATTTGGAAGAGTTTGGGACAGAGTTTGGCTAGTCGCTGGCTTTATTCTGCCATCTTGGCTTCATTCTCTCAAACTTCTCATTTCTTTATTGTTTCTATCTAGACCTGTTCTTGCCTTTCTGACACAATCCTTTGTGTTCATCCCTCTCAATCTTATTTTACTATTCATTTATTTGGTAAAATTTGATGGGAAAGCTGGAAAGCAGTCTGACAGAAATTGGGCTTAGAGTAATATCTTACATGATTTACCAAGATAAGGACATCAAGGGAGACATTACAAGAACATTTGAAGAATATGGAAAATATTACTTATCAGACTTATAGATAGATGACAAATTTATTAATGAGCAAAAGATAGTATTGTGAGATATAAAATGGATGATTTAAATTAAATTTAAAATAGCTTGTACAAATAAAACAAATGTAGCCAAGATTAGAAGGAAAACAGAAAACTGGCGGGGAAATGATATACACAGTTCCTCAGATAAAGGTCTCATAACTTCTAGATCATTATTGATTAGAAAAATGCAAATTAAAACAACCTTGAAATAGCATTTTACATCTTACAGATTGACTATAATGATAGAAGGGGAAACTGACAAATGTTGAAACTGATGTTGAAAAGTTGACTTTAATTAATTGTTGGTGAATCTGTGAGCTGATCCAACCATTTTGGAGATAAATTTGGAATTATGTCAAAGTACCCATATCCTTTAACCCAGCAATACCACTATTAGATCTATTTTCCAAGATGATTTAAGGTAAAATGAAAAGAACCTATATATTCTAAAATATTTATAACAGCTCTCTTTGTGGTGGCAAAGAGTTAAAAATTATAGAGTCCCATCTCAAAATTTGGGGGACTAGGAGGAAAAAAGTTGTATACCACCTGTATTTGAAAGGAATAGCACATTGCACATACTAGATCTGCAATTTCAGATGCAGTCCTCTGTTGTTCTGTCCCACTTTGCTATGGAAATGCTTGTCTTATTAAGTTTAGAATAAGATAATTTTTTAAATGAGCTCTTTGAACAGGGACCATATTTTTTACTTCCTTTGTATCAATTCCTCAGCCTCAAGTAGAGTGCTTAGCACATACAGGCACTTTGCAGATGTTTGCTAACTGCTTTACTGACTTGAAATCAGGAGGTTCTGGCTTAAAGTACTGACACTTAACTAATTATGTAGTCTGAATCTTCATTTCCTCATCTGTCAAGTGGAGATAATAGTACCTTTGTAGTACCTAAATGATGTCATGTATATAAACCTTGTAAAGATTGTTATGCAAATATCACTTGTTATTATTATCATTGTTCTTGTTTTCATCTTATATTTGACAAGAGTTCAGATAGAAATGAGACTTGGGGATGTTACTGTCCTGTTTTACCATCCTTTTTATATTCAGTGTTCTGTAGATGATTCCATATATAGGTGGTAAAACATCTACTTTCTATAATCGAATGAAACTTATTTAAAAGTGCACATTTCTTCAGTTGGCTTACTGACATTATTTTTGGGATAGTTCCAGCAGCAGATGAGGTTATAGGACACTGTTAATGAAAATTTTTTTTAATTTTTGCTTGATTTTTATATTTTGAAAGTTTTTCACTCCATGTAGCTTTTGGAGACCACACAGGTATTTAGTATGGTAACATGTATTGAAAATATTATTCCTAAATTTTGTATATATTATTGTTAAATAAATTGTGGTAGTTGTGGGCAACAGTTTCATCTATGATAATCATCTAGTTCTAGTATAATTGTTTATTCTTAGTGACTTTGTTATTAATCCTTATTATAAATGATCTTGCAAAAAGCTAAATTTTTGAAAATAGGTATATCTGTCTGCAAATAGCCAATTGGATTCTATCCGAATATCAACTATTAATAAAATATTAAGAACATTTGTTTTGACTTGAATATAATAGTTTTGATGTCTCTGATTTGCAAAGGCATCAGAAGCATTGTGGGAAAATTGAATAATTTTGATATTTAAATCTGTATGGCTCTATATTTTGATATTTTGATTAGGATTTTTCCAATTAAAGATGTACCTTTGGAGAATGATGCCCTTGCTAATTGGCTCTATCAGCGATTCATTGAAAAGGAGGATCTCTTGTCACACTTTTATGAAACAGGTAAGCTTTTTTTCCAGAAAACTTATACATGAAGTATATGTCCATTTTGCTCAAAGATGATTATTAAATAGATAATGATGCTTTGAAATCTTACAATCACTTCAAAATCCTTTATAATAATCCATATGTGCCAATAATTGTGTTTATTTTTTTCTAAAATATTAACATCATTACCCACCTTAGTGCTGATCACACACTTGAATACATTTGTTTACCATTTTATACCTAGATCGTTGATAAGTAATAATTAGGACTGTCTTGCCAAAAGATTGCCTCCTATAAAGTGACTACTTTGCACATTTCTGTATACAAGCTGTCTGGTTGAAAAATGGTTTAGAGTGTTTAGAATAGAAAAGGTAAGCCCTTTAAGAAACAAATTGATAGTGAGCTAGAAGTTGCTTTACTTTTAATTTTAACTAGTTTATGGAAAATAATGCATAAAGTGGTTGATATTCAAAAACTTGTTTAAAAAGGTAAGTTGGTGCTTACCAAAAAAAAATTTTACCAAGGAACTTTTTTTCCTAAGTCCTAAAAAAACAAGGACTTCCATAAGTCCTAAGTTTCCTAAGAACTTTTTCCTAAGAAAGAGATATCAGTACTGTAACCTATTTAACATGTAAAGGACTGCTTGCCATCTGGGGGAGGAGGGGTGGAGGGAGGGAGGGGAAAAATCGGAACAGAAGTGAGTGCAAGGGATAATGGTGTAAAAATGTTACCCTGGCATGGGTTCTGTCAATAAAAAGTTATTTTAAAAAATTAAAAAATAAACAAATCTCCTCTTTTTGAAGGGGGAAAAAAAAGATATCAGGGATTTTATAGTGATGCAGAAAGCCATACAACAATCATATGCTTCTCAAAGGTAGTAATATTCTCCTTTCTTCTGGAAGAAGCAAAGGAAAAGTTTTCCAATACAAATAGTGATAGAGGTTAGAGAAAAAGTAGCACTGAGTATGCAATGGGGGCATTAAGTGAAGCAAAGTATGAAGTAGATTATTAAAGGCTTTTTATGTATAGCTTCTCTGAGACCCTGAAGAAAATCTGAATTGGTGAGTTTAAAGACAGCTTGTGAGCTGTATAAAAGATTTTTTAAAATAACTTTTTATTGATAGAACTCATGCCAGGGTAATTTTTTACAACATTATCCCTTGCATTCACTTCTGTACCGATTTTTCCCCTCCCTCTCTCCACCCCCTCCCCCAGATGGCAAGCAATCCTTTACATGTTGAATAAGTTACAGTATATCCTGGATACAATATATGTGTGCAGAACCGAACAGTTTTCTTGTTGCACAGGGAGAATTAAATTCAGAAGGTATAAATAACCCAGGAAGAAAAACAAAAATGCAAGCAGTTTATATTCATCTCCCAGTGTTCTTTCTTTGGATGTAGCTGCTTCTGCCCATCTAAAAGATTTTTTAATATCTGAAATATAGATAAAAAATTTTACTTAATTCAGAATATGAAAGTCAAGGCTGGACAAAACAGTGATAGAGAACAGTTGAAGTTGGGATAGGATAGGATTTTAGGTTTATCTAAATGTTTATATTTCCTTTTAAATTTTTTTCTAAATTGAGTAGATATATTAAATGTAGTATTTTAGTTACTTTTTCATAGGAAAATATCATTGTATGCTAATTTTTCAATTAGGGAAAATGTAGTCAGTGATTCATATAATTGATAATTCAGGGTACCACATTTATCTGGGGGCAGCTATTCACATTAAAAACATGAAATATTGGAATAGAGAGTGGGGTAAAATAGTCTTGATTTGTTCTTTCTTTGGATAACCATATTTTTCTTTGTCTCAATTGTATTGTTTGAAAGTATTCTCTCCCTAACCCCCTTCTTTTCTCCCAGCATAAGGCACTTTAAACCAAGGTTATTATAAATCTAAGGCACAAATGACAAACCTGTTCTAGTTAACAAAGAAATTTAAGATCAAAGAGACTCTCTAGACATGTCATTAAAATGACAAGTCTTTATGAGATTGCATAAAACTATAGGATTAAATTTTAGTTAGATGGACAAATGAATAAAAAAAAATTTATCTTTATCACTGATGACATCTGTAGTTAAGTGAATCTATACAATAAAATTAATGAAACCTAATTTCTTAACAATTATAGTTTCACTTCCTTGTTAAAAAGTAAAATACAGAAATGTTTTCTAACATGCATAATTGCATAGTACATTATTGGAATAAATTATTCATGCCTAATACAGAGCAAATTAAGTAGAAATGGAGTTCACTTTCTTCATGTCTTAACTGCAGAAATACAATTAGGAATTTGAAGAACAGAACAAAAATGGTTAACAGGGAGCCATCATCCAAGAAAAGAAGAGAGATTTTAAAAATATATACATGTTCTTCATAAGTTTTAAGTCATGAGAAAGAGAATAACTTTATCATTGGGTGTTGAAATAATTGATTAATTTAATTAGCCATTTTCAATAATCTGTGAATGACCAGAAACACAGAAGGAGCACATTAGGATTACAGGAGGGTGAGAGTTCTGGTTTTCAGAAAAGGGAAAAGAATGGAGCCTACAAATTATAGTTAGTATATTTTACCTTACTTCCTGGCTAAATTCTATATTTTATTATTAAAGGGATACTTGTGGTTTTTTAGACTAGGAAACAGGAGGTGGCTAGGTGGTTCAGTGGATGGAGTGCTGGGCCTGGATTCAGGAAAATGTGAGTTCAACACCATCCTCAGACGTGTACTAACTGCCTGATCTTAGAAGTCACTTAACCTCTGTTTAATCCACTGGAGAAAGAAATGTCAAATGCTGGCAGTAGCTTTGTCCAGAAAATTTTGGACAGTTTTTGCCTGCTGCGGGCCCCACAGGGCCATACCACAATCAAATGGCGTAGCGATAACAAAGAAACAGTGATCAGCTAGAACTCCTGTGATCGCATTGCAAACATGTCATGCAGATGCAACTCATTTTTTTTTGACAATTAGTAAACTAATAGATCAGGGGAATGCTATAAATGTAATTTACCTAGATTTCAGCACAGAATGACAGTCTTTCCTTCTGTTTTTATAGATAGATGGGAATATGAAGTACATGAGAGTAATAATTAGGTGGATACTAACTGGAGAAATGACTAAACCCAAAAATTAGTAATAATGAGCTTAATGCCACCTCCAAAGCTTCAAAGATCACCTCCAGCCATGCCCCAGGGTCCCAGGTCCCTATATTAGAAGAGAGCTGCACAGGATAATTGGACAAGTCCATTGTTCGGAGTAGCAGACAGTAGATCATTTACAGGAAGGCCATATGTTAGCTACGGTCACTCAGAGAAGGCAAGGACAGGGTCAGCACACCACAGAACAGCCCCCTGGCTCCATACTCAAGCCACAGCCCTGGCTCAGCACCCACAGAGGCCTAAGCTGCTGGGGTGCTGGTCCTCAGGCCGGACTGCCAAGGTGGGGCACCAAGTCCCCCCTGTGGCATTGTGTCAGGAGTGCTTTGGAATGGGGGTTCTATACAAGGTGCAAGGGGTCCCTAGAAGGTGAGGCTACATGGCAGGTGATGGATTTGAGCCAAAAAGGAGTTTCTAGAAAGGGGAGGGAGTCAGTGCTAGAAGAAAGGGTAGACCCAGAATCACAGACATCTTCTGGACTGTGGCACAGTTTTCTTAATGACTTGGACAAAGTTTAGTGTTTGTACTAATTGAATTTGTAAATGAAATAAAGCTATGAAAAATGGCTAAAATGTTGGATAAAAAAGAATCCAAAATCACCTTGACATGTTTGAAGGTTGGGTTAAATCTCATAAATGTACAGCGGAATTACTTATTCTCTCCAAGCCTCAGTTTTCCTTACCTTTAAAAATGAGCAGATTAAACTATAAATGATGGAAATTTTTCAGCACTAAATCTATAATCCCTGTAGAAAGAGAAGTATATTTAATATGATCAAATATGAAGTCTCAAACCTGAATTTTAAAAAATTGGCTTCACAAGCATAAGGAGGCAAGGCAAGGTAGATAATTGTTCATCTTTTTTAGTGAGCTGTGCAATCACAATACAAGGCAGAAATGTAATATATAGTAGAGAAAGGCGAGTGGGATTGTTAGACTGCTTTAAAAGAGAGGCCTAGTGTCCAAAACAAGAGAGGTGATAATCCACTTTCATTCTCCCCTAATCTGACAGTATTTTGAATATTGTACTTAGTTGTGGACAACACCTTCCCCCCCAAAAAAAAATGCTTCATGGAAAAGAAAACCTGGATTCTGCCCACAGGGATAATGAAGAGTTTCTAGGATCACTTGTCAGAGGAGAGTTAGCAGAACCATGCTATATAACTGAGTCTTTAAAGAGCTCTCACAGGACAGGAGGTTAATAACCTTGTTTTGCTTGACTCCATAAGGCAGTGTGTAGAAGCTGTAAAGAGGCAACTTCTGGTTTGATGAAAGAAACACCTTTTTAACAAGTATAGCTTTTCAGAAGTAAGGTGAGATTGCCTTGAGAGATGGAAGGGACTTGAGGTAAATGACGTCTTCAGTTTCTTCCACTGATTCTTTGAGTTGATTGGTGTTAAAAACAGCCCCAGTTATATAAGCTGCTCGGAAAGGTTGGGTCGGAAAGATATCAAAATAATAACCAGCTTTAAGGTTTTGCAAATCATTTTACACATGTTCCCTCACTTGGTCATCATGACAATTGTATGAGGTAGGTGCTGTTATTGTTCCCATTTTTATAGATGAAGAAGTTGACTGTGTTGCAAGTTAAGTGACTTGCCCAAGATCACACAACTAGTAATATGTCTGAGTCAGGATTCAAACTCAAGACCCTTGACTCCAAGTCCCACATTTTATCTGCTATTCCACGTGGAAAAGTTAAGAGTATTTTTATTGCCTATTCAGTATTCATTTAAACAGTACAGAAGTCTGTTCTTGGCACTTGTCCCAAGCAATGTAGCTACATTTCTGAAAATCATTTTTGGACTTACAATTACTTGGGCTTATTCTAATGGAAGATGGACACCAGAGACAAGATGAATTGAAAAATGCTTGTGTAGCGGATAGAGTATCAGCCCTGAAGTTGGGAGGACCTGAGTTCAAATCTGGTCTCAGACAGTTAATACTTTCTAGTTGTGTGACCCTGGGCAAGTCACTTAACCCTAATAAAAAAAAAGGGAAACTAAAATACTCTTTATATATCCTTTATGCAGAATTCTGAAGGCCTCTTTTGAGAATAGATTATAGAACTTAAAGGTTTTGCTATAAATTTGTTACAATTAAGAGGTATTCCTATGGTTCACATTGCCTATTAAATTAATAACAAACATCAAACAGTGTTGAAAAAGGTAGAGTATAATAAAAATGACTTTCAAGTAGTAGTGACTATTTCAGAAAATAAATATATGTTTTTTAACCTGCTCCTCCTTCCCTTTATGTAATTATTTTCCACAGAGTAATATCTTATTTTGAAAGACAAAAGTATATATAATTCCCTTATTTCTTGACAAAAATATTAGGTAAAATGTTATGGAAATAGCAGGATTGATTACTGAAGATAGCCTCAAAATAATAAAAGATGCTTTACAATAAATTCATAGTTCTACCAACTTTTTTGGCCATAAGGATGGTAATGACTGTTTTCCAGAAAACTTGCTACCACACAAATTGATTAACTTTTCTGCTTTATTCTTTTAGGAGCTTTTCCTCCCCTAATGGGCCAGAAGAAAGCCATTTCTAAAGAGATGACTCTCAACAACTTGTGGCTATTTTTCATACAGTCCTTAGCATTTTTATCTGGCTATATGTGGTACAACATTCTACGGTATTTTTATCATTGCCTATTCTAGGAGTTGAATGGGACCTATGGACACCATAAGAGTTTAGGCTTTTGCAAATGTGCATTATATTACATGTGCAAATGAGAATATACGCAAGTAAAGGAAATTGGATGGCCAGCTTAATTTTTATCCCACTTTGGGGAAATTTTAAAACTTTACTAAAAGTGAGGATCAGTAATATAATGACCTGCTAATGTATTTTAAGAACTTTCCATGTTTTTAAAAGGTATACCATACCACAAACGTAACACAAACATGCTATTGGCTGAAGAGGAGATTATGACATCATCCTGGAAGACTTAAAAGAAATTATATCACCACTGAATATACTTGGAAACTTTTAAGTTTAGAAAGCTCGATTTTCCTCTTATCCAATAGTCTGTACTACCAGTGTTCTAGAGATCCCTTGTTTCCACTGATTGAAGTTATGTTGCCACTCACATTTCTGGGAGCATTTGGGGCCTCCTGCATAACTGTTTCTTGGTCATCAGTTTCTATTTTAAGACAAAAATGAAAAAAAAAAACCACCATTCCTAAACACCTAAGTGAAATATAGTGTCAGAAATTCTCTGGAAAAACGAGTGCTCATTAGGCCTAATAGTACTAGGGTGTGCTTAAACAACAAGAGAGATTAGTCTCAGCTCTCTCAGCCTCTACTTTGTTGAGTTTATCTTCTACCATCATGTTTACACGTGCTATTGCTTTCCCATTTCCAAGGGAGGGAAAAAATGTCTTGTCATTTGGTTTCTGATGTTACATTTCATGGATTAATTATCTCTTGCAAAATGCACTTTTTAAGAGATTCTCATACAGTGAAGGAAAAGTCTGTGGCTTGAGATGGTTTGAATTTGTCACCAGTGGGTTTCCTGAGAGGCCTTGCTGCCTCCAGAGGTTTCCGTGGGTGCTGATGCTCTTCAACAAGGCTGCACTTTGGGGATGTACCATGGCGTATGTGACAGAGAGCTCAGAAGCCTTTTGTTTCGAGGAATTTTTTTTCCCATTTTGATGTGCTACACTAAATACATTTGGGGATGGTTAAAACACGTAATGCCAAACAACTATATATGTTCTGTTTAGGGAGAAAATAGACTAGTTAGTTGATTAGAAAACTAATAATAGCTAGAGCCAGGTAATGGCTTAAAAATGATAGGAAGTTATTCAGTCTCCTGTGACAAGATAACAAACATAGCCTTCTAGATATCTGTACAAACAGCACTATTTTCACCATATCAAAAGTAGTTGCTAGTCTCAGGAGAAGGAAGGTTAACTAGGAGGCAAACTATTGCAAATGCAGCCTCGCCTCTTCCAAAAGCTTTTAAAGTAGTTCTTATTGATTCCTAGAAAATCTAGTTCTTGTCATCCTGTTTGTGATTTACCTCGTGATAGAACCAAATTCTTTCTACAAAAGAGCTACATCGGTACATAGTTTAAATGTCAGATGTTGAGCTATTGGGTGTTTGTGGTTTGGAATTGTAAAATTATTAAGATCCAAATAAGTCAGTTTGTAGTGTTCTGTGCTGTTGGCAACATAGATTCCCCTGTTGCCTCTAATCACACAAATACCAGTTTTGATAGGTAGTCTATAAGATAAAAATAAAACTAAATGTTTTCCATTTAAAGTAAACCAAAAAATAGAAAGATGTGAATTTCCCCTTAGTTGTGTGGGAAAAGTTAGTTAACACCAAATATAAGCCCACAATAGCTTCATCTTTTAAGGTAACTCAGTGCATATGTAACAAAGAACATAACGCAGTAACTGAAATACCTCATTGACTGGAAATACTGCTATTGATAAAATGCAGAAATGTTGGTGTACCTAGTTTGAGAAATACTAAGATGAAATTTTGAAACCCAGCTTTTCATTGAGTGCCCATACACACAACAACAGTATACACACACACACACACACACACACACACACACACACACAACCCAGTTCACCCTAGGGGCACTTAAGGAAAGGAGGAAAAAGTAAATTCTGTTTGTGCCCCTTCATTTGCAAACCCCTATTCTGTTGTTTTCCTCCTCCATAGTAATGTAGTTGTATTTTTTTTTAAATCCTTTATTCTGATGTTCACAGTTGAAAAAAAAAAAAAGAGTGTTCTATAAAGGGATAGTTAAACTCTTTAAATGATTGCATTCGTCTGAAGAAGCTCCATCCTGGAATATAATACTTTTCCACAGTAATGGGTGGTCAAACAAGACAAATGGCTATCTATGCCAGTTACTTACATATGGTGGGTATGGGCAGTGTATAGGTGGGTATACAGTTGACCCAATAACTTCTTAAATTATTTTAAAGCATATCTTTGTTTGTAAAACATGTTTGTTTCAGAGCACTGATTGTAGTTTCCTTCTTGTGAGTAGTGTTCTCCTAGCTGCACTAAAGAATGTGAAAGGAGAATCAGTGTTCCTTCCTCTATGGTAATCAGGGTGTTTTCTGTTGTTGTTGTTGTTGTTGTTGTTGTTGTTGTTGTTGTTTTAAAAACCAAACTGAATAAAACCTTCCGGTTTGCAGTGTAGTTTTTGTGTTGAAAGGGAAGGAAATTCAAAGGACTCACATTTTATCAAGACAAAGCATTATAAAGCTTATAGGAAATAGTCTGCTAGCTAGCAGAAGTTGTTTGGAGCTCACCAGTCTAAGTTACCCTGTGGAGCATCGCCTCCTCTGCACTTGCAGTTCACTTGGCCTACCTAGCACAACCTCAGCAGAGATGAGCGTGTACTGCTAGAAATCCAACAGTCCTGAGCGTCGCTTTCTTCTTGGTAGGACCAGTAAGTTGGTTTCAGTGACTACAAAAGTGATCTAAATACACCAGTTGACTGTCACTTTTAGAATCAGTTGGTGGTTTAGGTGCATTGCTGTGGAGAAACCCATTATCCAGGGGAGGCTTGAGGGTAAATTGAAGAAAGTAATAAAGGTTTAAAGGGGAAACAGGTTACCTACTACATGTAGTTATGAGTTTCTAGACAATAGGTCTTTTTTTTAAGGTAGTTTGTGTGTTCAAGTCTACATGATTGGGTAGTTTCTTCATTACAGCCAAACCTTGTTTATTATCTGGATAAATGATAAATGAAATTCACAGATAATCCAAAAATGTACTATATCTATTAGTTTCAGTCTCCTCTCTAGTCAAACCTTTAATGTTACAAGAACAAAAGTGACTGATTTGATTTGTAGCTTCCCTGGTCTTGTATTTGTGAATGTGCTGCTGAGCAGTTAAATGAACAATGGCAACCATTAAGAGGAGAAACAACAAGCGTAAATAATCCACACACTGATTAATCAGTTCCTGAATAACCAAGAGTTGGCTGTAATACTGTTCTCAAACTGTTTTGTTAAATTGAAATCTTAAATCAGCAAATGTAAACTTCTGCGGTACATCATTCTATTGTTAATGCCTTTGAAATTTGTTTTATGAATGTTCGTTCTGCCCCATGTGGATTGGTCTAAGTAATTTTCTTTTTTGACAATCACTTCACTAAATACTTCTGTCTGTAATATTTAAACTTGGTTATAATAAATAATCTTCAATCATGATAAGTAGGAGTTGGATTTGTGTTGATATTTAAGAAAATTATTTGCACTGCTAAATAGGAAGATTTAATTGTTTTCTTTTATTTCCTTCTCTTTTTCTTAAATGAAAATGAAATGTACTTTACCATGATGGTAGTATTCAGCTCTAGTTCAGGTAGAGCAAAAAGTAAAAATGATCTGTTTTCTTGCCATGCAGTGCTGTGAACCTTACCTCTGTAAAAATGAAAGGAAAAGTCAAGTACTGGGCTTGACCCACAGGTACATTGCTTCAGTTTATATGTGCGTAAAGCAGAATGTGCTTGGGACCAAAACCACCTAAGTGAGGGATATCTAAATCACAAAGAAGCCTGGGGGTCCTTTGGAGCAGGTATTGGTTGGTACTTTAACTTCAACCGTTTTGTAACACTCCCCAACAAGTAAGATCTGGGCCCTGGAAATAAACTGAGGGTGCTAGACTGTCAGGGGAAGGTGATTGGAGCCATATGAATGATAACAATACGGATTTTTTTTTTTTGCAAAATTACATATTTGTGGATTTTTACATTTAGTGTTTTTTAAAAACAGTTTAAAGAGCAAAATAAAACTTGTATTCTAGTTGCAAAATATGCACACATGTTTTGAATGGCTTTATTTTTATTGTGTAAAACTGTTGAACACATAACTGATACACAAATTCTTTACATGTTAAGGAGTCTATGCATTTGACAGTAACTTCTGTTTTATAATTGGGTAATGAAACAGTTATACATTGAACCACTGTTGTATTAAGACATTGCTTTTAAAGTTGTTATTACAAAATTGTGTTTATTTTATAAAAACGGATTTTAGTTTTCCTAATGCCATATTGTTTACTTTAGCCTGTTTCACCTTTCCCTTTTTTCTTGGTGTGTTATTTGCATGTTGTTCTGTATGATAAGAATGAATGTAAGGCTGTTGTGACTAATTAACTTTTGTAAAGGGCTGGTCACATGTGGATCTGTTTTATTAATGCATTTTAAATGATTTTAGTATCCAGATCACCTTTTCAGAAATTTGGTGTTAATACCAAAAAAAAAAAATCACATAAACAAACAAAAAAAAACACAAAACAAAAAAAAAAAAAACTTTTCTCAACAGAAATTAATAGCTGGCTCTATTTTTTTTTAACTGTGCAAGAAAATAAAATTGATTTTCAAGATAAAGTGCTTCTAATTCTTCTTAGTTGAATGGGGTATTTTGATGTTGTGTGGGTTTTGTTTCTGGGTTTTTTGGGGGGGTTGCTACTTTTTGCATTGGGATTTTGAGGAAAGTTCGTAATGGAAAAAATTGCCCCCAGCAGCCTGAATTAGATCAAATGAAAAAATTTTACTCTTGGTTTGAAAAGCCCGTTTTTTACTTTTGTTCTTGGCCTCTTTAACTCTTGGTAGTGTCTTATATTTCTCACATTTGCTCCATCCAGAGCTCTCAGGAAAATGGATACTCATCACAAAAATTCCTCTTTCTAGGCAAGGGGCTTTTAAAAGTTGAGAATACTAATGTCAGAGTGATACATGTTCTTATGATTTAGAAAAATGAAATTCAGAACTATTCCTGAAGAGCTTTATTAGCCACTATTCTCAAATTCCTTCATCAAAGCCAAGTAAATTCATAAATGTGTATCTCAGATTGATTGGAACACTTGAAGGATCTATCAGATTTGTTGTTACAGGCAACAAGTCTGAGACCATTGAAAACTCAAGCGGACTAGAGCATGTTGCACAATCTACCCAATGAGTGTAATGTTCAGTTCAGTCTACCTCTTCTTTTGGGTCAGGATTTAGGTCATTATTGGGGGGCGGGGGGAATGGAATTTTTGTCTTATGTAGATCTTTCTGTGAAAGGTGAAGAGCAATTGGAGGAAGGAGCCTGAAAGCGAATTCTAAAGCATGAAGAGATCTGTTGCTGACCAGCCCTGTTCCTCATGAGTTTTGGGGAAAAAAGCCATTGTTTTTAATTCCCGCCTAAATATGAATATGATTGTTTTACAAATGTTTGTTCCTGCTGAAAAAAAATGTATTTTTAAAAGGAAAAAAAATCCTTCTTTTGGCTATAAGATAAAGTCAGCTGTATGACCAGGTGTGACCATATCATAACATGCTGATATATAATATAAATCAATAAATTTTTACCTCTCAGGATGTTGACTAATCTTCTTTGTCACCTTAGTACTTGTGGTACTAGTACCAGAGTCAAGGGGACATGCCCCTAGTTGTTTACGGTACAAGCAAGGCCACCCAAATAATATATGTGTGTGTGTGTACACATATATGTATACATAACATGCATCTATGAAATACATGTGCATGGTGTTCAGCATAAGGCCAAACATTTTTTTATCCTCAGACTGAGTAGCCAGTTAAATCATTCAGTTGTGTCTGACTGTGACCTTGTGGAGTTGTCTATGGGATTTTCTTGGCAAAGATGAGTGGTTTGCCATTTTTTCTCCTGTGTATTCCCATTTTACAGATGAGGAATGGAGGTGTCTTGCTCAGGATCACATAGATCTTAGACTCAAGGCCCACTGCTCCATCTACTGCACCACTCATTTACCCTGTTTCTCAATCAGAAGGACTTAGGCCTATCCCCTTCATCCCCCACTGAGAGCAATGAATCTTCTGTATGTCATACAGTCCACACCCAAATGGTTATTCATTGACTAAGTATTAAATTAGTTCCTTCTATCTGTTCACCAATGAGCAAATCCTCAGAAAAGCTAAAGAAATATATTTTTTCTGAAATACAAATGATAATATAGTCAGTCTATAAATATTAAAACTTCTGGGTTTCCAAATGAATTTGTTTCAAAAGAGTAACACTAAAGTTGTCTAGTAGGTATTATTCTTGGAAGCCTTGGTATACTTAAAGAATTAGCCCACAAGGTCTCAAGTTCTTTCGATGGGCCTGATCCCATGCTAAATGGGCATACAAACACAAAAGTCACAGCAAGTAGTTTATATTCTAACAAAGGGAGACCACAAAAAGGGCTGCCGAGTAAAGGTGTGTGGGCTTGGGAAATGGCTGGAGTCGGGAGTATAATGGGTGGTCAGTTGACTCCCATTTTACAGAATGGTCGTATTGATTTGATCACAGTTCCCTGAGCAGCACTAGGTGGAAGGCGGCAGAGCATGTGGCAGGCCCATGGCCATTGAAAGGACACGCCGCAGTCCAGAGAGCTCCTGGGTGAGATGTCTGCCCCTCAGAGGGGAGCAAAGATGGGCTTGCCCTTTAAGCTCGAATGGTCTGTTCAGAGCAAGAGCCGAACAGAAGAAAAGAGCCCAGGAAGGAGCAGGGTGCTACAAGGATACCTCTGGGGGGCTGGGCTTGAAATCAGACTCCCGGGGCTTGAGTCCTGGGTTTGAATTTTCCAGCTGCACGACCGCCAGCGCATCCCCTGGAGCCTTGGTAAAATGAGGAGGCTTATGCCCATCATGGGGTTTTTATGAGGAAAATGAAAGTAAAGCCATGGACAAAGGGAAACCCTTAGAAGGAGCCTGCTCTGATGGTAAACCAAAGAGGAAAATGTGGTAGGAATGACTAAAGGATGAATAGATTTTGCTGCCTGCTAAGTGCAAGGACTTGTACATTGGAAAGGACATTAGAACTCCTGCAGTCCAACTTTGCTCCTGGCGACACTGGCAGCAGCCCACCTTGTGGTTGAGAGCTTCCAGTGACCTCGAGCTCACAAGCGTCATACTGTGTTAGGTGCTAGGAATAGAGAGAAAAGCCTGAGCTCCCTTCTGACCCGCAGACTCCTCTCCAGCTGCCCAGTGCACGGCCATAGAATTAGGTCCATAATAGACACCTTGGATTCAGTATATCCCAAAATGGTCACTTTTCCCCCTCCAACCTTCCCTTCTTTGTAACGTTATCACTGTGGAGGGCACTTGCAGTCACCCGCACTGGAATCGGAGGAGCCATCCTAATCTCACCCCTCCCCTCATAACCTGCATCCATGATCCTGCTGATGGTCCCTCTAGCACATCTCTGAATTTATCACCATAGTTTGAGCATCACGGAGCACCCAGACTGTTACAACAACCTGCTGGTTGGCGTTCCCACTTCAAGTCTCTCCCTCCTCCAGCCCATCCTTTCAAAAGCTGGCAGATTGTTCTTCCTAACGTGCCCGTCACACACCCCACTGCAACTTGGATGGCCTCCTACTGGCTCCAGGATTCCTCTGACACTTAAAGTTCCCCATCCCCTAGCTGCGGACTTGCTTTCCTTCCCCCACAGCGGCTGCCTGGCCCTCAGGAACACCAGCCGCCCTGCAGTCTATCTCGGGATTACAAGCATCCTCACCACTGGTCCTTCCAGTCGGGCACTCTTCCTCCCCATCTCCACCTCGGCACTCCTGGTTTCCTTCCAGACCCCGCTAGAGTCCTCACTTCCTGATCCCCATGAAAACTAGCACTTTCTCTCCTTACAAATGTGTCAGAACCTGCTCATCCCAGCTCCAGAGACTGAAATTCTCAGTACGAGCACTCAGAAACCAGCCAGTGCTACAAGTGAGGGTTCGATTTTTTATCCTATTAGTGACACATTAAACTTTAAGGTATGTCCTGTTCCAAGGGGTGGCAGTAGGGAAGAAATTCATTTCAGATTTTGAAGTACCCCCATACCTGAAAGTATGGAGATGGGAAACAGACCAATATACCTGTACTCTAGGGAATGGGGAGGAGTAACCTGTAATAAAGCAACAAACTGGCCACAACTCCGTGAAATGCCAATGGGGTTTATGGCTGATCCTAGATGTAATAAGGAACTACTAGAGTTAGCAAATAGGAGGCTGACGTCAAATCTGTGCTTGGACAATTCTAGCTGTTAAAAAGTCATTGATTGTTAAAACTGCCATTTTTTATCTTTGTATTCCCCACAATTTACTACTCAAATACTTAATAAATGCTGTTTTGAATAGAATTGAAATTTACTTCAACTCATTGGTCCTAGTTTTCTCCTCAAGAATAGTACAAAAGTCTTATTTGAAAATGACTACGGTATCTTTTCCCTTTTACCCCAAATCTTATTTTCTCTGGGTTAAATATCCCTAGTTCCCTAAATAACTCCTCGTGTTTCTTAAATCAAATGGTTTTCAACATTTGCTTCGCCATTGACACTGTTTCTTCACAATAACCTATTGGGTATTCAGTGGTTTTTTTCAGTCATGTTTAACTGCTCATGACCCCATTTGGGGTTTTCTTGACAAAGGCACTGAAGTGCTTTGCCATTTCCTTCTGCTCATTTTATAGATGAGGAAATTAAGGCAAACAGGGATAAGTGATTTGTCCAAAGGCACACAGCTAGGAAGATGAATCTTCCTGACTCCAGGCCCAGTGTTCTATCCAGTTGTCATTTTAAATATTAGTTGAATCAAATTAAATTAAGTAAAATCAAATTAAATCCAGAGCCTCTCGGGTCTGACCATAGTTGTTGACCATAATCAACAACTTTATCACCTCTAAGAACACTTGATGAGGCACACTAACTGAAACCCTTGAAAAGTGTAATCAAATTCCCAAGTGAAGTGATTCATGGTTGACCTGGGTCCCTTTTGAACATTGAATGTCTGCCAAAGCCCCTCTCTGCCCCAAGCACAGCAGCAAAGGCAGGTCTCCAACCGAGTATGGGTCTGACTGTTCTGATCCCCCTAGTTAAAATCTAGCAGAGAATATCTTCAAAGCATTCAGAGCTTGCCAGCAGTTTAACTCACATTTCACTATAAACCTTAGTATAATAAACATTCTCTGAAGCAGCAGATAAGAGGAAAATATGGTGTTTGTTCCACTCTTTAGTTAGCCAAATTCATATTTTAAGTGCCTATTTTGTATACCAAGTCTAGTTCACAGGGAGACAAAGACACTGTACAAGGCAATCAAGAAACTCTCAGTCTAATGAGGAAAACAGATATGTATCAATAAGTTAGATATATACAAAATAAACTAGAGATACTAGAGGGAACGAAGTAGCATTAAGAGGAATTGGAAGAAATAAGTCTTTGAGCTGGGTCTTAATAATAACCATTTTATATTCTTTGAGGATCTCAACAAATTGGCCTGAACGGAAGAGGTAGAAAGAGAGATCAAAATTATTCCATTTTCTTGTTTATTTCCTCACACATCTATACTTTGAGAAGAAAAATATAACCCCCCCCCAAATTCTCAAGTACTGAAACCACTACTTCCAAGGTCACCAATAACCTTTTAATTGTTAAACCCAATCTTTCCTCAGTCCTAATCCTGCTTGACCTTCCCATACTGCTTTATATTCTCTTTACATCTCTTTTCCCTTCTGTTCTGGTGCTGCTCTCTTCCTAGTTCTCCTATCTCTCAGACCTCTCCTTTTTGAACTTCTAAGTAACATTGTTCTCCCTAAGCATCAGTTTATCTTAAACACTCCTCTCCAGACACTCTATCCCTTGGTAATCTCGTTTGCCCCCATAGATTCAATTTTTATATATGTCATATATAATAAAAATATATATTCCTTTTCCCCAGATGACTCTTAAATACATAAACATTTTCTTAAATGCTCTTTCTTAATACTCTAAACAATTTCTTAAATTCTCTTATTTAAAAGACTCTTAAATACATACACATTCATAAATACATAAATAATTTCTCTTATAAAGTCCAGGTCTTCTACCATATAGACACTCAACAAACTCAATATAGATAAAACTGAGCTAATCTTCCCAGCAAACCTCACCCTTTTCCTAATTTTCTTAACACCTCTGAGAAGATCGCTATTCTTCCAGTTATAAACATTTTGAAAGTCATCATTGATTCTTTCACTTTCCTCACCTCCAATATCCAATAGATGTCCAAGGTCAGTTGATACTATCCATCTCCATGGCATCTCTCACATCAGTCCCTTCCTCTCCACTTATACTGCTACCAACCTAATTCAGACCCTAGTTACTTCTTCCCTAGACAGCAGTTAGGTGACACAGCGGATAGAGTACCTGGCTTGGAGTCAGGAAGACTTATCTTTGTGAGTTCAAATACAGCATTAGACATTTACTAGCTGTGGGACTGTGGGCAAGTCACTTAACTCTGAATGCCTCAGTTTCCTTATGTGTAAAATGATCTGGAGAAGGAAATAGTAAACCACTCCAGTATCTTTGCCAAGAAATCCCCACATGGATTATGAAGAGTTAGACATGACTAAATTAAACAACAAAGCCTCTTAATCTTGCTGTTTCCACAGTCTCCCTCCAATCCAGGTCCAAAATAATCTCTATATCATGATATGACCATATCACTCCCCTAAGGGATGCTCCTCCATATCACCTTTTAGAGGTTTAACAGGAAAGCCTCTTAATTGACTTTGCTATTTCCAATCTTTCCTCTAATCCAGGTCCAAAATAGTCTCTATATCATGATATGACCATATCACTCCCCTAAGGGATGCTCCTCCATATCATCTTTTAGAGGTTTAACAGGAAAGCTTCTTACTTAATTGATTTTGCTATTTCCAATCTTTCCTCTAATCCAGGTCCAAAGTAATCTCTATATCATGATATGACCATATCACTCCCCTACTTGCTCGCTCATCCATATCACCTTTCAGTGACTTAACAGCAATACTATCTCCTACTTCACCACTGGATTCAAATCTTCTGATTTACATAATCTTCCCAAATCAATGCTATCCAATAGAAACAGATCCCCAGGAGTGTATATTGATTAGAAAGCCACAAGTTAACATTATCTATGTTCTATTGAATTTTTTGTTTGTTAAACATTTCCCAATTACACTTTAATCCGATTTGTCTACAATCCCTGTGGAGTTTGACAATTGCCCCCAGAGCAGTATAGCTAAATTACACAATCAACTGGAACAGATTTCCTTTTCAGTGTCACTCCAGTTCATCCAATGGCTTTCTAAGACTATTGGCTTTTGGTCTAAATTGATTGATTAATTGATTGATTGATTAACTAATTGATATGTTTTCACTTGGTTAAGGTATGAAGGCATAGAATCATATATAACTTTAAATGGGATGTAGCAATTATCCATATTGAACACCACCTTCATACTCACAAAATATATCCCTCTTATTACCTCTTTTGTAAACATTCTGGTAGTTTTAAATCTGAGCATTAAAGAAGAAATGAGATAAAAATCTATATGACAACTTATTTTATCCCTAATTATAAATCTGGGAGGATTCATTATTCTTTAGTAAATGGGGATGATTATCACAATAATTAATAAAAGTTATGGAGGATGTCAGTAAAATATAATTCTTCCCCCATCCCATCCCTGTTTTACTGGGAAATATGAGGGGAAGAGAAGGAGGGATTATATAAATTGCAGCGGCTACAGAAGTTGGATGTTCTCTGCCACAATCTTCCTTCACCCCTGTCTCACATGAAGATGTAGCCCTTCTCCTTGCCAAGGCAAACATTTCCAAGTGATTCCATCCCCCTTTCATCCTCACTCTCTTATTAATCTTCAACCTCTCTCTGCCTCAATCCTGAAAGTAAGAAAGGAAAATTTACAAAGGACACGGATTTTTAATTAGGTCAAACAATGTCCTCTTTCCACAGTGTTCTATTTTTAGATACTAGTCATGATGCCATTTGTGAAAAAGTCCTAATCATCCAAAGAAAATCTTTCTTTGACCTTTCTAGGTTCTAACCCAGTAGATCGCCCTTTCCTCTTCTCTCCAGCTCTTCACAATACTTCTCTCTCCTGGTTCTCCTACCTCTCTGTCAACTGCTTCTAAGTCTCCTTTGCTGTATATTCATTTAGGTCATGTCCTGGGTATCTCCCAAATCTCAGTCCTGGTTTCTCTTCTCCTGTATTATTTTCTTGGTAGTCTCTTCTGTTCCTATGGATTTAGTTATCATCTCTTTGCTGATGATTCTCAGATCTATTTGTATAGCCCCAGCCTTTTTCCTGACCTCCCTTCTCACATCTCCAACTGCCTACTGAACATCTTCCTGTAGAATTCCCAAATTCAGCATGTCTAAAATCAAACTCGGCATCTTTCTCTTAAAACTCTCCCTTCTTCCTAATGTTCCTATTACTGTCAAGAGTAAAACCATCTGATATGTATTGGATTTAATATATATTTTAACATGTATTGGAATACCAGCCATCTAGGGGAGGGGGTAAAGAGAAGAAGGGGAAAAATTGGAACAGGAGGTTTGGTAAGGATCAGTGCTGAAAAATTACCCATGCATAAGTTTTGTAAATAAAAAGCTAGAATAAAAATGTTTACTATACAAAAGGAGTAAAACCATCTTCCCAGTCACTCAGGATCCCAACCCGATGTCATCCTAGACTCTTCAATCTGTTTACCCACACACACACACACACACACACACACATACATAGCCTATATCCAATCATCTCTTTCCCAATCCTTCAATCTCTTGTATATTTTCCCCCGACATTGCCTCCACCATGGTGAAGAAAGGCCTTTATCACTTTACACTCATGATATCGCAATATCCTTTTGATTTATCTCTCTCTGCTTCAAGTCTCTTCCCACTCCAGCCCATCTTTTATTCACCTGTCAAACTGATCTTCCTTATCATCAGCCTTCTTTTCAATAAACATCAGTGGCTTCCTATTACTTCCAGGATCAAATATAAAATCTTGTTTGGCTTTTAAATCTCTTCATAACCTGTTCATTCTTACACTCTCCTCTCTTCTGCTCTGTGTATTGACTCTTTGCCATTTCTTGAACAAGACATTCTAATTCCCAATTCTGGCATTTTCACCAGCTATCTCTCCTACATGAAAAACTTTCCCTCTTTGTCATTCCCTCCTAGCTTCCTTCAAACCTCAGATAAAATTCTTCCTTTGTCAAGAAACTTTTCCTATGTCCCTTTAATGTTGGTGACTTCTTTATTTCCAAAATTACCTACAAATTATTCTATTATCAATCTATTTTTCTATCTATCTATTGATATGGGTAAATATTTGTCTCTACCTTGTTTATACATCGTTATTTACATATTGTTTCTGCCATTGTTATGTGAGCTTCTTGAGGGAAGCCACCATGGTTTTCACTTTCTTTATATCACCAGCATTTTCATAATGGCAGGCACATAGTAGGTGCTTATCTATTTATTGACTTGAATTTGGTGTAAGAAAAACACTTTGATGTGGGTTGACTAAAAAATGGAAGGAAGCAAAGAAGAATTATTTATTTGGGGATGGAGGAAAAAGTAGTACCATCCCTGGCTCCTTTCTAATGGAAAATTTTCTGGTCCAAAGTGTAAGAAGAAATCAAGTTCCAGGAGTAAACTCTCCTCGACCTCCAATCCCATGAGAACATCCTCATTATCATGGACATAATGCTCAGGTCACATAATTGCAGTCAGATGGGATGGTGGTAGGGAGGCATTGCAGTGCTAGGGCAGTTACTGAATGCATTGTAAAGTTGGTGTTCTTTCTGTCCTACCCTCTGGGGAGTTAATAATAGTTACTGGATACTCATAACATACATCTAGTCTCTCTCCAAGTCCGTGTATCTCTTATATTTCCCTCTGACCTTGCCACCACCATGATGAAGGCCTTCATCATTTCATTACCAGGACTATTGCAATATCCTTTTGATTTGTCTCTGTCTCGAGGTTCTTCCCACTCCAGACCATCTTTTATTTAGTTATCAAACTGATCTTCCTAAAGTATAGTTTGACCCTACACCCTTCTTTTCAATGAACAAGGATTTTTAGATAATAAGAATATTTAGATACCAGGACTTGGAAATCGGTTATGAGACTACTTCCAATTTTCTCCAATTTATTGTGTCAAGGATTCCTAACCTGGGATCTGTAAATTTGTTTTTTTTTTTAATATTTTGATAGCTCTATTTCAGTATAATTAGTTTCTTTTGTAATTATGTGTATTTTATTTTATGTCTTTAAAAACACTTCTGAAAAGGGGCCCATGGACTTTACCAGAACGGTAAAGGGATGTGTGACCCAAAACAGCTAAGAATTCCTTTGCTCTGGGGATAGAACTTTCCTGTGATATCACTATATCTAAGACAATAATACAGTTCTCTATATCTTTTCCCTGTACTTTCCAGACAAGTTAGATCACACCAGGTATCTCCTTTACTTACAATGAAAATAAGTTCATGAAGTCATTTCCCTGACTTCATCCCCTTGTGGTCAGGCTAGTGAGCAGTTTAGTAATGCCTTCTAGAGGGCAGCTATAAGGGTTTTTTTTTTTTAAGATATGAAAGGCAATTAGGCAAAGAAAGTAAAACTTATGAAAGACAAGGTTTTTATTAAGGTCAAACAATGCCATCTTTACACAATGATCTATTTTTAGATATTAGCCATGATGCCCATTTGTGGCAAAAGCCTAATCATCCAAAAAAGAAAAGGGAAAAATAATTTCTAGTGTTTGGGAGTTCTAATAGCCTTTCAGCCTTCATGTATAATTCATACCACTCTAAATGTAAGGGCAAACTAATTCATATGTTCCTTGAAGCAGCAAGAAATTCAAAGAAATTGAAAATTCAATTTTTCAAGAGAAATTCAAAAGAATCTTTTCTTTTTCACTCAGCAGATAAAGGCTTGCACATTAATAGCACTAGAGGAGGAGATTCAGCATTGCCTCATCAGAGGTAATTGATCATCTGGTTTAACCCTGTTTGAAGGAAGGATCTCTCCTCACCATCTCTAACAAGTGACCATTGAGCATCTATATGAACACTTCTCAATGATGGGGCCTCAATATCTCACAAGCACATTGTTAGTGAGTTTTTTCTTATTTTAAACTGAAATTTGTCAGTAATCACAGGGGTAGGAAAAGTCTTGAAATGGTATTCCATCTAGAGCTCATTCTTAGAAACACTGAATTAAAGCAATTGTGAGCAAAAGGCTAGCCGGATTTCTGGAGGTCTTCCAGGCAGAACCAGGTCAGATCAAAGGCCGTGAGCAAATGAAATAAGAGGCAAGACCGAATTTAGAATTAAGTTGACTTGAATTGTAGTTTCAGCTCTGAAACTTCCTAGGTATGCAGTTAGGACAGTCATTCACTTCTCAATTTTCTCATCTATAAGTCAGGAATGATGCTACTTATAGAGCAGTAGTGACGCTATGGATCTGGAGATGTTAGGTGAAAGGTGTTTGGGCATATTTCCCCTTGGCTATGCCTTTCTCTTTAGTCAATGTTTTCAAGCCTACCCCTTCCAGATTACTTCCATTTAAAGAAAAAAACTTGCATTAGATGAACTAAAAAAGGGGGGGGGCAATGTCACTTGGTGTACTACTTTGCATACCAGATGCAGTCTGCATTAAATAAATACTTTATTTATTGTATCTAGTTTCATATAAACCCTTTCTCTTTTGTCCCTAGGACCTCCCATCATCTCATATTTTATGACATTATTGCCTCCTATTTCCTTAGGAAAGAGTGGAACTGAATTTTCCATCACAATCTTACTGTTCCCCAAAGGTTCAAGTAAATTAGCATTAGTCAACCCTAGTTGCTGCTGCAACTAAATAGCTTATAGGGTTGTCGTGTGGAAAATATTTTTCAAAGTTCTATTCAAAAGTGGAGTGTCATTATTGCTTTTAGAATGGGCCACTTCCAGGATCTCTATGGAGATCTCAAAAGAGAGCTTGAGATCCATCTGTTGAGAAGTCATTTCTAAATGATGCATTCTCTCCTTGCAATTTCACTTCTGAAATTCTTCTTCTCTCAAGACCTAGTTTAGATGCCACCTCCTCTAAGATGTCTTTCCTATTCCTTGGAGCTGAAAATTATCTCTAAAATGTCATTCTTTATGCATTTTTTGCCATCATACACACTCCTCAGATGGGCATTTTCAGTAGGAGCCTACTGGTCAGTTTATTTTGTAGCACCTTTTCAGGGCTTGCTTGCTTGCCCAACTCCCAATACCACTGATAGGCTGGGTTCTTAGGGTGGTGACTGCTCCCACTTTTAGGGTTCTAGAGGTAACCCCACAGGAAGTAATCCTCCAGAACACTAACTCATGAGCTCACGCTGTTGTGCTTCTTAATAATTAGTCAGCAAACTTTGTTCTTTAGCAAATGGAATAGTGGACACAGAACTTAACATTTTCCACAGCATCAGAGGCTTCTGGTTCTCCAGTTCTCTTCTAGATTCTCAGTCTAAGAAGTAAAGAAGAAAAGGCACAAATATAATGGGAGTGAGACATAGGTAAAGGGAACTATATTCAAACTATATCTTTTTCTATTCTACCTGCCAATCCCATCTCCCTTTCTGGTCAGTATAATAACTAAGTTTCTAAGTAGCCAGTGTAAAGGAGTAGTAGCTGGAAATAAGATGGCAAAAGATAACTGGAAATCAGGTAAAAACTGCCCATAGATGGAAGAAGTGTAATGTGCAAATCACATCATCTAGTCACCAAAATTCACATTCTATTAATATGTGCTCAATCAGCAGATGCCATGTAGGCACTGCAGTCAGGGTTCTTGATCCTATGATACACAAAAAATTCAGACCTTCACAGTTCCAGACCAGCAGTACATCAAAAGGTGCTGTTAACTTTGAGATGATGTGAACAGATTAACTTTAAAGTTTTAGCAATAACTTTGAGATGATTCAGACAGATTAATGAATTAACTCCAAGATGGTGCAGATAAAAGCTTAGCTATTTCCCTCCAAACCCCATAATAATCAGATCTCAAATCCTTGCTCTCTTTACCCCTTTGCTCCTCACTATTGCTCAGTGCTCTCCCATCTTCCCAATCTTGTTGCCATGTATAATGTCTTTCTGGTTCTGCTTATTTCACTCAGCATCAGTTCATGTAAATCTCTCCAGGCCTTTCTGAAATCATCCTGCTGGTCATTTCTTACAGAACAGTAATATTCCATAACATTCATATACCATAACTTATTCAGCCATTCTCCAACTGATGAGCATCCACTCAGTTTCCAGTTTCTTGCCACTACAAAAAGAGCTGCCACAAACATTTTTGCACATGTGGGTCCCTTTTTCTCCTTTAAGATCTCTTTGGGATATAAGCCCAGTAGTAATATTGCTGAATCAAAGGGGATGCACAACTTGATAGCCCTTTGGGCATAGTTCCAAATTACTCTCAAAAATAGTTGGATCAGTTCACAACTCCCTCAACAACATATGAGTGTCCCACTGGGTTTTTTTTTTTTTTAAGAGTCCCATGTTTCTATTGAATTGATCCCTCTGTTGGTTTCTTGAGCTTCCTTTCTGATAGGCAACTACAATATTCTTCTACCTTTAGTCACTGGCGTGGCTGGAAGTACTATACTCTCTTCATCTAGAGGGTTATGAGATTTTTAGCTAAATAGATATAGAGCTATTTTAGCTAGGATCAGCATAAGCACGGTCTCATCAACTCCCTCATCTGCACTCTGGAGTAGTTTGTTACCTCCAGGCTGAACTTGAGAAAATCCAACCCCCTCTATTCTCTTCAGGCTCCTGCTTGCCATCTTTAAGAGAGATGAACAATATTAAACCCAATTCAGATTGTTGATGGGAGGGAAAAGCTCTGAGAAGTCAGTGTGACAGGAGTAGGCAGTCTCCATCATATCCTTACCCCTAAGTTGCTAAAGTAGAGACTTTGGAGAATTTCCTTTTAAGTTAGATCTGGGATTCTCTCCTAAATAAGCTAAATTATCTAGTTTCTAATGGGGAAGAACCCTTTCAATCTGTATTGTCTGATATATATTTTCATATGTATGCTTTCTCTCATTGCTATTTTTTTTAATCAACTTGGATAAATAGGTTTCTTTGTTAATTGCTTTGTGTATTCATTGTGGAAATCCCTGCAAACAAAAATATCCTATTGAGAGAGCTATTTGGAAATATATAAAATTAGAAATTATGAGGAAAGTGAATTGAAACTGAAATTATGGAGCTGATCTATTAAAACAAGACATTCTTGGCTTGGAAATCACCATCTGACCATCTGGTCAACTTGTCCTGACCTATGATGAGTCACATAATAGAGGTATTCACCTGGGCATGCCCTGGAGATAATGGGATTAAGTCATACCAGCAATGATTTATAAAAGACAGATTTAAGCTTTGTTTTCCAGGGAATTATTCCAAAACAGGGACAAAGTAGGATCATAGGATTTAGAGCTGGAATGGATTTGAGGGATCATCAAATCCCACTTCTTCCTTATATGAAGGAGGAAGCTGATGCCCAGACTACTTAAGTAGCTTGCTCAAGGAATAATCAGTAACAGACCCTTAATTTGGATCCAGGTCCTATGACTCCCAGATTCTGGGTACATATCCCTAGACATGGTGACTTTTCAATATCAGCCTTCAGGCTACTTATTTTAGACAAAGGGAATGAGAACAGAATTAAAGGGTGGTGGTGATAGAGTAATTTTCAGAAATGTTGATTTTAACACTCTTTTTGGCTTTAAAACAAAAAAAGAGAGAGATTAAAAATGTTTTTATTTTGAAATGTAGATTGACCATACTTTTAGGGATGGACAGGGATGGATCTAACATACCCAAACTAAATGTTGCTGTCTAGCCCTCTGGATGAGAGAGAACTTCATCTGAAATACATTTAACAGGTGAGAGGGAGATAAGTAGAGAGCTGTTACCTCTGACAATATGATCACTACTTCTAATAAATAGCCTAATATTTATATAGAGCTTTTAAGTTTGCAAAGCTCTTTACATATAATATCTCAGTTTCAGATGCAAAATAATGGAATACAAAGAAGAGGCTGATGGAGCTGAGGTACCCTATTGGGACATAAAAGCTAAAAAGTTCCAACACATTGGGCACTACACAGATACTTGCATAAGATCCAAGCTATGCAATATTCCTCCATAGTGGTCCCTATTCTTAACATATGAGAGAAGTGTTGTTGTTAATGTATTATCTTGAAGATCCCTTCTCACTCTAACATTCTATACTTTTAGGACTCCCCAGGATGAGATCATTTAATGTAAGATCTAATATTGCAATTCATATTTTAAGAGCATTAAGTTCACTGGTGATTGGAGGCAGGAGAATTTGATGAGCCAATAGTATGGAGAAAAATTTATCAGTTTTCTTTTGACCAGTCAGAAAAGGAATTAACCAATGCATGAATATTTGACTCATTCATTCATTTTTGACTAATCAAAAGAGAAGAGAACTCTGATTAGTTGTCTTCTATATGGCAGGTACTATACTAAGGGCTGGGAATATAAAGCCAAAAACATACCAGCTCACATTTTAATAGAGAGATTAGGAATCTATACTGGGATAACCAGGGAAATGTGTTTTGGCCTGGAAAGTCACAGGAATAATGAATGGAACAATAGGACAATCAATTAATATGGCTTCCTGAAAAGACCTGGAAGAAGTAAGATTTTAGAAGCTGAGGAAATAAAAGGAAGGGGAAAATTCAGTAGGTGATGAAAACTAGAGGAGGCTGAGAAACAGTTTTCCAAAAATTACAAGAAGTCAGGTTTGAGCTTTACATAGGAAAGAATTCTAACATTTTGGAACTCTTTAAAAATAGAATGGGCAGTCTTCAAAAAATTATGAACTCCACTGGAGATGTTCTGGAGATTATAGCTTTAGCTTTGGAAAGAACCTTAGAGATCATCTAGTCACGGATGAGAAGCCTGAAGCCCTGTGATTTAAGAGTTTGATCCAAGGTCATACAATTAGTAAATAGTAGAATTCAGGTCTTTTACTCCAAAGCCAGTGCTCATTTCCTCTGTCTTGCTCTTTGTGCAGTGGATATGTGAGTATCTGTCAGGGGATGGATTCTTGTGTCAGATGGGAGGTTATTCTGGATCAAAATTATCAAACTCACACCTGCTGGCATTTAACACTCCTGAGTATGGCTAGAACTAGATTAACACGTAATCAGATGCTAAATGAAGAGAGTAGAATCAGGAGAACATTGTACACAGAAACAACAAGATTATGTGATGATCAATTCTGAAACAAGGCTTTTTTCAATAGTCAGGTGATTCAAGCCAGTTTCAATAGACTTGTGATGGAGAGGTCCACCTGCATCCAGAAAGAGGATTGTCAGAACTGAACGTGGATCATAACATAGTATTTTCCCCTTCTTTTTTGTTGTTGTTTTTTGTTTTCTTTCCTTTTTGATCTGATTTTTCTTGTGCAGCATGATAATTATGGAAATATGTACAGAAGAATTGCACATGTTTTACAAAAAAAAGCAAAAATGTAATCAGAAATATTTGACAAAACAAATAAAAAAATATAATAGAACAGATATTGTTAGCATAGGGTTAGCTATATAGCTATATATATAACATAGCATAACCTGCAGGGATCCATATGGATAGTTCAGTGGACTAGATAACTAGATAACTAGGTAGACTTTAATGTTAACATTTTATATTTAAGTGACCATGGACAAAATTCTCCATGGTACTGACTAATAAAGCTGAATTTCCCACCTTGTTCAGTGTGAGGGAGAGGTAGGGAAGCTAGCCCAGAGGTAGCTGGGTAGAACTGATTTTTCCTGTCTTCTTGAGAGATCTCAGTGGCAAAGCCAAAGAGAGGGAGGGGAGACAGAGGGTTTTGTCAATGTAGGCCTCAAGTTCAAAAGGAGCCTTGAATTACTCAGATAATTAACTGTCATAATTTGGTTACTTGGCAAGCATGTTTGAAAGGCTTCATTATGATTAATATCAGTTGTGACATTTCACAAAAGCTAAATTTCCCCTTCAATGATGCATCTGCATAGGAAAAAAATTCTTTGTTAAAGTTTCCAAAAATTCAAATGCTTTCTCACTTTAGAAGGGTAGCTTTTGTTGTGTATTCATTTTTGAAAATCAAAAAAAAAAAAAAAAAAAGAAAAAAAAAAAAAGAAACTAGTTCAGGACTTCAAAAGCTGGAAATAGTCTAGGACCTCTCTGGACCTCAGAAAAAACAAGCTTCCTGAGTGCAAGAGCTCCAGGGTATTGACCCCAGCTATGAGGTCTCTGGATCTTCTCAAACCCAGCTCTTCATCCTTAGCTGTTGTTTAATGCTAGCTCACAGGTGTAGCCAGATTACCTCCGTGCTTAGGGAGGGCCATCTTCAGTCTTCCTGAACTATATCTTGCCACTGGACTCAGGTGACTCTGGAGAAAAAAGTGAGGCTGGTGACCTTGCACAACCCTCTCCTAATTAAATCCAACTCACTTGCATATCAGGGCTTCCTGGAGAGGACAAACAATAATCACAGCAAGCTAATGCAATGAATGGGGACACCAGAGGGCCCTTGGAGAAGAAAAGGTCACTGGATGCATTCTAAAGCTCTCTCTGGCTCAGACATTCTGTGTTTTTGTCTTTTGGCAAAGGGCAGAATTATTTCTACTAGAAAATATATAGTAAAATGCAGGTTGTTTGGCTTTATTGATCATAAAGATAAAGATTTCTGTGGAAGGGAAGGAGAGAGAGATAGAGAGACAGAGAGAGAGAGAGACACAGAGAGACAGAGACAGAGAGACAGAGACAGAGAGAGACAGAAAAGTAGAGACAAAGAGAGAGGAGAGAGAAAAATAGAGAGAAAGAAAGAGACAGAGAGAGAGAGACAGAGACAGAGACAGAGACAGAAAGAGAGAGATAGAGACAAAGAAAGAAAGAAAGAAGGAGAGAGAGAAATAGAGAGAGAGAGAGACAGGGAAAGAGAGAGACAGAGAGACAGACAGACAGAGAGACAGAGACAGAGAGAGACAGAAAAATAGAGACAAAGAGAGAGGAGAGAGAAAAATAGAGAGAAAGAAAGAGACAGAGAGAGAGAAAGAGAGACAGAGACAGAAAGAGAGAGATAGAGACAAAGAAAGAAAGAAAGAAGGAGAGAGAGAAATAGAGAGAGAGAGAGACGGGGAAAGAGAGAGAGAGACAGACAGACAGACAGACAGAGACAGACAGAGAGAGAGACAGAGACAGAGACAGAGAGACAGAGACAGACAGACAGACAGAGACAGAGAGAGATAGAGACAAAGAAAGAGAGAGAGAGAGAGAGAGAAAGAGAGAGACAGGGAAAGAGAGAGACAGACAGACAGACAGAGAGACAGAAAGAGACAGAGACAGAAAGAGAGAGATAGAGACAAAGAAAGAAAGGAGAGAGAGAAATAGAGAGACAGAGGGACAGAGACAGAGACAGAGAGAGATAGAGACAAAGAAAGAAAGGAGAGAGAAATAGAGAGAGAGAGACAGAGACAGAGAGGCAGATACATAAAGAGAGAGAGAGAGAGCAAGAGAGAGAGAGAGAGAGAGAGAGAGAGAGAGAGAGAGAGAGAAGACAGAGATGGAGAGATAGACAGAAACAGAGGGGTGGGAAAGTATTCAGGAAGCAGTCAACATTCAGAGGAGATGAGTTCTCACCATGTTCCTGATTTCCAGTTTGCCTCCCCAGGGATTTTCAGAGAATTTCTTGTTGGGTAAAATCTCTTGTTGAATTGAGATACATTATCTCATTGTCCATTTTCTGGTATATTCTTATCTATAATTGTTCTGACTCCTGTTTCTTCTCTGCTTGCATCACTGGGTTTACCTAGTAGTCATTTTTTATAGTCTTCTGTTTAATTAGAATTTGATGTGGGGTGAAGTCTACAAGTGAAAACTTGGAGTTACTCATTCCCTTTTAAGAGCTATCAACCAGGAAAACTAGTATCTTTGCTGCTTTTAAATTTAAAAATATATTCATCTCCCTAGACCAGCAATAGTTAGGGGGTTAAATAGATATAATTCCAGTCAGGAACCCTCCTCAGAGAAGAGAGCAGTCACCTTGTGACCTCTTGTTCCCTTCCAATCAGGAGTCAAACGTTCATTTGAAGAGGAGTAGAAAGATTCCAGAGAGTTTTATCAGTGTCTTCCCATGGGCCTCTTTTTAGAAAACCTAAATGAACATACCCACCTTACCTAGGCAGCATACACACTTTAAACACATAGAAATATGTACAAATATATTCAAAATCTATATACAAGTTAAATTGGTAGTTGGGGCGGGGGAGGGTAAGAGTAACTCTGAACCTTCAAAGAAACTAAGCATTAGAAGCCATTGAACTGAAGAAAGAATTTGGCCATTTTCAATTCCACCTCATTCAATTCAATATTATGTTCTCTCCATTTTGTTCTTTTTAACCTCTTTGTTAAGTTGTAATAATTCAAGCAAGAGGCATGAGACTAAGGAAGTGAATTTTTTTAAAAGTAAGAATCTGAGAAAAAGAAGAAAGATGAGCTCATGGCTCCATTCTTGTCTGACAGTATTTATCCAAACACTAAAAAGTGTTCCTGGGTGGGTTACCTATTCAGTAATTGGATCTCCCAGCCCACTCTGTGCCTGTCCACACTCTACTCAGATGCCCTAGCCTTTATCCTGGTTCATGTCTGCAATGCTAGATCCAAATGCTGACTGGTTCATATTTCTAATCTATCTTATTCTTAATCAAGAAAAGATTATTGTTGCTGTCTGTTTACCTGAAGAAATGCCTTAATCAAGAGGCACTTTCTGAATTCTCACTGAAGCAAAGAAGAAGAGAGCTGAGAAGGCTCAAAATTAGGCAAAAAGGGTTCAAATGAAAGGGAGGTAAAGCTGTTTAATAGTATTATTGGTCATTTTCAGTCATGTCCAACTTTTTGTGACCCCATTTGGGGTTTTATTGGAATAGATTTTTGTCATTTCCATCTCAAATTTACAGATGAAGAAACTGAGACAACCAGAATGAAGTGACTTGGCCAGCTTTTCAGTATCTGAGGAAAGATTTGAACTGAGGTTTCCTAACTCCAGGCCTTTTTCTCCCCCTACTTGCCATTTAGCTGCCCAGTAGAACCTATAATCTATGAGGAATTACAGGTTCAGACTTTTCTCTACTCCTCTCTCCCCACTAAAAATTTATAAAACATTTTCCTAGATCAATGAAATCACAGATCTAGATGAGAAAAATGTTTATAAAATGCTTTATGTACAGTATCTTGAGTGTTATACCAATTCTGAATCACAGAGAAAGTCCTGGGAATAAGATAAGAATAAGGGAATTTTGTAAGAAGCTGGAATGGAGGGAATTCATTCCCCAAGAATATCCTCCTACCATCAAGATAAACCTTTACAATTCTGACTTCTTTCAGGTCACTGCTATTGTTCATCCTTTGTGGTAGAAGAGGACCAATGGCATCACAGGTAATGTTTTGACTTGGGCATAAATTGGATTTAAGTGATACAGTTGCACAAAGTCCTCAGCCTCCAGAATCATCGAAATCCAGGGGCAGGACAAAAGTCAAACTAACTAGTGATGCTCGGAATGCAGTGGATCCCCATTTTTCTATGTTTTCCATGTCTTACAATGCTCTAAGTGCTCCAATGCTCCTGCTTGCAATTCTCATTCATACGTTTCCATAAATCCAATAGGTCTTCCTCCATTTCTTTATTATCTCAAGATTAACTGTGTAATACTAGAGAGATCTCCTTGCTTTGAGTAACCTTCCTCCTCTTCTAGTCATACTTAATGAATACTACTACAACTAATAGCTAACATGTATTTATTATTATTATATTATATATAACATATAATTATGTTATAATTTTATTGTAATATGATAATATTATATATTATTCAAGATTTGCAAGGTTTACAAAGCACTTTATTTCATTAGATCCTCACAGCATCCCTGGGAGGTAGGTGCATTATTATTATCATTTTATAAAAGAAAAAACAAGGCTGACAGGTTTAGGTCACCCAAGTAGTAAGAGTCTTAGTCTAAATTTGAGCTCAGATCTCCTCAATTCTAGGCCTATGTTCTTTTTATCTTCCTTTGAAGCTGGGATTCAGGTCAGTATTGGTACTATGCTAAATTAGCTGAAGAACAAAGAAGTCAGAAGGGAAGGGTACAGAGAAGTAATGGGAAAAACAGCATAGTATAGCGGAAAGAGTGCTGGATATGGAGCTGGACACCTGGGTCCACAGAATCGCTGAATCAAAAAACTGGAAAAGACCTTGGTGACCATCTGGCCTAATCCATACATGAAATGACTCCTGATTCTGTTACTTAAGAGTCTAGGTGACCTTGAGCAATTTTCTTAAACTCTCTGGGGCTCAATTCCCTCAGCTTTAAAATGAGCAGATCAACCTATAAGTCATCTATAAAGTCCCTTTTAGCTCTGACCCTACAATTCCATAGGAACCAAAATGGATAGCTCAGAGTGAATGACAGAGACCTTACCAGAACAAACGATCAGCTTTGAATATGATTCTTTGTTGAGCTTCACAGTAGTGGCCAATGGAAACAAAAGAGACTTCATTTTATGAATCAAGATGTTTAAATCACAGGAAATTAAACCATAGTCAGACTTGCCCATGGGTCATAGGTTCTACACTCCTGATATATAGACATATATATATATATGTATATATACACACACACACACACACACACGTATAGACATATATGCATATACATTCTCTTATAGAATCACAGAATTGGATAGTTGGAAGGGATCCCGGTGACCATCTAGTCACTGAAAAGAAATCCCTGCTAGAACATTCCTAAATGCTTGAAGACCTCCATGAAGAAAGAATCTATTATCTCTTGAGGTTGCCTATTCCACTTTTGGGCAGCTCAAATTGTTAGGAAATATTCTCTAATTTGTTTCTTTGTCCATTGTTCCAGATCTGGGGCCAAACATAACAAGTCTAATCCTTCCTCTGCATGAAAGTAATTACACCCTGCCATTCACCCCACCCCCTTCTCCAGACTGCTCATCTCCAGACCAAATCTAATTCCCTTAAAAAAGGAACTCTCTGAAAATATTCATATTTGTATTCTCATTTAACCTCCCAGAAATTCATCCATGTACACGCAGAGGGATCATTTAAGACCCAGAAAAGTTAAATGACCCACGTGAGTCCCTGGCAAAACTGAGAGTCCTGGATCTCCTATGTTGTTAGTCTATACTCCAGGTTAATATTCTGTCATATGACTTCGGTTTCTGGGAGTGATTAAGTAACCTGTGAGGAAGATCAGTTTACTTTGTCCAGTGCCATGTGATCTCCTTATAAAGGGAACAGAAGATTTGTAAATTATTCAGGAAACCTCAGGTGTTTTCAACAAAGAGTGACACTGATATACTCGGTAGGTAACTGGAGAGCAATTGGAGTCTTTCTTGATCCCTGAGCTGGGATTGAAAAAACAATCAGTTCCCAGACCTGTAGGCTTTCCTGGATCAGAGAACATAGACTTAGAGAACCTATAGAGACCTTTAGGGCTCATCTAATCTAACACCCTTCCTGTTATAGAGGAGGACATTGAAAAGGAAAGTACCTTATGGAAAAGACACATGGCTATTTAATGGAATCTGGAGCTGGAGTCAAAGCTTTTGAAGTTCTTTCCAATATCCTCAAACTGAAAATACCAGCTGAAACCAGCTAACTTGGCCAGTCTTTCAGGAATCTGGACATTCAAGGTCTATGGGAAGAGTGACAGATTTTGAAGATATTCAAGAAATTGGTTTTGCCAAAAAATAGCTGAATGTTTTAGAAAGAAAGGATTGGGTATATCAATTTAATAAAAATACATAGAATGTTCATTCCTTAAAAGGGATGGTCAGAGGAAACATCAGTTTGCCATTGATAAGAGAGAGACAAACTGATAGCTTTGATTCTAGTGGAGAAACAAGTTATGTGGCGCTGTCAATGAGTTCATACATAGACATAAAAAAACATTAAATATATATAACAGATACATAAATGCAAACAGCCTTTCATAGTCCATTATTACCTCATGACTAGATTATCACTATGGCCTGGTTGGTTTCCCTGTGACAAATCTCTCTCTATTCCAGTTTATCCTATTCCGCTGTTAAAGTGATCTTCCTGATTTATATGATTGTATGAACTGAAGTGTGCAGAATAAGGACAAAACTGTATGCAATAATAGCAATATTATAACAATGATTAGTTGTGAAAGAATTAGCTACTCTGATGAAGACAATGATCCAATAGAGTTCCAAAGGAACCATGATGAAAAATGCTTCTTACCTCCATAGAGAGAACTGATGAATTCTGAATCCAGATTGAAACATACTTTTAGAGTTTTCTTTATTTTTATTGTTTGGAGTTTATTTTCTTTTGCAATATGACTAATCTGGAAATATGTTTTGCATGACTTCTATGTATAATTTATATCAAATTGATTGCCTACTCAAGGAGGGGGGATGAGTGGAAGGCAGGGAAGAATTTGGAACCCCAAATTTTTTTTTTAAAAAGATGTTAAAATTTTTACATGGAAATTAGGAAATATTTAACAAAATAAAAAAGTTAAAATACATTTAAAAAACCCAAATAAAACATATAACAAATAAAATATTCTTACACTGAAGTATAGATCTGAATGTGTCATCTCCCTTAAATAAACTCTAACAAGTCCCTCTTAACTCTAGAATCAAACATAAAATCCTCATTAAAAAAAATGTTTTAATGGTATTTTATTTTTTCCTTAATTATATCTCTCGACAACTTTTAGCATTCATTTTTACAAAGTTTTACTTCCAAATTTTTCTCCCTCCTTCCTTCTCTTCCCTTCTTCCCCAAATATGAGACAATTTCATATAGGTTATATATGTACAGTTGTATAAAACATTTTCCCATACTAGTTAGAATTATGAAAGAAAATCAAAAGGAAAAATAAACATGCAAAAAAGATAAAGTGAATATGGAGGCTTCAATCTGTATTCAAAGCTCATCAGTTCTTTATCTGGATGTGGATAGCATTTTCCATCATGACTCCTATGTATTTGTCTGGGATCCTTGTGCTGATGAGAAGATCTGGGTCCTTCATAATTGATCATTACACAATATTGCTAATACTGTGCACAATGTTTCCTTGGTTCTGTTCATTTCACTTTGCATCAATCTGTATAATTCTTATTGCATAATAGTATCAGGACATTCATATTATGAAAGTAAAATCAACAGCTTGTTCCCCAATTGATGGATATCCCCTCAATTTATACTATTTTGCCACTGTGAAAAGGACTGCCATATATAATATTTGCACAGTGGGATATCGGCCCAGCAGTAGTATTGCTGGATCAAAGGCTCCTATTTTTTCCCCCAAAGTCCTTCATAACCTATCCTACCCACTTTTCCAGGTTTCTTATACCTTATTCCCCTCCACATACCCTGTGCCTGTTCAAACAATAATTGAGGGGCAGACAGCTGGCAGCTAGCCTCTGGTTTTCATTTGGCCTTCTGCTATTAAGAAGCCCCTTTATTTAATAAGTGTTCACTTCCCGAGACCCCTGGATTTTTGTTCCCTAGCTGGGTCACTTTCCTGTAGCCAGGTGAGTTTCTGTGCGATCGTATCTCTGCCCATCTATTTCTGGCACACACAAGTTTGCCAGTGGGTCCCCTGAAGATCTCCGGCACAGAAGGTCTGTGTACAGAACAGGGAAGTTGGCTTTTGAAAGAACTCTGATATTTATCTCTGAAATGATACAGTCGGTTACAATGACCCTTGGATGTTGAGCTGAACATTGACCTGTGTCTAATCACTTCCACACGGTGCTGGGCTTTGCCCCAGGGCTGCTGTTTTTACCTTTGATCCAGAAAATGTGCTCAAGGCAATGCAGGGGACGTGCTGAGCTGCTCTGGCAAAGGAAGGAGGAGAGTGGGGAGGGACAGCAGAGGAGGAAGAGCTACAATGTCTTCCCCAGAGCCGGATTGAGAGCGAGGGGTTTCCTCCCCAGAAAGGCTGTCCCCCACACTTGGTGCCCCAAACTGCTGTGGTCTGCCACATTCTAAGGTCCGGTGGCCATCCTTCCTCCCCTCGGATGACCCCTCCACATCCTCAATGGCTACCGCTCTTTTGGACGGTTCCACACATGATGTACTTTGTCCTATGCCAACTGAACTGATGGACATGATCTTTCTCCTCTCAGTTCTCCACAATAAACAAAATACTAGCTCCACCTGGTCCCTCTCTTCTTCTGTCCTCAGTTCCCCTTCTCTGTGTGAGGCAACAAAATATAAAAGCAGCAGAATATGAATGCTGAATTTTTTTTGTTGTCTAGTCGTTTTTCAATCCTGACTGACTTTGTGAAAAAAGATAATGGAATGGCTTGCTACTTCCTTCTCCAGCTCATTTTACAGATGAGGTAACTGAGGCTAATTGAAGTTAAATGACTTGTCCAGGGTCACATAACTCTTAAGTGTCTAAGACTGGATTTGAACTCAAATCCTCCTGATCTCAGACTCAATGCTCCATGAAGTTTAGGAATCAGATAATTGTCCAAATGGATTGTAGGAAGGGGAATATTGTGAAATCAGACTAAAAATTTAATAAAAGAAAGGTTATGGAATCTTCTCCCCTTGAGATAGTTTTAAAAAAATAGACTGTCTCTTATTCAGTCCATTCATTCATTTGCATGCTTGTTTGTGTACTTGCTTATTTGCTTTTCTGTGAATCTATTAAAAATTTATATCACTTTCACCTCCCAGTCTTCCCTCTTCCCTCTTCCCCCCACCCCAGAACAACAAACAAAGAACAGTTAACCAATAAATCACTCATGAACTATCTTTGCCAGGCTAGACCTCATTCTGACCCTGTATTCTGCCACCTCTACAAAGAGGGGGGAGATAGATCTCATCAATAATTCTGGAGACAAAATAAGCCACAGCATTGATCTGAGCTCAGATATTTTAGGATTGTTTTTACTGACCATTATTGTGGTTAGTGTATATATTGTTTTAGGATTATAGATTTAAAGCTAGAAGGAACCTTAGAGGTCATCCAGTCCCGAGTCCCACAGAGATCAGTGGATTTGTCCAAGATGACAAAGGTAGTAAGAAACCAAATTGGGATCTGAATTCAAGAGGTTCCAAATCTGGCTCTTTCCAGGATACTCTGCAAGCCCTTGGTTACTTCCTGGTTGTCAGATCATTTGAGACTTTTTATGTAGGGACAGTGAAGTGGCCAGTAGATAATGGGCTGGACCTGGAGTCTGAAAGAATCCTTTTCTGAATTCAAATCCTGTCCTTGACACTTACTAGCTGTGTGACCCTGGTCAAGTCACCTAACCTATTTGCCATAGTTTCTGAAAAATGAGCTGGAGAGAAAGGAAATGGCAAACTTTTCCAACATCTTTGCCAAGAAAACTCCAAATGGGATCACCAAGAATAGCATGTGACTAAACAATAATGTTCCTCTTAATTTCTCATAATTGTTATTTCTTGTGTCACACCGTTATTCCATTTCATTTATATGCCACAATTTGTAAGCCAATTTGCTAAGTAATGGACATCCACTATGCTTCTGGGTTTTTTGGCCACCACAAAAAAAAAAAATTGGTATGATAATTTGGTGTATAAGGGAAGTTTTCTTCTAGCTTCGAACTCCCTGGAGGGTATGTTCAGTAATAGAATCTTTGCTATATAGTTTAGTGTATGGTTTATAGTTTCATATATATATTTCAGGACAACCAATCAAATTATGGCTCCATCAAGAGTGTATATGTGTGTTGATTACAAAGATAAGGAAAAACCAATATCAAAGATACTCGAACTTGCCTAGAATTACCAGATTGATTCGCTTTTCTCCCTATGTGACCCCAACCCTTCATTAAAACTGGCCTTTTATCAAGATTCATTCTGTCAATGAAAAACTATAATAATAATAATAAAAGATTCATTCTAATCATTTTAGAATAAATGACATTCATTCTAGACAGTTTAAATAAAGCCTGTCTGTAAATGGAAAGATGAACAGAGAAACCAGTATGATTTAAGAGGAAAGATTTTGGATGGGAGGATTGAATAAAAGGAGGAATGGTCGATGGTTGATACATCATGAATTTATTCTCTACTTACGAAGGCTTCCAAAAGTAGGTGTGACTTCAGGAGAAATTTGAGAGTTTGTCATTTATGAGTATCACATGAAAACAAAACAGAACAGTTATGCAGCTCAATGCCACAGACTGAACCCCATTGGAATGTAGAAGTTGGGAAGACAATTGCACAAGATATAGAGGAGAAAGAAATTCAATCTGGTGACCCTTGACACGCTCTAAACTATCTTATCTGTGTAACCTTTAACCCAGAGACACCCTCCTGCACCCAAGACTATGGACTCACTGTTTAGGTGTCAGCTGGACTAGATGATTAGACTGAATCTAATCCTGGGGCTGACCCAAGAATATCATTTTCTGTCTTTGGCTCACTGTCCCCACCTGGAGTTTTTCTAGGAAAATCTCCAAAATATTGCTCAGTTAATTTTCTAAATGTGAACAGGTCTCCAGTAATAAGGTTAACAAAAAGCAGAGAAATATGTGCTTGGAGTAGTTCTTAGGTTGGGATGAGAAAAAAGGAAGAAAGGGAGGGAGGAAAGAAGGAAGGAAGGAAGGAAGGAAGGAAGGAAGGAAGGAAGGAAGGAAGGAAGGAAGGAAGGAAGGAAGGAAGGAAGGAAGGAAGGAAGGAAGGAAGGAAGAAAGAAGGAAGGAAAAGAGGGAGGGAGGGAAGGAGGAAAGAAGGGAGGGAGAGAGGAAGGGAGGGAGAGAGGAAGGAAGAGAAGAAGGGATGGAGGAAGGAATGAGGGAGAAGGGTTATAGGGAGGGAAGGAAGGAAGGAAGGAGTAGAAGGGAAGGAAGTAAGGGAGGGAAGGAAGGAAGGAAGAAAGCAAGGAAGGGAGGGAGGAAGGAAGGAAGGAAGAAAGAAGGAAGGGAGGGAGGAAAGTGGGAATGAAGGAAAGAAGGAAAAAAAAGAGGAAAGAAAAGAAGGAAGGGTGGGAAGAAATAAAGGGAGGGAGGGAGGGAAAGAAAAAGGAAGGGAAGGAGAAAAGGAAGAAGGGAGGGAGAGAGAAAGGAAGGAAGCAAGGAAGAAGACAGAGGAAGGGGAAGGAGAGAGAAAGGAGGGAAGGAAGAAAAAAGGAAAGGGAAGCAAGGAAAAAGACTGAAAGATAGAAGTGAAGAAACAGCACTTGGAACTGAAAGGACCTTATAAATTATTTAGTCCAATTTACTTAACAGATAAAAAAGGTAAAGCTCAGAGAACATAAGATCCTTAAGAGAAGGATAGGCACTTCATAAATACCTACTGATTGATCCAAATGACTTGCTCGAAGTCACACAGATAGTAGATAACAACTATTATTCAGACCTAGATCTTTAGATTCTCAAATTCACTAGTCTTTCCTTAACTCTATCATGGTCAGTGATGAAGCTCTGGAGACTGAGAGGTGTGATCTCAAAAACAGTTCATTTTGTTGTGATTAGAGAGGGAAAAGGAAACAAAGTAATTCAGAGTTTAGTTCCTTATCAATGAAGAGTGAGGTCCAGTACATTACTCTACTTGTATAGTGGGCAAAAGGATGAAGTGTCTCCCTAAGGGAGGAGGGATGGTGGAATATGTTAAAAGGGAGTTTGTAGCTGCTTAATAAAAATCCTTCCTTCTTCATGACTTTTCCCGGGGACAAACTTCCTGGGCACAATGGGAAGATAAAGAACTATTTTTAGAGAAGAGGGCTTTTATTTTTCTTTTTCGAGGTTTTATTGATGCTCCTTTGTTTATATTAGTAGTTATTTCCCAATGACTATCTCCTCACACCCAACAAAACTCTTTTCAGAGAAGATAATGTAAAGCACTTTGCAAACCTTAAAGTACTATATAAATGTGAGCTATTATTATCACTTATTATAGTCCAGCAAAAACAAATCAATATATTGACCTTGTCTGAAAACGTGTGCTTCATTCTACCCCTGGAGGCCACCACAATTTACCAAGAGTCTTTGGAAGCCATGATAGGACATTGCAGGGGCCAGAGCTCTAAAGTCTTTCTACCTATTTTACATTTGAACGACCTTGTCATTGTGTAAAACGTTCTGGTCCTGCTTACTGTGCTCTGCCTCATCAGTTTATACAGGTCTTCCCAAGCTTCTCTGAATTCTTCACATTTGTCTTTTTTTGTTCAGTCATTTCAGTTATGTCTAATTCTTTGTGATGCTTTTTGGGAAAAGATACTGAAGTGGCTTATTTCCTTCTCCAGCTCATTTTACAGAAATGGAAACTGGGGCAAACAGGATTAAGTGACTTGTTCACAGTCTCACAGCTAGGAAATATCTGAGGTTAGATTTAAACTCAGGTAGAGGAATCTTCCTGACTCCAGGCCTGATGCTCTATAGTCCTGGCTGTCTCCCTTCCTTTTCTTCTAAGATCTTGCAGTAAGCAGGCTCCGGGCTTTCTCTCCCATCTTGACTAATCTGAGGAAACTGAGGTGAACCTCAGAGTTGTTTTAATTAGTATTTCTCTTATTAGTGGTTTGTAGAATTCTTTCATGTGGTTGTTTATAGCTTGTAGTTCTTCTGGAAAAAAATTGAGAAGACTTTCTAACTGTGAAATGTACCTTGCCCTCTTGCAGTTCCATCCAGTCATTCTGACCTTTACTCCCTCTGGCTGGAAGAAGATGGATTTGAATGAGGTTGTCTTTTGATATAAATTCATCTGTTAATAGTAAGGAAATAAGCATTTATTAAGTGATTACTATATACCAGGCACTATCTCATTTGATTTTCACAAATCTGTTTTTTTCTATTTTATAATTGGTGAAATAATCTGTGAAGCAGAAAGAAGTTAAATGACTTGCCCCAAATCAAAAAACTAATAAGTGTTGGAGGCCAGATTTGAATACAGGCCTTCCAAATTCCAAATTCTGTGCTCCATTTACTGTACCACCTAGCTGCCACAGCATTTATGGAGGACAGGTATCAGGGTCAGGAAAATCTATCAGGATTAGCAAGAGGGCAAGGGGATAGATCCTGAACTTCTTAAGAATGCTGTAGACATTTTAAAAATGTACTCCTTCCTTACCTTACTCTCATAGAATCTCTATTTTTCATTAAAATGATGCTCTTAGGGGCAGCTAGGTGGCTCAGTGGATAGAGCACCAACTCTAAAGTTAGGAAGACCTAAGTTCAAATCTGAATTCAGACATTTAACACTTCCTGGCTGTGTGACCCTAGGCAAGTCACTTAACCCCAATTGCCTCAGGGGAAAAAAAAAGATGCTGCTCTTGTAGCCCCTTCTTCATGAATCTTTCTCTGAGCCAGTAACTGTTAGTGCTCTACCTCTCAAGCTATCTTGTATTTAACTGCTTTGCATGTATATTTATTCTCTCTATATTCATTCTGCTTGTGTGCATCCATATACACAAATCCTTTATCTTCTCTTCTTGAATATAAGCTTCAAGAGGATAGAAAGTATTTCATTCATTGTATTTATTTCTCCATCAACCAACACAGTACTTGACACATAGTAGCATTGAAGAAACATTTTTTATTCAGGAAAAACAGGAACCTTGGAGCTTCATTATATAACTATTTCTGGAAGAGACCACTCTACATAAATGGCAACAGTGGCAATTGGGTAGATCATCAATTACTATCTCTTTTTCTACCAAAAGATACATAGAAAGTCATGGCACCAGGGACAAATGAATCAAGGTTAGCAGGAACCCAGCTGCACAGGTGAAGTCAGGTCAGGAGTTAAGGATGTGGTAGCAACAAGAGTCAGTGGCAATGGCATTGGAGGGGGCAGCAGGAACTAAGGAGGCTGACAGCCTCTTTACAAATGGTCTTTGTGATTTGTAACTACCTAGGGCCCACAGTCTGTGATCTTTGGAGGCTTGTCAGAAAATTGCACCGTAGGTGTAGCCAGAGCCATACTATTTAGATACACCAGACTGTCATAGATATTCCTATAAAAAAGAAAAATGGCAATGTTCTATTAAGTCAAATTTAAGACCCCAAATCTGAAAAAAAAAATTAGGTGATCAAAGAATTAAATATCCTTATAAAACTCTGTCATTGAAGAAAATATCTTAAATATTTGATGATTACTGAATACATCTAAAAATGTTAGAGGAAGAGATTGAAGATTAGAGGAAGAGATCGAAGACTCACTGGACAGCATGATTTCCAAAAAAGAAAGAAAAGAGTTGTGGTTATCTTATTGCTTATGAGAATAAGCACTTAAGAGAGCACTTAAAAAAGATTCATACTTCAGGTCTAGCTTGGGTTGGAAGATCCTCGAAGGTCCCTTTTAATTCTAAGATTAGCTGCAGTTCTAAAATTTTATTATTTATTTCTCCCCCATTTTATAGCTTGATAGATTGTCTCTCCCTGATCTAAGTAGGTTACTATTGTTGTTATTTACTAAGTTGTATCTGATTCTTTTAAATCCTATTTGGGGTTTTCTTGGCAAAGACACTGGAGCAACTTCTCATTTCCTTCTCCAGCTCATTTTATATATGAGGAAACTGAGGCAACCAGGATAAAGTGACTTGCTGAGGTCTCACGGTGAAGAAATATCTGAGACCAGATCTGAACTCAGGAAGATGAGTTCATACCCAGAGCTCTATGCACTATGGCACCACTTAGCTACTTCTCCAAAAGAGAACATAGATTCAATTCTTGAATATCTGAGTAAACCCAAAGAAGGTTTAATACCAGATAAAGGAGGGCACCTGTACAACCCTGAAAGCTGCCTTTAGAGAAAACCCAGCATGAACTGGGATTAGAAAGAGCTCCTGCTGTGTAGGGGGGCACTAATGGGTAGGGGGTGGGTGCATCTGCCTTCCCACCATACAACCAGCCGCCCAGAGCCACATCAGTCAAGCCAGGAACTCCCAGCAGATTCACCTGTTTTCCTCCTTTGCCCATCTAGGGCATCTGTTACACATCTGTTTAAACTAGCTAAGGATGCTGACTTCTGATGAAGCAATTGAACAATCTGCCTAGCTCTTGGAAATCCGTGGGATAACAAGGAGAAAAGCTCAGACTTTAACATCTTGCCTGGGAGTTTGAGAAGATATTGATCTGGTTTAGATTCTGGCCCTCCCTCCAGCCTGAGAATGGAGGGATATTGCAATTGAAACTATCCCTTCCTAGGAACAATTCTATTAAGTGTAGCTATAATTTGACAGTGGATGAAATTTCTTGGAGAAGAGCCTGCACAGGAAGTCCAGGGAATACTTCTTCAAATGTCTTCTGGCATTGGTATTTGTCGATCTCTGTTTGCTTTCCAGGGCTGGTTCTGCCCAAATAGAAAGCAACTGTTTCTATTTATAGAGCTCTTATAATGTCCTAATTCAACTCAATAAATTTTTATTAGGTGCCTACAATATGCTAAGCTTTGTGCTAGATGCTGGAGATACATAGATAAAAAAATCTAATTGTCCCCAGCCTCTAGAAGGGCTTCTTAAACTTTTTCCACTTGTGACCTCTTTTTGGACAAGAAATTTTAACAGGACTTTGGATATGTAGGTATATACAATAGATATACATATATATGATATATAAAATAGATATACATATCAAGCATTTACTGATAATAAATCATAATTTCATGACCCTCATATTCAGTTACAAGACTACATATGGGGTCTTGACCCACTGTTTAAGAAGCTGGGAGCAGGGAAGCTAAGGGGAAGAGAACTGAATATATACAGATAAGCAAATTAAGATATATGTATGTTCGGTCTGTGCAATGTACATAGTCTGGCTAATGTGGGACAGGAATAGATGGCTGGTCTGGGATATGGCCTATTTTTCTCCAAAGGAGTGTAATTTCTGCCTTTTTAGGGAGTAGCAAGAAGCTCGAGCTGGACACTTTCTGCTTCGCTCCCCAATGTACCATATGGATATTGAGCTAAAATTATACCTATCTATCATCTCAAATATTGGGAGTCTAGGGGTATAATACTATGGCAGCACAGGAGAAATGTCATTTTCACTTTCCCTGATTACTTTCAAAAGAAAAGTATTACTTACCTTATGACTGATAGCTTAGCTCCTTCTCACAAAAGACCAACATGAAGACTAAAAAAAAAAAAAAAAAAAAGCCAGGATATCTTGTTAGTAAACTATGTGTCCAACAAAAAATGGGAAAATTATATGGATTAATGAATTATAATAAAATAAAGCAAACACCAGAATAAATGACCTCTCCAATTTGCAAGCAAGATAATAAACAGTTCAGTTCACCCAGAGAGTGAAGAATCTTGACAGGAGAAGAGGATGAAGAGAGGACCGTGTCTTAGCATTTTCTAGGGTATAAATGCTGGAAGTCTGCAGTTCCAGACTCCTAAGACCACTTTCCTTAAAGTCCTTAATTATCTGAAGAAATCTCTTCTCCATTCAAGCAGGTGGAAAACATTATTCATTGACTCAGTGAAGTCTCTCAGTCAATCAGGAGTCCTGAAGCCTGTCCTTCTGGGCCCAGACCAACCTAAATGGTTGGAAGTATTATATAAAGACAAAAAATATACAAAGTAGTTTATATAAGTGGGGAGGGAGGCGGGGAGGGGGGCACTAGGAAGGAATCAAGAAAGACTTCTTGCAGGAAGTGGCCAAGGACCTGGGTCTTGAAGAGAGAGAAAAAACCTAAAAGGCTGAGGTGGACAGCGAGACAAGCTTAGAACAGGCATATGGCCTTGCAGAGGCCCCTCTGGGCCCACAGGGCATGTATACCAAGTACACAGGTTTGACTGTCTTGCAGATTACAGCAAAAGAGAGGAAATGCATAATCCACTTGGAAAAATAGGTTGGAGTCAGCTTACAGGTTTTAAATGCCAAATGCCAGAGTTTGTATTTTATCCAAGAAGCAACAGGAAACCAAAAAAGCATTTTGATCAGGGGAGTGATATGGTCAGACCTGTATTTTAAGAATATCAGTAAACAAAAATATTTTACACTTCAGCCAAAAGCTATTGCTTTCTCTCTTTAATTTCTTGCAATCTTTATACTACTATTACAGTATTTATCACAGAGTGACTGGCATTATAATTACTTGTACACATGTTTTATTTCTCCTACTACTCTATGAGCTCTATGAGGGCAGGGTAGGATGAATTATTACAGTCAAACAATGACATATTAAAACACTTGCCATTTTCAAGCCACTATGCTAAGTGCTAGGATTACAAAGATATAAATGGAAAAGTCCCTTATCTCAAGGAACTTGCATTTTTCTGGAAGGATAAAATTATGTTCAGTGATGAATATTATACAGCAACTACTGTCAGCCCTTCACAAAGTCCTGTGTTTCCTCATGTCATTCAGGATTCTCACAGGTTATGCCAGCAGAACACAACCTCTGTCATATTATACATTGTGGAAAAGGCTGAGTATAATCTCAAAGTGTAGACTATGTCTACTTTCTGAGGAACAATCTTGGGAATTATGGAGAAATTAATCACCATTAAGCTGCACATGGTGAATTCTCTGACCACATAACCGACAAAAAATAGGAAATATCCCTAAATCCTAGGTGGCCCCTTTCTACCTCCCCATTGATAGGTAGATTGGCAGAAGAGGTGACAAAGGCTATAAAAATAATATGGTTTTTAGACTGTCTATAAACATTCCTTTAGCTATCTCTATTCTGTGAAATATTTTTTCTGTGACCAATGAGCCAAATAATATTAATCTTGACATTTTTGCTATAAATGAAACCAAAAATAATATATTTTTCTTGGGTAGGTGTATCATGTGGCAAAAATAAGGGATAACTGAAAAGCTATGTACTCCACTGGTGTTCACCCCAAGTGAAGTGAATCAGGAAAAGTATGAGATCCTATTAGGGTAGAATCAAGTAGGTGCTAATAAAATGTTTAACTGGTTCTGGAAAAATATATATATACACTACTCACTTTCAGTTTAATCTTCATTATTAATATTTTCTCCATGACTTTTGTAAATCTAGATAATCCATAAAACAATAAATCAAGCTAAGATTTGTAGCATTTACTTATTTCCAAGATGTAAATGCTCATATTGAAAATTTAACAATTGGTTCTCCCAAGCTATTAAGAACTAGCTCCCATACATCCTTGGGTAGAGCCCTGAGGAAGACATGGACAAAAGTCAATGGATTTGGGGCAGCTAGCTGGTATAGTAGATAAGAGTACAGGCCCTGGAATCAGGAGGACCTGAATTCAAATTCAGCCTCATAGTCTTCTCACTCACCAGCTGTAAGTAATTTAACCCTTAACCCTGATTCCCTCACCCACCCCTCCAAAAAAATGTCGATGGGTTTGATTGACATTATTGGAAGGAATATGCATAGCTATGAGATTACATATCCAATTTGTAAAACCCATTGAGAAAGCATCTACTTTGGGAAATTCAACCATAACCGGAAAAGAGCATTAGCAAGAATGATCAGATGTCAAGGGAATTAGAGCTTTGGAGAACAGTGGAGAGAAAGACCACCAGAAAAGAGATTCTGATTGATCAGAGATCAAATGCAAAATGGCCAATTAGCAGCTTTGCAAAAAAAAAAAAAAAAAAAAAAGAATGTATGTCTTAATAAGGCTTAAACATTAGCTTTTCAACTGATTTTGTTAGTAGTGATGTTAGTGAATTCTATTCGAATTTTTCCATATTTGCTATAATTTTCTTGTGATTAGTTTTCCCTTTTCTGTATGGGAATAAAGAGACTCTTCCATACCTATTTCATATTATATAATGGATACCTTTCATATTTGTATACATATTTCATATTTGTATAATGGATCCCTTTTTTACTCCTTTTTGGGGGAAAGAGGAGAACCTACAGCTTTGGCCAATAGTAAAACTTCCACCAAGCAGCCAAGGAGAAAGTGATGGTCAATGAATTTGAGAACTAAAAAGCCTCCAACTGAATGGTGGGGCTTCCTTAACAATAACAGTTCCTTAACACTTTAACAATGATGGAATGGCTACATAAAGAGTAAGAAGGACTGGGTACTCTGAGCTTCTGTATCTCAGCAGCAATTGTCTCAAGCCTCTGTGTTTAAATGACAAAAGGGCAAGTATCTTAGCAGATGCTCCGTACAAAGACCACTTAATTAGATTCCAATCCTGCTTCTGCCATTTGTTAACAATATGGCTATAAGCAAACATTTGACTTTTCTGAGTCTCAGTTTTCTTATCTGTAAAATAAATATGATAATACTCATTCTATCTAATTCATGAAGTGATTTGTTTATTTAATGAGGAAAGTGATTAGTAAATTCTAAAGACAAGATTTTAGATTACAGTCACCAAAGGGATGTTTTTTCTCTGTAGCATTGTCACCTGTGATTTGTTCTGGTCTGAAAGTGACAATCACTGGTCCAGGAGAAGGTCTTGCTATCTTTTGTATTCCTGAAAAGGCAGTGTCCTCTTGTGGGGGCTTCTGGTCTAGGTGTCTTTTGAGAAGCTTTCATTGGTTAATCTTTGTCATAGAAACCTTTGGAGAAGAATTGCTTCAATGTGATAGTTGCAGTGATCTGTTTTAAACTGTTTAAGATAAGAATAGAATAGAGGCAGTTCAAACTGGTTAAAATTAGAAGATAAGCAGATTATATATCATTCACAGTTATAGGCATGAGATGTATTCCTAAATAATGGATGAAGGGAATAAAAAAAGATAAAATAGATGGTTTTTATTATTTTAATTTTATGAAATTGAAAGACTTCTGCACAAACAAAATCAATGCACCTTAGATAATAAGAAAAACAGTCAAATGGAAAACAAAACTTTGCCTTAAATTTCTCAGATAAGTATTTGGTATCTAAGATATGTAGACAACTATATGTGACCAAAAGCCATTCCCTGGTAGAAGAATGACCAAATAAATTAAGCAAAAAATTTTCCTAAAAAAAGAATCAGAAACTATTAACAAACATATGAAAGAGTGCTCCAAATCACTAATAATAAGAGAAACTCAAATCAAAACAAGGTTTCTCATCATACCCTATAAATTGGCAAGGATGACAAAAAATGAGAATTAGTGTTGCAGGATTTGTGGAGTAGATAGGCACAGTAAGGCACTGTTCATACAGCTGTACATCTTCATAAACTTTTTGGAAAGAAATTTGATTAAATTATTGTCAAACACCAAAACAAACAAATAAATAACCATCATTTAGTGATGTCAGGAATTAGAAAATAAAAAGTCCAAATGTTATTTAATAATAAAAAATTGTAATTATGCAGATAAAGTGACTAAAATGTCCATATCATATGACCCAAGAGATTTTTTTGCTAGGCATATATACTACAAGGAAGCCATTTATAAAAAGAAAGTTCCAGATACACCAAAATATGTATAGTGGCACTTTTTGTGGTAGCAAAGAAACAGAAATAAAGTAGATACCCATCAATTAGGAAATGGCTAAACAAATTCTAATATATGGATGGAATGGAATTATTATTGTGTTATAAGAAACAATGGGTGTAAAGAATATAGAAAGATTTACTTAAACTGATATAAAACAAAATCAAGAAAATAATACACAAAATAATTAGAATTACAGTATAATGGAAAGAACAACAACCCACAATAGTAGAAATTGAATGCTGCAAAATTACAAGGGACAATTCAAACCTGGAAGAGAGATAGAACTACTTCCCTGCTTTATTTGCAGATGTAGGTGGGATGGTCTATGGATGGGATTATTACATATATTTTCAGATTCCTTTGATATATTGAAAGGTTTTGCTGATTGTCTTTCTCTTTTCATTTGTTTTAAAAATATTTGTTATACAGGATGACTCTATGGGAGAGAAAAGGAGAGGAATAGAGGGGAAATTTTAGGTAATCTAAAAACTGAAAGTGGTAATCAAATTTCATTTTATTTTATTTTTTAAAACAAAAGCAACTATGACGTGAACTACTGAGACACCTCAAACCTTTCTTATAGGACACAGAAATATTTGGTATAAACATAGCTTGGAGAAAGTCTATGAAAGGTTTGGGATCCAGATTAGCTTTCATCAGCATCATTGAATCACAAATGTTAGAGCACAAATGGACTTCAGAGGTCACCTAATTCAATTCCCATCTTCTACAGGGCTAGAAAGACATCTAGTATGTATTTATAAATGCTAGTTGCTTTGGACTGGAGAAGTACATAGAGGGTAATTTGGGGACTGGGGAGGAAACCTTAACAACTAATGTTTCAAAGGCAGTTTTAGTGGAAGGAACACTGGAATTTGAGTGAGACAGCCTTTTTTTATGTCCTGGACCCACTACTCTGTAGAATGAATCATCTAATCTTTCTGATCCCCATTTTCCTTTCAAAAATGTGGATAACAGTTTACATTTGTCTGAATGTTGTTTTAAGGATCACATGAGAAAATGTATATAAGTGCTTGATACAGAAAAAGTAATTATTATTCTTTTGATGATCTTTAATCATCTTCAGTGTCAATATTTAAGTAGTTCTCTGATTTCAATGAGGTGGGCATTTCTTCCACCACTGAAAATCATCATCCATTCATGTCTTCCACTCCAGGGTGATTCTTTTTCATCTTTGCTTATTGATCTTTGAAGAGAACCAATTCCAAACATGAGCTGGCTTCCTCCAAGTCCCTGATATTTTGTGTGTACCAGTTAGCCACAATGGACCAACCATCTGGTCCAAGAATAACATTCCTGGTTATTCCGCCAGCTCACCTTCTTTTCTGATCACAAATTTCCTGAATCATAGATGCTTTATGCAACTTTTGTGGTTGGTTCATTACTGGGAATACGCTACAGCATATTCTTGTGGCTTCCCATGATCTCAGCTCACCTATAATCTGATTCTAATAAAGATTCTAATATACTCTAATTAAGTAATAAACCATGTAAATAATGAGATGCAATGCAATGAATGGATCAGGGCTAGATAGAATGCTTCACAGAAGGTCTCAAGATGGAGTACTATGTGGTTAAGAATGAGCATGGGCTAATTGAGAAGCACTGGACTCAGAACTAGGTGCTGCAGTTGTATCCTGACTCATACTTATTAGCTGAATGATCAGGGCAAGGCTTTTTACTCTGATCTTTTGTGTCTCTATGTATAAAATTAACATACGAATTCTTACATTGCCAACCTAAAATGATTGCTGTGAGCAAAGTTTTATAAGTTGTAAAACATTCTATAAATGTAATTACTAATGTTTGTAAAGGTCTGAACCTCTGCTTCTCATTAGCACGCTTTCCACTTATGTAATCAGTTATAAGGTCTTGTCCCATCGCATTCACTACCTCTCTTTTTTGCATCCCTTCTCACCTTCTGTGCTCATACAGCCTCCCATTTTCCCAGATCCCATTTTCTTCTTACCTAGAGGACTGCAGGAGCCTTCATGTGGATCTCCCCACTCCAGCCATCACCCACTCAGCTGCCAAAGTCATTTCCCCAACTTATAGGTCTGATTATGTAATTTTCTTACTTAATAAACTCTAATTGACTTTATAATATTCAGGATCACATATAGAATTCTCTGAAAATTAAAGCCTTTTCTACTTTGCTCCCTCCACATACTCTACAACCCACTGACACTGGCCTTCTTGACCTTCTTGACATGACACTCCATCCCCCAATTGCATGCTGACTCTTCCCCAGGTCTGAATGTCTTCCCTCCTCTCCTCTACCTTCTGACCTCCTTCAAGCCCTTCTCCACTTCTAGTACCTTCCCTCTGAGATTCCCTTCTATTTACCCTCTATATCTTATATGTAGATAATTATCTTCCTCATTATCATGTGAAGTGCACGAAAGAAGGGACCATGTTTTTGCCTTTCTTTGTGTCCCTCATTATCTATCGATCCCCAGCACACGTTCAGTCATTTCACTTGTATCCGACTCATGACCCCGTTTGGATTTTTCTTAACAAAGATCCTAGAGTGCTTGGCTATTTCCTTCTCCAGCTAATTTTACAGATGAGGAAACTGAGGTAAATAGGGTTGAGTGCCATCCCCAGGATTACTCAGCTCTAAGTGTCTGATACTATATTTGAACTCAGGAAGATGAGTCTTCCTGACTCCAAACAAGGTGCTCTCTGTTCAGCACCACCCAGCTGCCTGGCTTGGCACATAATAAAGACTTAAAAATCGCTTGTTTTACTAAATACTGAGGCATTGAGGTGGCCCAGTGGGGAGAGTCTAGAGTCAGAAAGGCCTGAGTTCAAATCCAACTTGAGACACTCTCCATGAGACTCTGGGCAAGGCACTTGACCTGTTTGTCTACAGGTTCTTCAACTATAAAATAAGGAATCAGTAAGATCTGACTCTCAGAGTTGTGTGAGATTCATGAGCTATTTCTAAAGTGCTTAAGAGGCCCTATTAAATGCTCATTCTCTTTCACTTTCCTTCGTTTTGACTGATTGGGAGATTGGCAAAGAAGAGAAGGGGAAAGATAATTCCAGGTGATCTAGTAGTACATTATTTATTCACTCAGTAGTTTTACTTATTTATCCATAATTTCTGAGACTTCATAGATAATTAAGACATGCTTTTTGCCCTTGTGGAATCTTCTTTGATTTTGCTAGTGATCTACTAGGGGAAATAAGACAGAACAGATTGTTGTGCGATGGTTCCCTTTTATTGTCCTAACTCAGTTTCCCTAAATTGTCCTGCCTCAGTTTCCCCAATTGTTCTGCCTCAATCCCCCTGGTTGCAACCCTCCTTTTCTGCTCATTAGAACTGAGATAATTAGGGCTGTGGAGATCTGACATTCCAGAAGGTAAAACTCCAGATGTCCTATCTCAGATACCTAATTGGTACCTCTAAGTCTCAGACTTCCTGGCTTTAGTTGGACACCTCCTAAGTCCTCCCAGTTTGTAAGAATTTATGGTCCTACCCTCCAACCTGTCAGAACTGGATTGATGATCCCTGCGGGGAGATTCCTGATAAGCAGAATTTGGACTCCACCCCCTGCCTTTGTTTAGCTACCTGAGCTAACAGCTATAAATATGTCACTGAGAACTCAGATTCCTTGCTGGATGCTTTGAGACATCAGCCCTAGGGACAACATGCCCCCAGCACAATCTCTCCCTCTCAGAAATCCAAATAAAATATTTAAAACTCTCTAATCTCTACCTTGCCTCAGTTTCTCCAGCATTACAAGATAACTAAAAAAAGGTGGGATGTAGAAGGGGAATAAAATGGAATCAAAATATTATCGATGCCAAAGGATGGAGAGCTCCCTTCCAACATGTGGTTTGTACAGAATCACAGAACATAGACACGAGTTAGATGTTTGAATCTAGCATAAAAACTGGGCTAGACATAAAGAGGGATGGACAAGATGGAATTTTTCTGGGTAGGAATAAAAGGACTCTTGTGGAACAAAAATGTTAACAAAATCAGAATTACAGAATCACAGAGTTGGAAAGGACCTTGGTAAACATCTAGTTACTAGAAAAGGGTCTTCATTATACTCAAGGATAGCTCTAATTATTGGAAAGTTTTTCTAAATCAAACCTAAATTTGTTTCTTTTCAATTTCTGTTCAGTTCTCCTGACTCCAAGAGAGCATCTCTTGATCCAAAGGGACAAGTCTAATCCCTCTTCTATCCTTTCTGGGCCAGTGCTTCTTCCTCCTCAGTTTACTACAAGTGGTAAGGTTATGAGATAAAATAATGCTGCCCTGGGAGTCAAAATGATGTAAACTGAGATCTTTTGGGAATCTTGTTGATGTACATTGTTTCCCCTTTAATCTTTGTGGGGAGAAGGGTTGGAAAGGAACCTTTGAGGGGAAGGGTGTCCCTGAGTCTCAAACCCTGGGAGGGACACACCTTTCCTACACAACATCGTTGTTTCATTCAATTGGAAATCTAGGCCAGGAGCATAATCACCACCCTCTATTGAATTGGGGATAGTCCCTCAAACTACTCCCAGCTGGGGGCTTGGGCAAACCCCAATAAAGCCTCAGAAGGCTAATAAAAGATGATTCTGAACCCCGAATCTTTGCTAATTCCTAATCAGGAGTTATTTGCCTTTCTGGACTTAGCCCACTGATGAAAATATTTTCTTCTCAGTGTCAGCCCATCTTTGCAGAAATCCTAACAGGATTTTGCCCACTGATGAAGATATTTTCTTCTTAGTCTAAACCCATCTTTACAATAGTCCTAAAAGAATTATTGTAAATAAAATATTAAAAACTCTCTAATCTCTCTCTTGCCTCAGTTTTAGAAAGCTGTCTCCTTAGCGCAAATAAATCCCTTTTTGCCACAAACTTCGGGTTTGTGAATTCTTTCACAAGGAATCTGTGACATGGACCAGAGAGGATCTCTTACCTTTAATTCTCACACCTCATCAAAAAGACATGGATTCTAATTCCAATGAAACTTGCAAAGTGATGAGTTTAAATTTCAGCATACCAAATGATGAGATTAAGGAGAGCAATTGGCACAAATGTTGAGGTGAAGAATTCACAACAACCTTTCTCTTTGGCTTAGGTAGGTATACTTATGGGAAGAGATTACAGACAAAATGAAGAGATAAAATTGACATTAGGAGTGGTAAATAAGGAATAGACTTGGGAAACATATAGTTAGGAAGTAAAGAGATTTTAACAATTAACAATGGAAAAGATTAGTTCCCTAATGGAACTCAATTTGTCAGAGGAAAGTGGAAGTACTTCATTGAGTGGCAGGCTACATACTAAAAGGGATTTAGCAGTCTAAAAGCGTCATATCTAAAAGATATGACAAATAAAAAGATATCATGAGGCTTGGGGGAGAGGGGAGGAGAAAGCTATCAATAGACATGGGGACTAAGTCAAAAGGGATTCTGCAAAGATAGTAAGGGCCACGGACAGATTTATGGGAGAAATTTAACCTCGAGTGTTTGACATCTTAACTTGGTTTTCTTTTCTTTTTTTTTTTTTTTTAACTTGGTTTTCTGATTGAACACAGTAAGGAGAGTTACTCAAGACCTCCACAGGAGGTAGGCTGTAATGGTTAGTTGATTCCCATAAATGCCCTTCCTTCAGGGAATAATCTATAACTTCTTGATTTCTCTGCCAACCCCACCTAGTTACCCAGGATCTTGGCAAAAGTACTCTGGGTACATTATTGTTTTTGATTCTCATAACAACCTATGAGGTAGATATTACAACTATATTATCCCGGTTTTACAATTGAGGAAGCATTGAGAATTTTTGCCCATAGTCATACAGCTAGTCCAATGGCAGTCTGGTCCCACAGTCAGAATGGAGCACAGCCACGTCCCAACACACACACACACACACACACACACACACACACACACACACACACACACATCGGAGAGACCTCCACTGGTGGATTAAGGAAGGACATGGATACGAGCCACACAGGATGGGCATAAGTGAATAATTAATATTGTCAGAAGAAATATCAATTATGGCTCCACTGGAATAGTAACATTTCGGAGTATTTTCCTCAGGAATTTTTCCAATTTGGAGCTGATCTTACCTCTTTACTTAAAGACAGAGTTTTGAATTTGAATTTTCTATTACTTTTGTATGTCCCACTATATACAAGACTTTTTTTCCTACCAATTTAGCATCTCTCACTAAATAGAGACAATCTATAGGCATTTTTAAAAATCAGATTGTGTGTTTCTTGGAGTCAGAGACTCCAATAAGTAATCTCATTCAATTGGAAATCTAGGCCGGGGCATAATCACCACCCTCTATTGAATTGGGGATTAGTCCCTTAAACTGCTTCCAGCTGGGGAGGTGGGGAGGGGATCTTGGGCAAACCCCAATAAAGCCTCAGAAGGCTAATAAAAGATGATTCTGAACCCCAAATCTTAGGTAGCATTCTTTCTACAAAACTCTAGAGTCAGGGGAGCAGGTGAGAATGTCTAAGGCCTACTGATGATTTAAAGAGAAAGAAAAGAATGATGAAAGAGGTCATGAGACAACAGCAGGTGGGAGAGGTGATGGGGAAGAGGTTTGAGAACTGAGGGGGAAATCTCTCAGCTAAAAGAAATTTAGACTCAAGGTGATAGAGAAGAGTCATTAAGGTGAAATGGAGATGGAAGCTTATTTCTTGCCACAGCCTGACAACCCTTGATCCCTAAGTGATAAACTAGCTATGTTAAGAAGCATCTGGAGATCCCTTCCAGTGTCAAGAGACCACACAGAAAAGCCTTAATTATATAAGTTTTAATTTGTGCTGGATCCTATGCCCATGTCTCCAAGGTAGAAGGAGGCAGCTGTCATCCAGGTTCAGAGGTGAAAAATACTTATTTGTCCATACTAGGAAGTACAATTAGAAGATCAGTACATTGTCTTAGTACATATAGAGATTTTTTGAAAGACAAAATAAGTTGGTCCCAGAATTGAACAGGAGAAAGAGAACAGATTGATATACGAGGGACATGCAAGGACACCATGATTCAAACAATCAATACAAGAAATACTAAACAATTCCTCTTTCCCTCCTGCAAGAACAAATAACTCCTAAGCATTATCATAGACGAATCACAACACCATCAAAAATTCTTTTCCTTTTTTTTTTTTCCTGTTGTCTGTATCAGGTTTCATTTCAGAAAGAGACTGATGTTCTCATGTCCTCATTAGAGTTAATGGTATTTGTCTTCTTTATTAGGGTAACACTCTTTGTCCTTGGGGATGCTCCATAATCTCCAGATACTCAGATCAGCATTTGTAGATTCTAGTAATATATTTCAGATCCTAGTGTTTTGTTGCCAATTAGTTTAGGAAACTTTGGCTTACAGTTTATCTCTCCTAGGGGGTATTTGCAATTAATTGGAGACACTTGAATACTGAAAGCCTTTAGAGATAAAGAAATGAGGAATGAATTTATATTAAAGGAATAGTAGGGACAGATTGGTATCTCTCAAAATCACATTAGGTAAGTATCTGTCTACTCTGTCTCCTTATTTAGCTGACTTGGAATTTAAAGGTAGCTCTGCATACTACTTTTGATGACCGTCCCCAAGCTACTTCCTAAAAAAAAAATCTGTCATTTATATTCTTCTGGTGATTCTGTATAGTTGCAAGTCATGAAATATCTCCCAAAGGAAATCAAACTCTTAGACTGCAAATGTCTAATGTATAACAGACACATTTCCTCTCTGGAAAATTGAAGGGGATTTGGTAATGAGTGTCTAGCTTCTGGAACTGTCTGCCCCTGCCATCCCCATCCCCTACCTCCACTAAAGACTTCCTCCTACTGTCCATTAAGATGGGACTCTAGTCTCCTTGGAGATGGTATGGGACATTCTCTCTGTCTCTGTCTCTCCTTCCCTCCCACCCGTCCCCCCCAGCTTCCTTTCTCTATCGCTCTCTTTCTTTTTTTCCACCCTCTTTCTCTTACCCACCTCTTGTTTCTCTCTGTGTCTTCACACACACACACACACACACACACACACACACACACACACACATTAATCTATGAAATATTTTCATAGATTATATTTTAATGTGTAATACAGCATTCTATTATATCTCAAATGATTCTACCTTTTATCTGTCCTAGCTCTATATTATTGCTCTAGCTCAATCCTCTAAGAACAATCAGAAAAAAATCTAATCCCTTTGCATGTATGTGACAGCCCCAACATACTCCCATCTCTTAATTAAATCTTCTCTTAGGGAAATAAAACTCCTCATTCTTTAGCTGATTCTTATGTATTATGATCTTGGAGTCTTTCCCCCATCTTAGTTACCCTCTCCTGGATATTCTCCAATTATTAATAAATATTTTAAAATCAATCTTATTTTATTTTTAGTTCTGATTTTTTTTTCTTCTCCCCTTTCCTCAGTGGAAAATAAAATCCATTACAAATATGTAGAGTCACATAAATATATTTCCTAATGTAACTTGGTTCCCAGAAATAAAGCTCTGGGTTTATATGTATTTAGGTCAATACTAGGGCTTCCTGAAAATCACTTTTTGACTTCTATTCCCAACCAGAAAACATCAGAATTTGCCTTGTTTTGCCTCCTCCATGGGTATAATACTCCCTGAAGCAAGCAGGGAAGGGCACTTGATGAGATCTTCTCAGCCTTTAGTAAGTCTTATTCTTAAATAGGCCTTTTGTTCAAATGGAGCTTTCAATTACAGTCCCATCCCTAGCAGAGGTCTTTGGAAACCCCACCTTACCTTATCCAATCAGAAAGCCAAATTATGATCTCACCCCTCCTTCCTCAGGTTAAATTTCCCTTAAAAATCTGCCTATGGACTAAGGCCATCTTTGCTAAAATCCCTTTTCATCTTCCATGGTATCCCTTTCCTCCATGATTCATCATGTCTTTCTATGTTATAGCTCACTCTTTTAGGGTGCTAAATCTCTTTTAGAGTAAATGATGTAATTCCTTTCCCTTTTGAATCTCTTTTGGAGTTAGTCTATTAAATTCTATGGATTTAGCCTTATGATGAATACTTTCTCCTGGTTAATTGGGAGTTGCATTAAGGAGTATGTCTTTCCCCTTTAATTGTTAAAACTCTTTGTTTGCTAACATAATATTCTTTCTTTCACTCTCCCAAATCTATTTCACATTTACAACTTCTGTTGTCTATTTTACCTTTTGGCAAAGAGAATGCTATTATGAATTCTTCACATGTGCCTTGTGCTTCTTATTTCAAACTAGAAATTGCTATCCCAATCCCATCAAGAACCATCCATTTTTCCCAACTGAGATGCTCTTCTCTATATCTGTAATGATTTGGATTTACTTGTATATATTTTGAATTAGCCTGTACCTAGTAGGTAATTAATAAAAAACTTACTGAATTTGAGTTAATCTTATTGGCAGATTGACCATCTAAGCAACCTTGATTCCTGAATATGAATTCCAGTGTTCCCTAAATAAAATTTGCTATAAGTATGTTAGGATTGTTTCTATTGTTAATCTATCCATGAAAATAATTGTGATAAGTAATTCTTGTTTATTTTTAATGTAATTCTATCTGTAGAGCTCTGATATATTGGTAGAGACTCCAGGCATATGCAAGGATAGTCACCTAATGGGTTTTTAAAACAAAAGAAGAAAATGAAGTTACATATAGTAAAATGCAGACTGCCACATTTTTCATTTCCATTGAATTCTATACTATTGAGTGGCCTTAGGGGGTAGTCTCTCAATTAATCATTCAACTGACAAATATAAGTGCTTCTATTTGCAAGACTCCTGAAGATACAAAGAAGAATGCATTAATATGGAAATATGTTTAGAAGAATTGCACATGTTCAATCTATATAGGATTGCTTGCTGTCGTGGGAAGGAGGGATAAAAATTTGGAATGCAAGATTTTACAAAGGTAAATGTTGAAAACTATTTTTGCATGTATTTGAAAAAAATTAAATACTATTAAAATAAAAAATATATAAAAAGAAGAAAAAAAAGGAGAAGGGGAAGAAAGAAGAAAAAGAAGAAGGGGAAGGAAGAAGAAGAAGAGGAAGGAAGAAAAAGAAGAAGAAGAAGAAGAAGAAGGGGAAGGAAGAAGAGGAAGAAGAAGAGTAAGGAAGAAGAGGAAGAAGAAGGGGGAGGAAGAAGAGGAAGAAGAAGAAGAAGGGGAAGGAAGAAGAGGAAGAAGAAGAAGAAGGGGAAGGAAGAAGAGGAAGAAGAAGAAGAAGAAGGGGAAAGAAGAAGAGGAAGAAGAAGAAGAAGAAGGGGAAGAAGAAGAGGAAGAAGAAGAAGAAGAAGGGGAAAGAAGAAGAGGAAGAAGAAGAAGAAGGGGAAGGAAGAAGAGGAAGAAAAAGAAGAGGTGTTATGCCACAGTTCCCTTTTAACGTCCTGATGCAGTTTCTCTAATTGTCCTACTCAAATACTCTGCCTCAGGTTACCCAGTCCCTCTTACTTAATGTTCATGGGATAAAGGTTTTTATCCATTTTAGACATCATTAGAATATCAGGAGCCTCTCCAATACCTCCCATTATGTCATCCTAAGTGCTTCCCTCCATTATGTCATCCTAGGTGCCTCCCCCCATTAAGTCACCCCCATCCAGGTACCTCTCCTATTATGTCATCATTCTTGTTATCCTATAAAAGAATCTTGTATCCGACATTCCACTCTTGGATTCTTGGAGATGAGTCTCATTCAGCTCCGGGACCAAACCATGGATCCATTTGGTCCCAGTAAATCTCTCCCCTTTCAAATAAAATATTAAATTGTTCTCTAATCTCTATCCTGCCTCAGTTTCTTCAGCATTGCAGAGGAAGAAAGAGGAAGAAAAGGAGACAGAAGAGGAAGAGGAAGAAGAAAAAAAGGAGGAAAAGAAGAGGAGGAGAAAGAGGAAATACAAAAGAGAGAAGAGAGTCCTTGTCCTCCAGAGTCACTCTGGGTAGGAGGCACATATATGTGACAAGTTAATACTGGCAAAGTGGAATGAGCAGTGTACTTGTGTTCTAATCCTGGCTCTCACCACACACCTGCCTTGTGACCTTGGGCACATAAGTTAATTGCTCATATTCATATAGGATTTTAAGGCTTGGAAACCAGCTTCTCAGCAGTGTATATGAGAAAGGTCATTATTAACATTATTCATCTCTTTTATAGAAGATGAGAGACTGAGGCTGAGATGCTAAATGACTTGCTGTGAAATCCTAGGATCAGGATTTAGACCCAGATCTCATGACTCCAAGGCTAGCACTCCTTCCAATCAATACTCAAAGCTGCCTCTTTCATCTATGAAATAAAAATAATTCTACTATCTACCTAACAGGGCTATTGTACAGAAAATACTTTGTAGCCTGTAAAGTATTATATACATCAGAACTATCGCTATTATTATTATTGTTATTACTACTTACAAAAAATATTTCCAAGCTCAGCTCCAAGTTGTATCTCTGGTTCCCTGGTTCCTTTCCTGATCCTTTTGGCTGTGTGTCCCCTGAAATTATCTTGTTCTTATAAGGGGGCATTTACTTATAAATGTATGTGGTTTTTCCTCTCAAATGAATAGTAGTTCTTGAGGGTAGAAACCATTTCATTTTTGTGCCTTTCTCTTCAGTATCTAGCAAAAGGCTTACTACATAGTGGGTATGCCTAATAAATGGTTAGCAATTGATGGATTTCAACCTAGTGAACTTTATAATCTAAAGTATCTTTACATCCCCTCAGGCAAATAAATAGTCTTTTAGATTTCTAGTAGAGATGGCACAGAGGATTGAGTGCTGAATTTAGAGTAAGGAAGAACTTTGTTCAAATCCTCTCTCGAATACTTACTAGCTATATGACCTCTGTTTATCTCAGTTTCCTCAGCTGTAAAGTGTGAATAATAGCTCTTACCTTCCAGGGTTGTTGGGGGAGCAAATGAGAAAACTATTTGTAAAGTGCTAGCTATTAAGAACAAATCATGATTATAAACCCCATTATTTATGGATGTTTGCTAGACTGGTAATTCTCTAAGAATTTTATAGATATAATACAACATATAAAGTTTAGTAAAGAAAATGGTAAATAATAATAATAATCTTTCATGCTCTCTTTCTACAAATGTTTGTCAATTGATTGGTTTGAACAATTAAAATGAGGAAATGAGGATTAGACCACAGTAAGGTTAATCCTACCCTAAGAAAGTTAAGAAAGCTCCATAGTGAAAAAAAACAGGAAAAAAAGAACTGGGTTCACTCAAGACTTGTGCAAGCCACATATAGTACTAATAAAATACAACGTTTAGATTTCTTCTTGGGTAGGTAGGTGGTGCAGTGGGTAAAGGGCAAAGTCTGGAGTAAGAAACACTTCTTCCTGAATTCAAATGTAACCTCAGACACTTACATGATGTTAGCTATACTCTGGGTAAATCACTTAGCCTGTTTGCCTATTTCCTCATCTGTAAAATGAGCTGGAAAAGGAAATGGAAAAACATTCCAATATCTTTTGCCAAGAAAATCCCAGATTGGGTTATGAAGAATTGGACATGACTGATTAACAACAAACAAGAGGGAAAAGAAGCTGAGCCTCTGGCATTAAGATAATATTGTGCTCCAGGTTTAGAGCAGAATTACTTTCTAACTTTCCCTCCCCCAGCAACAAGGGAAATTGTCTTTTAACCTTTTTCTTCCCCCTCCTCCCAAAAAAGATAATTGTAATCTGAGACTGAAGATATTCTGTATATTAATAGCTAGATAGAATTTCAAGCCCAATATTCTGCTCGATAATAGGAGAGTGGGGGAGAGCCATCCTGGATTCGACTTGTCCCTTCTCCAGCTACACTGATGTTCTTCAAGTTTTCCTTTCTAAAATAGAGATCTAGTCTCCCTGGAGATGGAGTAGGACATTGCAGACTTATCTGTATTTCCATAAAATGCCTGCATTGGTCTTAGGTAGCCATTTTTACCCCTAATGATGACTTTGTCTCTGCCTCTTTTCAGCTTCTACCCACTACTCCAAGTTCTATAATATAGCCCTTTATATATTTGAAAATGGTTACTATGTCCCAAATAAGTCTTCTCTTCTGAATTTTCTTTCTTTCAGCTGTTCTTTCAACTGATTTCTCCTGTTTTCTTTCCTCTATTCCTAGAATAACTGTGGACATTACATACACACACACACACATTATATATGTAATATATATGTATACATATATATGAACTTATACCCAGTAGGAGTTTCATAAATGTTTTTAGAATTGAAGTGGACAGCTAGGTGGTACAGAAGGTGGAGCACTGGACCTAGAATCTGAAAGACCCAACTTCTTGAATTCAAATCCAACCTGAGACCTATTAGCTGTGTGACCCAGGCAAGTCATTCAAACCCTATCCACCTCAGTTTCCTCAATTGTAAAATGGAAGTAATAATAGCACCACCTCCCAGGGTTGTTTCAAGGATTGTAAAGTGCTTAAGCACTGACACATAGTAAGCACTATACAAATAGTAACTATTATTATTAACCTCATGACAGATTAGCCAAGCTAGACTTCAAAACAACCTTGGCACTACACCAGCACAACTGTGATTATATAATTTTAGTATCAATATTAGGGCTAGTCTCTTAGAATTCTGAGTAATCTTCATTCATTGCAAGGATTCTACTTTCTCAGGAGCTATTATGAGCCTAGAAAATAAGAGGACGAGCCCAGATAGGTGAAAATAGAAATAAAGCTAGAGAGGAGTTCTCTGATATGATTTGTTCTCTGTGGATAATCTTCAAAATCAGAAAGGAAAGGGAGAGGGTATTTTGAATAATGTATTATATGGTGGTGAGAAAAGTAGATGGGCCAATGGTCTATACCATATATTAAGAAATCATTGCAGGCTGAACCCCATACTAAGAGCTGAGGTAGAGAAAATGGAGAGAAATAAAATGCAAAGTCCCAGAAAAGATATTGAAAGTTGTACAAAAGACATGAAAAATGATATTTTGACACTTGGATGAATCCATAATTTCACTCATATGGATCTTTCCTTTATTGATGCAGAATACAACCTTTCCATATCTTTTTATCCACTGCAATTCTTGTATATTTGCCTTTGAAATAAACCAACATACAAAGAAGACAAACTAGTTCTTACTACAAAAAAGCATATGAAATACCACTGGAGATGTGGAGCAAAAGAGTGATTGAGTTGAATAACATTAAATATGGAAAGTTTCTTTGAAAATCAGATTTCTGAGCTTGGGTATGAAGAATGAAAGGACAGAAAATGAATGTCCATGGCCAAGAGTAAATGAGACAGATTCAGCTGACATGAATTTACATGAATCTGGCTATCACAAACTATCAAACATTATTCTGATTAGTTATATATCTATAGTTTCCAATGCCATTAGTGGTCATTTTCAAAACTGTTTAATAATGGCTTCAAACCATTTGTTAAGCATCACATCAATGGTATAGAATGTATATAGACTGTTAGAGATGAAGGACTGCTTAGAAATCATCTTGTCCAACCCCTTCATTTTATAAATGAAGAGACTCAAGTCCCAAGATGGTGCATTACTAAGTAGAACCAACATTTCCTCCATTGCCCGTCCTACTCTTCTTTGTCCATTAGTTTTTGTAAGGCTTTTTAGTTTTCAAGAAGGTTTGCTAGGTCCTGTCTAAACCACCACACATTCTTGAATTAGTAGAAGATACAGTCTTGGTCTGATGTATCATCCACCTGCCTAATAAGAGAACTGAACCTACCTTGATTTTACCTAAACATGTATCTCCAGTCTCTCAGTGAGGTGAAAACCTCTTTTCTGTACCTTCCTTCTTGCCATTTCCAGGCAGAGTATAACTAGGAATTTCTGTGCCCGGGGAAAGCAACACAAAAGCCTCAGTCACTTAAAGGAGGTGAAGAGATGGAGTGTGGAATATTGCCATATTGCTGGGGGCGATCCCAGGATACTAGCAGGAGGCCATGGGAAGGAAAGGGGCAGCCGGAGGGAGAGGGAAGGGGAAGAACCCAATTGCTAGGGTGTAGGGAAGAAGAGTGGAACACAGCCGGAGCCCAGAGCAGCCCACTTCTTTGAAACTTAATAGAATAATCCTACTAAATAGAAGTATCTAAATGCTACATAGAAATGCTGGGCTTGAGTCAAAAAAGACCTTAGTTTCTTTTTTTTTTTTTTTTTTTTTTGCTGAGGCAATTGGGGTTAAGTGACTTGCCCAGGGTCACACAGCTAGACAGTGTCTGAGACCAGATTTGAACTTGGGTCCTCCTGAATTCAGGGCTGGTGCTCTATCCACTGTGCCACCTAGCTGCCCCCGAAGACCTTAGTTTCAATACACTTCAGATATTACTGGCAAGTCACTTAACCTCGAGTATCTCAGTTTCCTTATTTGTAAAATTGAGAATAATAGTATCTACGTTCCAGAGCTGGTGTGATGATAAAATGAGATAATGATTATAATGTGTTTTGCAAATGTCTATATAAATAACACTTATTATTGTTATTTTTTTTATTATTTACATCTTTAACGAAGTTTAGCTGTTTCTCCCTTGCTGGAGGACTGCAAGTGCTATTATCTGCTTCTAAATTAGGTGACTCTGTTGTCAACTTCATAGACAACCTACTTTTGGGTGGTGGTGGAGGAAGGGGAGTGTGAAAGTTGGGAGGGATCAACAGTAGGATCATGTGCTTTTGTCAGTGTCTCACAGGACAGGGAAGAGCTGAGAAAGCATTCTTCCTGACCCAACTATGTCCTTGCCCTGGTCATGATGCTCCCTTGTCTGTCAGCATATTCTGCTATCCTAGGCAAGACAATCCCTCAGGCACAGCTCTCACCACCATCAGGGACAGGATTTTCTATCTGCTACTGTCTTTCAGTAAATCCTGAGTTTTCCCTATAAATGGCCCATGAGTGTCTTGAATTACTGTAGCCAAATCAGTAGTTAAGATGATTCTCCTTCCCCCAAAAAAGATATCCTCCCCATACAGGTGGTATTCAAAACAGTTTGTCCTGTATCCCTTTGTTTTCCTTAATACTACTACACAAAAAGCATAACAAGCTGACTTCCTGATGCAAGGGACAGCATGATAAGTACCCAGTCTATAATCCACATGACTCTTCCAGACTCAATGGAAGCTGCAGTTGAAATAGAATTTAAAATTAGAGTTAGGATTTGTTTTTATTTAATTAGAGTTAAGGGTTCCTTGCAAACTTTGGCTCCTTTGTCCTAAATTACTTCATTTGGACCCTATTATAATGAAATCTGAGAAATAATAGTAGCACCATTTTCTCAAAAGATTCAGATGTTATAGTAAACAGGTAGTCGGATTTTTCATTCCTAATCTTAGAATCTTGTATCTTTGTTAGAAGAATTATTACTATTACTACACTTACTAAGATTAATTACCTGTTAGACTTTATCTGGGTATTAGAATTATCCTAGAACCATACATGAGATAGATTCTTTTTTCCCTACTAGACGCAATGTTCATTGTTTATCTAAGACACCCAGGTGCAAAAGCCAGGTGTCTAGGCTTCGTAGTTATGTACACCAGTAGTCAAAACAAAAGTTCTTCCTCATATTTCCCTCTATGTACCTCATTTGAGCAAATACATACAAACCTTCTTCTCAGAGGTTACCTCTGTGCAAATATATGTAAATATTTTTCCCTTCTATGAGGAGAAAAAATGTCACACGATGGCTTTTTTTTTTTTTTTACAAGCATGTACATTTATTTTCTTGGATGTAAACTGCTGCAGGATGCCTAATTAATATGCTATATAAATCCTGTGCATTTTACCTATGTCCCACTGTAGGTAATACAGTACACCCTAAATACCAAGAAAGGATGTAGTTGTAGTAAGAGTTTAATCATGGCTTATAACCTGAAGAGATCTTAAAGGAGAGAAAGGGACCCACATGTACAAAAATGTTAGTGGCAGCCCTTTTTATATTGGCAAGAAATTGGAAACTAAGTGGATGCCTATTAGTTGGAGAATGGAATGTTATAGAATATTATTGTTCTATAAGAAATGACCAGCAAGATGATTTCAGAGAGGCCTCTCCAGGCCTCTTACATGAACTGATGCTGAGTGAAATGAGCAGAACCAAGAGATCATTGTACATGGTAACAACAAAATTATATGATGATCAGTTCTGATGGATGTAGCTCTTCTCAATAATGAGATGATTCAGGCCAGTTCCAATGATCTTGTGATGACGAGAGCCATCTAATCCAAAGAAAGGACTGTGGGAACTGAGTATGGATCACAACATAGCATTTTCATTTTCACTTTTCTTATTTGCTTGAATTTTTTCTCACTTTTTTCATTTTTTGATCTGATTTTTCTTGTGCAACAAGAGAATTGTATAAATATGTATGTCTTTATTGGATCTACATATATTTTTACCATGTTTAAAAAATAAGTTATTTTTTTTAAAAAGAGTTTAATTAAGACTGGATTGCCTTTTTAATTTGAGCATCAATAAATATGGTAAATATGTTAGCAAAGGTGCTTTCATTTTTTAGGGCATGTGAAAAAGATGTGAACAGACAATAGTAGAGATATCCGTATGGAAGCATACCTTGTATTTCTAGTACAACATAGTTTATTTCAAGATCTGTCTAACAGATCTTTCCTGCAATTTCATCCTTTACATTTGATGTCAGACTTGCTTCCTTATACATAAAGCTGGACATGTCACCTCTTTGATCAAAAATGCTCAATGACTGTTTATTGCCTGCCTAACAAGGCTCAGTTTCCTTTATCTGGCATTCCCAGTCCTCCATAATTTGATGCCGTCCTACTTAAACAACTTTGTCTCACTTTATCCCTCTCTCCCCCTCCCCATGTTTGCTATTCTCTGCTTCCTAAATATACCTTACAAGGTCTTGTCACCATATCTTCACTTTTTGGTATGCTTGGACTTTTCTCCTTTTTTTTTCTTTTCACAGGGTGGATTTCTTCCTATCTTTAAAACCAAATTAAATGCCAGCTATCTCATGCTCAGTTCTCACTAATTATGCTGCTGGAAAAATTATTCCTATTAATTTTCATATGGTACTTTCTCTTGCTAGTCTCTAAAACACTTATCAGATAACACTATGTATTATAGTTCAATTATGTCTTATCCCTCTATAAAGCTTCTATCAGCTTTTGCCTCTGTAAACTTCACAAAGGCAGGGATTATGTTGTAAAGAGAGACAGCATGGTTCAGTGGACACTTGCTCTGGAGCAGACTTCAAATCTAGCTCTGATGCTCACTCTCTGTGTAACCTTGAACAAGCTAATTTATTTCATTTGTAAAATAAAAGAATTGAACTAAATGACCATTAGATTTGTTATTCTATAAACTAAATTTTGTATGTTTCATAGGACTTAATACAATGATTTGCACACAGGAATCTATGTAGAAAGTAAGAAGGAAGGAAGGAATCCATAAAGCAGTGAAAGAAGGAAGCAAAGAAGCAAAGGAAGGAGGGAGGGAGAAAAAAAGAAAGGAAGGAAAGAAGGATGAAAGAGAAAAAAGGATAGGAGGGAAGGAGAAAAGGAGGGAGGAGAATTTAAGCCCCTCGAAAGAAGACATTGCTTTGCTTTTTTGTCTTCATATTCCCAGGCCTTCTACTGTCCTAGGCACTAGAGAAAGTGCCTAATAAATACTTGTTGAATTTGATTGAGTTAAATGCATGACAGATTAACAAAGCTAATATTCAGAGCCATTTGTATCTAAATTTCCAAGTGTTTCCTAAATAGAATTTAGAAAACCATAAGCAGGTCACTAAAAGGTTGTTTCTATTGTTAATCTATCCATGGAAATAGTTAAGATAGATAGCTGTTGCTTCTTTGTAATGGAATTTTATCTGCAGCACTCTGAGCACATTTTATCTCTAGGCACAGGCTTGGACAGCCATCTAGTGGATCTTTAATCCAATAAAAAAACAAAGCAAAGAAGAAAATGAAAGTACAAATTTATGTGACCTTCATATGGTTTCCATTCACACATAATCCATGCCAACGAATGGCCCTGGGACAATTGCTAGTGGTAGCCTATCTATCAATCAATCAATCCAGTCAGTCAATAAATATTTCTTGAGTGTCTACTATCTTTAAGATTCCTGGAAATACAAAGAAGAAAACAAGATTCTCAGACATGCCAAAAAAAAAAAAAGCCTCCCCATCTTGAGAATGTTACACAGTAATGAGGGAAAAAGAAGCATATATATAAGTTAATATTGAGATAAGTGCTTGAGTCACAGTGCTTTGGACAAAGAGCCTTGGACAGGCATTTTTTATTTTTATTTATTTATTTTTAAAAAATGTTTTAAAGCTGAGTTTAATTTGCAGTGGCCTGTGGAATATTCACAGAAATATTATTCTCCAAAACCGAAATTGTAGCTACTGTCTTTTTTTTATTTTATATTATAGCTTTTTATTGTCAGAGCCCATGCTTAGATAATTTTTTTACATTATCCCTTGCACTCACTTCTGTTCCAACTTTTCCCCTCCCTCCCTTCACCCCCTCCCCCAGATGGCAAGCAGTCCTATATAAGTTAAATATGGACAGGCATTTTTAAAGCTGGATAACTAGGCAAGTCATTTCATCTTTGCCTCAATTTCCTCATCTGTAAAATGGGGAAATAATAGCATTTACCTTCCAGTAATAGCCCCAATTCTTTCAGGATTGTTATATAAGAATAAAATGAAATATTTATAAAGAACTTTGCAAACCTTAACGTGTTACAAAACTATTAGCTATCATACATACATATATATTCACACATACATATATATATCAGAAGAACTGGATTCCAATTCTACCTCTCATATATACTAGCCTTGGGTGAGTAAGTGAATGTTAATAGTAGCTCAGATTCATATAGGGTTCTAAGGCTAAACAAGTAGTTTCTCAGTAGAACCATGTGATATAGTTTGCATGATCATGCAAGTATTAACCTATTTTATAGAGAAGGAAACTGAGGCTCAGAAAGCCTAAATGACTAGATGGTATTAGAATGAGGCTTTAAATCCAGCTTCTAAGACTCCAAGTCTTAATACTACTTCCAGTATTAAATGCTGCCTCGATAAGCACTTTTTCTTATCTGTAAAATGGAGAAGTCCTACTTTTGAGCTACTAGATGGCATAGTAGATAGAGAATCAGACTTAAGAGTCAGAAAGAAGTGTGTTTTAAGTATTTGCTCAGATTAAAGAAAATTATAGAGGGCTTTCTACTAGCTGTGTGACTTCTCAGTTTCATTTGTAAAACGGGAATTAAAAAATAGTAACTACTTGACAGTGTCATAGAAATCAGAGCTATTGATATTATTGTTAATATACTAATTAGAATGCTCCAACAGATTTGTGATTTCATCAAGTGAAATTTAAATTGAAAGGAAGTTAGGAAACTTGTGGAGATAGGGAAGGAAAGCATTCCAGGCATGGAAGATAGCCAAAGCAAAGGCAGAAAGACAGAAGATGTTCTGTTTGAGAAACACCTAGCAGGTCAGTGAGGTTTGGATTATGGAGTGCAGGGGAGGGAGGAAAGTTTAAGTAGATTGGATAGGTGAGAAGGAACAAGGTTATAAAAATCTTTAAATGACAAAGTACTTCTGTTCCTGACAGCATTGAGTTACCATTTATAGGAGTTTATTGAATAGGCAGACTTCTGATTTAGGAAAATCATCTTGGCAGCTGAGGTAGGATGGATTAAAAAAGAAGAGGCTTGAGAAAGGAAGATCAATCAGAGAGTTTATAGTCTAGGTCTCAGGTGATAAGAGCTTGAACTAGGATAGTGACTGTAAATAGAAGGAAGAGGGATGCTGTGAAGAGAGAAATGACACAATTCAGCAAACAGATCATAGACACATGAGGTATCTACAGATCTCTGAAGCCTGGAAGGATAGTGGTGTTATTAGTAATAGGAGGTATGGAAGAAGAGAAAGTTTGAAAAGAGAAAAATAATTATACCATACAATTAAGGATGCCCAAAAGCCATTTATTTAGAACTGGATCTCAGGAGAGACATTAGAACTTGATGTATGGAGCTGGGGATCATCTGTGAAGAAATGATAATGGATCTTAGGGAGCTGAGATCACTTAGGGAGATAGATTGCATTGATGGAAAAGAGAAGTAAGCTCAGGAAAGAACTTTAGAGGTGAAATTGCAAAGAAAATGAGAAGCAGTTGGGTAGAGGCAGCAGAGAACATTGTCCTGAAAACCTAGAAAGAAGAAAATTCAAAATTGAAGAGGATGTCAAGGGTATTTTGGTAAATCTTCAACAATGGCTCTCCTAACAGTCAAGTCTTAGGGCACTTATCATATCCCATCAAAGGCTATTATTTGTCAAATTATCTAATATGGTCTGTTAGATCACTGAGCTCACAGGGAATGTGAGCTTCAGTTTTTAAAAAATTATTTTTAGGTTTTAAAATTTATTTAATATTCCCCCTCAGTTACATTTAAAATGAGTTTTAACATTATTTAAAAAACTTTTGAGTTCCAGATTCTCTTCCTTATCACCACCTCCAGCTCCCATTAAAAAAGCACATGTGAAGTTATGCAAAACATTTTCATAAAAGTCATGTTGTAACAGAAAACATAATCTCCCCCTTTAAAAAAAATCAAGAAAAATAAGAGAGAAATATAGATGGAGAAAGGGAGGGAAGAAAGAGAAGAAGGGAAGGGAGGAAGAAAGAAAGGATGCTTTAATCTGTATTCAGGCAATCAGTTCCTTCTCTGTGTATGGATGGCATTTTTCATAAGTCCTTCAGAGTAGTTATGGATCATTGTACTACAAAGAATAGCAAAGTCATTCATACCTGATCATCCCAGAACATTGCTATTACTTTGATTACAATATATTTCATTTTGCTTGAGTTAATGGAGGACTTTCCAGGTTTTTCTGAGAGCATCCTGCTCATCGTTTCCCATAGAACAATAAAATTTCATCACGGACACATATCACAATTTATTCAGCCATCCCCCAATTTATGAGTATCCCCTCAGTTTCCAGGTTTTTTTTTTTTTTTTTTTTTTTGCCTGAGAAGAGAGCTGCCACAAATATTTCTGTACATATAAATCCTTTTCTTTCCCCCCCAACTCTCTTTGGGATTCCTGCCTGGTAGTAGCAGTTAGGTCAAAGGATTTGCATAAATTTATAGCCCTTTAGGCATACATAGTTCTTTGAAAAAGGATAAAACTCTCGAGTTAATGCACTCAAGCCGGCAACCGAGCACTTAAGGCTAATTGCCCATTGGACAATACTCTGTAAGCACATACTTGGAAAATGGCCCTCCCACTATCCTGTGCTAGCTCGATAATTGGTGTATACAGAGAATTGTAGGCGGGACTAGGGGGATGGAGGGAGATTAGCCAGAGGCACTTTGGCAATAGAGGAAGAAGGAGGTTGTGGAGATTCTGAATCGATCCAATTCCCTTCTACCTTTAAAGACCAAGACTAAAGACCAAGGACTTTTGCTTATCCGGACTCCGGCTGATTCTAAGGTATCCAGGGGACTAACCCGGACTTCACAGTCCTAACTTTTGATCACTTATCACGAAGCTTCTTTGACCCAGCACACAGCAGGCGTTCAATAAAGATTTGATTTGATTTGCCCCTAAGTTTAAGTTTCCTAAAGACACAGGATGAATAAAAGCCTCCCATTCTCTTAAACGTAGGCGTTTTTATTACTGCTGTCTGTGGCACTTCAGATAAAAGGTGACTGTCCCTCAGCTCAGGCGTAACCTTCTTCCATCCCCTTCCCCGACCCAACCTGTCACCGCAGCCACACCCACAGCAGGCAAGCCCGGCTCGGAGTGAGAGCTGTGTGCAAAAGCGATAAGGGCAGTGTGCAGAGGCCGGAGGGCAGTGTGCAGAGGGCATGAATGGAGAGAACGGCGAATACAGCAGGCGTGGGTCAAAATGGGTTGGCCTAGAGCCTCTCGATGCGCCCTGCCCCTCAACTTGACTCCGCCCCTTTCCCCCTCCCTTTTGGAAATCTGACGCTGACGCCGATGCCGTTGCTTAGCGACTCCCCTTTTCCCGAGATGCCAAAGTTGTTGTTTCCCTCCTGTCCAATCAGAGGTGCGGGGCGGCGGTGCCTCCGGCCAATAAGCAGCGAGGTAGAGCCCGCGACGGTTAAACGACACTGGTGGATCCCGCGGCCTCCTCTCTGGCTCTGCCTGGTGGTTGAGCTTGCGCTCGTGTCTGGTTTTCAGAGGCAGCTGCGTCGGAGCTATGCCTTCCCGAGTGGAGGACTACGAGGTGCTCTTCACAATTGGTACCGGCTCTTATGGCCGCTGCCAAAAGATACGGAGAAAGAGCGACGGCAAGGTGAGAGCGCCTCCTCCTTCCGAGGCCATCCCCGGGCTCCCTGCAGTCTCGTGCGCGGCCTCCCCCGCCCCCAGCCCTGGGGCTCCCAGCTGGAAAGGAAGGAGAAACGCCCCTTCTCCCCCACTCTCCCAGCTGTGGATCCTCCTCCGCTCGGTCATTTCCGTGCTGGAGGAAGCTTGCAGCTTGGCGGAGCAGAAGAGGAAGAAACCCGAGCTGTAGGCTGCTGCCGCCGGTGTTCCTCCTCCGGCCCTTGCCAGTGTGCTGAACGCCGTACCTTCTGACTCACTTTACGGTCCCAAAAATGTGCACTTTGTCCTCTGGGAGTGCCCAGCCCCGCTGTCTATTACGGGGGTCTACGTCACTACCTCCAAAGAGGGAAGGCGCTTGCACCCGCAAAGTTACACCTGGTAAAAGGACGTTCTTTTAACCCGAAGGGACGCCAGCCCCACTTGTTCCTTTTTAAGGGAAAAGTCTGTTTCCTGAGAGTTTGATTTAAACAAGTATCCTGGAGAGTGAGGTGGATGGGAAGAGGAAAGGAGGAGAAACTTTAGTGACAAATCTTTTTGATCCCTTACTGCATGCAGTGCTCTTGTTGAGGTTCCAAGTGTATGTGACTGGGGTCTGCTTTCGTAAAATTTTAAGAGTTTAATAAAGGAATAACAGGGTCGTACACATAACTACACAATACATTAGCTATCTCAAGCATGTCTGTTTTTCTGTTTCAGTCTTAGTCTCAATTTTTCTTTTTATTTCTGTCATTGTTTCTTAGTCTGTTTTTCTTTTCTCACTTTGTCTCTGTGTCTCTATCCCAGCTTCTGTCTCTTTCCATGTTTTTCTGTTTTTCCTTTTTGTCCTCTTTGCCCAAGTTTTTATCTTTTCTCTATCTTGGCTCCATGGACTGCCCACAGTACCAATTTTTACTAGTGGTATCAATTTTCAACCAACATTTTTTGAATACCAACCAGCATAGAAAAAAGGATTTAAGGAACTGTATATTCAACACCATCTTTTCTTTCTTCTTTTCCTTCCTTTCCATTCTTGTTCCCCAACAATGAAATCAAGGACCAGAGTTAGACACACAAAAATTGCACTTACTAGCACTCCTCATTCTTGAGTCTATCAGTTTCCATTATGCAACGATGCCTCCCAAATCATTCTTGAGGATTCTCAGTTTTTTCACCTATAAAATAAGGTTCAGTTTGATGATTTAGTTTATCTAGCATCTAGGTTGCATGGGGAATAGAGACTGACCTGGAGTCAGGGAAACTTGAGTTCATATCAGGTCTTAGGTCTTTGTGTGACTCTGACTCAATTTCCCAACTATAAAAGAGGGATAATAACAGCAACTGTCTCTTGTGGTGCTTGTGAGGATTGGAAGACAGTGCCTGACACAGAAGGTATTTCTTCCTTATTCCATTCCTTCTCCCTGTTTAAATCTTGTGATTAACTTCAGCTCTGGCACTTCCTGTGTGATTTTGGGCACATCTTTTCTCCTGGGGCTATAGTTCCCTTATCTATAAAATGAAGGAATTGATCTAGGTTGCTTTCAAGGTCTCTCCTAATCTAAAGCATTATTATGTGCAAGTCTACATGCTTGGTATTGGTATGCAAAGATGGGGGGAAAAAAAAGGCATGATTGTTGCTCACCATAACTAAAAAACTTTAATTTAATATAGCAAGGAAATGGGACAGACACAGAAGCAAGCAAAGTTGTGATAAAAGATGATACATCTGTATTATTCTCTGAAATGGAATGTTGTTTTCTGAAGTGGGAAATGGGCGTGACACTAAGACCTGAATTTAAGAATCCTTTTAAATCTGCATTATAATTTATTGTAACCACAATTCCCTTTCTGTTTTAGGTAAATGTTTTATAAAGATAAAATAAGGAAGGGAAGAAATTATGTGTCTTGTTACTGAGTATACTTGTTACTTCCTTCAACCTCTAATGTCTGAAACTCTCATAGCAGTGACTGTCAACAAACTGGGTTCTTCTACTTCTGCTTTTGAATGAAACAGCTACTGCAACTGTTGCAAATTAAAGTAATTCTTTAGGAAGGAAAAACTAGGTGGATGTTGCTGATCCCAAATCGCATGAGCTGCTTCCTTTGAAATTGGGAAAGGGGATATCAACAAGTTAATATGGTAATGGGGAAATTAGCAAATTACTGGAATCATTTCAGATAGTAGCATGCTACCTTAATTAAAGTAGAACTTGAAATTGAGGGTGGGTACCACAATAGGAAGGGCACTTAATTTAGTTTTTGGGAAGTTGGTTTCAATTCCTGTTCTTTTGGGTGTTTAGTATATGTCAATCACCTTCAATTTTCTCACCTGTAATAACAATAATAATAATAATAATGAACAATAGCTAACATTTATATAGTGTTTTAAGGTTTGCAAAACACTATGTGTGTGAATATGTATGTATATACACAAACATAATGATAAATAGAACTAGATGACATAAGGACTCTTTCATCTCTAAATTTTGATCCTATGATCCTGAGGTAAGCAGTATTTACAAAGTAATCAGAAAGGGGGTTACAATTTAGAGCAGAGCACTTGTGTGTGTGTGTGTGTGTGTGTGTGTGTGTGTGCGTGCGCGTGCGTATGTATTTTAAAATAAATACATGTATTGTGAGAGCCTTTGGTTATAGCAGAGGTCATGTGTTACAGTGAAGGCTGAAAGCCTCTAAACTGGAATATGTTTCTCTGCCTATGATTTCTATTAAATAGGGAAATTTAAAAAAAGTCTTTGTGTGGGGAAAAATCCAAGCTATAGGAGTCCCTTGATTAGCAATTTTTAATGCTACAGACTCAATATGCTGAGTTGATATCTTTTGGAAATTCTTATTTTAGGTATTAGTTTGGAAAGAACTTGACTATGGCTCTATGACAGAAGCTGAGAAACAAATGCTTGTCTCTGAAGTGAATTTGCTCCGTGAACTGAAACATCCAAATATTGTTCGCTATTATGATCGTATTATTGATAGATCCAATACAACACTTTATATTGTAATGGAATATTGTGAAGGAGGGGATCTGGCTAGTGTTATAACAAAATGCACCAAAGAAAGGTATGTATGGTTTTCTATATTGAACTAGAAATTGATCTAGTTTCTATTTTAAAAATTTTGTTTTGTTACAATAAGGTAAACAAGTATAAGTAAATTTAAGTCAGCAAATATTTATTGAATGCTTATTATGTAAAAAACACTACTTATCAGGTACTTACAAAGCTGAATTAGATGCCAACTTTTCTTTTAAAGATCTTACATTTAAAATATAATAAATGCCTTAGTCAGGAAGATTGGAGTTCAATTCCAGTCTCAGATACTTAACTATCTGTGTGATCCTAGACAAGTCATTTATCCTCTGTCTTAATCCACTGGAGAAAGAAATGGCAAATCCTTCCAGTATCTTTGCTAGAAAAACTCCATGGACAGTTGTAGTCCACAGGGTCACAACAAATTAGACGGCACTGAACATTTGAAGAATAACAATAATGACAAGTATACTTTCTGTCTTTTAAGCTACTAACTCTAATATAAGTGTAAATGCCATAAAGAAGGGATTGAGAGAGCTAGAGAAGGTTTAGAAAAGGCAGAAATTACATTTAGCTGGAAGATGGAAGTGGAAGTCAGGAAAGACTTCATTAAGGAGAGAGAGACTCCTTGAAATAGGGAATTTCATTTATGATATGAGGAGCTCCTATATGAAGAAACCCCTTTCACAAAATACAGTTTGTCACTTTCTCTAATTCATAGTTTTAAAGAAGGGACAACATTGCAAGGGTAAGCAATTTACATATAGCCAGTATAAGAAGTGGAAAAAAACCCTGTTTTTTCTGTCTCTCTTCCTTTGAAAACATAGAATGAATTGAGTGATGAAGATTCTCTTAGACTTTTTTAAAAACAGGTAATAAGAACTCTTAACCACTTATGAACCATGATTCATAGGATGCTTAGTCTTAGCAAAGGTAATAATTTATCTTCTCTTTGTTGTGATAAGTCTATTTGTACTCTGTGTGTTTTTATACATACGTGTGTGTGCGTATCTATATGTGTATATATATATGCATTTACCCTTATGAGTGCTCATTTATATACTAAAAATAGCACTTTTAATAAGTAAATGGGACTAATAGGAAGGTAGAAATAGTAAAAGTTTAGACTTAGGAACTTTGAAATATTTTCGAATTGCTAAAAATCAATGGAACTATTTAATTTATGCTTTCTTCATAAATTAGAAGACTATCATCTCCCCTCACTGTATTTTAGCATTAATTTTATATATCTTGAGATGTAAGACTGTTAACTTTTACAGCAATATGTTATAGTACTCATATTCTTCACTTGCACTGAATTGTCAGAAGTCTTAGTTTGTTTGAAATAATTTGTCTTTATTAATTTCTGTGCCATAGACATTACTCAGATGAAGATTTTGTTCTTCGTGTAATGACCCAGCTGACCTTGGCCCTAAAGGAGTGTCATAGACGAAGTGATGGTGGCCACACTGTGTTGCATCGGGATCTGAAGCCAGCTAATGTTTTCCTGGATAGCAAGAAAAATGTTAAACTTGGAGACTTTGGACTGGCTAGGATATTAAACCATGATACAAGTTTTGCAAAAACATTTGTTGGCACACCTTATTATATGTCTCCAGTAAGCATTTCAGAATTTGAATGTCTTTGGCAAAATCTTAAATATAAGTACTAAAGCAGTTTACTTTTCTTGTTTTCTCAGTAGGGAATAGGGAAAGAAATGAGAGGGAATTAATTCAGATCTGAAAATAAAATTTAATTAAAAAAAAAACCCTAAAATTTAGGATGAAATTGGATTTTGTTGAGTGCCTTTTATTTGCCGTGACAAGTAGTTTTAATTTTTCTTATTCCGCTTTAAAGAGTTATAGCATATTAAAAATACTTATCTATTTTCATGTTTCATAGAGAATACTTGTGATCATCAAACTTATATTATTAAAACTTAATAATTTAGTACAGAAATATAAATAAGTCAGATCTTTTAAGGATAAAAAGGATAATCTTTGTACAAAGATTGGCAGTGATATTTTCACAAGGGATCAAATTCCAATTGAAATCCTCTGTTGTAAAGGAACACTATTTAGAAGTGGTTCTTGCCAAACTTAAAACCTGTCTAGTTGCTTCATTGTAATTAGATCTGGCTTATTTCTCCCATGGGGACTACAATAAGTATTGAGAAAAGTTTGTTGACTTAACTTTGTTAATGTTGTGGATTAATGGAAAGAACATAAATTTATGATTCAGTTTGCCAATAGTAACTATTAAGATTATTCAGGAGAAAGTATTATAGTATTCTGGCCTTTAAAAAAAATATCCTCCTTTGGAGAGAGGCTTGACTTGGCTATATTTTAGGATAAAACAATCCTTTTAAAAAATCATAGTAAATTAGGGTAACTTATTATTAAGGAAGAGGCTTGAGATTTATCTCAGATCTTATTTGTAGATTGGTATTCAGTGCGTTAGTATAGTTATCCAAGATAAATATTATACATTGCAGGAGTTGCATTTATTTCAGAAATCAGTTTATATAAATTTCTAACAAAAATAACTTTTTCTTCCCCCAATTTTTTTTAAGGAACAAATGAATCGTATGTCCTATAATGAAAAGTCTGATATCTGGTCTTTAGGTTGCTTGCTGTATGAATTGTGTGCCTTAACGTAAGTATGATGAATCATTGACAACGATATGTGTATAATTTGTCCCCTTGCAAAAAGTTCATTTTCCTTTTAAATAGTTATTCAAATTATGTTGCATACAGAGCATGAAAGAATCTGGTCTAAAATTGGGGTAGACAGAAACACACTTAAAATCTAGTTTTAAGTTGCAATCTGTAGCACTGATGCTGCACTTGTTTAAACTTCTGTCACTCATGTTTCAATCCTGAAATCTAACTGAAGATCAAATAGATTTGCAATTAATAGTAGTATTGCCTTTCTATGATATTGGAATATAGAAGGAGAAATCTGAATCAGGAAGGTAAAGAATTCAGGGTATTTCTAAGGAAAAAAATAAAACATTCTCTGCATCAAAGGAATGCTTGTATCTCTCTTCTCTTTATCTTTTCCCTTTTAAATATTCTAAAGAAAAAGAAGTCATTTATAAAATAAAATAAATATAAAAATAAAATAAAAATTAAAATATTCTTAATTTTATTATAGTCATATATCATTTTTCCCCTCTTGTTCCTCAAATGTTTAGTGAAAAAAACTGAGTAAATGATCATGCCATATACATTTATATATATACTCTTTTTAAAAGAAATATTCTATGGATTTTTGTTTTGTTTTTATTTTTTTTTCTTTCAGGCCTCCTTTTACAGCTTTTAGCCAGAAAGAATTAACTGAAAAGATCAGAGAAGGAAAATTCAGGCGAATTCCATATCGTTACTCAGATGAGTTGAATAATATTATTACCAAGATGCTAAATTTGAAGGTAAGGTTGAGTGTGTTGTAATTGGACATGCTTATTTTGGTGTTTATATTATTATTATTTTTTATTGGTTTAAAAAATACTGCATAATCATTGGAATAGATATCCTTAAAAAACTAGTCTGCTATTCAAGACAAGTTGAGAACATATGTAAATTTGGCAAATTAACTGTCCTCGTGGACTTGCCTGCTGTTCCTTTCCTTTTTCCTTCTGCTCTATATCTGACAGATGGCAGGTGGGAAGAGGCGGGAGCAAGAAATGCGATTCAGACTCAGTCACTTCCCCTGATTTGTGCCTATCAGGAGTTTTAGGTCAGGGTGTTCTGTTGAGGAGTGAGTAGATGGAACCAGCATAACATGAGTATTGTATTTTACCCAAGCAGAAAAGAGTAAAGAGAATGGGTATCGGGAATAATGTTAGAAAAAGGGAAAATGTGATTTAGGATGGGGAAAATGGTAAATGTATGTGGTTTGTACCCAAGGGATTTAAGGTAGGAACATTAGTGAGACCCTAAGAAAGACAGATGACTTGCCCAGTGTCTTATAGCTAGTAAGGATAAAATAGAAATGTATGGGATTTCCAAAGAAGACTAGCAGTTTTAGTGTTGAAGGCTTGCTAAGCGCTTTTCAGAACTGCTCATTTATCTTTGTCTACCCGTCGTCTAACACTCACCTGTGGCTTCAAGAAGCTGTAGTGTGCAGTGGGTGGCCACAGCTGGGTAAAAGTGTCTTAGCAGGTGGACTAAAGCTGTCAGTGAGTTGGGGGATGTCTACCCCAAGCATGTGAGGGCTTCCGCTGGCAGTATGGGCAGATGAGAACAGCTTGTGCCATTGTCCACGAAGGCATCTGAAGCAGGTGGTGTGGGGTACTTTGGTCAGGTACTGAAGACATCAAAGTCATCCACTGCATCCTGGGCCACTGCCAGTCTTGATTTTTGTCTCATCCCTGGACTGACAGCTATGGAAGAGGGTGGGGGCTGAGGACTGTGTAACTGTCTCACTGAAATCTAATTCATGTGTAAGTCAAGACATCACCCTGTGATGTCAATGGTAGTCTTTGAAACAAAGGAAGAACAATATAAAGAGTAGATTTAAGATATGAACCTGGATCTTCTGACTCCTAATTTGATGTTTTTTTGTATGATACTGTATTGTCTCCTTGAGTCAGAATAGAAGATTGTGGGATCATAAAGAGATTACAAGATAACCAGCACTTATATAGTGTTTTGAGATTTGCAAAGTGGTTTCCATATATTATGTCATTTCAGACTCACACCAACCCTGTGAGGTAGGTGCAGTTATTATCATCCCTGCTTTACGATGAGGAAAGTGAGCTGAAAGAAGTTAAATGATTTGCCCAGGATCACATAGCTAGTACGTATCTGAGGCTGGATTTGAAGGTCGAGCTTTCCCATGTCAAGTCCAGGACTCTAACCCATGGTGCCATCTAACTGCCTATGATGTTGGCCATGATTTAATTTTAGTAGCTAAGTGGGACAGGGGAAAGGACCCTGAAGAAAGATCTTAGCATATAGGGGCTGGTACCAGATGTGAGTCATGCTTAGTGTACTTTTCTTTGTCTTAACTCCCTTGCCATCTTTAATGATGAAAAATCAGAGTGCATTCAAGTTAGACAACTTTTATTATAAATGCACTCTGTATTCAAGTAACTGCTGGGAGGCAGTGAAAATACTACCTCAGATTGTTAAGCTGCTAGAAGAATGGGACTTTGAAAAGTGGAAAAGTGTGATGGTGAAAAAAAGGGACACATACCTTCCTGGAGTATATCATAGGACTTAGCTAATTTTTTTCTGAATATTTTCAAGGCCTGTACATAAAGCAGTGGCTGTCTTACTTTATAAGTAAGTCTGACTTCTAAATGACAGAAAAATTAATTTTGTCATGATTATTTGTATGTTTTACATTTTTCAAGGATTACTGTCGACCATCTGTTGAAGAAATTCTGGAAAACTCTTTGATAGCAGACTTGGTAGCTGAAGAGCATAGAAAAAATCCTGAGAAGAGGGGACGACGATCAGGAGAGCCAGAAAAGCTGCAGAATTCAGGCCCTGCAATGACAGAACTGAGACTCAAGGAGCTACAATTGCAGGAGAGAGAGAGAGCCATCAAAGCAAGAGAAGAAAGGCTAGAACGTAGGAAATAGTATTCATTTTGAAAGGGAAAAGAATGAGAGAATTGAATGTTTCCATTTCCCCCTAAGAGTATATGCAAACATATCAACATTTTATCTTTAGTATTAAGTTCTTATCTTCAGCTATACCATTAGGTACTAAATGTAACTATTTCACTTCAGTAAAAGGAGAAGTCACATTACTTGCCACCCATTTTCCACCAAGTATTTCTATTATAACTAGCTTCCTTGGTGTTCCTTATTTTCTGTAAAAATCATTCTTGGCTTCTGAACATAGATGGCTATTTTCTCTTCCCATATTTTTCTTCCCAAAATTCTGTAGTATTGTTAAGTCAATTCAAATAAAAGGGACAAATAGGTATATAAAAACATGTTGTAGTATAGTTACTAAGACTAATCACACAAGTCTTGGCTTTCAAATTTAAATGGAAGGAAGAATGCTTCTTTTTTTTTTCTTCTTTGGAGATAAACTTTATTTTTTTATTATAGCTTTTTATTTACAAGATATATGCATGGGTAATTTTTCAGCATTGACAATTGCAAAGCGTTTTGTTCCAACTTTTTCCCTCCTTCCCCCCACCCTATCTCCCAGATGGCAGGTTGACTAATATACATGTTAAATATGTTAAAAGTATAAGTTAAATACAACATATGTATACATGTAGTGAGGGTGCTTCTTAAGTTAAACTCTGGACCTGAAAAATTGATAGATTTATGATATAGGTTATACTTATTGCTGTTTTGATCTCTTTTCCAGCCTTTTTACTCTAATGTCCAAAAATTAGAAAGACTACTATCATATCTATTAACATTTTTAGGTAACATTTACTTGTTTGCTTTTCCAAAGTTATTAAATTGATAAAAATTGACACTACATAACTTCCCTGGGAATTTAAAAGTGGTCTGATTGATAGAGGGCAACCATGTTTTTTCTTCTTTTTTTTTTCCAGTAGTAAATTCTTAAAGAATAAAAGTACTTGAAGCTTTTCTCTTTTTAATACTCCGGATTTTTTATTGACATTGAAATCTGGATTTTTTTTTAACCTTCTATATCATTTGAATAATAGTTCCTGATAATTGTGGTTTTCTGTTATTTGAGGGTATCATCAGTCGAAAAAGTTGGCTTTACATGTTATGCCAGGATATCATCACTGAGAATGAAATGTTTCCTGGTGGTTCTTTTTGAATTGAAAAAGAGAACATAATCAATTTTCATTGACCTAAAATAATCCTATTAATTCAACACAAATAAACAATAAAATTAACTCTTGGCAGCCAAATTCTATATGGTGAAGACTTGCTAAAGATAAAATGTAGTTTTATAAAGTTTCAGTTGGAGATAAGACATTTCAAGAAAGAGGTTATATAAATTTCTTTTGTGAGAAATTATTAAATTTTGAAAAATGAATTCTGTTCAGTTTGACTTGATACTTTGAGCTAAATTGTTGCACATCCTTGTTTTTTGTTTTTTGTTTGTTTTTTTAAAGAGAAAGAACGTGAACTTTGTGTCCGGGAGAGACTTGCAGAAGACAAACTCATCAGAGCTGAAAATTTGTTGAAAAATTACAATCTGTTAAAGGAACAGAAGATCTTGGCATTGGCAAATAGCCCAGGTATGAGATTTAAAACAAAACCTTTATGCCCAATAACCACAAACTGGTGCTATTGTGAAGATGCTTTTAATAGTCCATGTGCTGTACAGAATCCCAGCTTCCAGAATAAATTTTCAAAATTTTATTGAACTACAATTTGTAATTGAAATAGGATTCCATAATGGCAGAACGTGGTTAAATGATTTTCCTCATCATCTGAAGGTTCATAGAATATAATGGCCTAAATTTTATGTATCAAATTAAAAGGTCTGGGCTTTTTTTTTTTTTTTTTTTTTTGGTATTCATTTCGTTAAATGGAAAATGTACATTTGTAACACTAAGATTTACCTTTTTAAATAAATTTTCAAAACTTTTAATTTCCTTTTTATATAAATTAGAACTTAATGATGCTGACCACATAGATGTTTCTGCAAATTAGGCCCTAAATCTCGTATAGAAGGTCTGACTTTTCCCCTTCTTTAAAACTATATGTAACTAGACTGGGTAGAGTGGATCAGCACTTTTCAGACCTGATGAAAGCCTACTCCAGGTTGAAATATAATATATTTGCCAAAGAAAATATTATATACTGTGAGCATCATTTGCCTCTTTCTCCTGCCTCCTCCCCTTCCCCCCTCACTCCCCCTCTCCCCCCCAGTCTCTTTTGTATAGGAAATGGTGTTTTTTGTTGACTTTTCTTTATGCATTTCCTGCCATATACTTTGGCTTTAAATGAGACTTGTGATTGATTATAATATGCATTATTGTGTCACCTTCTGACTTGTTCCTTCATTTCTTTAGAAGTCCCAATCCTAATTTGATTTGTGATCTGTTGAAGACACAGGGAGCTCCTTCAATATAGTTCAATGAGAACATAAATTGTTGACCACTGTCCACCCATCTTATTTTAATGTATATCTAGGAGAAGCTGGTTGTGAAACTACCATCTCTCATTTTTGTTGATTTTGTGATTTTAAAAAACAATTTCCAATAAAATGCAATGGAAAATTGTTCTATGTCTTTCTTCCCTGAACGATTCAAAATAACCTATTATAAATAAATTACTATTTTATTCATTGGAAACCCGATTTTACCAATTCAGTGCCCTAAGACATAGTATTTATAGACTGAATGCAAAGAATGTATTAACAGCACTTGATATGATGTTTTTCAGTTGGAGATTCATGAATCAAATACAATTGGATGGTGTCTAAATGTTTTTCTAAGAGTCTGTGAACTCAAAAATGAGAATCAAAACTAGAATTTTTCAAAGATTTAACTTGTCATACACTATAATGGCTTTTTCCCTCCCCATATTTTCCCTCCCCATACTACATATGATGCTTTAGGGTTTGCAAAAATTTTTACAATCTTTATCTCATTTGAATTTCATAGCAAATCTGTGAGGTATATGCTACAGATATTATTACCATATTACAGATGAGAAAACTGAGTCTCAGTTTTCACCCAAATAGGGTCATAGTTAATAAGTGTTAAAAGTAGACTTTAAACAGAAGTCATCCTGATTTCTAAGTCCACCACTTTCCCTATAACATCATTCAACTCTTTTCAGTACTCTGTCTTTTAGTCTTTTAGTACTTTTTTGACCTTCATATTAATTTCTAGCTAATATTTTTAGCAGCTAACTTTCCAAAACACATTTGGTGTAGGACATTTTTAATTAGGGTTACATTACCTAAATGAATAAAAATTTTGTCCATTTTAATAAGTTTTGTTATTCTTTGCATTTTATGCAATAGATTCAGACATCAGAGCACAATTTGATGTCTTACTGAACATTGTGGGAAGTTTTGTTTCCTTCTTGAACTAAATGATTTTTTTTACAACACATTCTTTTTTCTTCTAATGAAGTACTCAAATAATATCAAAGGGAGGAAAAGCACCTAATTCTTTATTAATACTAGAAAATTCAGTCCTTTCAGAAAGAAATTGAGTTAATTATATGAAATAACTTCAGTATCCCAAGGAAACATTGTTTTCCTTTTATAACAAAGTTGAAATAAGCACTAAACTGGATGGCCATCACAAATGAGCTTGAGTGCTTTGTAAAAGAAACCTAGCCAGAGCATGTTCCAACTTATCTGTTCTTTTGTATTACACTAAACTTTTAAATAGTTTAAGGTATCTCATAGGCTATTACAGATTATGTTTAAACAGAAATATGAAAAGAAAAATACTGCTTATAGTTATTGAGTCACCATACATGGGACATATTTCAAGCATATTAAGGTTTTGATATATTGTGCCAATAGGGTATGACAGGACTTGGTATGAAAAATGAAGATTTCCCTAATTCATCACATATCTAACCATTACCATCAGGGACTTTTCCTCTATGAATATTAAATAATATAATTCAGGATTTAAGCACCTACTGTTTATATTCAGCAAGGTGTTGGGGATGAAAAAAAAGACTATTATTAAGGAAACAAAATGTGAAGAAACAGATCTCTGTCTGAACAAAAGATGAAGAGAAGTCATTGTGTTATTTGTCTTTATTTTATTCCTTAAGAAATTTGGTCTTAAAATATTTAATACCATGTTCTTTTGGAAACAGACCTCTGTATCTAACATATTTTTATGCACATTAATTCCATACAATAAATTACTACTTACCATGTCCAAGCCAAAGTCTTCTATAAAAATTAAATTTGTTGTGACTTAAATTAACAATAAAACATTTTTGTAATAATGGGAGAAACAATCAAGTTCATTAAGTAAGCATTTACTAAGTACAAAGTGGAAAAAGATACAAAAGGAGTATTCCTGCCAGAATGAGGCAGATGTAATGATGCTAATTTTCTTTATTTTGTATCTGTTCCATAATGAATTAATTTACAAGCAAACAGTAAGCTTTTTATACACCACAGGTTTAGATGTCTTTCTCTGAAAAGACACGATGAAAAATTATTTGGAATAAAAATGTTATCACTTTGCTTTTCTAGAAATATATTTATATGGCACCTATATTCAAGCAAATTTTTAAGAATAAACTAGATAAAATGATAGGTGATTTTTTTTAGATGAATCAATGATCCATACTTATTTTTTATTTTGATTGCAAGAGTTAGGCTTGTTTTGATGAATAAACCTAAAATTTAGTGCCCAAAACCTGCCAAATAATGGAAGGAAAACTTTGTTTTTCTTTAGTTTATATTACCTGACATTTTAGTATAAGATATATCTTTATGAATTCAAAGCCCTGGTTGTCTCATTTGAAATAATGAAGTTGAAAATAAGTCAAATAAGTATGAATTTCCTTTTTAGGTAACTCAAAAATTATTTTCTTCTTTTCTTAAGAATCACTTGATTTCCCCTCATCTCTCACGAAGAAGAAAGTTCACTTCAATGGGGAAAGTAAAGAGAATGCCCTCAGTGGTGAGAATTCTGAGAATTATCCCACTAACAAGGCCAAGAACAGAGACTTGAAGAAGAGACTCTATGCTGCTCAGTTGCGTGCACAAGCCCTATCAGAGCTGGAAAAAAACTACCAGCTGAAAAGCAGACAGATTCTGGGGATGCGCTGATCCCTGCTGTTCAAGACTGTGCAGTATTTGAAATTGTGGCCATGGTAGAGATTGATATTCAACAACTCTGTCTTGGATATACCTGGTTCTGTGAGCCATGTCCTTGTTTTATCATATCAAAATACTTGGGAAGTTTTTTGATGTTCTTCAGGTTTCTAAAAACTGGAAGCCAAGAACAATAGAGAGAAATGACACTTGCTTTGATTGAATTTTTAATACTCTGTATATTAGAAATAGCTTTGGTGATAAGTGCATTGCTAAACCTTAAAACATAAAATAATGTTAAAGAGAAAGTGAAAAGTTTTATGAGTGTAATTTACGCAAAGAGTATCTCTCATCTAGATTATGCTTAATATGCCTGAAACGTGTGCATGGAAGGGCTCTTTTACCCTGAACTCAGTTTTTTGAAGAATTTTAACTAATGAGAAAAACTTGAGAATTTGATTCTGTTTCATAAATGGGTCATGGACTATATTGTGCTTTATCCAAAACCTCCCTTTGATTTTAAATAAGTGGGAGATTTTTGTAGAAAAATCCTATACAGGTTGTATTATATAAATTCTGTACTTTGAAACTATAGTGTTCTATAATTCCTCTCTGACTTTCTGTACTATCTAGCAGCAACGAGAAAGAGCTATTTTCTACCCATCTTCTTCATCACTAAATAAAGTGTTCTGGAATTTTCTTATGTTATTGAAAGCTTCTCAATTATTTATACTTCAGATAAGGATATATTTAAGATTTAAGTGTCTAGAGAGTAGAAATGCCAAATACACAGCCCATTGTCAATGCAAATCCACAACACTGAAGTATGAACTGAATCAGATTAAAATGTAATTGTGGGATATTTAACAAAATAAATGAAAATAAATATGTTGATGTGTTTTTCTAAATCGGTATGTTTCAGGGAATGATTATGTATGGTTTAGTATACTCCACACCACCTATCTTCCCATTTCTGTTAGAATTTTGACATCACTGGTCATGGGGACAGCACATTTAATTGATAGACAAGATGCAGCTCTTATTTCTATTGCCCTTTTTACTGATTTAGTACATCATCAATTCATTCTAAGCTAAAATTTGTTAGACCCTTTCCTTGAAGGTACCATATTATAGATTTTGAATTAATATTGATTTTTCTTGTTCCTAGAGGACTTAATGCATTAGAAATACTGTGCCGACTTCTAAATGCAACTGATTCCAAATGATGCTTTCTTGGAAATAGGAACATAATTTAGTCATTTTTAATCTAAGATGGCTGAGCTATTAAGAGTTCCTAGGTACACAGGCTCCCTTTCATGCAATTGGTATTATGATAAATGCTGTCTATTCGCTGAACATTGGTGACATTTGTAAGCCCAGTGACTAAATAATAGGTTAAATGTGTAAAAAACAAAATAAAATAAGTCTATTATGATTACCAGGTTGAGGGACCTACAACTCCCAGAGCAAATCAGTGAGAACCTTTCTTTTTTTTTTGAAAACATGTTTATTCTGTTCTGTGACTGCTGAATAGCTTATTGTTTCCATAACTGAAGTAGGATCAAATGCTTAGAAATGAGAATGGATACAAGGAGATAATTTGATTCTCCTACATTGTGTCTCTGATGGTTCTAGAAGTGAACAAGTTGCAACAAAGCCAAGTAAACCTGCATTTCCTTATTTCATCCCTAACTGGGCATTTGGGCATTCTCTTAGCTTGGAAGTGCAAAGTGATAGCTTAGAAGGAGAGAAACAGCTCTAGACTTCTACGGTCACCATCTTTTAAAAAGCATTTGAACAGCCTAGACCTGCTTAGTTGAAAAAAAAATCAACAGACATAATTTTTGTTCACGAAGAACTTACACTTTAGATAGTGGTGCTGTCCAACATAAAGATAGTTGACTATATGGCAAAAGGAGTATTTAAATAGACTTCCCACTTGCTTTGGGCGATAATCACCTGAAGATGGCACTGCTGTTCTATCAGCTATAAGTATGTCTCCCTTTGAGATTTTTTTTTTGTTTTCTCCTGAGGAAATTGAGAATTCATGACCAGCAAAGTCCCACCTATGTAGGGTGCAAAAGTTGAAGCTATAGATCCGTGGAGTGGATGTTTATTTTATTCCTAAAACATCTACAAAGAATGAGAAGATTCTGTTCACAGGATCTATGCTGATAGGAAAATATGTCTATGGCTAGTCTCATTTCTTTTCCTACTTTTTGAGCTCATTTCCCCTACTTCTGAAAGAAGATGGAAAATAGCTGATTAACATAACAAAACTAATGGATCTCCTCAGTATAGGGAACCTCCAAGTATGGGAACCCTTTCAATGCAGATTGAAACTCATCTATGGGACTTTGGATGGAAAATGTCATCCCTGTCCAGAGAATTATAGAGACTGAATGTGGATCAAAGCATAATATTTTCACTTTTTCTATTTCTTGTGGTTTTCCCTTTTTCTGATTTTTCTTTCCCAACATGACTCACATGGAAAGAAACTCATCTACAGGTTGGTAAATGAATACTAAGGAAATGTCTATTTACAAAAGGTTGGAGACTTGCCCATGGTTGCAAAAGCTAATGGCATAGATAGGATATGAAACCAGCTTTACTATCACACTCATTACCATCAAGCCCATTATTATATCATACAGTCTCATATCATGCTTTGAAATTTATAAAATGCTTTTCTTTCATCATAATCCAGTAAACCACTATTTACACAGTAGTGCACATAAAAGACCTTTATATAATTTTCTTCTGATATTAGATAAGGGAATCTCTTGTAACTCATATACTCTATTTTGGAGGGGAGGCAGTTAGGGTTAAGGGGCTTGCCTAGAATCACACAGCTAATGAATGTTTGAAGCTGGATTTGAACTCGGGTATTCCTGACACCCAAGTTGATACCTTATTCACTATCTCATCTAGCCAGATAATGGCTATGTCATGAGAATGGACAGAATCAAAAATGAATGATTGGAAGATGAAAAGAACAAAGAAAGGACACTGATACTTAGTTCTCACTGCTGAGAGTCTACTAATCTTTGCAAGGAAAGCCTCAGATTTTCTTTATAAAATGTGCAAATAGACATTTATGTAGCAATTTACAATTTGTAAACATACTTTTAATACATAATTTCATTTAAGCCTCGCTACAAGTCTGTAAAATCTTTTGCCTCTTTTTGTATTCTTAATGCTTAGCACAATGCCTGTGCATAACAGGCTTAATTTATTGAATTGAAATAGGTATTAATACATTATCTCCATTTTACTGAGGAGAAGACTAAAACTTGGAGAAACCAAATAGATTTATCATGGCTATACAGTTCATAAGTGTCCCAGCACCTTATTCATTGTGCTATTTTGCAAGAGGAAAGATTTGTCATCCTTCAGAGTCATTGTATTTTGATGTCAGTATTAAGGTAGACTGATAAAACTTGCAGAGACTATTACATCTAGGACAAACTATAAAGTCCTCTGGCACTTAAAAGCCTTTCTACCTTTTTAGGCTTTATTATAAGTCAGTCATACTGGCCTTTTTACTCTTCCTCATACACAACTCTCCATCTCCCATCGTCAAGATGTGGTTCAATACTCTCTTCTCACTTTCACCTCTTGGGTTCCCTGGCTTCCTTCAAGTCTCAGTTCAAATACTATCTCTGTGGGAACTCCTGGGACATACCTCTCATATAGAAAGGGGATGCCAGGAAATCTAGGGTTGAGTAAATATGAGTGATCTGGAATCACTGGAGTGTGGAGATCTCCAAGCTGGAGTGCAGGAAGAATACACACAAAAGATGTATTTACAAGGGGAGAAGTAATAAAAAGTGGGGTCCCAGAAGAGAAGTTCTTTTCTAGGAAGTAGGGAAGGAACAACTCTGTACTAGACAGAAAGAAAAAAAATTTAAAAGCAGTTTGTGTTTGTGTGTGTGAGTTTGTAGTTTGTGTTCTATGTTTTTCTCAGTCAGCTGAATTACAAAATAAAGGAATTCACCACTTTGGGATTTAAAAAAAACCAAAAAACATACAAACAAAAAAAAACAAATACTATCTCTACCACTGGCCTTACCTAGTTATCTTGGGCTTCCTGTCTAAAATCATCTTCCAACCTTCTGATAGATACTTTGAATATATCTGTTATGACTCCCCTATTAGAAAATGGACAAGATTCTTTTTTTTTAACCTTTCTTAGTATACTTTTATTACTTCATACTTTTAAGTTGATCAGTCAAAATCTTTTTAAAGAAATTTATGCTATGTGAATAAGTGGGCTGAGCTTCATTTTCTAAAATATATTTCATTTTAAAAGGTCAACTGGTAACCCAAAATAATTTTTAATTGGTGGAATAAGTAGATTTATGTAAAATAGTTGGAGGAAGGAGGAATAAAGAGTTTCCTAGAAACGACACCACATTTCCATCATCAAGGATCACAACAACAGGGGTCAGCAGCTACTTATCCAAATAGGATAAGAGATACCTCAATACCAAAAAAAAATAAAAAGTTTCAAAAGACAGTATTCAAATTGTCCAGTAGGGGCACTCTTATCCAAAGAAACTGAGATTGGGAATTGCTCAAAATATTGATAGCTTAAATAAAGTCCCTTAGGGCTGATTTCTACAATTTAAGAACTCTTTTCTACTATTCTGAATAAATATTTTGGAGGAATATAAAAATAATTTTTAGGAATTGAATAGTAATAGATTCAAAGTTGAAGGAACTATACATATCATTTAATCCAATCTCCTAACCAATGCTGGAAACTCTTCTACAAAAATCCTTTCTAAATAATCATCCGGACTCTGCTTAAATCCTTTTTGGCTCCTGAGTTCATTATTTTACCAGGCAGTAAGGATAAAAATTTGGAAAATACTTCTATTGAGTGAAATTTATCTCCTTAAAATTTTCTCCCACTTCTAGTATTCTTCCTTTTGGAGTTACATGGAACAAATCTTTCCCTTTTGCAAAAATCTCTTTTCCATAAGATTATAGAATTTAGTAATAAGAAGGACTGGAGAGGTCACTTAGTGCAAACTCTTAATTTGCATATGAGGTAACAGAAGCTCAGGTAAATGAAATCACTGGCCCATGGTCAATGTTAATAAGCAAAGTGTTAACTCTATTGAGAGGCACGGTATACTGGACTAGGGAGGCAGTACTGGGACTTGATCACTTCTCTTGTATGAATATATGTTCAGTTTTGGATGCCACATTTATGGAATGACATTGAATAGCTAGAGGAAGCCCAGGGCAAGAGTGATGAAAATAAAAGACAGGTTTTTGACATCCAGCACATAAGAGAGAAGAAAGAAGTCTCAAGGAGGACATGTTCACAATATTTCAGTATTTAAAGGGCTGTTATATGGAAGAAGGGCAGAGAGATGCATGGGTTTCAAGCAGGCAAATTTAGGTTTGGTGTACCCCCCCAAAAAAAACTTTCTAATAATTAGAATGGAGTAGCTAAGTGGTACATTGAATAGACCACTGCCCATGGAGTCCAGAAAAACAGAGTTCAAATCCAGTCTTATAAATTTGTTAGCTGTGTGATCCTGAGCAAGTTACTTAATTTTGCCTCAGTTTTCTAATCTGTAAAACCACTCCAGGATCTTTGCCAAGAAAAGCCCAAATGGATTCACAGAGAGTCAGAACTGAAATGACTCACCTATAATATAGTGACTGGAGTGAAGTAGACTATCTAAGAAGATAGTGGTCCATCCTTGGTGGTTAAAGGGCCACTTATTTTGTATGTTGTTGAAGGGATTCCTACTCAGATAAGTGAACAAATCAAATCAACAAACATTTATTACATGTTCAATGTATGTCAGATACTATGGCAAGTACAGGGTATATAGAAAAAGGCTCTAATAGGAAAGAAAACGTGAAAATAATTACAAATAAAATATAGACAGAAGAATTGGAAATAATCTCAGAGAAATAGCAATATCCTATTATTCAGGAGATCTAAGATAGGCTTCTTGCAGAAAGTGGGATTTTAACTGAAACTTGCAGAAGATAGGAGGTAGAGATAAGGAGGCAAAGTATTCCAAGCATAGAGAACAGTCCATGACAATGTACCTAGTTGGGAGAGAGATAAAGTATCTTATGCAAGGTATAACCAAGAGGTCAGTGTCATTGGATCACAGATTCTGTAGAGGGAAGTAAGGTGTAAACAAACAAACAAACAAACAAAAACCTGGAAAAGTAAGAGGGGCCAGATTTATGAAGGGCTTTAAAAATCAAACAGAGGCATTTATATTTGATCCTAGATACAATAGGAGACCACTGGAGTAAGGGGTGTGGTGTGTGTGTGTGTGTGTGTGTGTGTGTGTGTGTGTGTGTGTGTCTAAGTAAGAGACAGAGACAGAAAGAGACAGAGAGACAGAGAGAGACAGGAGAGAGGGAGAGGAGAAGGGAGGGAAAGTGGGAGGAAGAGAGTCAGTTCTGAGCTTTAGGGATATTGCTTTAACAATTGAATGGAGGATGGACTAGAATGGTGAGAGGGATTTAAAGCAGGAAGACCAACCAAAAGGCTATTGCAAGAGTCCAGGCAGTCTCAGAGAAGGCAAGGGGATGGTACATAAAAGATGATGTGAAAGCAGAATCTACAGGACTTGGTAAGTAATTGGCTATGGGGAATGACTGAATGAAGACTCAAGAATGACACTTAGACTGGGAGCCTGAAGAACTGGAAGGATGATAGTAACCTAGTCAGTAATAAGATAAGAAGAGGGAAGGGTTTAAGGGGAAAGATGAGTTCCATTTTGGACGTGTTTAAAAGCCGTCCAACTTGAGATATCTAAGAGGCAGCTGAAGACGTGGTCAGAAGATGTAATCTTTGAAGCCTGAAATAGGGATCAGGCAAAAGAGGCTGAGGAGGGATCAGACAGGTTGGAATAGAACCAGAGAGAGCAGGGCCACAAAATAGAGAAAAGAGCGTTTCAAGGAGCAGTATCAAAAATGGCGGGGCAGTCAAGGAGAATGGGAATTGAGAAAAGCCCCTTAGATATGGGGATATGGACTGGCCTAGTTGGCCTTCTAAAGAGTCTGAGATTCTATGAAGCTTATTATCTGGCCCCAAACTCTTTTCCATTCAGCGTAAAGATTCTTTCTCAGCAACTTAATATGCTTTTCTTCCACAGGGAAGAAAGGGTGCAAATATAGGAACTAGAGTTCCATTCATATTTCTCTACAATCAATGAATGCTCATTTATGAAATGGCCATCTCCAATCATCCTGAATTACCTCTGCCTGTTGGACCTGCTGGCTCTGGAGGGGAAAGTGAGGCAGGTGACCTTGCCCAGCCCTCCCTCACTTATATCCAATTCACATTATGGCATCCTCTCCCCAGTGTCATGGTCCTCTTCAAGAAGGAAGGACAAACAATAATTATTTCTTTTTTAATTATTATTATAGCTTTTTATTCACAAGTTATATGCATGGGTAATTTTACAGCATTGACAATTGCCAAACCTTTTGTTCCAATTTTTCCCCTCCTTCCCTCCACTCTCTCCCCCAGATGGCAGGTTGACCAATACATGTTAAATATGTTAAAGTATAAATTAAATACAATATAAGTATATATGTCCAAACAATTATTTTGCTGTACAAAAAGAATTGGACTTTGAAATAGTGTACAATTAGCCTGTGAAGGAAATCAAAAATGCAGGTGGACAAAAATAGAGGGATTGGGAATTCTATGTAGAAACAACAATTATTTCTAGAAGATATCTTATTGGCAGTTATAACATAAATGGTTAATTGATAAAACAAGGAAATAAAATATATTAGTCATAATATTAACTCCTTCCCTACCTAATCCTCTTCCCATCTGCTTATCCCTACCCCAAGAATATGGTCCTGGCCATTAAACATTTTATAATCTGTTGGAGAATATAGGATGGTTATATAGAGAGCCTTACAAAATCTAGATGGTCTCCCCAAAGCAGGCCAGATGAGGAGACTGTAGGGAATGATAGATGGAGCACTGGATTTAGAGGTCAGAATTAGAACTGTTATTACAACTAGTTGTATAATCTTGAGCAAGTCACTTGCATTTTATCCTGAATGCTGAAGAGTTTTCAGTAAGGGAGAGTGGGCTGGGGGTGAGGAGAAGATCTGAATTTTAGGACTAATATTTGTGTGCTCCAGTGCTGAGCAACATGGTGATGCCTTGGACAGAGTGATGGGCCTGGAGTCAGGAAGATTCATCTTCTTGAGTTCACATCATTTGATCCTATTTATCTTTGTTTTCTGATCTGTAAAATGAGCTGGAGAAGGAATTGACAAACCATTCCAATATCTTTGCCAAGAAAACCCTAAATGGAGCCAGAAAGAGTCGGAAGTGGTTGAAAAATCACTGAACAACAACAAAATGCCCAGTACTTAGCACAGTACTTGGGACATGATAGAGACTTAATTAATATTTACTATTGACTCTTTTTAAGCCTTATTCCCCTCCATAATCCAGCAATACTGTTCCTTATATATAACCCCCCATCTCTAAACCCTCTGCTTTTTCAATGGCTCCCACCTAGGGCAAGAACATTTTGCCTCCTCCTCTCTGCCTCCTACCTTCTTTAAGACTCACTCAAATCCTGCCTTCTGCCACTGCCTGCCCTCTGAAATTGCCTCTCATTTGCCTGGGTATGTATGTACTTGGTTGTTTGCATATCATTTCCCCCATTAGAACTCAAAGTACTTCATAAATGTTTGTTGACTGACTTATTGACATCCTCTAAGCCCCAGTTTTCTCATCTACAAAACAGAAATAGTAAAATTTGTACCAATCCCTTGAAAAATTGACATAAAATTCAATTAACATAGTTTTTCTCTATGTGTATATGTGTGTATAGAGTATGTGTATACTTTATGACCACAAAATACTATGTACATAAGTTATTTTTAAAAGTATATTTTGCCAGACCACTAGACAGAGTTTCCAAGGACTTTGGACAATAATATAAATCTCTTTTTTTTTTTTTCCCTACTTACTATCTCTTGGAAAATGCAAAACATAAATTGTTCCACCAACCTCTAGGGAAATACTTGCTCTGACTCTGTTCTAAGTATATCACTCAACACATGCAACAAACCTTTAAACAATGAGGAATGAACATGACTAGAGTATGTATATACACACATACACACAATTTATACACATATCTATGTATATATTTATATATGTGTGAATCCACCCAACGAGTTAGCTAGATATTCATGAATGTCTATAGTTAGAACTGGGTGGGTTTAATTTGGAAGATTTCCCAGAGGAAATGAGATTTGAGCAGCATTTTATTATTATTATTTTTTTTTATTTATTTTTTTTTTTTTAATTTTTTTATTTAATAATTACATTATATTTACACTCATTTCTGTTCCGATTTTTTTTTCCCCTCCATCCCTCCACCCCCTCCCCTAGATGGCAAGCAGTCCTTTATATGTTGGATATGTTGCAGTATATCCTAGATACAATATATGTTTGCAGAACCGAACAGTTCTCTTGTTGCGTAGGGAGAATTGGATTCAGAAGGTATAAATAATCCGGAAGAGAAACAAAAATGCAGATAGTTCACATTCGTTTCCCAGTGTTCTTTCTTTGGGTGTAGCTGCTTTTGTCCGTCATTTATCAATTGAAACTCAGGTCTCTTTGTCAAAGAAATCCACTTCCATCAAAATATGTCCTCATACAATATCGTTGTCGAAGTGTATAATGATCTCCTGGTTCTGCTCATTTCACTTAGCATCAGTTCATGTAGGTCTCTCCAAGCCTCTCTGTATTCATCCTGCTGGTCATTTCTTACAGAACAATAATATTCCATAACATTCATATACCACAATTTACCCAGCCATTCTCCAATTGATGGGCATCCATTCATTTTCCAGTTTCTAGCCACTACAAACAGGGCTGCTACAAACATTTTGGCACATACAGGTCCCTTTCCCTTCTTTAGTATTTCTTTGGGATATAAGCCCAATAGAAATACTGCTGGATCAAAGGATATGCACATTTTGATAATTTTTTGGGCATAATTCCAGATTGCTCTCCAGAATGGTTGGATTCGTTCACAACTCCACCAACAATGCATTAGTGTCCCAGTTTTCCCGCATCCCCTCCAACATTCATCATTATTTTTTCCTGTCATCTTAGCCAATCTGACAGGTGTGTAGTGGTATCTCAGAGTTGTCTTAATTTGCATTTCTCTGATCAATAATGATTTGGAACACTCTTTCATATGAGTGGTAATAGTTTCAATCTCATCCTCTGAAAATTGTCTGTTCATATCCTTTGACCATTTATCAATTGGAGAATGGCTTGATTTCTTATAAATTTGAGTCAGTTCTCTATATATTTTGGAAATGAGGCCTTTATCAGAACCTTTAACTGTGAAAATGTTTTCCCAGTTTGTTGCTTCCCTTCTAATCTTGTTTGCATTAGTTTTATTTGTACAAAGGCTTTTTAATTTGATGTAATCGAAATTTTCTATTCTGTGGTCAGTAATGGTCTCTAGTTCATCTTTGGTCACAAATTTCTTTCTCCTCCACAAGTCTGAGAGATAAACTATTCTATGTTCCTCTAATTTATTTATAGTCTCGTTCTTTATGCCTAGGTCATAGACCCATTTTGATCTTATCTTGGTATATGGTGTTAAGTGTGGGTCCATGCCTAATTTCTGCCATACTAATTTCCAATTATCCCAGCAGTTTTTATCAAATATTGAATTCTTTTCCCAGAAGTTAGGGGCTTTGGGTTTGTCAAACACTAGATTGCTATAGTTGACTATTCTGTCTTGTGAGCCTAGCCTTTTCCACTGATCCACTAATCTATTTCTTAGCCAATACCAAATGGTTTTGGTGACTGCTGCTTTATAATATAATTTTAGATCAGGTACAGCTAGGCCACCTTCATTTGATTTTTTTTTCATTAATTCCCTTGAGATTCTCGACTTTTTATTGTTCCATATGAATTTTGTTGTTATTTTTTCTAGATCAATAAAATATTTTCTTGGAAGTCTGATTGGTATAGCACTAAATAAATAGATTAGTTTAGGGAGTATTGTCATCTTTATTATGTTCGCTCGGCCGATCCAAGAGCACTTAATATTTTTCCAATTATTTAAGTCTGACTTTATTTGTGTGGAGACTTTTTTATAATTTTGCTCATATAATTCCTGACTTTCCTTTGGTAGATAGATTCCCAAATATTTTATGGTATCAACAGTTATTCTGAATGGAATTTCTCTTTGTATCTCTTGCTGTTGGGTTTTGTTGGTGATGTATAAAAATGCTGAGGATTTATGGGGATTTATTTTGTAGCCAGCTACTTTGCTAAAATTATGAATTATTTCCAATAGCTTTTTGGTAGAATCTCTGGGGTTCTCTAGGTATACCATCATATCATCTGCAAAGAGTGATAGTTTGGTTTCCTCATTGCCTACTCTAATTCCTTTTATATCTTTCTCGACTCTTATTGCCGAGGCTAGTGTTTCTAATACGATATTAAATAATAATGGTGATAGTGGGCAACCTTGCTTCACTCCAGATCTTACTGGGAAAGGTTCCAGTTTTTCCCCATTGCATATGATGCTTACTGATGGTTTTAAATATATGCTCCTGACTATTTTAAGGAAAAGTCCATTTATTCCTATGCTCTCAAGTGTTTTTATTAGGAATGGATGTTGGATTTTATCAAATGCTTTTTCTGCATCTATTGAGATGATCATGTGGTTTTTGTTTGTTTGGTTATTGATATAGTCAATTATGTTAATAGTTTTCCTAATATTGAACCAGCCCTGCATTCCTGGTATAAATCCTACTTGGTCATAGTGTATTATCCTGGTGACAATTTTCTGTAATCTTTTTGCTAATATTTTATTTAAGATTTTAGCATCAATATTCATTAGGGAGATTGGTCTATAATTTTCTTTCTCTGTTTTCAGCCTACCTGGTTTAGGTATCAGTACCATATCTGTGTCATAAAAGGAGTTTGGTAGGACTCCTTCGATCCCTATTTTTTCAAATAGTTTATATAACATTGGAGTTAATTGTTCTTTAAATGTTTGGTAGAATTCACATGTAAATCCATCTGGTCCTGGGGATTTTTTCTTAGGGAGTTGATTGATAGTTTGTTCTATTTCTTTTTCTGAGATGGGACTGTTTAGGATATTTACTTCTTCCTCTGTTAGTTTGGGCAAGCTGTATTTTTGGAGGTATTTTTCTATTTCATTTAAGTTGTCGAATTTATTGGCATAAAGTTGGGCAAAGTAACTCCTAATTATTGCTCTAATTTCCTCTTCGTTAGTAGTGAGTTCTCCCTTTTCATTTTTAAGACTAACAATTTGATTTTCCTCTTTCCTTTTTTAATCAGATTTACTAAGGGTTTGTCTATTTTGTTGGTTTTTTCATAGAACCAACTCTTAGTTTTATTAATCAATTCAATAGTTTTTTTACTTTCAATTTTATTGATCTCACCTTTTACTTTTAGAATTTCAAGTTTAGTGTTTGACTGGGGGTTTTTAATTTGTTCCTTTTCTAGCATTTTTAATTGCAAACCCAATTCATTGACCTTCTCTTTCTCTATTTTATACAAATAGGCCTCTAGAGATATGAAATTTCCCCTTATTACCGCTTTGGCTGCATCCCATACATTTTGGTATGATGTCTCATTATTATCGTTTTCTTGGGTGAAGTTATTAATTATGTCTATGATTTGCTGTTTTACCCAATCATTCTTTAGTATGAGATTATTTAGTTTCCAATTATTTTTTGGTCTACTTCCCCCTGCTTTTTTGTTGAATGTAATTTTCATTGCATCGTGGTCTGAAAAGGATGCATTTACTATTTCTGCCTTACTACATTTGAGTTTGAGGTTTTTATGTCCTAATATATGGTCAATTTTTGTATAGGTTCCATGAACTGCTGAAAAGAAAGTGTATTCCTTTCTGTCTCCATTACATTTTCTCCAGAGATCTATCATATCTAGCTTTTCTAGTATTCTGTTTACCTCTTTGACTTCTTTCTTATTTATTTTCTGGTTTGATTTATCTAATTCTGAGAGTGCAAGGTTAAGATCTCCCACTATTATAGTTTTACTGTCTATTTCTTCTTGCAGCTCTCTTAGTTTCTCTTTTAAGAATTTAGATGCTACCCCACTTGGTGCATATATGTTTAATATAGATAGTGCTTCATTATCCATGCTACCCTTTAGCAAGATATAGTGTCCTTCCTTATCTCTTTTAATTAGGTCAATTTTTGCTTTAGCTTGATCTGAGATCAGGATGGCTACCCCTGCTTTTTTGACTTCACCTGAAGCATAGTAGATTTTGCTCCAACCTTTTACCTTTAACCTGCATGTATCTCCCCGCTTCAGGTGTGTTTCCTGTAAACAACATATTGTAGGATTCTGGCTTTTAATCCATTCTGCTAACCGCTTCCTCTTTATGGGGGAGTTTACCCCGTTCACGTTTATGGTTAGAATGACCAATTCTGTATTACTTGCCATCTTGTTAACCCCGGTTTATGCTTTCCTCCCTTCTTTCCCCTTTCCCCCCCTTCCAAGTATTAAGCTTGTGAGCACCCCTTGCTTCTCACAGCCCTCCCTTTTTAGTGTCCCTCCCCCCGCCTTAGAGTTCCTCCCCCTATCTTACCCCTTTCCCTCCCAGTTCCCGTATTCCCTTCCGCTTAGCTTATTCCTTCCCTTTTCACTTTTCCCTTCTCACTTTTCAATGAGATGGGAGAAGTTTCACCATAGATTGAATATGTCTTAAGATTTTTCACTTAAAGCCAATTCTGAAGGCAGTAAGATACCCACTATATTCATCCCCCTCCATTCTTTCTCTCAGATATAATAGGTTTCCTATGCCTCTTCATGAGATGTACTACCCCCACTTTACCCTTTTTCTGGTACAATGTCCTTTCCACATCAATTTCTAGAACAAGGTATACATGTATTCTTTATACATCTATATAGTCAAAATATAGTTCCCAAGATTAATCTTTACCTTTTTAGATTTCTCTTGAGTTCTATATTTGTAGATCAAACTTTTTGTTAAGTTCTGGTTTTTTCATCAGAAATAGATGAAATTCGCTTACTTCGTTGAATGTCCATCTTCTTCCCTGGAAAAAGATGCTCATTCTCGCTGGGTAAGTTATTTTTGGTTGCATACCAAGTTCCTTAGCCTTTCGGAATATCATATTCCAGGCCCTTCGATCTTTTAATGTGGATGCTGCCAGATCCTGGGTGATCCTTATTGTGGCTCCTTGATACTTGAATTGGGTTTTTCTAGCCGCTTGCAATATTTTTTCTTTCACCTGAGGGTTCTGGCATTTGGCCACTATATTCCTTGGTGTTTTGATTTTAGGATCCCTTTCAGTGGGTGATCGATGAATCCTTTCAATGTTTATTTTTTCCTCTGTTCCTATGACTTCTGGGCAGTTCTCTTTGATGATTTCCTGGAAGACAGTGTCCAGGCTTTTTTTTTCATCATGTTTTTCTGGGAGTCCAATGATTCTCAGATTGTCTCTCCTGGATCTGTTTTCCAGGTCTGTTGTCTTCCCCAGAAGGTATTTCACATTTTTCTCCATTGTTTGATTTTTTTGGATTTGCTTGACTGATTCTTCTTGTCTCCTCGAGTCATTCAATTCCACTTGTTCAATTCTGATTTTCAGTGAAGTATTCTCTTCACTCACTTTTTTAAAATCTTTCTCTAATTGTCCAATTGAGTTCTTTTGTTCTGTGGAATTTTTTTCCATTTCGCCAATTTTGTTTTTTAGAGAGCTGTTTTCTGTTTCCAGTTCACTAATCCTATTTTTCAAGGATTTTACTTCTTTATCCACTCTCTCTTTAACTTTCTCCAGACTCTTTTCCCATTTTTCTTCTAGCTCCCTTGTGAGAGCCTTTTTAATCACTTCTATGAGGTTCATCTGTGCTGAGGAACAGATGATTTCCTCCTTTGGGGAATCACCTGGGGACTGCCTGTTTTTAGTCTCCTCAGGATTTAGAGTCTGCTCTCTATCTGTATAGAAGCTGTCAAGGGTTAAAGTCCTCTTCAGCTTCTTGCTCATTCTGTCTATTAATCAGAGATAAACTACCAAAGAAAAACAGAAAAAACTGGAGTCTTTCTTTGGGGGGGGGGCTGGGTGTGTTATCGAGCTTCCTCTACAGACTGCAGGTGGCAGTAGTGAGGCACTAGCAGGACTGTGCTGCGCCTGCGCTCTGAGATCCCAAAGCGTGCTGAGTCACTGAGGGGGGGGAAGGGGGGGGGGCAGGTCCTGAGAGACTCCAGCTGTTTGGGGTTGTGTTCTTCAGCCCCGGTGTTTTTAGCTTCTCTGCTGGGCTGTTGACTTGCTGCAGGTTCCAAACCTGTAGCGAAGCTCTCCCCGCAGAGACGGCTACGATCACTCCCCACCCCCTCTCAGCTCTGCTCCCGTGCTCTCACTGCCACTGCCCTCAGCCTGCGCCCGATCTAAAACCGCCCCAGCCCTCCAGTAAAGACAGACCTTTCTTGGCGGATCTCAAGGATGGCTTCTCTTGGTAACTATTTGTGGGTTTTTTTCAGTCAAGCATTGATTCAGAGGCTTGTAATGAAGTGGATAGTGAGAGAAAGCGCGGAGCTTATGCAACTGTGAGCCTCCTCTCCGCCATCTTAACCGGAAGTCCCTGAGCAGCATTTTAAAGAAGAACATAGATTTGGAGTCAGAAAGACCTGGGTTTTTTTGAGGGATGAGGGAGCGCACATTTTTTTTTTCCTTTGAGGCAATTGTGGTTAAGTGACTTGTCCAGAGCCACACAGCTAGTAAATATTAATGTTTGAACTCAGATCCTCCTAACCCCAGGGCTGGTGGTCTATTCACTGTACCATAAAGACCTGGATTCTAATCTTGATTCTGACCTTCACTAGTTATAACTGCACCTCCCTGAGTCTCAGTTTCTTCATCTGTAAAATGGGAATAATCATATAATAATATTTTCCGTACTTATAGGTACAACCTCACTTGTGAGATTCAAGTGAGATAAGTTATGTGAAGTGCTTTTGCAATTCTAGTTTGCCATAAATTTCAGCAAATTTCATCATCACTGGAAGAATGCTGGTATGTGTCAGGATGTGGGGAGAGGGGACATTCTGAGGAGGGCAGCGACATAGACTTTCTGGAAGTGGTGGGGTGGGACAGAGTGATGGAATTGTGTAGCATGGATAATCAGTTTTTCTTGGAAGGAGCCAAGAGATGATCTGGGGGATGAGGGAAAGGAACACAGGGGATGACACAGGGAATAATGTAGGCTTTCACCGAGAAGGGTCTTTTTGCTTATTCTAAAGAGTCTGGATTTATTTATTATTTTGAAAAACCACTTGTATTTCACCTTTGGAGTCCGGTGAAGAATTAATTATTAATCCCCATAACAATTCAAAGACTGCTATCTGCAAACAACAAGCCTCAATACTACTTTTCCACCACACACATCTTAATCAGCAATAAGCCTCTAACCACATTAGTGGAAGTCATGGCGTCCTTTATCAGCCTTTACCAGGATTGAAGGCAAAGTTCACAGCCTATAGTTGGTGGACCTAGAGCTGATAACTCTCTCTAAGAAAATCAGATGTTTTAGTCCAGCATTAGATAAAGGAGTCTATATTATATCTTAGCCTCCCTTCTGGAGCAGCATTCATTGTCTCTTTCTCTATCTTTGTGAGACTATTTATTCTGAAAGATGGCTAACTTGTTTTTTAATAATAGCTTTTTATTTTCAAAATACATGCAAAGATCATTTTAAACATTCACCCTTGCAAAACCTTGTGTTCCAAATTTTTCTCCCTCCCTTGCTCCTACCCTACTACCCTAGACAGTAAGTAATCCAATATAGGTTAAATATATGCAATTCTTCTAAGCATATTTCCACATTTTTTTTGGGGGGGGGAGTTAATTCCACCATATCATTATTTATTTATTTATTTCACATTTTTAATGATAGCTCACTTTCCTAGAGTCCCTTCCCCCTAGAGGTTCCTGAATGAAGGGGGGAAGTAGGTTCCAGATTGTCAAACCACAAAGGAAACAAGGAGAAAGAAGGACTTTCAACAGGTTGGAGGGGTAGCTAGGTTCAAAAGGAGGGAGAAGGCTGGGGTGGGGAGCAGCAGGATTAAAATCATCCTAATCTTATGTACAGTTTAGGTATCTTTTTACTGTAGATGACTTATTATGACCTTCCTGTTTTGGGCCCAAAGTTCTGCCCTCAAGGAGCTCACAATCTATGACACTGGCTAATGAAGATGGCATCAGAAGCAACTTAATCAAAATACTCCTCGATAGCTGTAGACCTGATTGTCATGTTTTACAGCAGGAACTGCTCTGTTGCTATCTTCCAGAGAGGGAGATTTAGGCAAGATGTGATCTGTTTTTCAAATATTTGAATGATATCTTTCTATTTCAAAGGTATTTGAAAATTTGAAATTGAATTTGAATGAAACAAATATTTGAAAAGTATCTAAGAAGAAGGAAGGAATTAGATGGTATTGAGAAGAGGTCTCAAAAAACACAATCTGAGGCAGCAAAAAACACAAAAGAATCCAATTGAGAAATAATTGACAAAATAAATAAAAATGCAGTAGAACAGAGATGATGTTAAAATGTTGTTTTCTATTCAATATGTGGCTAGCGGGGATCCTTATATACAGTTTAATGGAATTTGATTCTGCTAATGTAGTAAATGAAAAACAAGACAGAATGAGGAATCAGGAATGCTTGTATTTCAATCCTGCCTCTGGCACTGAGTAGCTGTGGGATAATGGACAAGTCCTCAACCTCAATTTTCTTATCTGTAAAATGGAGACAATAGCACCTACTTCACCTGTTGTGAGCCTCAAATGAGATCATATGTCTACCTGAGGCAGTTAGATGGCATAATGGATAGAGCACTGGACCTGGATTCTGGAAGATGAGTTCAAATCTAGTTTCAAAGACTTCTTAGCTGTGTGACCTGGGCAAATTACTTCAGTGATTTTAAGTTAAGGCAAACTTAAATTTGCCTTAGTTTCCTCATTTGTAAAATGGGAATAACAATAGTATCTACCTGCCAGTGTTGTTGTGATGCTTAGATGAGGGGACAGCTCGGTGGTGCAGTGGATAGAGCACCAGCCCTGAAGTCAGGAGGACCTGAGTTCTAATTTGATTTTAGACACTTAACACTTAGTTGTGTGACCTTCGGCAAGTCACTTAACTCCAATTGCCTCGGGGGTTGGGGGGAGAGATTAATGAGATTCATGTTTCTTTCAGATCAGAGTCTGAGATTCTATGATTCTAAGATCGTCAGACTCAAGCAATAGTTCAAGTAAGAGAAAAACTCTCCAGCTTCCCATTTCTAAAATGCTATGTCTCAGCGTGCTTAGTTGTCACTGTTGCTCCTAAATTACTTCAAAGTGACAGTATATGTGAAATTGTGGGCCAACAAGTCAGAGAGTACCCCTGATCATAACTCTTGTACAAATGACATGAAGTGCAGAAATCCTCCCTCTCACACCCTTCTTGGTGTAAGGACCATGGCTAACACCAGTGACTCTTTTAGTCAAATGAATCTCTATCTATCTGTGTGTCTATTTATCTATTCTGCCTTGTCCCATTAAGAAAGAAGCACTTTGGATGCCACAGGTACTTACTATTTAATCCTTTCGTGTCTTAGTATAATAAACCAGAAGTATATCAGGGCAGAGAGGTGGTTCAGTAGATAGAACACTAGGGATGGAATTAGGAATAGCTGAGTTCAAATCCAGCCCTAGACATTTACTAGTTATGTGACTCTGGGCAAATCATTTAACTTATATTTGCCTCAGTTCCTCATCTGTAAAATGGGAACAAACTGGAAAGGAAATAGCAAACTATTCCAGTATTTTTGCTATGAAAACCCATGAACAAGTCCATAGGGTCAGAAAAAGTTAGACATAACTGAACAATGATAAATAGTAAATTAGAACAAACCAACATATTGGCTATGTCTGAAAATGAATGCCTCATTTTATATCTTTAATCTGCTACCTTTTTGTCAAAATTTTACTTTTTTAAAATTTTAACTACTTTATTGTATATAAATATATAGATAATATGCATTCTGTGCCATTGTTAACCCCTTTATAGTAACTTTGATTCAACTAGAGAGCAAGTTTGGTAAAATAGTTCTCAGACCAATCAACTGTGGGTTGTGCGTTTGAGGGGGAAAGTGTATGAGAGTCATATTAAAGATATCCACCTCTGCCCTAGAGGCCTTCTCATGCTCAAAATGCTGCCATTCCCATGGCCTTTTCCTCTAATTTGTAAGTTCTTCCCCATTTGAGAAAACATCACATCAGCCTTCATGCTCTCTTCAAACTAAAACCATCCCATTTTCCCTCATACCCTCACTCCATCTTGCCCCCTTCCCAGTATCTTCTCTCCTCCCCAAACCACTCTCCCCTCAGTTTTTCACATCCTTTTTATGTGTCTTCTCTTACTAGAAGGCAAGCTCCTTGAGGGAAGGGACTCTCCAAATTTCCTAAGTACTGAATACAGTGCCTGGCACACAAGTACTTAATAAATGCTCTATCAATCAATCTATGCACTTTATTTTCATGGAAGTGTTCACTTCCTTAGAATGATGAGAGTCTGTTGAAGATTGTATGCTTTCAAGTATGAAGAGGCTGAAAATGATTTTCCTCTTTAATTTTTCCTTGTTATTTATTTTGCTATTTTATGCTAAATAATTTGTTATTTGAAAAAAAAAGAGCACAAGCATATATAGTATAACTATATATGTATACACACATACATATGTATGTATGTATATATAATTATATATGCACATATAGCTGTGTGTATATACATATATATAAATGTACCTATATATATATATCTGTCTTTATCTATCAATCTAATGTGTCAATGGATGTAACTTTGACAAAATATGTGTCTATGACTTTCCTTAGAGAATGAGAATACTAGTATGAATGTATGGAAACTTATTCATATGTGTACATGAGATAGTGCTTTATCTGAACTCTCAATGGCTCAACATCTATGTGTGTGTGTGTGTGTGTGTGTGTGTGTGTGTGTGCTAATAAGAGCGGACAGAAATGCTTAGTTTATTAGTGGCAATGGGGAGGTCAAGATGGCTGAGTATGTTTCTGTTTTTTCATTTCTTTCTTCTCTCATTGGGCTAAGGGAAGTAATTACATTTCTACTGACTGTCTAGTCTAGTTATTATAAATAGGTTTTTCTATGGTTTTCACTTTGTCCATATTTGTGTCACTCAAAGGCAGGGATCATGAGGGGAACGAGGAAGAGTAAGATTGAACCTGAAATCCAAGCTTACTTAACTGTCTTTTAAAGTCATCATTAGTTACTACACTGATATGAGTTCCACGATTGTGGCCATTGTATAAATTGTTCTCTGGGTCTGCTTCTTCAGTCTGCATCATTTCATACAATTCTTCTAAGATTTCTCTAGATTCTTCATATTCATCATTTCTTATATATCCCCTTGCGTATATTCTGCATTACATCAGAATTCATTCAGTTTCCAATTGATTGCCTATTATTCTAGTTCTTTCTCACTAAATAATATGTTGCCATAAATATTTTTGCATATATAGGATCTCTATGTTTTGACCCTTTGAGATACATGTCAAATAATGGCATTACTAAATTAAAAGACTCATATAGTTAGGAATTTTTTAAAAGTATAATTCTAATTGTTTTCTAGAATCTTGATCAATTCATAGTTTCACCAACAATGCAAATTCCTTTCCCTCCTCTCCCATAGTCTTCCCCTTGGGGCCAGACTCTTTTTGCCTTCCAAGGTGACAATTAGCTCAATGGATAAATTTATATTGAAAATAGATTGAGGACTTTGAGTTCTAAGCCCTGTAATCATATTTTATTGGATAAAATTGAGTGCTAATGGGAGAGGGCTATAGGGACTTTACCCCCACCATAGCCCAAGGCTTCTTATCTGCATTTTAACAAGGACCTTCTGGAAAAAGGCATCATTTGATCTTTCTGTGGTTCCTTTTGAGGGTGAACTGAAACAATGATTCATTAGCTGAGAATTGAGAGTAAAAATTCCCCACTCTGATGCAAATCAGGGCTTTCTCCCCTAATTTAGTCTTAGAGAGGTGTCTAGAGCCTTGACTGTAGATACAGACTTGAGAGACTTGAATTGACTCCAAGGTCAATGCTCTCCCCACTAGCCATGTTAACAAAATGAAGGTTTTTTTTTTTTTTTTTTTGTTATAACCTAGATAGGATATTCAGCAAGGATACAGCACTGATTCAGATGAGCATGACTTCCCTGACTGTGCTGACCACATTTTAGTTGAAAAAGATCAGTTTCTTCTACACTCTCATAATCTGGCTTTGGTGTTTAGGCCACCCAGATCTCCATCAGTGCCCTCACACCTTAGTTCCCTGTGCCAGTTTAAAAAAAAGTATTATAATAGCATATTATTTTTCCAATTACAAGTAAAGATGGATTTCAATATTAATTTTTGTTAATTTTTGAGTTACGAAAATTTTTTTCTTCCTCTCTTACCTCCTCTGTGCCCCTTGCTAGCAAGCACTCTGGTAGAGGTTATTTATGTACATTCATTTTAAACATATTTCCATATGAGTAATGTTAGGAAAGAAATTTCAGAACAAAAGATAAAAACCACGAGAAAACAAAAAAACAAAAAAAAAGGAAAAAAGGTAAAAATGGTATATTTTGATCTGCATTTAGTGTCCATAGTTCTCTCTCTAGATGTGGATAGCATTTTCCATCTAAAGTTTAGCCAATTAAGTCTTGAGGATATTACTGATACCTTTAAAAGAAAAATAGCCTAGTCTGTATAGTAATATCCCAAATCAATCAACAAGTATTTATTACACACCTGTGTACCAGGTCTTGTGCTAGTTGCTGGGGATACAGGATAGAAATGAAAAGGATTATTCTCAAGGAGTTTATAGTCTACAGAAACAATGTGTACACAAATGCAACATGGATGGGTAGATGAGTGGGAAAGCTCTAGTAGTTGTGAGGAATAGAAAAGGCTCAGAGAGAAGGCCCTTGAACTAGCTTATTGAAGGAGGCTAGGAGAGTCAGGTAAATGGAGGGGAAAATAGCTCATTGCAGGCAGTAGGGGACAATTCTATGGTAAGATGTTAAGTAAAAGAAACAGTAAGAAAATCCAAGTTGTTTAAACCAAAGCATCTGGGGAATTAATGAAATGGAGAATTGTTTTCAAATAAGGGAGAGTAATGGAAAAAAAAAAAAAGTCTTGAAGAGTAAGTTGGAGGCCATCAATAAACATTTATTAAGCACCAATTATGTTCCAGGCACTGTTCCAAGCACGGGGGGTTACAATGAAAGAGGCAATTTCTCCCCTCAAGGACCTCACAATCTAGGGAGGCAGACAACATTCAAATAACTTTAAAAAAAAAAAAAAAAGCTACATGCAAGATAAAGAGGAAATAATCAACAAAGAAAAGAAACTAGAATTAAGAGGGATAAGGAAAGACTTCCTCTAGAAGGTGGAACCAGGTTAAGAAGGGCTTAAAATACCATTGGACTTTTTAGTTTGATCCTACAGGTAATATAATACACTGAGTACAACCTCTTTATTTCACAAAGGAGGAAAGTAAGACACAAATGATTTGTCCAATCATTCAGCTGGAGGCAAACCAAGGTGTTTTTTTTTCCCATGTTTTCAAAGATTTCTTCCCTAAACTATATTTCCACTGGAATTTATTGGGCAGAAAAGAACTATGGTCAGACTTATACCTTTGGAATATCAATTTGACAGTTGTGTGGAAGATAGGTGGGAGAAGTTAGACTTGAAGTAGGAGGAAAAATTAAGTATTATGGGGGTCCAGGTGGGAGGTGTGTTGAGTATGAATTATTGTGGTGGTCATTCTGTGAATAGGGGGAAAGGGACAAATGTGAGAAATGTTGTATTGGTAGAATTAACAAGATTTATTTATTTATTGGAGGGGAGAAGGAGGAGAGCATGATATATGACTAGGTGACTGGAAGGATTCTGGTGCCATGGATGGAAATAAAGAAATCCAGAAATGAATGTGGGGACAAAGATGATAATGAATTCTGCTTTTAGAGGGGGTGAATTTGGGATATTTATAGGACATTCAGCTCAAAACGTCCCACAGAAATGCCCATCAATTAGGGAATGGCTAAAAAAGCTGCGATATATGATTGTAATAAGAATATTATTGTGCTACAAGAAATGACAAGTAAGATGAAATCAGAAAAGCCTGGAAAGACTACATGAACAAATGCATAGTGAAGTCAACAGAACCAAGGGAACATTGTGCACAGTAATAGCAACATTGTGTGATGATTAACTTAGCTTTGATAGAGTTAGGGATGATAGATAGTTTTTCTCAGTAATACAATGATCCAAGACAATCTCAAAGAACAAAGATGAAGCATACTATATATCTCCAGGGAAAAAACTGATATTGAACGAAACATGCTATTTTTCACTTTTTGTTTACTTTTTTAAATTTGAGTCTTCTTGTACAACATGACTAAAATAGAAAAGTTTTACATAATTGCACATGTTATACCCTTATATCTGGTTGCTTACAATCTCATGGTTTGGAGAGGGAAAGGAGGGAAGGAAAGAATTTAAAACTGAAAACTTTAAATGAAAATGTTTTTAAAAATTGTGGGGGGAAAACCTATGGCGCTAGATATCTAGCTCTGGGAGTCATCTACATTGATGTGATAATTGAACACATGGGAACTGATAAAGTCACCAAGAAAAAAAAAGCAAAGACACAAAAAGCCAGAGTCTCTGAGCACATTAACTGTTAGATGGAGAATGAGAAGAAAGAGAATGAAAGAATAAGAGAAAGGAGAACGAGAAGTGGTTAGAGAGATAGGATAATCAAATGCAGTGCCACCTGATTTTTCCAACTTTGTCTCCCGCTTGACTAAAATGCTCTCATAATTGATCCCTTATACTCTAGTCTCTTCCCTCTAATCCATCTTTTACTGCATTGGGGGTATTAAACTGAAATAGAAATGGGCCACTAATCGGTATACATGAGGATTCCTGGAGCAGCATATTGACTTAATTTTAATATGTAATGCTATCTAAGTTTCATCGTATTTTTTAATTTTATTTTGTTAAGTATTTCCCAGTTATATTTTAAACATATTCTGGCCCATATTGGAGTGTTGCTGTAGCATTTGGCCCTCTGGAAGTTATAGAGCTTCTGCTCTATAGAACTCCCGTTGCCTGACTCAAAAAATTAATTATTCTCTTTATTTGTTGTTCAGTTGTTTTTTCAGTCTGGTCCAACTCTTCATGATCCCATTGGAGGTTTTCTTGGCAAAGATATAAAAATGGCTTGTATTTTCTTTTCCATCTCATTTTATAGAAGAGGAAACTGAGGCAAATAGGGTTGTGACTTGTTTAGGGTCACACAACTACTGAATGTCTGAGAACATGACGATGAGTATTCTCGACTCAAGTTTTGGCATTTTATCCATTGTGAGACCATTTATGATAAAATACAAAAATTCTTAGCCCTAATTCTGTCTGATTCTAAGCCTTTTTTCCCCCAGGCTTGTTGTACATTACTTCCTGTAGCATGTTCTATATTAAAGCCAAATGGACTTCCTTGTGTTCCCCTTGTGTGACTCTGGAAACATGCATAGAATAATGATCTTATACTACTGTACTAGTATGACTTTGTACTATACTGATAGTGACCTGATACACCACCCAATGTAGTGATGACCATTTGATCAGGTATCCTTAAACATACCCAGCCAGAAAGTGAAAAGTATTTCCCTTCCATTGCACAGTCTTTTCCTTGGATCTGAAATGTACTCCATTTTCACCTTTGCCCTTTAGAAACTAATTTTTTTTTCAAGGCTTAGTTCAAGTGCATCTTTTACAAAGAGTCCTTTCCCATTTTCTCTACTTGTTATAATTCTCCCACTTAAAATCACTGCATGATTATTTTGTAATTACTTCGCTGTGTGCTCCGTTCCCCCTAGTAGAGTATAAGCTCCCTGAAGATAGGTACTATTTGATTTTTGCCTCTATCTCTCTGGTACTTAAACATAGTGTCTGATACATAGTAGATCTTCGACAAATACTTGTAAAACTGAATTATATTACTTCCTTCTGGCAGTGTTGTATTGCAGACAAACTGGAGGCACATAGTACAAATGCATCAAATCTGGAATTAAATGTCTTATCCCTTACCATTTACCAGGTCCTATAAATAAGCCTCTTTACCACATATAGTGTTAACCTTTTGCAATCCATTTGCCTCAAGATTTCCTCTTTAGAATGAGGGCACTGGACCTCATAGGTGTTGTCAAACTCAAATAGAAATGAATCCCTGAAGACCACATAGTGACTTAGAAAACTACAAATTAATATTATCAATGTTTTATTGCATTTTAATTTATTTTGTTAACAATTTCTCAATTACATTGTATTTTGATTGAGAAATATTCCAAACCTGTAATTTGAAGGATGCATATGATAAGTTTGATGTATTTAAAATCTCTTCCAGATTCAACATTCTATGATTCTATGACCTCTCTGTCCCTCAAACATACCCTATTCTCTGCTACATTAAAAATGTTGGCTCAGGATGCTCTCTTTCCTTCCATCTCTTTACCTTCTGAATACTTACCCATTTTTAAAAACCCATTTTAAATCTCCTTTCCTCCAATGATCTTGCCATTCATTGAAAAGTTCTTCCTCATACCAATACAACACTTTTTGGTAACTTCTCTAATATGCTTATCATATAATATTATGCAATATAATGATCTTATACTACTGTATTAGTATGACTTTTGTACTATACTGATAGTGACCTGATACACTACCCAATGTAGTGGTGATGACCATTTGATCAGGTATCCTAAAACATACCCAGTCAGAAAGTGAAAAATATTTCCTGCTGCCAAAGTGTTATGGGAAAGATATTTTTCATTGTACAGATTTTCTGCCAGAATCTCCTCTGACCTAGGTAAAGATTTTAAGAATGACTGTTCAACGAATCCAACCATTCTGGAGAGCAATCTGGAATTATGCCCAAAAAATTATCAAATTGTGCATACCCTTTGATCCAGCAGTGTTTCTATTGGGCTTATATCCCAAAGAAATACTAAAGAAGGGAAAGGGACCTGTATGTGCCAAAATGTTTGTAGCAGCCCTATTTGTAGTGGCTAGAAACTGGAAAATGAATGGATGCCCATCAATTGGAGAATGGCTGGGTAAATTGTGGTATATGAACGTTATGGAATATTATTGTTCTGTAAGAAATGACCAGCAGGATGAATACAGAGAGGACTGGCGAGACTTACATGAACTGATGCTAAGTGAAATGAGCAGAACCAGGAGATCATTATACACTTCGACAACGATATTGTATGAGGACATATTTTGATGGAAGTGGATTTCTTTGACAAAGAGACCTGAATTTCAATTGATAAATGACGGACAAAAGCAGCTACACCCAAAGAAAGAACACTGGGAAACGAATGTGAACTATCTGCATTTTTGTTTTTCTTCCCGGGTTATTTATACCTTCTGAATCCAATTCTCCCTATGCAACAAGAGAACTGTTCGGTTCTGCAAACATATATTGTATCTAGGATATACTGCAACATATCCAACATATAAAGGACTGCTTGCCATCTAGAGGAGGGGGTGGAGGGAGGGAGGGAAAAAAAAATCAGAACAGAAACGAGTGTCAATATAAAGTAATTATTAAATAAAAATTTAAAAAAAATAAATATTAAAAAAAAAGAGTGACTGTTCAAGTTGGTCTTGGCAGGTAATAATAAATCTAGAAACTATCCTCATCATATACAATTAGATATGGAGCCTGCATCTACATGTTGGGAACTCTGAGACCATAACAAATGTAGGACATGGATCCAATTCCTCCAGAAATTAGAACCAGGAATTCCACCAGCTTTAGACTATATTTGCCAATGTATAGTCAAGAACCATGCTTCCCTATTGAATTGTATTTGCCATTTCCTTCTCCAACTCATTTTCCAGATGAGCAACTGAGGTAAATTGGGTTAAATGACCCAGGATCAAACAACTGGTGAGTATCTGAGGCCAGATTTGGAGACCAGAACTCTTTCTGACTCTAGATCCAGTACTCTTTCCATTTCGCAACCCAGCTGTCGCATCTGTAAAACACTTACTTGATAGAAAAGCTGGAGAAAGCCAATCTTTCTAGCCCCAGCTTTAACTAAAGAGCTGAGAATAAAATCAAAGACCATAGAATACTGGAGGATATTGTCAAGACCTTCCATAAGGAGACAGAGTTCTGTTGAAAAATTTGGCATGATCCCTATATTTTTGTCCGCCTGAATTTTTTATTTCCTTCACAGGCTAATTGTACACTATTTCAAAGTCTGATTCTTTTTGTACAGCAAAATGGACATATATATATATTTATATTGTATTTAATTTATACTTTAACATATTTAACATGTATTGGTCAACCTGCCATCTTGGGGAGGGGATGGGGGAAGGAGGGGAAAATTAGAACAAAAGGTTTGGCAATTGTCAGTACTGTAAAATTACCCATGCATATAACCTGTAAATAAAAAGCTATAATTAAAAAAAATTTGGCATGCAGAGGCCCCCCAAGTGAGCTGACCAATGGAAAGCTAATACATACAAAGGTATTGAGAAATAACAGCTTGTCTGTTTTCAAACTAGTCAAAGACAATAGAGGCAGCCCTAAGAAAACTATTCATTATAAGCACTTATTGCCCATAAGAGAGTTACTGGACTTTTCAATGAGCAGGTAGAGAGAATTGATGGTTCTCATTTATTGAACAAGATCAGAATCACGAAAGAAAGAGAACATCCATCAGTTTATAAAGACCATCTAAGCCAGATGTGGGCACTGAAAAGGATACTTCCAGTGAAGGAGTGTACTATTACAGGGCAAGAGGATTAAACTTGGAAAGGAACCTCTTTCTTGACAATTATTCTTGCTATAGAGACTTCTAGAGGAGTGTAAAAACAACCAATAAAACACAAACCTAAGGATCACCAGTCTGTCCCTATTGTCGATCCAATTTATAATTCTAATGCCCATACCACCTACTTGCTTGGAGATCAGAAAGAGCAAAAACAGAATAGCCAGCAACAGAAAACTAGACTGATCAAGATCAGTCATTAGAATTGATTTATTATTATTTTTTAAATCTGCATTTATATTGCAAAGGAAACATTTATCACCAATACTCTGGGAACATGATGAGTGATTTCAATGAACACAGTTCTTAAGTTAAATCTTTTAAAGTTTCTTTTTAATTTTTTTTACAATATTGTTTTCTTGATTTTGCTCTCTTCCTTCTGAATCAATTCATATAGCCCAGAATTCTCCTACATGATCACATTTATTTTTCTTTTTACAATAGAATATTATTCTATTATATTCTGCCACATTTTGTCTACCACAACCCCCCACTGATACTTGCTATCTTTGATTCCAGTTCTTTGCTTCCTCCTTTTCCCCTTCCCCATTAATCCTTCCTTCAAGAAAAGGAAATTTATTTGCCTTGAGACTAATTCCCTCCCCAGAATTATCTTCCCTCAATAACTTGCCCCATCTTTGCTTGTTCCCTGTTGAGTCTGATGTATTTCTACACCAAACTGTGCATTCATCCTTCCTTTGTCCATTTCAGATAAAAGTGAGATTCCTGTGAGACTTATTCTCCTACCCTTATCTCCATATTTGTATACTTTTTTCTTTAGACATCTCAATTATGAAAAGTAGAAAATTCTAACCTTTCCTCTTACTCTAGACAATTGTATTCCTTTTGCTTTCCTTTCTGCTTGTCTTCTTAAAAATCTTTGAAGAGAACTAATCCAACTGGTTTTCTTCTGTTTGCTTCTAAGATTGGTACAAATTGTTTAAAATTCTTCATTATATTGCTTGTGGAAGCGCTAATCCCATGGCTACTGTAGTCTATTATGCACAAAGTATTGCTTGGACACTGTGGGGTTGGTGATTATTTACTAAGTGGTGATAAAAGCACAGCTCTGTGCTGCCTCAGTCACACATTTTCTCCTCTAACCAGAGAACTACATCCTGATGAACACAACTCTAAGCTGATGCTTAAGACATGTTATTTATTTTTCAATATAAACCTATTGCTAGAGTTATTGTTACAGATATCGAGCTTTGTTTTCTTAGCCAGGCTTTCTTTTGTTGTTTATAATTAATTGCTGTGTACTATCTACACAGGATGTACTTTTTGTACTGTATCCTGCATATAATTTAGTCACATCATTACTAAAGTTATGAATATATTGTATGATATCACGTCTAATTGCAAGCATTGTTCATGCATAATTGTTTTCCTTTATTTTCAATGGCATGATAAGTTGATTACCTGGTAAGAGAGGAAAATCATCTTTATTGTTTTAAAGATGTTTGTGTATAGGTTTCAAGTTTAATCTGGCTGATTTTTGCAAGTCTGAAAAAACGTTTTGATCCAGGGAATAATTTAATATATTTTCTCCAGGTAAATTGAGAAATTTCCTGAAGGACAGCTATGTGATGTGGCTTGCATGTAGGGAGATATGACTTCTAACTATCTGAGAGACTCCTAAGCTCATGGCATGGAGTATGGCATTCATGGAGATAAGAGAAAGAAAAGGAGTTCAGGAGAGATCTAGGAGAGGCAAAAAACAAAACCAACAAAAACAAAAACAAAAAAACCCTATGATTTCTCTGGAGCTGCAAGCATGTGAAGAAAGCCAGTTCCAGAGATGTCCTTTGATTTCCAGCACCTATACGCCAGGATAGTCTTTCACTATTTGATTAAGCTGAAACTTTGTCTCACTAAAGAGCCAAAGAGACTACTTATTATTGCATATTGTATCATCTACCCTCATCCATAAAACTTCCTAATTTCTATTTAATTAAATAAATATACTTACCTGATATCAGTGTTTGTCTTCTGTATAATGTTTGGTGGGAGGGAGCTAGGAGTACTCTCCCTTTAAAACAACCAGAGAAAGTGATTTTATTTTAATTTTCAAAACAACATCATACTTCTAGATTGAAAAATCTTATATATATTCGATAGATAGACATAATTCTAGTCTGGGACTCCTCTTGGAAATAGGTATAATCACTCAGTCACAGATCCCTTGGAGACACAGACTTGGGCATTCCAGGTTCTATATATCTATCCATTCATGTTACATGATCCTCCCCTGGTCGCAATGGTCCTGGATTAAACCCCACTGGCCTCTGTTACCTAGTTTTCCTATGTGGCCCAGTCCACACAAGGATGACACATGGGTACACTGGATTTATGTGTCACATCTAAGCAATCCATTATATGTGCCTTATGCCCATAATAGACTACAAGTTCCTACAAGGCAGAGATCTTTCCTTGTCATCCTTCTCCCAGTGTCCAGCACATTGATCTTGTGCACAGTAGTTGCTGAAATACTTGATGAATTTTGTCCAAGGTTTAAATGGCTCAAGATCAGCTCCAAAGTTCTTTTTAACTATGATGGGGGAAGGGAGAAAAAAAAAAAAAAGGAAAACAAGGTTTTGCAAGGGTGAATGTTGAAAACTATCTATGCATATATTTAGAAAATTCAAAGCTTAAAAAATAAATTTAAAAGAAAAGAATTCTCTCTCCAAGGCCATCAACCCCTTAAATGAGAAAAGAGCAAAAGATATAATTGACTTGTATAATAGTGTCCCCCACTTTCACTTTATATCCTAGTGCCTCCAGGAGCAAATACCAAGTGCTCTGCTTGCCATTCAAAGCCTTTCACAATTAGCTCTCTCCTGTCCTATTAGTCTTACCTTATTCTTGGACATATACTCTCCAAATGAGTGCTATTCCACAAACAGATTCTATCTCTTGGCTCTGGGTATTTTCTATGGCTGTCCCTCTATGCCTGGAACACTTTCCCTCCTTTGCTTCTATTACTGACCGTTTAGGCTTTCTTTAAATTCTGATTAAAATCCCATTTTCTAAAGAAGTCTTTTCCAACCCAATGCTTTCCTCCTTTTATTTCTTATTTATCCTATATATAGCTTGCTTGGTATATATTTATTTGTATGTTATCTTCCCCCATTAGATTGTAATTTCCTTGAAGGAATTGTCTTTTGTCTCTCTATCCCCAGTACTTAGAACAGAGCCTGGCACATAGTAGCTGCTTAATTTATTTTATTGAATGAATATATTCTACATTTCAAATTGTATTATTTTCTGTTCTCCAAGAATGCTCTCAATTTTCCCACCTCAGCATGTTTGCTCTAATCCTTATTTTTTAAATTGATGAAAGGTCAGGTGGAAAAGCTCAGGATAGCTAACATAGCCAACTTCAGAGGAGCCAAGCTCATTAGCTGATGACATTACAGGGTGGTTTGGCCAAAGGTGAACTAAATGAGGGAGAAATTCAGGCATCAGATCTGAAAGACTTGTTGGCGGGCAAACATTGGAGTCAAATTCAGTCACCTGTACCATATCACCCAGAAGTGACTAACCTCAGTCACCTATTCCATATCATCAAGAAGGGACTATCCTCAGTCACTTATTCTATATCACCTAGAAGAGGTAACTAACCCCAGTCACTTTGACCATATCACCTAGAAATGACTAACCTCAGTCACCTGGAAGAGGTAACTAACCCCAGTCACTTTTACCATATCACCTAGAAATGACTAACCTCAGTCACCTGGAAGAGGTAACTAACCCCAGTCACTTTGACCATATCACCCAGAAATGACTAACCTCAGTCACCTAGAAGAGGTAACTAACCCCAGTCACTTTTACCATATCACCTAGAAATGACTAACCTCAGTCACCTAGAAGAGGTAACTAACCCCAGTCACTTTTACCATATCACCTAGAAATGACTAACCTCAGTCACCTAGAAGAGGTAACTAACCCCAGTTATTTTTACCATATCACTTAGAAATGACTAATCTCAGTCACCTGTACCATAGGGTAAAGAAAGAAGGGTGACCAGAGAGTCTTTAAAAGTAGAAAGTGGGATCATCTTGACTAACCCACAGAAAATAACTGAGAATTCATCAGAGTTCTACCACATGAACAGGAGGTGTTGGAAATGGCATAGATTTGGGCAGAGTCCTCTGAGACCATGAAATATAAAATTCCCCGGATCAGAGATTTCCCTACAGGGGTGGGGAATTGGCTCCCAGAAATCTCCAAACACAAAGTAATAAGCAAAAAAGAAAAATCACCAACAGCCGGCTCTGGGTAAAATGGCAATGTTCTAGAGATGGTTACCAATGAAAGAATCTGAACATACTTTCCATTATTCCTATGCTATTTGCAGGGTTTGGGTCAGAGGGCTTCTAAGTCTCTCCAGCTTCATCTCCTGAGGAGACCATAGATGTCACCTTTCACTATTCTTGCAGAAAGTAGATGGGGGAAAGATGGGTGGCCCAGGGGCAACTTGGGCTGGCAGGGAAGATGTCATTTGGCAAATTCTGTGCTGACATGAACTCAGGATCACATCCTTTCATTTATATGACATAGGGGCCAAGGTAAAAACTGTGTGTTGAGAAAGGAGAGGAAGCAACACATTTTACAACCATTGCCAGTGACTCAGTCTTCCTCTATCCAACACCAGGAAAACTAACCTGGATCGGTGCCTTGTGTTGTCCCGGCTGCATAGGTGCCCCAGCTTAAAGCATAAGGTCACTTAGCAAAGTGGCTCAGGACACGATGCTAAATGAAAACAAGATCACAGATTCAATTTCTCTCCATATGATTCAGTAAGGTTTACACAGGAAAAAAACTAATAAATAAAGAAAGAGCAAAAACATCCCTCCCACAAACTGGCTTTCCTCAAAGTGGCTCCATGGAAGCTTTCACCATTATTGAGAAAACAAAAATAACCATAACTTCAACAATTTTTAGACTGCTTCTGAGTATTTGTTTGCTGTTTTTTTGCAGGGAGGATACAGCAATTGATATATGTGTTGTTTCCTCAGGGAAAGACATAAAGAAAAAGAAATGTAGTGAAAGCAACCTCCTTGAGGGGCAGGACTGTACCTTGCCTTGATCATTAGCGATCACCTGATCCACACTAGTTGAATTTTTTTGTACTGGTGGGATCTCCCTCCCAATTTCTCTCTAAAGAGGGGGAATTTAAAGGATGCTACGATAGGCTCTCTTTGGTCCTATAGTCAATGGCTGTGAGTCCTGTTCCACTGGGTTGAATCTGACTGTTTTCTCTACTTTTAGAAGCTTTCTCCTCTCCCCCAGGTTCTATTCTGGAGGTTAATCTCCCAGGCATTTGGAACATGATGATAACACAGCAAAGCAGAAACTGGCCAAAATCTAGCACAGAATCCAAAATGGGCCAGTGATTTCTGCTACTCTCATTGCTTCTGTTTTCTGGCTTTCATGAGCCTGTTTCTCCTCCATTTACAACTGGTCCCTGGATCAGAGAAAAGAAGCCCCCAAAAGGTAATGAGAGGGAGGTGAGAGTATCAAACTCTCTATGTCCAGGAAGGAGGCAGATGTGCCTGACCCACTCTGAGGAGTCTGGCCTTCCTGTAGGGTATGGATCATTTCCTTTTTTCAACTTGTATCATGCTGCACCTGACACATAATAGGCACTTAATATAAGTTGGCTAAATTAACTTGCATTTCTAACAGCTCCTTTTGAACTTCTTTTTTCCTTCTGGGGTTTCTAATTTTTCTTCCTACAGTTCCCCATGCACTTGGTATTCTATGCTTTCCCTATTTATCCATTGCTAGCTATCCCCTCTCTTATGCTCCTCTTCCTCAGTACTCTTTCCTTGCTCAGCCTTCTTCCTGGGAATAAGATTCTCTCTTTAATGACCACAGGGTGATGTTGCCAAATTATAACTACCTCCAACCCAGATGAGCAATCTGACCTCTGAGATTTCCTTCAAGCTCCGACTTTACCAAATAGGCTAATCTATCTTGACTTCAAGGGATTCTCTGATTTAGGGTTTCTGCTAAAATATCATCCCCAAATAGCATTGGGCTTGCTAGTATCCTTCCCTGTCCTTCACCCCATTAACTTATATGTATATATTTTTTGGGGGAGGATGAGGCAATTGGGGTTAAGTGACTTGCTCAGGGTCACACAAGCTATAAGTGTTAAGATACTGGATTTGAACTATTCCAGGACAGATGCTCTATCCACTGCACTATCTAACTGACCATTTTATATGTACTTTTCATAAATTTATTTCAGGATGGGGGTATATCAAGCTTACCAAGCATCACAGACACTTTGTCTTGATGGCTTTCTTGATCAAAAGTGTGAATTGGGCTTAGCCATCTCTGAGTAAATCAGTTAATCATGGGTTTTAGATTATGGGCAGGAAAAGTCCTTAAAAGGTAGTGGATGAATTAGAGTGAATTGCATAGGAAGTTTGATGGATTAACTAAAGAACTTGGCCAGATCCCACTGGGGTTGTATGAAACCAGGAATTCAGGCTAGAATTTGATTTTGAGTAACTAGCATCTTAGTGATGAAAGCCTCCAGCCAAAAGAAATGATTGGAGGTGGGGATGGGGGTAAGATGGTTCTGTTCTCAGCCTCAGTCCTTCCTTCCACCCTTGCCAGGAGGACCTAGTGAACATCAAAGAATTTGGACTTTTTGCTGATACCTCAGGAGGCATCTAGATGACTCTGAAAATAGTGAGATAGATGGACCTATCCAGGAAAACCTGAATTCAGATTTGGCCTCAGACTTGGCAGAATGACCCATTTGACTTAATCCACTGAAGGAGGAAATGGCAACTTTCCATTCTGCTCCAATTCTTCTTGGTTTTTCACCAATATATGTTCATTTATTCTGCTTATAGAGAAAATTGGGAGGACTTGAAATTTACTGACCTACTCTGCCATCTTCCCAGAATCCTCTCCCCAAAATTATTTTCAAATTACTATTGCTAACTGTACTATACCCTGCTTATTCTATTTTCTCTCTCCTTTCAATTTAACTCTTCTCCAAAGTATTTTGCTTCTGACTATTCACTCTTCCAATATGCCCTCCCAATTATCAAACTATTGCTTTTCTGATCCTCTTCCTCTCCTTTCCTGCAGAGTGAGATAAGTTTCTCTTTTTATTATACCTTTTTATTCACAAGATATATGCATGGATCATTTTTCAGCATTGACAGTTGCAAATCCTTTTGTTCCAATTTTTCCCCTCCTTCCCCGCACCCCTTCCCCCAGATGGCAGATTGACCAATACATGTTAAATATGTTAAAGTATAAGTTAAATACAATATACATATACATGTCCATACAGTTAATTTGCTGTACAAAAAGAATTGGACTTTGAAACAGTGTACAATTAACCTGTGAAGGAAATCAAAAATATAGGTGGACAAAAATAGAGGGATTGGGAATTCTATGTAGTGGTTCATAGTCATCTCCCAGAGTTCTTTCTCTGGGTGTAGCTGGTTCAATTCATTACTGCTCTATTTGAACTGATTTGGTTCATCTCATTGCTGAAGAAGACCACGTCCATCAGAATTGATCATCATATAGTGTTGTTGTTGAGGTATATAATGATCTCCTGGTCCTGCTCATTTTGCTCAGCATCAGTTCACGTAAGTCTCTCCAGGCCTTTCTGAAATCATCCTGCTGGTCATTTCTTACAGAACAATAATATTCCATAACATTCATATACCACAGTTTATTCAGCCATTCTCCAACTGATGGGCATCCATTCAGTTTCCAGTTTCTGGCCATTGCAAAGAGACCTGCCACAAACATTCTTGCACATACAAGTGAGCAAGTCATTTTTTAAGCTGTGATTACATATCTATCATGTTTATGAGTCCTAGCAGTGTGCTTCCCCTATAGGTAATAATCATTAGCCATCACACAGAAACTGTGATAAACACTGGGGAGACAAATTCAAAAGAAAGACAGTGTCTTCTCTCAAGGAGTTTACATTCCACTGGGGAAAGTCAGTGTATAAAGGGAGCTCAAAAGCAGAGGGAGTTGGAGAAGGTGTCCTTCAGGGGCCATGTTAGCAAAGGGCAGGAGAATCAGAAATACATCAAGGAGGGGGATGTGTCTGGCTAGCCTGGACGTGCCCCTAAAAGGTAGGTCCTGGAAGGAACTCAACGATGAGAGAAAGAGCTCATACTGATGAAATCAGAAGCAAGAAGGGAGGAGACTTAATTGGTTTTTGATTGGGCATATTTACTGAGGTGGTAAGAATTGGTATAAAATATTTCCTCCATTCGCATTCTACCACACAAATGCGGTCCAGTGGAAAGTAGGTTCAAGCACATGAGGAGAGATCAAAGAGACTGGTAGTTCCATGAGGTTCAATTCTAAACATGATGGACAGTTTGACCAAAAATCCAAAGATAAAAGATACAAACTTATATTCGAGGAACAGCACTTGGAGAGTTTAGTACCTACCAAGTTCTTATATTCCTGTGATAGCATATATGCTCTGGCTCATTATCCCAGAACCAGGCCAGCTATAACTGCCCTGAAAGGTTTTAAGATGTCCTGAGAAGTTGGGGGCATCTAGTCTCTAATGCCATCAGCTTGAGCCCCCATTGGCTGTGTTTACTCCTCTGCTCTCTTTGTCACTAATAAAAAGTGCCCCAGTTCTATTTAGCTACTTAAGATCAATTAGTTTTTAATAGGGGATATTTACTCCTAAAAAATAGCAAGAACAAATATATAAACATTCCCTCACACACCTTGGGGACACTCACTTAAATTCTTATATAATATTGATCCTACCCCTATTTGGATTTTCCATTATTGCTAGATAAATCCTTGTCTTGGGCGCTGCTGGACTGAATCCCAAATGAAGGTCACTGGTTACTCCCCTGGACATCAATGTTGTGCTGGCTCGAAACTTGGGCTCGGGAATGCCCGGGTACCTTCTTGACCTTGGGAAGCTCCCAAGATCAGAAACTTCAGTCCTTTTACTTAGAAGGAAAAGAATAAATGCAGAGGCCAAGGCCCGAGGCCTGTTTCTTGGAACCATATGGTGTCAATGGGAAGAAGCCCCCAAAGTTTTTCCCTTTATATCATTGCCTTGTACCAAGTGCAATGAGCAGAAGGGTTCAGCCATGAGCAGAATGGGAAAGAAGGCAGCCATAAAAACTAGACCACTTTGGAAAATGCCTTTGTACAAATAAAGCTCCTCCTTTGATGTCATGGTCCTCAAGAACAAAGGTTGCTGGGAGAAGAGCTGCCCAACTCAAGGGGTGCTCCCTTTCTGTTGGATAACTGTGAGTTCCACTGAGGACCTTGTTTTACCTATGCCATCCCCCTCTGTTTCATATTTTCCATTCCCAGTGTGTCTTGTATCCCTTCATTTTGTCTGTAACCTAGTCCCCTAAATAAATCTAGCTAAATGTTCTTACAATTTACTTAAACAAACACTTTTCTAATAACATCTATTTCCAATAACAGGCAAGTGATTAGGCCAAATATTCACCTACCCAGTGATGGAAAACAGTCATTTGCCTAAAGACTACACATTTTCAGATAGAAAAACAGGAAGAATATTGTAAGAACATTTAGCTGCTGATGGAACTATTTGTGAGACTCAGCTGTTATTCTCATGCAGTGACAAAATAGAGAATTTTAGTGCAGTTTTAAAAAAAATGTAACTTAGAGGGCAGTTGGATGGTACAGTGGATAGAGCACCAGCCCTGAAGTCAGGAGGACCTAAGTTCAAATCTGGCCTCAGACACTTAACACTTCCTAGCGGTATGACCCTGGGTAAGTCACTTAACCTCAACTATCTCAGCCAAAAAAAAAAAAAAGTAACTTAAAAGAGTTTTTGTTACATCCCTATAAAAAGTTAATTCTATTCAGGTTAGTGGGGAATAACCTGTTTCTCCTGTGTGTCTGTGATGAGCAGGGTTTTTTTTTTTTTTAAATAACTTTTTATTGATAGAACACATGCCAGGGTAATTTTTTACAGCATTATCCCTTGCACTCACTTCTGTTGCGATTTTTCCCCTCCCTCCCTCCACCCTCTCCCCCCGATGGCAAGCAGTTCTTTACATGTTGAATGGGTTACAGTATATCCTAGATACAATATATGTGTGCAGAACCAAACAGTTTTCTTGTTGCACAGGAAGAATTGAATTCAGAAGGTATAAATAACCCGGGAAGAAAAACAAAAATGCAAGCAGTTTACATTCATTTCCCAGTGTTCTTTCTTTGGGTGTAGCTGCTTCTGTCCATCCTTGATCATTTAAAGCTCTCTTTATCAAAGAGGTCCACTTCCATCAGAATACATCCTCAAACAGTATCGTTGTTGAGATATATAATGATCTCCTGGTTCTGCTCATTTCACTTAGCATCAGTTCATGTAAGTCTCGCCAATCCTCTCTGTATTCATCCTGCTGGTCATTTCTTACAGAACAATAATATTCCATAATATTCATATACCATAATTTACCCAACCATTCTCCAATTGATGGACATCCTTTCATTTTCCAGATTGCTTTCGGCTTTGGTCTTCTTCAGATGACCAGCACTCGACTGCTGTATATTGACCAACTTGAGGGATCTGACTCAGAATTCCCTGGATAACTCACTGTAGTCACCTCCAAATGAACTCTACGTCCATTCTCAGCAGGAAGTAGTTTCAGAAAATGAGCTCATCACCTCATACCCCAAAGCATTTGAGGCTCCATTTGTTTGGAGGGAAAGTGACTGTAGGGTGAAGGGACCCCAGCGAAATACCACCCAGTGTCTGAGTGGGCCCCCAGTAAAGCGCTACCTGACTTAGGATTAATCTCTGCTATTGTGCCCTGGTAACTAAGTTTGTACTGCTGCTGATCACTAATTAGCTTGTACAATTAACCTGTGAAAGAAAGCAGAAATGCAGGTGGGCAAAAATAGAGGGATTAGGAATTCTATGTTGTGGTTCATAGTCATCTCCCAGAGTTCTTTCTCTGGGTGTAGCTGGTTCAGTTCATTACTGCTCTATTGGAACTGGTTTGGTTCATCTCATTGCTGGGGATGGCCAGGTCCATCAGAATTGATCATCATATAGTATCGTTGTTGAGGTATACAACGATCTCCTGGTCCTGCTCATTTCACTCTGCATCAGTTCATGTAAGTCTCTCCAGGCCTTTCTGAAATCATCCCGCTCTTTGCCTTATTTCTTATCTAGTCTTAATCACTGATTTGGGGGTTACTTCAATCAAACAAGACCAGTTGAAGACCATTGGACCCAGATGGCTCTGGAGAGGAAAGTGAGCAGGTGACCTTGCCCAGCCCTCCCTCACATAAATTCAATTTCTTTGTGGGTCAAGGCATCACCTCCCTGATTTCTTGGTCCTCTTGGAGAAGGAAGGAGAAACAACAACAACAGTTACAAAATGTTTAGACATGTTCTATAGTCTCTCCAAAGCATTTCCATTATGTGGTAGCACAACTCCCTTACTAGCAAACTGCTCCCCTCGCCAGGGCAAAATTATTAGTCAAGCAAACTGGTGCATTCAGCAAATGTGCCAGATGATTCTAGTTATGACATAAAAGCCTGAAACTCCACGATTTTTACCCACTGTCCATTTTAAACTGGCATCCCTATAATTTTAGCAAGTAAATCATAGCAATAAAAGCAGCTGGGTGGCTCAGTGGATAAAACATTGAGCCTGGAATTAGGAAGGTTCATCTTCCTGAGTTCAAATCCAGCTTTAGCCATCTACTCGCTGTGTGATCCTGGACAAGTCACTTTACCCTATTTGCCTCAGTTTCCTCATCTGTTAAATGGGCTGGAGAAGAAAATGGCCAAATCACTTCAGCATCCTTGCCTAGAAAACACCAAATAGGGTCACAAAAAGTTGTACAGGATTGAAATCACTCAACAAGAATACCACTGGGTTCAGAGTCAGGAAGCTATCAGTTCAAATTTCAAATCTATTATAGTCTAGCTAGGTGACTTTGAGCATATCATTTAATTTCAGTATTTAAAACAGATGCAGATCTTCACTGGTAAAGGAGAATTGAAAATACAAGTCTGCTCTCCAAAACGAGAAATATTACTTTTATTTTTTTTAACAAAGCTTTTTTATTTTCAAATATATACATAGATAATCTCCACCCCCTCCCCTAAAGCAAGCAATTCAATATATGTTAAACATGTTAAAATATATGTTAAACCCAATATGTATAAGCGTATTTATACAATTCTCTTGCTGGACAAGAGAAATCAGATTAAAAAAAGAAAGTAAATAAGAAAACAAAGTGCAAGCCAACAACAACAAAAAGAGTGAGAATGTTATGTTGTGATCCACATTCAGTTCGCACATTCCTCTGTCTGGTGCAGATGTTTTCTAAATCACAAGATCATTGGAATGACATCTATCATTGTTGGAAAGAGTCATGTTCATCACAATTGATCACTGTATAATCTTGTTGTTGCCGTGTACGATGATGCCCTGGTTCTGCTCATTTCACTCAGCATCAGTTCATGTAAGTCTCTCCAGGCCTCTCTAAAATCCTGTTGATCATTTCTTACTGAACAATAATATTCCATAACATTCATATACCATAATTTATTCAGCCATTCTCCAACTGATGGACATCCATTCAATTTCCAGTTTCTTGCCACCATGAAAAGGGCTGCCACAAACATTTTGGCACATGTGGGTCCCTTTCTGAGAAATGTTACTTTTAGGGCTACAAAAGTACAAATAAATTACCTTTCTCTGGTGCTTCAAGATTTTACAAAGTGCTTCTCTCATAATAATCTCTTAAGGTAAGTGGTATGGATTATCCTTCTCATTGTACAATGGAGCAAACTGTGACTCATTGATAATTGATGGTGGGAAGGTTAAATAACTTTTCTAAGATCACATAGATATCAAATGGCCAATCCTGGATTCTAACTCAGATCTCTTGCTTCCAAGCCCAGCACTTTACCCAACCCACCTTCTGTGCCAGTGGATTTACCTTTTGCTTTATTTATTTATTTTGAGTTGGGCCCAGAGACAAATTAAATAGTCTCTTCACAAGTCAGACTGTGGAAGAGAGTAAATTCAAATACCCTGTTCCTCTTTGATATAAGAACATGTACAAACCCATATCTAAAAGGCTAAGCAAGACAAAGTCTCATGCTTTAAATTAAATTAAAAAACTGTTCTGAGAAGAAGAGTTCTACTTCTTTTCTGGCATATCATAATAATAGGAAAAGAGAGCCATAAGGATATAATGCACAGTGAGTTGGCTGTAGAGTCAGAAAAATTTGAGTTTAAAACTGGCCTTTGTGACCCTTGATCATTCAACTTCAAAATAATCCCCCATCACTTTCATAGACCATAAATTGCAGAGGAAGTTACAACCTGCAAGAAGTGGGAGATTGGAATTCCTTCATCTGAGAGTTTGTCTCCTATACCAGTGACATCACAAGTCCAGTCTCTATCTCTAATAACAAAGCAACAATGAGATTTGCAAAGGGTTGATTATTTTATCTGATCTTCATGATAGTAATATTTCATAATACTAATAATGGTGATTTATAATCATGGCGCCCATTATTCTATGTGATCTCTTGTTATTATCATTTGTATTTTATCAATGAGGAAACGGGGGTACAAGAAGCTGTCATTGTCAGGGGTAGTAGAATTTGAAACCAGTTTTCTTGGCTTCTAATCCAGCATTCAGTTATCAAATACCCATCTCGTTTTGGAATAATAAAAATGGAAGGTAACACTTTTTGTGTTAAAACCCAAATTTGTCATTAAGGGAAACAAATAATAATCTCCATAAATAGTCTCCCATAATCCTGAGATATGAACATAGTTTAGGGCAGTGGCAAACGAAGATAAAGGACTTTACCCTAAATTGAAAGGCATAAAGAAGTGTCAGGCATTTTTCTCCCACTTAGTAAAATGTGTTTGGCCTGATAATAGTAAATTTGACCAGAAAAGTAACATGTGACCTGGCTGGTGCCTTAGTCTGAACTCTTGTTCCTTAAGGGCCTTAGAAGGCAGGCTCCTTTTCTCCTCTGATAAGTCTGGCCCCAAGTTAGAACATTCTCTTAGACCTACTCACAGGCAATAAAGAAGGAGAGGGTGTCCCTAAGAGCCTTTCCACTATTGCTTCTAAGGTTTCCTCCGTCCATATTTACCACCCAATCAAGAGTGTGATAGTTATTGTCTGTAGCCCTCCAGGACACCCTCCTTCCTTCTCCTCCCTGAATTCAGGACTTGGCTCACAGGGCTCTCTCTTGCCCAGCTCATGCCCTCATACTTCTGGGGCCATCACCCACCATTCTGACCTAGGTCCTGCCGCTGGACTCTATGGCTCCAGGGGGAGAGTGGGTCTGACGGCTTTGCACAATTCTGCCTCCCTTAAACCCAATTCACGTGCCAGTCAAGCGGGGCCCCTCCCGATGGCCTTGGTCCTCTTAGTGAAGGAAGGACAAAGAGCAGCAGGAGACTTCCAGGTACATTCTGTTACTCTCCCAAACACCCCAGTCTCCCAGCTCCTCACCTTACTCATTTTCCATGACCTACTTTTCCACTCCTTTCAGCTTTTCACGGGGTCATACCCTGGATCTCGCCAACACCCACAAATGTTCCACTCCCACATTCATGAACTCTGAAATTCCTTTACCTGATTGCATCTGGTGGTGATTCCATCTCTCCCTTTGCCTGGTTCTCCCAAACCCTATTTTTGTTTTTACTTTATCTTTTCATCCCTCACGTCTTCCCTCACACAGATTGTTGTTGTTGTTAGACCAGCTTTCTTGTTGTTTTGTTTGTCCTTTGTTCTTCAAGAGGACCATGACATCAGGGAGGGAACGCCGTGACCTGCAAGTGAATTGGATTTACATGAGGGAGACTGTGTAAGGTCACTTGTCTCATTTTCTCTTCCGGAGCCATCTGGATCCTGTGGCCAGGTATAAACCAGGATGACTGGAGGTGGCCCCGGATGAAAGGGGAGGCCCCAGGCCATCCCCTGTACATGGCTATACTTTTCTCCTTTCCCAATTTGACTCTTTAGCAAATCAGATCAACATGACATTGTCCTTTCCTTTCTTCCTTCTTCCCCTGATTCTGATCTGACAAGTCTCAGTCTGGGACTGATTTAATTAACTATTGTTTTTCACTCCTAGTCAAATGCTGCTGAACAAAGCTGGAGAAAATCATGAAACCCATGCTGACTGTGTCCACCACAAATTTATGTAAAATCTATGTAAAATCATCTTAACTGGGCCTTTATTGTACAAGGCATCTTTTTTTTTTTTTTTTAACATCTCACTAATTAATTCATCCTCCTCACCACAGAGGTTTTTATAAATCTTTTCATCTCTCTTCAAACCTCTCCTAGTTTCCCTATCCCTCCAGCTGGGAACCTTGCCTAATATTTCACTGCCAAAACTAAGGTTATTCTTGGAGAGCTCTTCTCTCCTCCTCACCTCATATCACTCAAATACTTAATATTACTATTTCATCCTTCACCCCTGTCTCACAGGAAGAGGTGACTTTTTGCCAAGGCAAATCCCTCTAACACTCACAAGTGATCTCTTTCCATCCCATTTTTTTCTAGCATATTGTCCCCTTATCATCCCTATTTTCTCACTTCTCAGTTTCTCTCTGCGTATCAGCTATTTTCTTATTATCAACAAACATACCTGCACTCCCCCATTATTCTACATCTCTTCTCCATTTTGTGACTAAATTCTTTGAGGAAGCCTCTTACTTTAACCCTCTACCTTTTGACTTCCAATCTCATCATTCAACTGAAAGGACTCTTTTCAAGTTACCAATGATTTCTTAATCTCCAAATTTAATGATCCTCTCTCAAATCATGCTTTCTCACCTTCCTGTGGCCTTTGATCTTGATAGTATTCTCTCTTGGTTCTCTTCCTGCCAGTCCGATCATTTCTCTGCTTTTTTTTTTTTTTTGCTAGATCTTCATCCAACTAACTGTGGCTGTTTTCCAAGGCTTGATTCTGAGCCCTCTTTTCTTCTCCCTCTAGTTATTTCTCTTGTTGATCTTACCAGCTCCATGGATTCAGTTATCATCTCTATGCTTAAGATTCTCAGATTTACGTAATTCAGCTCTGTCCTTCGGACTTCCATGTCCAACTACTTACTGGAAATCTTGAACTGGATTTCCAATAAACATCTTAAATTCAGAATGTCCTCAAACTAAACTTGTAATCATTACCCCCCAGGGGTCCTCAAACTTTTTAAATAGGGGGCCAGTTCACTGTCCCTCAGACTGTTGGAGGGCTGGACTATAGTAAAAACAAAAACTTTGTTTTGTGGGCCTTTAAATAAAGAAACTTCATAGCCCTGGGTGAGAGGGATAAACATCCTCAGCTGCCGCATCTGGCTCTCAGCCGTAGTTTGAGGACCCTTGCCCTAAACCTTTCTTTCTTTCTAACTTTCCTTTTACCGTTACTAGGTTTATAACCTAGATGTCATGCTCAACTCATCCTGTTTCACTCCCTCTATGTTTCTAAGTCTTATTGATTCTACTTTTGCAACATCTCTTATATATGCCATTTTCTCTCCTTTGGTATCTCTACCACTCTGGTGAAAGCCCAATCAGCTCATATCTGGATTACTGCAATAGCCTGCTGTTAGTCTGTCCTTATCAGTAGTCTCTCCCTATTCCAATCCGTCCTCCACTCAGCTATCAAAATGGTATTCCTAAAGTACAGATTTGACCATGTCACCCTTCTCCTACCACTCAATAAATTCCAATAGCTCCCTATCATCCCCAGGATCAAATGTAAAATCTTCTGTTTGGTTTTTAAAACCCTTCACCAGCCGGTCCCTTCCAATCTTTCTAGGCTTCTTCCATCTTATTCTTACAGGATCTGTGAGTCAATGACACTGGCTTCCTCTCTGTATATTGCACAAGATAATTCCTCTCCTGACTTCATGCATTTTCATCAGCTATCCCTTAACCCTGGGATCCTCTCCTTCCTCCTTTGTGTTTCCTGGCTTCCCTGCCTTCAAGTCTCACCTAAAATCCCACCTTCTACAGGAAGCTTTTCCTAATTCCTCTCAATACTAGTCTCTTTCCTCTATTAATTATCTCCAATTTATCCTACCTCTTGTGATGTGTCTCCCCCATTGCAATGTAAACTCTAGAAGAGCAGAAATATCTTTAGCACAGAGACTGACACTTGGTAAGAATTTAATAAATGGTTGTTAATCAATTAATGCCACCTTCCAGACCTAAATCCTGTGATCTATGATGAATCAAAATCCAATCAACAAATATTTATCAATTGCCTGTCATATGACAGCATTCTGCTAGGACTTGGGGATATAAAAGTAAAAGTGATACAGTCCCTGCTCTCAAGGAACTTATATTCTACTTAGGCTATAGCTATCTATCTGAATATATCTATATCTATCTATCTATGTATGTATATATATATATATATATATATGTGTGTGTGTGTGTGTGTGTGTGTGTGTGTGTGTGTAAACATATTTACATATATTTACATGTATTTGCATATACATATATATTTGTCAGATTATCATCATAACTAGCATTTACTTAGTAATACAAGATTTACAAAGCATTTTGGAGCTGTTATCTAATTTGATCATTTACAGCTAAGTAAATACAAGTTATACCTACACACATAAATACATCCTAAATAATTTGAAAACAGAAAAATTAAAAAAAGCTTTTATGAAACTTTTTTGAGCTGAGCCTTGAAAGAAATTCTCATGCTTCTAAGAGGCCAAGGTGAGAAAGAAGAATATTCTCGACATGGGGGAATAACCTGTGAAAAGGCGCAGGGGCAAAAGATGAAAAGTCTTAGGTGGGCAAGAGTAACAATGTCAATGTGGCAGGCACGGAGGGCACACGACGGGGAAGTGATGTATATGCACTCTGGAAAGATGGACTCGAGTCAGTCTGTAAAATGGTTTCGATGCCCAAGAAAGGGATTTGGCAATGGGGAGCCAGAATCAAAGGAGCCTTTTGGGCAGGGGAGTGTTGGGGCCAAGCTAGTGTTTTAAGAATATCACTTTGGGCCATGTGGGAGATAAGGTGAAGGGAGATCAATTATGAAGCTGTTTCCCTTGTCCACATAAGAGTTGTTGGGGGAGTTTGTAAGTAGAGTGCCTGTGGTCTGACCAGGGGAAAAGGTTATCACCTTGAATCTATAGATTCCAGAGGTAGTAAGGAGGTAGAATTGATAAGAAATTGCAGGTGATTAGATCTGGACTCCATGAGGGAAAATAAAGAACTGAACAGATAGATTCCTAGGCTATGGGACTGGGTGTCTAGAAAAATGGTGGTAGTCTTCACAGAAACAGGGGTGATAAGAGGAGTGGTCTCAGGGGTGAGAGACAATTGATGTCACTGTCACATCACTAATACCAGTGGGATCCACAGCAGTGGGATCCTGACTGCCATTAACTAGCTTTGTGACCTTGGAAAAATCATTGAATTTAAACTTTGGACTTCAACTTCCTCATCTGTTGAAGTCAGAGGGTTGGGAAGATGATTTCTAAGGTGACTTCTGGTCCTATAGACAGGATGATGAATAATAATAACATCTATGGGTTTGCAAAGTATTTTCTATATACGTGGTATCACGAAATTCTTAGTGTGATTTTAAGTTTAAAGTTTAAAACTGCACTGAGACTTTTGGGATATCCTGTATTACCTCATTTTTCCTCACACCAATTCTGGAGGGGGAGGTACCATTATTACCCCCATTTTACAAGTGGAGAAACAGAGGCAGAGGTTAGGTAGGTGTCCAGATCTCCTCGACTCCAAGTCCAGCACTCTAACCATCACACCCTCTAGATAGGGAAGAGCGAATGTGTCATTTCCCAGTCCCCCTGACACTCTGAGATAAAAAGTCCTACAAAAACTTGACAGAAAGGCAAGCGAAAGCAAAAACGAGTCTCTTCCTGGTCTTTGGTATCTTCCCAAGCTCGGCCTGATGTCTTCCCAGCCCTGACAATGGGCACTTGGCCCTGGCCCAGCACAGGGAGTGAGTCAGCAAGCTAGTGAGGAACCACCCCCCGCAGGGAGGGAACCTCCTCCTACTGGCTCTATCTCTCTCTGGGGCAGCGGCTGTCCCGGGGCTTCCTGCCCAGCAACCTGTGGCCTCCGTAGGGATGGCCCCAACCCTGGCGGCGTGGGGAGAGGGGGTCCCCGGCCGGCCCAGCAGCTCTGGGCTTCTCTAAGATCCTTTCTCCTGCCAAAGTCCTACAGCTGGAGGGAAGGGAGCCAAGCCAGTCACACAAGTCTGTGGTTTTAAGGGGAAAACCATCACCAGCCACAAGCCCAGGATTGCAAAAGCCACAGACTCCCTGTAACACGGGGCACTGGCAAAACATATGGTTTCCAACATGACACTTGGCCAAACCCTCACAACGTAATAAGCTCCTGCTGATGGCTTTTTCAATCTGTTGATCAAACTTGAATCGAGTGACCACTATGTGGAAAGTCCCAGAACAGACCATTTTAGGGAGAAGGACTAAAGCCTTTGGGGTATCTCCATCCAGCTAAGATATTACGGTCTTGACCTTGGGAAATTCCCCCTCTAATAACTGACAAAGGAAAAAAGAATAGGGCCTTTTCTCAGCCTTCATCTCTCTGAACACCTTTATATCATTAGCTACTCCCTTCCTTTCTAAATCTCTTCTGTTTTCATTGACAAAGCACTGTCTTGGTTCTCCTACTGCTCCTTTTCCTCCTCCTACTCTGGTTTCCTTTCCATCACCCTACCCCGGCTTCCATCCCTTAACTATAGATAATATTCCCATGTTTGACCTTCTTTCCCTGATTGATCTTCCCCTCAGAGGGTTTGGTCATTATTGTGATTTCAACTACTACTTCCTTGCAGGCAGCACCAAATCTGAAGCTCCCTCAGGGCACTTTTCTATCTGAGATTGTCATGTCAAACTCAGCATAACCAAAATTAAACTTTTATCTCATCCTCTCCTCTCCAAACTGAATTCCCCAGAATTCTTTCTGTCCAAGGTATTATTCTGGTTATTCTGGCTTAAAATAGTTCCAATCATCTTTGACTCCTCTCTATCTATACCCAGTCACTGAATCCCATTGATTCTTCTCTTTTACCTTTAATCTATCTCTTGCTTTTATTCCCACGATAGTCACCCTCATCCACATCCTCTTTTCAGGAACATCTTAATTGTTCTCTCTTCCTATGGTCTCTCCCCATTTCCAGCTATGAGAAGTTACATGCATTTTATGTGGTTCTTTAAGGTTAACAAAGTACTTTGTTAATAATAATCTTGTGACATCAGCACTATGAATGGTATTGTCATTTTACAGATGGAGAAACTAAGATTCAGAGGGGCTGAATAAATTGTCCATAGCCACAGTCGTTTCTTGCTTTTTTGAAATAAAACTTTTTATTTTTCAAGACATATACATGGATAATTCTTCAACATTAGCCCTTGCAAAACCTTGTGTTCCAATTTTCTCCTCCTTCCCCCACGCCCTCCCATAGGTGGCAAGTAGTCCAATATATGTTAAACATGGTAGAAATATATGTTAAATCCAATATATGCATACACATACAATATCATGCTGCACAAGAAAAATCAAATCAAACCAGTAAGAAAAAAAGAGAGAAGCAAAATAAAAGGCAAGCAAACAACAAAAAGAGTGAGAATGCTATGTTGTGGTCCACACTCAATTTCCACAGGCCTTTCTCTGGCTGTATATGGCTCTCTTCATCATAAGGTCATTGGAACTGACCTCAATCTTCTCATTGTTGGAAAGAGTCACCTTCATCAGAACTGATCATTATATATTCTTCTTGTTGCCATGTATAACAATTTTCTGGTTCTGCTCACTTCATTCAGCATCAGTTCATATAGGTCTCTTCAGGCCTCTTTGAAATCATCTTGCTGGTCATTTCTTATAGAACAATAATATGCCATAACATTCATATACCACAATTTATTCAGCCATTCTCCACCTGATGGGCACCCACTCAAGTTTCAAATTTCAAGTTTCTGGCCACTACAAAGAGACCTGCCACAAACATTCTTGTACATATGGGTCCCTTTCACTCCTTTAAGATCTCTTTAGGCCCAGTAGTAACACTGCTGGATCAAAGGGAACACAGAGTTTGATAACTTTTTGAGCATAGTTCCAAATGGCTGGATTAGTTCACAATTCCATCACAATGTATCAGTGTTCCAGTTTTCCCACTCCCCTCCAACATTTGTCATTATCTTTTCCTGTCATTTTAGTCAATCTGAGAGGTGTATAATGGTATCTCAGAGTTGTCTTAATTTGCATTTCTCTGATCAATAGTGATTTAGAGCACCTTTTCATATGACTAGAAATAGTTTCAATTTCATCTGAAAATTTTCTGTTCATATCCTTTGACCATTTATCAATAGAAGAATGGCTTGAATTCTTATAGAGTCAATTCTTTATATATTTTAGAAATGAGGCCTTTATCAGCACCTTTGGATATAAAAATGTTTTCCCAGTTTATTGCTTCCCTTCTAATCTTATCTGCATTAGTTTTGTTTGTGCAAAAACTTATCAACTTGATATATTCAAAATTATCTATTTTATGATCAATAATGATCTCTAGTTTTTCTTTGGTCACAAATTCCTTCCTCCTCCTCAGATCTGAGAAGTAAACTATCCTGTGTTCTTCTAATTTGTTTATAAAATCATTATATACTAGTAGTTCCTGTTGTCAAAACTTGGAACTCAAGTCCTTTCATCACGCAAACAGTATTCTATTATTTGTAGTATTCAGTCTTCTAACAATGTAGGAGTTAAGAAATTGTGACTTATTATCAATGATTGTTTGATTTGTATTCCTGTCTTATATATCTACAAACTCGGGATCATTCAAAAATTTCTCAGGGAAAAAGGGGTCACAAGTAGGAAAAGTTTAAGAAGCGCTGTTCTATGTCATTGCCAGATTAATTTTCCTAAAAGAATTTTTCATCATGGCACTTTCCTGCTCAAAAATCTTCAGCGGTTCCCTAATGTCTATGGAACAAACATTTCTTTAAAAATCTGGCACTTTAGCTCTTGACCTACTTTTCCAACTTTATTTCTCTTCTAGTTTGAACCTTCCTCTCCAGGCAAAATAGTATCTTCCTTGCATCAGCCTCAGAGAGTTTTAGAATTGGAAAGGATATTTAATTCAGCTTCCTACCTGAGGCATGAATGCCTCCTACAATATACCTCTTAAGAGACCATTAGCCTCTTCTGGACCAACTCAAATGACTGGGTCTTTCTTGCCTTTTTTAAGAGACAACCTACTTCATTTTGAAACACTTCAAATTTTGAGGAGATTCTTTATCTTAAACTGTGACTTTATTATTTCTATCCATTGGTCTTAGTCTTAACCTTTCTTAGACCCACTCCTTCACAGGACAGACCTTCAAATATTTGAGGTAGCAATCATAATTTTGTCAATCATTTTCTTTAATATAAACATGGCTTACATGACATGGCGTCAAGTCTTCTTGACGCCCCTGGTTGTCCTTCAACTTGCTTCTCTTAACAAGTGTTGCCCAGAATTGAACCTGATATACCAGATAGGGTCTGACCAGCAACAAAGTACAGAATTACCTTCATTATCCTAGACCCTGTGTGTCTGCTGTTAGACATAGGTGGGGTTTCAGAATCATTCTCTCAATTAGGAGTTTATCAAGACAAGCCTCAGACTAGCTTTCAACAGCCACCATCCCTGGTAACCTGACCTTTCTGCTCCTGAATTCATTCAGCCCTCACAAAAGCGCACATAGGTTGGCAGGCTCCCATCAGGAACCATTATCTCCCTGGGACATAAAAGATGAGAAATATATCCCTTGGACCAATGCCCAGGAAGTTGGTCCCAAAAGAAACACACTCACTTATAACAGAGGAAATTTGGCCTGGCTACTGGGCCCTTCAAGATCAGAGGTCTCAAAACAACAGATTAGACTCATTAACTATTATCTCAATCTATACAAAGTTGTGTATCTTATATGTTAAGAAAGGAAAAGCCCCATCTTAACTATTATGATTTTGGGAGAATATATTTTCATTTCTTTTCTTTTTTTTTTTTTTTGCTGAGGGAATTGGGGTTAAGTGACTTGATCAGGGTCACACAGCCAGGAAGTGTTATGTGTCTGAGCTCAAATTTGAACTCAGGTCCTCCTGAATTCAGGGCTGGTGCTCTACCCACTGTACTATCTAGCTGAGCCAAGACTATATTTCAAAGAATATACTGAGATGATATGTAGGATCCCTAAACTTCTACAAGATAAATTGGTACAAGAAGGATGGAAAGTTCTCAAGAACAAATTTCTGATAGAAACCCAAATGATTGGAAGCAAGGCAACAAGCTTTTATTAAGCATCTATCATGTGTCAGGCATTGGACTAAGCACTTCACAAATATCTCATTTGATCCTCACAATCCTGGGAGGTGAATACTATTTAGTACCCCCCATCTTACAGGAAAGATTCGAACCCAGGTCTTTTTCACTCCAGACCCAGTCTTTATCTATTGCACCATCTAGCAGTCTCTGTTCATGTTACAGTGATCCAAGGAGGGGAAAAAGATGCATATAGCTTCTTAAACTGTGGTTCTAGCTTCCACATGGGATCTCGTAACTGAATGTTGAGGTCACAAAATGATGATTATTATCAATGAATGTTTGATTTGTATACCTATTTTATATAACTATCTACCTAGTGTCAAGTGAAAATTTCTCAGATGGAAAAGGGGTTGCAAGTGGGAAATGTTTAAGAAGCCCTGCTATAGAAGATGGAGGCAAGGTCTTGGAATTAGGGATATATATGGAAGAGGAGCACTTTCCCATGGTAATGTTAAGAATTCTACCTCAGAAAGAATGAAGGTGGACAATAAAGGCTAGAAACAATTATGTTTTTAGTTGTTAAAAACAAAAGGAAACTCACAGAAAGTGCAGGACTATTTTAGGTAGAATGGAGAGTCCCAAGATCATTCCTGATACGGAGCAAGCACAAATATTTAATGCTTATCTTGTTTCTTTCTTTTCTACCCAGACCTGTCTTTAGATGGAAAGAACACCACAAATATGGTTGTTGGAAAATTGAAAACCAATATAAGTGAAACTGAGACTGATGAATTGTATCCCAGGGTGTTGAAAAGACTTTGTATTTGAAGAGTTGCCATCCAAAAAAGGAATTATCTTGTTCTTTTTAGTTCTCCAAAGGGTGAAGTTGTAATATTGAGTAGAAACTACAGACAGATTGCAGTTTCACAGAAGGCAGAACTTTCGAACAATGAGAACAATCTGAAAGTGAAATGGTTTTCTTTGGGAGGAATTCACCAGGTGGTAGAAAAGAGACTGCATAACCACTTGTTTGTAAGGTCTGAGAGTCAATTCCTGCTCAGGTTGGAGCTGGACTGTGTGACCCTTCGAGGTCCCTTCCATCTTTGGGTTACTGGGCCTTTGTTCTACAAATAACTCCCGACTGGCCATTTCCAGTTGGGTTTTCAGTGGGGTAGCTCCCCCTCTGACACACAGGAGTTGTTTGTCCTTCATTCTGGAAAAGAACCATGACATCAGAGAAACAATTCCATGACATGTAAGTAAACTGGATTTAATGAGAGTGGGTTGAGCAAAGTCATCAGCCTTACTTTCTCCTCCGGAACCATCAGGAACCATCCAATGGCCAGATATAGATGAGGACAATGGGAGATAGCAGTGGAGGATCTTGTTCTTTTGAAGCTAAGGTCTTTCCCAGGTCTCTGAGTGGAGGTATGTCCAGTCAGTGATCCATCCACCTTTCCTTCCTTCCATCATTTATCTATCCATCCTTCCTTCCTTTCTTCCTTCTTCCTTTTCTCTTTTCTTTCCTTACCTGCATGTGCTCTGCTCAAAGGAATATAAATTGCGATTGCTGAAACCTCACAAAATATCTTGTGGTTTAGCGGCTAGATTTTTTCCCTAAGAACCATGCTTTAAACGCAAATCACTCTGGCTTTCATTAATTGGCCGACAATAGGTCTCAGGTCGAGTCTCACTTAGTCTTGTTTGGGCTCTGATGGATCAGAGTGAACACAAATAGCAGGTACCCATCTTCTCTGAGCACACTTGCCAAAAAGACTGTTTTGTGCAGAACTCACACAGGGCAAGTGCTCATGTGGTGGTCAGAAAAAAGTGATACAAGGACACTCTCAAGGTCTCTCTTCAGAACTTTAGAGCTCATTACACAACACGGGAGACACTAGCACAGCACTATCCGGCATTCTCCAGCAGAGAAGGTGCCGTGTGCCCTGTGAGCAAAGCAGAATTAAAGTAGCCCCAAAGAAACTTGAGACACACAAAATTAGTGAAGCTACCCTAAATGTTTATAGGGACTGTTTGTGTTCCACCTTGGCAGAGCATTGAGGGATCTGATCTGCCATAATCAACCTACAACAACTTGACTGTAATAGAGTGATGTCATTTTGCTTCTCTCCAAGAAGGACAATAATAAATAGCAATTGTTTCTGTTTTGGCCAGAAACCTGAGGGACTTCTCCTCCCAAGTTGATTTTTTTTTTTTTTTTTGACTAGGGGGAAGGCTTTGTTTGCCTCATTTATTATCTGGTCTTAATCATTAACTGGCATTGTCTCATTCAAACCCAGATGTGTCAAAGATTTTAGCTTAAAAGCCCAAGGTCTCCTCTGAATCCAGCGCCATCTCCAGATGTCTGATCTCTATGTGGCCACTGGATCCAGATGTCTCCAGAGGAGAAAATGAGCCTGATGGCTTTGCACAGCCCTTGAATCCAGTTACTTGCATGTCATGGCATCTCCTCCCAGAAGTCATGGTCTTCTTCCAGAACAAAGGACAAACAATAATAACTCCTTGGTGAAGCTGGCAAAGAGCCAGTTAGGGAATAACCAGTAAGGGAAACAGATCTCCCTTCTGGACTTTTGTGGTCTTTGTAGCATATTACCCTCCAAATGGGAGAGGTAGCTTCCCTCTTTAGGTATGACTACAGTTGCCAGGTGTGAGGTCCTTCAAAACCTCGGTGGCTGCATTCCAGAGTGTATGAATCTCCTCTGTGAACTCCAACTGGCAGGAGCTAGGGAAGCTCTGAGCTGCTGTCAGCATCTATTAATGCAGTCTGCTTTCTTTAGCTTTTTTTCCTTTTTGACATCCACATCACACTGGTGACTCAAATGGAACTTGAAATCAACTGATCTTTTTTTTTTTTTTTTTCTGAAGCATCACATTTCCCCCATTCTGTACTTGTCCCATGAATTTTTTTTTTTAATTGAAATGTAGGACTTAACATTTATGCTGGTTTCACTACTCACTCTGCAGATTTCTCTACCATTTCCCCAGAAAGCCGCCTTATCCCAGAGATGTCTCAACTTTGAGACCCTATCTCCAAGTTGGAGAGTCAATGAGCTATTGTAGTAGCCTGCTGGTAGATCATCAGCCTTCCTGCTTCAGATCTCTCCTCTCTTCAATCCATCCTCCATCTAAGTGATTTTCCTAAAATAAAGGTCTCATCATGTCAATCTGATACTCAAATTCCAGTAGCTTCCTATTGCCTCCGTGATCAAATACAAAGTGGTGCATTTGGTATTCAAAGCCCTTCATAACCAACTCCTAACTTTTTACTTTTCTTACATCTTACTCCCCAATACAAACTCTTTAGCATAGTAACACTCTGCTCCTCCCTGTTCAAGAAACAATACACTTCATTTCTTGGTTCTAGACATTTTCTCTGGCTGTCTCTCTGGCTTGGAATGTTCTCCCTCTTCCATTCCAACTATTGACCTTCCTGGCTTCCTTTAAATCTCCACTAAAATCCCATCTTTTATTGAAAACTTTCCCCAATTGCTCTGAATTCTAATTCCTTCCCTGGTAATTATTTTCTATTTATCCTATATATGACTTGTTTTGTATATATTTGTTGACATTTGTCTCTCCCTTTAGATTGGACAGATTTTTTGCCTCATTTTGTACCTCCATCCCTTATCATAATGCTTGGCACACAGTGGATGAATAATAAATATTTTTATCCAATTTCATCATCTCAGATTCATTCTACCCATTTGAGATCCTATGAAGTTTTATCCTATCATCTGTTACTCTGTCAGGGGACTAGCTCTTCCTCCCAGTTTCACATCAACTGCAAATGTGATAAGTATGCCATTTATACCTTTATCCAAATCCTTGATAAAAACGTTGAATAAAGCAGGGCCAAAGATGCAGTCTTGCGGTACACCGCTAGATATTTGCCTCCAGGTGGATATGGATATAACAACACACAATTTTTGGATCTGGTCATTGGATCCTTTACAAACCACTTCCTTGTGGTAGCATTCAGCCTACATTTCTCCACGTGGCATATAAAAATATCATGATACTCTATCAAATATTTTACTCAAATTGAGAGATACTATGTCCACCAAATTCCCCTGTCTGCTAGTCTAGGATTCTAGCCAAAAGAAAGAATTGAGACTAACCTAATGTGACTTCTTTTCAGTAAACACAAGTTCTGGTTCTCTTTGCCCCATCACAGGGAAAGTTAGTAGTAAGCCCCAGTAGAGGCTGCTGCAGTGAGCCCTGTAGGAAATGGAGATATGATGATTAATTCATTGTCAAAGACTAGGGGGGGGGGGGGAAGCAAGAGGTCACAGGGAGACAAGGATTGCTTATAAGTAGGATAAGTAGGAAGAAGAGAGAATGGCAAAAATGTCCAAGCACTGAAAATCTAGGTTGATAGTTTGGGAGCCTTGGCATCCAAAGGAGCAGAACTTGCAGCTGGGGTCAAGGATCAAGTAAATATTCAGAGAACTAGGCATCCAACACTGTGTTTGAGCTCATCCCAAAGTTATAGTTTCTAATTGATTCACTCTTCACTGAGCATTGAATCACTGACTCAGAAAGGAGCACCTCTGTAATCTCTAATCAGAAAGGAATCCCCTCTCCAACACTTCCAACTTGAGGTCATCCTACATCTGCTTGAACATCTTCAAGGATGGGGAGCCCATTGCCTCCACTTTTATATGACCTTACTTTGGAAAATTCTTGCACTGAGACAAAATCTGCCTCCCTGTGACATCTACCCATTGCTCCTGGTTCTTATCTCTGGGGCCAAGTAAAACAAATCTAATCCCTATCTTACATGACAGCCTTTCTAATACTTGACAGATATTAGTCTCACTAAATCTTTACCTCTCCAAACTAAACATATCCACTTTCTTCCACTAATCTTATTATTGCACAGTTTCAAGCCCCCTCTCCACCTAGTCACACTCCTCTGGATGTGTTTCAGTATCACTGTTCTTCCCCAAATGTGGGGCCGAGGACTCGATGTAACATTGCAGATGTGGTTAGATCAAGTCAGAGCAGCAGAAGGGAATCAGCACCCCCCTCATTCAGAATACAATGCTTCTTCTAATGCACCATAAAACAACAATAACTATTAAGTACCTCATGTATGTAGCACACTGTTTTACAATGGGGGAGATACAAGGGTTCTTCAGACCAAGAACGAATTCACTGTTAGCTGCCATGCTATTATATTGACTGTGAGCTTGAATTCACCAAAACCCTCTTTTCCACATTTTTGTCTACTTAAAGTCATCCCTTCATTATAATTGTGTCATTGAATTTTTAAGTTAGCCCAAACACTCGAGGTACTCCATTTACCTTCTGCCATCCAAAACAATAATCCTACACTGAAGGCACTTTGTAAGTCAGGACTCATTCAGCTCTAGCTCAAGAGCCTTCATCAGTATGCTTGCTTTCATGAGTCAAGCAACTGACATTAATTCAAAATAGGACATTTAATCAGTCAAGCAAACCAAGTGACAAAATCCTTGCTCTCCCATGCACATAAAACTAGGTCATATGTTCCCCCATTTGCCATACCACCAGCAGGGCATATGTGGAGAAGCAGCATAGAGATGGCAATGGAAGACCTGACTCCAAAATTCCCCTCAGACACCTATTAGCCGTGTAATCCTGGGAATATCATTTTAACTTCTTATTTTTCAGTTTTCTTGTGTAAAATGAGGGAGTTAGATATGATGATCTCTAAAATCCTTTTATGAGCACATATGACAAAGAAAATGTGTGGAGGATGAACACATGAAAATCTCCAAGGTGAAGACAACTTATACCTTTGATGATTCAAACTTACAGATACCCTTTGGTGCCTTTGCTGAGCTTCTCCCTTCTGTCTGTTGGTCTCCTAGTTACAAAACTGCTCTCTGCTACCTTTGGCTGAGCTATCTCTCTTATGAGGATATCAACTAAGGTAAGAAGGGTAGAATTTAGGACCTGATAGCAGTTATGAGCTATTCTACCAGGGCAGGGAACTCAAAAACAGCAGAACACCTCAGGCTAAGATTAAGTCTGTTCTTTGCCTGCTTTTCTATAGCCACAAACTTTCAGCCCCATCTGTCTGAACTGTGGTTTGGTTGAAATCCCAGATTGTGAGCCTAAGTCTCCCCAAACAAATTTCTGGTAAAAACAAGGAAACAAATAAACATAAAAAACAAACCACAAGATCTGAGTGAGGCAAGAGTAATGGTGAGGTAAGACTTAATTCCAGATCTTCTTTGATTAGCATGCAAATAAAGCTTGATAAAGCTGGCAAGCTCCACAGTCTTGTCTTTATATCATGAATATCTAGAGCAACCTCTTCTATACATCATTTTACATTTATTTCTTTTAAATGTAATTTTATCCTTGGACTCTGGTCTTACCTTACAACAGAACTCTTTCTATATTTATTGGGGGTAGGGGCGTGCATCCACTCTTGACCTTTCCCATTTGGAGCTCCCATATTCTTTTGCCTTCATTTCAATTGTTGACATTTCTCTATCCCACCCCATTCTCCCTCTCCCCCCACCCCCATCTGATCTGTATTGAAAATAGCTGAGCTCCAGGTACTAGGAAGGGGCTAGGTAGAGGAACCCTTGTGAGTGATTATTCCTCTCTTTCTAAATACTGAGGAATTATCCATTTCATAATTCTATCTGAGATTTTTCTGAGGATACTTAACAAATTCACTAGTCTATAGTTTGTATGATCCATCTTGATTAACAGCTGACCTTCATCTTAGCCTGTAGGGTTCATAAAACATTTTGTATATGTTATTTTATTTACCAATACTGTTAAGTAGTCAGTAATAAGAATTTATTAAGTGCTTACTAAGTGCTCAACATTGGCACAGTAATAAGCAAAGAAAGTAAAAAACGTGGCCCCTGAAAATTTGAGGACTCACGATAAAGCAGTATTTTCTAGGAGGAAGTAAGGTAGATAGAATGCCAGCCTGAAGTGAGAAAGATTCTTCTTCTTGAGTTCAAATATGGCCTCAGACACTTACTAGCAGTATGAACCTGGGCAAGTCACTTAATCCATTTGCTCAAAGAAATGGCAAATCACTTCAGTGTTTTTGCCAAGAAAACACCCAATACAGACATGAAGAGTCAGATAAGACTGAAAATGACTGAACAGCAACTGATAAGGAAATATTTTCTAGATTTCTTGTGATGATATTGATGATTGTGACTTGGGGTTCCCTGACCTTGGGGCTTCTGTTCTAATGAGTCCTTGGTCTTCTGGCTTTGGAAATCTGCTTCAGGAAAACGAGCATACCCAGTCTATCTGAAGACCCTCAATTCATCTAGAGATTACTTCCTAGCCCTACCCTGGAGCTATAGAATTAACATATCTATGACTGAAAGCTGTAAAAATGTATCTCCTCGGATGTGATTGGAAAGCTTGATACCTCTTGGCAAGCTCTCTGCCTCAGACAAGCTCACCTTCTCATTGGCCATACTATGTGCTGCCTCTGTACACCAAGGAGTCACCAATCATTATCTTGTTATTGTGGACTTGTCCATGGAGTTTTCTTGGCAAAGATACATTGTATCTTTATAAGGAATCTGGGACAAACAGGGTTAAGTGGCTTGCCCAGGATCACCTGACTAAAAAATGACTGAAACTAGATTTGAACTCATGAAAATAAGTCTTTCTGGTTCCAAGCTCTCCATCCACTGCGCCACCTAGCTACCCTAATATAGTAATAATAGCATCCATTTGTTAAGGACCACATCTAAATGCAAAACCCAGAAAGCTTGTAAAGGGTTAAAGGGGACTGTACCATTAAGGGACTGGTTGGTTCTCCAAAAGCCCCCACAGCTGTGAATCTTAACACACTTGAAGGAATTGCAAATCAGTCTTTACTGACCCAGATGTTGCTTGTGAATTGGGAATGAAATAAATCAGAGGCCAGAGGAAAAAGGAGAGAGGTCGGAGAATGCAACTGTCTCTCACTCTCCTTGTGTCATTTATCATCTTGTCACATGAGGGGATCTATTCTTGCTGGTCAGAATTAAATCCCTAGCAGCCATCTTAAAGAGCAATATTAATACTATTCTTTTCTTCCTTCTCTTCTTTTTCTTCTTAAACCTTCATTATCATCATCTGCTACGGCTGCTTCTGCTTCCTCTTTCCTCTGTGGGCCTCAGTTTCCTTATCTGTAAAATGAGAGAGTTAGATTAAAGAACCTCCAAGATCTTTCCAGTTCCAGATCTATGATCCTTTGGTATGATCCTTTGGTCATCTTATTTGCCAGAGGTTTACTTGACACAGGAAACTGAAGGGCTATTTTAATGCCAAGGAAACATTTGGAGCCAGAGCAACAAGGTTTGAGTCAGCTTGATTTTGTCACTTGCTATCAGTGGATTTCTGAGGAAATCACTTTATTTCTTTAAGTTTCTCTTTTCTCATCTGTAAAATGGAAGAGGTGAGGGAGATGAGTCCTTCTAGCTAATTTTTATGATACAGTCTATTAAGATTTATGCATTGTAAGAAGAATCTAATTCTGAAGCCAAGTGCATTAGGAAGAGAACTGGGATAAGGAAAAAAAAAAACTTGGAAGATGTGAATTCAATCTTTGATTTCGTCATTGACATAACCATGGGTGAGTCTGTCAGCTCTTCTGGGTCTTGGTTTTCTCATGTATAAAATAAAGAAAGTTGGATTAGACTGTCTCTAATGTCCTTTCCAGTTTAGTTCCAACAAAATGATTTTAATTATTAATACATCTTTCATCTCCCTGAACATTTTATATTCATTCCTCGCTCCATGACTTTGTGCCATTTCCTGAGCCCAATCATTTGAAATGCTTTTTCCTCTATCCATTGCTTCGTGTGTCCATATCATGGTGTTGTTCAGTTGTGGCCAACTCTTTGTGATCCCATTTGAGGTTTTATTGGCAAAGATACTTGGAATAGTTTTGCCATTTCCTTCTCCAGCTCATTTTACAGATGAGGAAACTGAGGCAAAGTTAAGTGACCTGCCCAGAGTTGTATAGCTAGTAAGTGTCTGAGTTCAGATTTAAACTCGGGTCTTCCTAATTACAGGTTCAGTGCTCTATTGACTTTGCCATCTCGATGCCATCTTTCAAGTTTCAGATTAAATTCCATTTTCTTCTCACTATACCCAGGGCATGGTATTTTCTCCCTCTTCTGAATTCCTACTACAAATACTATCACTATACTCATCTTGGCACTTGATTATACTTTATATTGTACTGTAATTTTAAATGTTTCATTCATGTATGTTGGTGACTCCCCACTTGATTATAAGCTTCTTTGGGAAAAGGATTGTATTATGTATTTCCTTTTTATATATCTCACAGCAACTCGCACAGTGATGGTACATAATAGGTACCCAATATATAATTTCTTAAATGACAACAACCTCTTGAATGTATCTATAAAGAGATGAGGGGGTACCTCTTTCTCTCTTTGAGAAATATGCCTTTCAGAAGTCAGTGTGGAATTCAATAACTTAGAATCTAAAGGAGGGTGGGAACCTTGAAGCAGAGCAAAATACAGGCTAAAGGCTGGAGAGTAGACCTGGAAATGAAGAATGGGGCAAGGAGCTATGGGAAACAAATGGTGACTGAGACTGGGACCTGATGCTCTAGTGAACTAAGACCTGTGTAAATAAGCAACTGTGCTCTCTGCAAAATTCCCCATTTCTTGTGTTCCAAGTTAATAGTGACCTGACCTTCATTGCTCTTCAGAGAAACCCAGCTCAAGCAATACTATTGTTGCTATAGTCTAACATCCCTAACAATGATATATATCCCACTTTTGTTGTGTAGAGGTGGTAGATAAGCCCTAAACTTATCCAAAACCAGTTATTGCTAGGAGATATGAAATGGAAAGTCGTGAGAGTACTTGCTCAAATTCCCTTTTATTTCCCTAGTTTTATATGATAATCATGCTTTATTGTGACATGGGGATTTAATGGAAATGGGGGCTCATGAGCTATGGAGATAGACATGTATTCCTTGATCGCCACAGGTTAATTGAATTCAGGTTTTCCTGATTCCAGGACTGCCACTCTAACTACTGCCCCACCTCATAGCCCAATATATAAAATGACTGTCCCCAATATTTTGTGAGCGTGCCAACTTCTCTCCTCTCCCCTCAAAATACTGTTCCCCTCTTCATCCCTGCAATTGTAGTATGTTTCTGGAGATATTGTGGAACAACAACATTTTTGTGGAACTGCCTTCTTTTCCTAGAAACCCATCTTTGGGTCATTCACGCCCAGGACCACTGAAGGGTCTGAGTGTATTTCTCCCTCACTTTGGAGTGACACTGCCATCTCTTTTATTGAAACAGGGTGAGGAGCAAGATCCAGGTGGTCCCTGAAGTACACTAACTTTTTTTGGTTCCTGAAATATGTCAGCTTTTTGTTCCCTGGTATCTCTGAGACCAGAGCCCTGGGAAAAGGAAGAGGTGAAAATGGGGGCCTCGTTTCCTAGGTCTGGCTTCCCCCACAGGTTGCCACACTTGTTCCTCTACTTTTCCGGGCACCTGGCCAATGTGTGGGTGCTGGGAATGAACAAAGCTGGTGGCCCACACCCTCCCACCCTGGCCAGTTGCCTCATTGTGGCAATGATTGCATCATCCCCTAAATGACCCTGTTGAAGTCACCCACCCCCTCACCTTTCTTGTCCTCAGGCTTTCAAACAGCTTTTGGCAGTGTGCCTTCCATCCTGAGAGGTGGCAAGTTTCAGTTTCTCCAAGCCATAAAGCCCCACCTGGGATCCCTAGTCCAGTTTTCTGCCTCCACACTGGAAGCTACCTTTAACCCATTTGCCTGCCTCATTTAGTAAACTCTATCATCAGAGAAACCAGAAAAGGGACTATGGAGGGATGCTCCATCATCTCTGATCTTGTTATGTTAGTAAGAGGAATAGTCTCTGGACTAATTAGCCCCTGTGAGCTCCATGGACCTTGAGGGAGAGCTCACCTCAACCTGCTTCTCATTTCTGCCAGCAGGTCAGAGGATGAATCCTTCCCCATTGGGCCCCCCAAAGAGGGCTCTTTTGACAGCCCTCCACAGCATCTGAGACTCTCTGATTTAGAAGAGGTTTCAGCATCTAATTGACCGTCACACTTCAAGAACAATCCATCTCCCTCTTCAAAATCACTAACAAGTGGTCATCTAACTTCTCCTTGAAAATCTCCAGTGATGGGAATATTCCTTCCTCCTCCCATTGAGAGAGGTGATATGTCTTCAAGTATCTGGCAGGTTTGTCATGTAGGAGAGGAATGAGACTTTACCCTGTTTGGTCTCAGCGGAAATAGATGCAATGGGAAGAAGCTACAGAAAGCTACAATTTCACCTCCATCTAAGGAAAATATCTTTTTTTTATTTGTTATTGAGGCAATTGAGGTTAAGTGACTTGCTCAGGATCATTCAGCTAGTAAGTGTCTGAGGCTGAATTTGAACTCAGGTTCTCCTGACTCCAGGCCCAATGCTTTGTCCCCTGCTGCACCTAGCTGTCACCAAATTCTATTACTTTAGAACTGAGGGAACTGAGGCTTAGAGAAGTTAAATGGTCTACACACAGCTAGGAAGTATCAGAGGCAGGATTTGAACTCAGTTCTTCCTGATTCTGCCTCCAGAGTGCTATCCTTTATAGTTCCATGTTTCTCATTCTTGAATGCATATTGTTTTTTTTTAATAGCTTTTTATTTTTCAAAATTCATGCAAAGATAGTTTTTAACACCCACCCTTGCAAAACCTCGTGTTCCAAAATTTTCTCCTTCCCTCCCCTAGATAGCAAGAAATTCAATATAGGTTACTACATATGTGCGATTGATGTATATTGCTCATGATTGATGACAAAGTCTAAGTGAATGAGGGAAAAGGGTGAGAGAGTCCATTTCAATATCATATCAAGATCTTTACAGAAATCACTAGTTAAATAGCTTGCCTGGAGCCATCATTTTTTCCTGGGGCATTCCATCAAGATAAGAGGATCTCTCCAAAGGCAATTAGAAACATTGTTAGGGTGTGAGATCATGGTATTAACAAAAGCAAATTTCCCGACCACCTCTTCCTTTCCTCCTTTCTTTCCATTGTTCACTTTAGGCAATTATGCTTGGGGGAGGGAGGGTCCCCACTACTACTATAGGCTCCAGAAAACTCACCAGAGTATCCCTGAAGGTTTTGTTTCCTTCATAATATTCTCAAGGCACATATATCACAAATACATACAGTGCTTCAGGTTTACAAGAAGCATATCTCACAAAAGCTCTGTGATGTTAATATGAGTATTACTGTTCTTATTCTGATAGGGAAACTGAGGATTGAAAAGGGGAAGTGATGGACCCAGGGACACGTGGTCAGTGAGAGGCAAAGTTAGGACTTGGGCCCAGGTGAACTGATTCCAAAAGCAGAATCCCCTTCCATTATATCCTAAAGCCTCCATTGCCCCAGTCAATGTTCATGGTGTGGACAAGAGTACCAAAGATCATTCTTCCAATTTCACAGTTGGTGAAAACTGGGGACCAGAACAAGGGGCTTCTGGAAGATGAGGTCTATAGCCCGGGGCCTCCTGCTCTGTTCAGTCAGGAGTGTGGCCGGACCGGTCACTCCCATGACCACTGGGAGCCTCCTTCCATGGTGGGGCTTTAACAACCAGCCTGAGTTATCACGGACTGGCCTGAGGTTGACCAACTCCTGCTGACGGCAGGCGCAGGAACACCATAGGAGTGCTTTCCTCCTCCTTCCTAATGATCCTGACCTAAGCAGAAAATCCCAGGCAGCCATCATCCAAGGATGCTTCTCCAGAAATGTGTGAACAATAGTGCTGAAGGATGCTTATTGACTTTAGACATCTTTCAGGTAACAGGGAAAGTAAGGTGATGTTCCACCGGGTCAGGTCTCAGACGGTCCTGTCTGACATTAGCAGGAGGAATGAAGGCCAGGTGCCGGCCCCCTCCTCTTCCACATCAGCCCATGGGGCTCTGCTTAGGCATGTTGATATGCCCTATAATTATTTCCACAGCCCTATTAGCTCACAATTCCTGCACCCAACCCTAGCACTAGAGCTCTAGGATGAAATCCTAATCTTAACCCTGCGGACATCTTGGAGAACCGGTTCCTAACAGGTTCCATTAAAATAGACTCCCATTTAGCATCTCTCCATATTCAGGAAATCCCAGGTTTTGCAAACACCAGCTTCCGGATCATCTAAACTCCTTGTGTTTGGATGCTGCTGCAGTAGGAAGGGTCTTTGCTCTGGAAGCTCCAAGATAAGGGATGAGGGATGTTAGCGAATGGGGTCAGATGGCAAGAGGCAGGAGATTGTTTCTCAGCTTACAGGTGCTAGTGTTTGCTGATCTTGTTGGGGGAATAGTCTGGTGATGAGGGACTGTGTTTGCTGTTCCCTTCTAACCCCCTCCCAAGCTTTGCTGCTGAACTGTGACCTCTGACAGATGACCAAAGGCCTCCACTTCCCAGTGATAACCCAGGATCAATTTATCATTTCATGCTGGGTCAAGACAAGGGTTTGATGGCCAACTTCCTACTAGAGGAGGAATTCCTCAGAACTTTAATCCTTTACTTGTTTTATGCTAGGATCAGATCTGCATTTCATTTGATTAGAATTAGGCAAATGGCCAGGGCCATGTAGCTTTGCTTTCCATGGCCACAGCTAGGCAACTCAAGGAGATGAGTGTGTGTAGATAAGGCTGCTACTAGAGGCAGCCAGAATTTGGAGTCGGGAAAGCCTGAGTTCAGATTTGGTCTCAGAATTTTACTACCTTTGTCACCCTGAGCAAATCATTTTGCCTCAGTTTCCTCAATTGTAAAAAAGAGATAATTCTAGCACTTGTTGTGAGGATCAGAGGAGATAATATTCATAAAAAGTGTTTCACATGGTATCTGGCACATGGGAGGTTCTATGTTTTAAATCCTTCTTTCCATCCTTTTCTTTAACCAGAACCATAAAAACCTACCAGACACACCAGCTTGCTCCTGGGTCCTTCCCAGGACAGACTCCTGAATTCCTACCCTTGGGAATCCCTGTGCGCACTTGGGAGCGGTGCTGAGTGATGGAGGCTTGCCAGAATGCCACCTTGGAGGGAGACATGTGGCCTCTGGAGGGATTAGGAGGGAGATTTGTCGTGAGCCTGCTCTAAGCCGCGCTTACTGAGAACTTTAGGAACCAGACTGTGGTTTGTTCCCAGCGGGGAGGATTATATTATCAAATAGTCAATACAACCTGATGTATGCATTGACGAACATAAAGTTTATTAAGGAAAGATCGGTCCTAATAAACACTTCTTGTTCAGTCACATATGACTCTTTTTGACCCTGTGGTGTCTGTGGAGAATGATTTGCCATTTCCTTCTTGGGTGAATTAAAACAATCAGAGGGAAGTGATTTGCCTAGAAAAAACAGCTAGTCTGAAGTCACATTTGAACTCAGATCTCTATCCACTTGAGCATCTAGCTGCCCCTAAGCTAGCTGGTTTCTTGTGTGTACCATACATTATCCTGGACAAGTCACTTAACCTCTCAGCCTAGGGTTCCCCATCTGTAAAATAGAAATAATAGCAGCTGCTTCACAGGTTAACTCTAAGGACCAACTTTAAAAATAATTGTAAAATGCTTGGAAAAACTTAAGGCATTATCTAAATGACAGATATTAAGAGATTTTTTTTGGGGGGGAGGGGAGGGGGTGGAGTGTCAGGAACATTCTTTCTGAGTGTATAAAAGACAGGCTTCTTTTTCCTCAGACCCAGATCAAGGCTCTGGCCCTTTAGTGAATGCTCAGTCCATGAGACTGACAGATTATAGTTGACTTCCTTCCTCCAGGCCTTGTTTTGTCAGTGAGGAGAACATTCTGAAGATTTTGTGCCAGAAATGATTATTTGGTAATGCCATGGAATGATGTGAAAGAAAAGGTGATTCTTTCTTCCCACCCTCCTCTGGTTCCCAAACAGTGTTCCTCTAGTGGTAACATGTACCAGGGAATTATTATCATTATTACTGTTTCTATCCAACATATAATTATAGCAACTCCAAAAGCAGAGTCTCATATCCTTGGCACTGTGGAGGAGCTCAGGTCATGTAATTACTCCTTCCCTTCTCCCTGCCTTTCTGTTGTTCCATACATCCCACCATTTCTCAAACCAAAGAGTTCTCTATTGTCCTTTCCCTGCTCTGGGCCTGGCGGATGGTCCTCCCCACCCCTCCCTATCTCCATCTAGAAAAGAAACTTAAGTAGCTCTTGCGTCCCACTGCCAGCAGCACCAAGATGAGTTTGAGGGGGCCCTCACTACCCTACTTTTGCATCCAGGACAGGGACAAGGCAGGATATCCAACTTGACCCAAGACAAAAAGTCAAGAGCAAGGGGCGGGGTATGATGGCTTCCTGGTTGTTATAGGAAGCTGCTGAGCCTGGTGGTCCCCCCAGCACACACACCCAAACCTCCTCACCTTTTCTGAAGCCCTTGACCCAAGTCAGCGACTGACAGGCTATCTCTATCTGGGAGAATGATGACTCAAGATGAGCACAGCAGTATTTGCTATGGCTGGTCAGCTATGTCAGTAAGGGAGGAGGGAAAGGAAACAAGCCCCTTGGTCAATCACTCTCTACAGTTGGAAAACAGAGGCCCCAGGTCTTGGGAGATAAAAGTGGAATTCTCCCAATCCACGGCCCTGAAAATAGAGATACCAGTGGCCTTTTTCTCCTCAGGTAGGGCCTCAAGAAGGCAGTTAGAACACTAAGGAAGGCCTCCCAGTGTTTTCTTGGGATCATTCCCTGATCTCTCTCTAGCCCAACCCAAGCTTTTTTATTGACTTGAAGAACAAGTGACAGGGGAAGTCAAGGAATGACACTTGAGAGAAAACCTAGCTATTTCAAAGTACATTTGAAATTAGAGGACAAATATAAACTTTTGCCATACTGATTGTGCAAGTTGTCCTATGGCCAAATCTTGTAAAGCCGTGGAAGTCACCACCCTTCCTCAGCCCCCATAGTTCTTTTCCCTATTCTTAATTATGTCTTTGCACACCTCTTACTCCCCCTCCTGCCTTGTCTTTCAGCACAAGGATATCCTTCTTTGCCCTCTTTACTAATGTGATTGAGGAACATTGTATCTTTCATTTTTCCTGTGGATTCGCAGGTCAGCAGACAATTTGGGAGTGGAGAACAAGGAGACTTGGGTGAAGTAAAAGAACCTGGGGTGGCTGAACCTTGAAAGAGGCTGCTCCAAAGTGTCATAATATAGCCATTTGTCTATTTATATTATGTTGTATCATGAATTTATATGCACATTCATTCATATATATTGTGAAACTTGTTGGATGGTACCGGTTATCTTTTAACCTTTTTACTCTTCACAGTGTCAAGAGAGAGTCAAGAAGTGAAATGTTGCTTTAAATATCTGTCAAACAAGCATTGATTAAGAACTTATTCTCTGCCAGGCTTTGTGCTAAGCTACACAGATACAAAGGCAAAGTGACCATAGACACAGTCCCTGCTGTGGAGGAGGAGCCCAAAGCTAGCCAGAGGCCTAACTAGCTGTGTCTGTGGGGTACAGATTTCCATATTGCTTCCTCTCTTGTTATCAGTTGTTTTCCACTCATGTCTTGTCTCTTGGTGACTCCATCAGGATTTTCTGGGCACAGATCCTGGCGTGGTTGGCCATGTCCTTCTCCAACTCATTTTACAGATAAGGAAACAGAGACAGAGTTAAGTGACTTGCCCTGGGTCACCCAGTTAATAAGTGTCTAAGGCCACATTTGAATCAGAAAGATGAATCTTCCTGTGCTCTGTGCATTATAGCACCTCCTAGCGCCATTCTCCCTTTACCACCACCTATATATTCCCGTTCCTCTCTGATTCATCCCAATAGGTCCGTGCACACACGTCATGACCTCTTTGTCCTTAACATGAAGGGGCTGTGTGGGAGCAGAAGCTCTGCTTTGAGTCTCACTCTGGAGGGCTTTTGGTGGAGACCTATACATTGCACTCCTGTCAAATCCCTCCAGTTCATCACACTTCTGACCTTGGACAATGGGGATAGCATTCTGCACCTGCCTACATCTGTGGACTGGCTTCAAATGGCAAACTTCCAGGGCCCTTAACTGAAGATACAGACCAACATTTGGACAAATAGGTGCCCTGCCCAATTTTGGAAGAAGGACTACGTATTCTCTGGGGTTGCCTCATCACCTGGATATCCTTGTGTACCTTTTCTAATTTTGCTCTTCGTTCCTAAATTCCTTCATCCAACAGTCCTCAATTTAGTCACTCCCTGCAGAAGGTATTAACGAGGATAAACAATTTCATAACTTTTTCTATCCCCTAAAAGTTTTCATTTTTGCTTTTGGAAAACATATTTCCAGGTCAGAGACCTCCATTGGGATTCTGAGATGCTTTTACCCTTCTGGCCGCAACCAATGAGTTTATTTTCATCTTCAGCTCAATAGTCATTCAGACAACTACCACAGAGTGAAAAGTCATTGTATCCAGAGCCCTGTGCAGGGTGTGGCAGAGAGATACAGAAGAGGGAGATATGATTCCTGTCCTGAGTGTTCAGTTTAATAAGACAGACAGAGCACACACACAAAGAAAAGAAGATATAACTACTTAGACAAATATACCTAAGTATATAATATTCCTATATCCTCTAGCAGGAATTATGCAGCATCATCTAGGGTAAGGATTAGGATCTGAATGCAATTATTTGTTTAATCAAAGTCTTCTACTTTAATTATATCCAATTCATGATGAAGATTAATGCGTCTGTATTTCTATACTTAGATTTGAATTTAGAAAGCTTTAAGTTCATTCTAGGAATCTAGGCCCAGCCAACACTTTCATTTATCAAGGAACAGTAATTAAGACAAAGAGCCTTTGGTGACAGTAAATGGAGAAATTTTGAATGCTGCAGATAAGGTCACTTACCTTGACATTCTACTTTTTAAAAAAATTTATTAAAGCTTTTTATTTACAAAACATATGCATGGGTAATTTTTCATCATTGACCCTTGCAAAACCTTCTGTTTCAAATTTTCTCTTCCTTCCCCCTACCTCCTCCCTTAGATGGCAGGTAGTCCCATACATGTTAAATATGTTAAAATATATGTTAAATCCAATATATGTATACATATTTATACAGTTATCTTGCTGCACAAGAAAAATTGGATCAAGAAGGAAAAAAACTGAGAAAGAAAACAAAATGCAAGCAAACAACAGAGTGAAAATGCTATGTTGTAGTCCACACAGTTCCCACAGTCTTTTCCTTGAGGGTATATGGCTCGCGTCATCATTGAAGAACTGAAACTGGTCTGAATCATCTCATTGTTGAGAAGTACTACGTTCTTCAGAATTGATCATCGTACAGTCTTCTTGTTGCTGTATATAATGATATCCTGGTTCTTATCATTTTACTCAGCATCAGTTCAAGTAAATCTCTTCAGACCTCTCTGTATTCATGCTGCTGGTTGTTTCTTACAGAACAATAATATTCCATAACATTCATATACCACAATTTATTCAGCCATTCTCCCATTGAGGGGCATCCACTCAGTTTCCAGTTCCTTGCCACTACAAACAGGGCTGCCACAAACATTTTGGCACATACAGGTCCCTTTCCCTTCTTTAGTATCTCTTTGGGGTATAAGCCCAGTAGAAACACTGCTGGATCAGAGGGTATGCACAGTTTGATAACTTTTTGAGCATAGTTCCAGATTGCTCTCCAGAATGGTTGGATCCATTCACAGTGCCACCAACAGACATTATTATACTTTCTAGGAATGTCCACATAGATGACAATGTTCACACACACATTGCCAGAGCTGGGTCATTGTTTGGGAGGCTCTGAAGGAAAGTGTGGGAGAGAAGAGGTATTAGGCTGCCTACCAAACGGAAGCTCTACAGAGCTGTGGTGTTGATCTCATTGTTGTATGCCCGCAAAACCTACAGAGCACCATGCCAGTATGCTGAATCGCTTCCATTTGAATTGTCTTAGGACGATTCTGAAGCTCACCTGGCAAGATAAGGTACCAGACACTGAGGTTCTCGCTGGAGCTGAACTGCCAAGTATTCAAACTCAATTGCAGAGTGCAATTCTGATGGCTGGCCACGGGTTTCGAATGCTAAATATACATTTACCTAAAAGACTATTTTACAGAGAACTCACACAAAATAAGTGCTCACAAGGGCACTCTCAAGGTATCTCTGAAGACCCTTAGTATATATGGGAGAAACTGGCCCAGGACCACCCAGCATAGCGCGCCTGCATCAACAAAGGCACCAGACTCCATGAGCAAGGCAGAATCCCACTAGCACAGAGGAAATGTGAGGCAACAATCTAGAGACATCTCCATCCCAAATGTTCTAATGGGCTATTTGTGTCCCACCAGTGAAGAGTCTTCCGAGCTTGTATATCAGCCGCAGTCAGACACATTGTATCCCGACACTAAATCATGATGCTGGTTGGTCCTCTTCCAGGACAAAGGACAACAATAACATCAAACCAAGAATTTGCTCTGAGCAAAGAAAGGTGAGCTTAAACACATTTCAAGAATTTGCTAATTGCTCTTTCCTACAGTGAACATTAGTAAACATTGTCTTTAATTTGTATACTTAACAGTGTAGTGGCTACAAATTATGTACTTGATGTTTCTATTATATTTAGCCATTATTGTGTGTGTTTGTGTGTGTCTGTGCACATGTACACACCAAAGTGGGGATTCTGGAACAGTGGAAATGACTAGAAAATAGGCTTATAGCATCCGTATCAAGATAGGCAATAGTCCCATTAAATTCCAGGTTGATCAGACCACACCTGAAATATTGGTTTCGATCCTGGCCATCGTGTTTTGAGAGGGACATTGACAAGTTCTGTGCTAATGCGTGATAGTGACATATTCTCCCTGAGTTCTCAAAGGCTGTCAGTGGAATACATCTTATAAAGAAGGATCCTATCACATTAATAAAACCTGGAGTATGAGCCCATAGGAAGGTTATGTCTGTTAGAGAACTAACTTAGCTAAGTATGGACAGACTCATCACTTCATTGATTACAGGGGAAGGAATTTTTCAGCCACAGCAGTTCACAAAGACCATTTGCTAAGTGATAGTGTGATGAACTTTCCGTGAAAGAGAGAATGCCCACAACTACAAAATGACAGATCCTCCAAGTATGGGAATGCTGACAAGTTGAAGGGAGTTAGGAAGAAAGAAAACCAGTCCAAGAGGACTAGAAACCATGTCATATGGGAATTAGTTGAAAGATTTGGGGATATTCAGTCTAGAAAAGTTGAAGATATTTTCATCTTTAAATTGGAGGGGCAAAGGGGCATGATACAAAAAGCATATTGGATCTGGTATTGGGAATCCTGGGTTAAAATCTTAATTCTGATACTTAATAGCTATGTGATTACTTACTGTCTTGGAGGATAAAATGGGGACAAAATGCTAGCACTACCAACTCACAGGGTTACTATGCGAAAAGCTCTTTTATAAGCCTTAAAATGCTATGTGAATTAAGAGTTCATTATTTTGAAAGCTCGAAGGGCTGTCATGTGGAAGGGTAACAGACTTGTCCCATGTTGCTCCTGAGGGCATAACTAAGATGACTGGATAGAAGTTATTCAAGTAGATCAATAAATTTATAAGTTCAGGAAATTAAAACCCAATCATACTTCCCCTTTCTATACCCCTCATCCATATCCTTGTAAAACTTCACCACAAAAGGTCCATATGTCCTGAAGCCTATCTTGATTTTTCCCAAAGTCCCTGCACATCACTAGCACATTTAGGTCATTCACACACTTCCATACTTCTTAAAAATAGAAGATGGGCTGAAAAAATGTTATCTAATTCTCTGATAACATCCTTTATTCTAAATCTTCTTCATAGTTCATCATTGGTTAAACACTACAACCTGCTTCCACCATGCACCTCCCCCATCTATGTGATGTCTATCCTTAGTCCATCAGAGGTATTGGTATTCTAGACTTTCAGAAACACACAGTAATACTAGCAAGCTATTTTATCGATCAGATAAATCTTTGCTATCTTAAGAAGCTTGGGCTCACTGGTCATCTAGGTGACAAAGTGGATAGAGCATTGACCATGGAGTCAGGAAAACCTAAATTTTAAATCTTCCTTCAGACACTTAACTAGCTGTGTAATCCTAAGCAAGTCTCTCAGGCTCTTTCCTCATCTATAAAATGGGGATAACACTACTACTTACTCCATGGGGTTGTTGTGAAGATCAAATGAGATATATGTAAAGTGCTTTGTAATCCTTAAAAGTGTTACATAAATGCAGGCTATTATTAAAAATGCTTTGCAATTTCCTGAGAGCCTGTAACCTGCTCTCTTCCTCCTTTTCAACTCTGGGTTCAGCTTATTGTCTATTTTACATTTGTATTGTCTGTTCTACATATATACTCCATTAGACATTAGAATGGTGTCCATTTAAGAAGCATCTTGCAATAAACAGATATTCTTCATCTTTTTGGTCATTCTTATGAGGCAGAACTCTTTTAAATAACTACTAGTTCTCTTCTAGGAAGCTATTTTTGTCTTGGGCTTCATGTAATCCACACAGTATTATGTTTAAATAGGAGTGTCTCAAACATATTAATACCCACTGGGAATCCCTCCTTGACCTGAACATTGATTTTGCTTCCCTTGATCACAGTGGTGAATACTTTTGGTGAGCAACTAATTTCCCTTTTATGCCTTATTTGACATTATCAGAAGGTCATTGGACAGAGATATTTCTGCCATTACACATTTCAAGAGTTTCAAATCTTAAAAATGTTTATGAGGTACCTTATGGTAAAACAGCCTGTAAGATGGTGGGTTTTTTTTCCCCTAAATTGAAAGCTTTTTCATAATCATGAAACAATCAATACGATGGGGTGGCATTCTCTATATCTTTCAGTCCAATTAAAAGATGACAAAAAAAAAATCTGTCCATTGTTGGAATCTTTTGTGAAGACACTGGTTCCTTACTAACACACTAACTGATAATACTATCAATTTATATGTGGATGAGTCTCAAAGCTTTTATAGAACAAGAAGAGTGGTTATTCATCTTTTCTTGATCACCAAGTTTTAACAATAAGATATATATATATTTTCTCCTTTGGTATCTTTCCCTCCTTTTAGATACCTTGTAATTTGGTCCCTTAATATATCCCCCAATATGGATTTCTATAAATATGATTCAATTCTGTTATTTTAGCTATGTTCTCTTAATGCCATTTCTACTTTTGTATGCATTTCAATGACTGTGTATTAGGGTGAAAGTGTGGTATACTACTACCTTTGATGTAGAAAACAGTTTGTTGGAAGATGGAAGTTACACAGATGCTGTTCTCAACTCAAAATGTTCATTTTGGAGAAGAGAATACATGGGGAAAATACAATATCTGTCTTGAAGTGTTTGAAGGAACACCATATTTAGGAGACATTATCCAGCCTAGTCCCAAGAGGTGAACTTAGAACAATGGATGGAAACTATAAAGAAGCAGATTTCCCCTCAGATTTCAGTACAGTTAGTGTTGTCTTGAAGTGGAATAAGTTGCCCCCGGAAGTATTGGGTTTCCATCATTAAGAGATTTTCATGTGGATACTACTTGTTAAAGATGTCTTTGAGGGGATTCTGGGTTGGGTATGGTTAAGACTCTACAACTTCTGAAGTCCCTTCCTACTTACTCTGAGATTATGGGGATAGATTTGACATTAATAGAATTGTGAATACGGAAAAAATGACTTTGTAAAAAGCTGAATTCTTATCACTCAAGGTCTTCAAGTAGAGATTAGATAATTCATCAAGAGTCTTGTATAAGAACTTCCAGGAATGCTTGAATTTATTTATTTGGAGATTGATTATTTGAGATTCTCTTCTAACTCAAGATTATGACTCCCATGATTCTGGATTCCTTCGTGTCCTTTCTATAAAATGGAAAAATTGAACTAGATGATCCCTAAGATCTCTTCTAGCTCTGGGTCTATGAACCTGTCATGTGCACCTGGAGAGCTTCCCCAGGGAGATGAAAACTGAAGTGAATCACACACCCTTCACTGTACTTACCCATCCCTTCCCCCATCTTTTACCCAATTCACTTTCCAAATACCAAGCAAGGTAACCATTAATTCTTCTTTTACAAGCAGGTAGGGAGCTGCTTGTGACCTTTGCCTTTGCTGTCTCGGCCTCCTCTAATCCAGGAGGGTTCCATAATAGTAATCATATTAATAATGGCCTGGAAAATATTCACCAAACATCCGTGTGACCTCGGAAGGAAGACTCTAAGGCTTCTTCCTTGCCTCTCAAATACTAGCCCCAGAGCTGAGCCCAGAAAACAAGGGACACAGGGACTTAAAAGGAAGCTGTCATGTTTGACTTTGTCCATGGGGGCAGAGAGAAAGCAGAATTAGTCTGAGCCCCTCTCCTTGTGGCCTATGTCATAGGGAGACTGATTGTCCTTCCCAGGGGGAAATCCACACACATCTTATTTCTGCCCTCAAAACAACATGACTGACTAGTCAGCAAGAATTTCAGAACTATAATAAATAGAAAAGAAGATGAATCTTTTCATCCTCAGCTTCATTTTGTCTGGGATAAGGACCGGGCTCTGCTGGGTTTAAGGCGCCTAGCTGGGGAGGGAGAGGCTTATTAAAAATACTCATCAAAAGAAGCTCGTGAAACAGAGATCCTCATTAACAACAATCCTAAAGAGCCAGGGTAGAAGGTATGAATGGGGAGAGGTTTAGGAGATGGTAATGGGGAGGGAGGGAAGGAGGATCTGAGAGAACTAATAAGTCTCTAGACAAGGCAAAGCAGCAGCAACATCAGAGCGGGAATCTCATCTGAAGGACTCCCAGCCTGAGGGTCCCAGTGATCGGAAGAGACCCTCTTAACAGTTTTGGGGAGGCTTCCTCACTGCCAGGTCACCCTGTATTCCCCGGGGCACATTATGAGGCATAAATTGGATTTGGAGTGAAGACGAACTTTTCCCTGTCCACCTTTTATAACCCACAAGTTACCAAATTCTGCCAGTCTACCTTTGTGACACCTCTTGTGTCTCTGCATCCTGGCACCGAGTAGGCACTTAATAAATGCTTATTGGCTGATTGATCTGTCCTCTCTTCAACCACCATTAGAGTGTATGTCCATTGGTTTGGACAGCAGCAGTAATGCCCCTTGATTCTTTCTGCCTCTACTTTCTGCTGGTCTTCAATCCATCCTATAGATTGTCAGCAGAATAATTTTTAATCCCACCTTAAGCCTGCTATGTGCTAGACCCCGAGGAACAAAGGCAAAAATAAAACAATCTGAGGTGGCTAGGTGGCAGAGTAGACAGAACACCAGTCCTGGAGTCAGGAGGACCTGAGTTCAAATCCAGTCTCAGACACTTACTAGCTGCGTGACCTTGGACAAATCACTTAACCCTAATTACTCAAAAAAAAAAAAAAAAAAAGGAAGAAAATTCTCTCAGGAAGCTTATATTCTATTGGAGGGAAACAATATACATATATAAGCATCTACAAGGTATATCTATATAATATTTTATATGTATATGTCACTCTATATGTGTCACTTTATATATCCCTTCATATATGTATATGTATGTATATAAAAAGTTACTATATTGATATCTATATTTTATTGAGTCATTTCAGTCATTTCCCAATTATTATGACCCCATGTGGGGTTTTCCTGGCAAAAACACTGCAATGATTTATATTTTCTTCCTATCTCATTTTATAAATAAAGTAACTGAGGTAGACAGAATTAAGTGACTTCTCAGGATCACATAGCTAGTAAGTGTCTGAGGCCAGATTTGAACTCAGGTCCTCCTGACTCCAGGCCTGGTCACCTAGCTGCTGCCCCAACTATTTATAGTTCTATGTAACTATATCTATATATCTACATGTAGATATGTAAAGTTCAAGGTAATTGGGTGGAGTGCCAGCAGCCTGGGAAGTCAAGAAAGATTCTTAGAAGGTAACATTTGTGCTAGGGTTGAAGAAAAGTAGAGATTCTAAGAAGGAGAGGTGAGGAGAAAGGGCATCATAGAACATGGTACAAAGGTCATTACTGAGACAGAAGATGGAAAATTGTATGAACAATAGCAAGAAGTCCAGTGTGCAAAGGAGAGTGATGTATAATGTAGGTTGGAGCCAGCTGGTGAAGGGCTTTAAATACTAAATGGGAGAGTTCATATTTTGTAACTGGAAACTACTGATATTCACGGAGAAAGGGAGTGACCTCGATGAGACTTCTGTTTGACAGCTCTGAATAGGATGGAATATAGAAAGGAGAGACAGGGAAACCAATCGGGAAGCTATTGAAATAGTTTGGGAACAAGGGCCTGGATAAAGATGGTGGCCAAAAAAGTGAAGAGAAGGAGACAGATTCAAGAAATGTGATGGTGGGTATGTTGGTAAGGCTCAGCAACTGAATATGTGGAGTGAGGAAGGATGAGAAGTCAAGGATGACTCTGGAAAGAGAATGGTGTCCTTGACAGAAACAGGGAAGTCTGGATAAGGGGTGGGTCTGAGGGAAAAGATAATGGATTCTCTTTTGGACATAGTGAGTTTGAGTACCTATGGGACAGCCAATTTGAAATGTCCAATAAAGAGGGAGTGGCAATTAGGAGGAAGAGCTTCTGGATATATTGATCTTGGAATTACATGCCTAGAGACAATAAACAAAAAACAAACAAATAGGATAATTAAATAAACAAAATCAGAACTAATGAGCTCACAGAGGAGGGTCCAAGACACAGACATGGGGGATGTTCCCAACCAGAGTGGGAAGGGTATATGTCTGTTCTAGCAAAGAAAGTTGAGAAGGAATTAGATGGGAAAGAGAACCTAAAAACCTAAAGAGTGGAGTATCCAGAAAAAGAGGGGGATAACAGTGTTGGATATTGCAGAGAGGTCAAGAAGTGTGAAAACTGGAAAAAATTCCTAAGATCTGACAACTAAGTGATCATTGGTAATTTTGGAGACAGCAAGATCAGTTTGTAATAATGTGATGGAGCCATTTTAAATTCTCTTGAAAACTGATTATTAAAATTTCCATGTGAGCATTTTATACTTAATAATTAACAAAGGTATATAAGTCAGGGCTTGATTTTTTTGTTTTGTTCATTGTCTAGACTTTAAAAAAATGATGGGAAAAGTTAATAATGCAGATTAAATTTAAAAGTGTGTCATTTAAAAGTATGTCAGGCATAATTTTTGTTTTTAGAAGGCTGGTTGTGAAACATTCACCTGCACGCCACTGAGAAAGATGAGAAGTTGGATTAGAAAGGGGTAAGAAGTAAGAGAGATGGAATAGAGGCACAAAAGTGGACAGCTTTAAAACAATAATTAAGAGTAGGTAGTAGTTGTTGTGCTTTTCCCTAGGAGTTTGTTTGCTTGTATGAAAAGGCTATAGCTTGAGTAGATGATAGGGTTAAATGATGGCTTTTTAAAGATAGGGGAGATTTGGACATGTTTGTAGGCAGCAGAGAAGGCAGTATATAGGAAGAAATTAAAAGTTAGAGACAGAGAGGGAATGAAGAAATGAGAATAAATGGTCAAAGATACATGTAGAAAGGTAAGTCTAGGCAAACAGCATCTCTTCCTCAGAGACTGGAATAAAGGTAGAGATAGGATGGGGGTCTCATTTCAATTCATTTTGAGATGCAGATAAAAAGGAATGCATAGTGAACGGCCTCTATTTTATTAGTAAATTAACTCCCCAGTTACAGAAATTTGGGGAGAGGAGGTGATGTGAGAAGCTCAAGAAGAAAAGATTTGGCACACACCTGGTCATGTTCCTTTTCTCAAAAATCTTCCATGGCTCCCTATTGCCTATTATTTCAGGCTGACATTCAAGGCCCTTTACTATCTGAAGCCATCCAATCTTTCCTGTCTTATCTCCTGTAATTCCCCTGCATATACTCTCTGCTCTTATATTGGCTAAGATGACAGGAAAAAATAATGGTAAATGTTGGGAGGGGATGTGGGAAAACTGGGACACTAACATTGTTAATGGAGTTGTGAAATGATTCATCCATTCTGGAGAGCAATTTGGAAGTATGTTCAAAGGGCTATAAAACTGTACATACCCTTTGTTCCAGCAGTGCAACTACTGGGTCTGTATCTGAGCCCCACTCCTCCAAATAGGTCTTGTACTCTTATTACACCTGGATAGCCACACTATTTTTCATGCCTAGAATCTTCCTATCCCTTCTTTGTCAGTTGAATTTCCTCCTATCCTTCAAAGCCCAACTTAAAAATTATTTACTCCAAAGAGCCTTCCCCGATCTCACTAATGAATAATAATATTTTCCAACTGAATATGGACAATCTTCAGATGAAAAAATTAAAGCCATTTCTAGTCATATGGAAAAAAACTATTGATTAGAGAAATGTAAATTAAGACAGCTCTGAGGTAGCTACTTCATACCTCTCATGTTGGCTAAGATGACAGGAAAAGATAATAGTTAAATGTTGTTGGAGTTGTGAAATGATCCAGCCATTATGGAGAGCAATTTGGAACTATGCCCAAAGGGCTGTAAAACTGTTCATACCCTTTGACCCAGCAGTGCAGCTACTGGGTCTGTATCCCAAAGAAATCAAGAAAAAGGACCTGCATGTGCAAAAATATTTGGAGTAGCTCTTTCTGTGGTAGCAAAGAATTGGAAAATGAGCAGATGCCCATTGGTTGGGGAATGGCTGAATAAATTGTGGTATATTAAGGTAATGGAATATTATTGTTCTATAAAAAATGAATAAGCCGATTTTAGAAAGGCCTGGAAAGATTTACACAAACTGATGCTGAGTGAAAACAAGCAGAGCAAGGAATACACTGTACACAGCAACAGCAAGATTGTGCAATGATCAACTATGAAAGGCTTGGTTCTTCTCAGAGGTTCAGTGATCCAAAGCATTCCCAGTAGACTTTGGACAGAAAATATCATCCAGAAAAAGAACTAAGAAGACTGAATGTAAATCAGCACATGCTGTGTTCACTTTTTTCTGTTTTTGTTTTTTTTTAATCTCTCCCATGATTTTTCCCTTTTGCTCTGATTTTTTCTATCCTAACATGATTCATAATATATATTAAAAGTAAATAAATTTACTAGAAAAAAATTACATTGTGCATTAAAACAGATACCACCTCCACCAGCACCACCACCAAACATTTATGCAATATTTTAAGGTGTATTGTTTCAGTCATGTCCTATTCTCTGTTACCCCATATTTGGTTATCCTGGCACAGACACTGTAACGATTTGCCATTTCCTTCTCCAGCTCATTTTACAGATGAGGAAACCGAGGCAAGCAGGGTTAAGTTACCAGCTAGTAAGTGTCTGAGGCTGGATTTGAACTCAGAAAATGAGTCTTCCTGATTCCAAGCCCAGCACTCTGTGCATCTTGGTGCCCCTTACCTGCCCCTTTAAAGTTTGCCAAATACTTTACAGACATCATCCTGTTTGGTTCTTTTAATAGCCCTGTGAAGTAAATGCTACTATTATCCCTATTTTATTTATTGATTTTTTTTCCTGAGGCAATGGGGGTTAAGTGACTTGCCCAGGGTCACACAGCCAGGAAGTGTTAAGTGTCTGAGACTGGATTTGAACTCAGGCACTCCTGACTTCAGGGCTGGTGCTCTCTCCACTGCATCACCTAGCTGTCCCCTATTATCTCTACTTCATCATAAAGAAATGAGGCTGAGAAAAATTAAGTGACCTGCCCAGGATTATTAAGGGTCTGAAGGAAGATTTGAATTTGGCTCTTGCTGGTTCTAAGCCTACCCCTCAATCCACCTAGCTCCCTGTGTGGGAGGAGAGCACCTTGTGCTATGCTATGCATCAGCTCCATCCTAATGTTTGATTTTCCCCAGACTGTAAAAACTCAGTCCCTGATAATACATTATCTGTACACAGTAGGTGCTTAAACGTTCCTGCTTTTGTTACTGCTGAGACACTTTCCCACTCAAGGACACATGGCGGGGTAATCGGAGGACAGACAGCAGGGTGGCAGGAGGGCCGCAGGGAGTGGGGACAGAGGTGGGGCCGAAATTGTCCTGCTGGACTCCCTGTGGGGCTCTTGTTGGCAAGACCACAGTCAGGTAGGAAACAATGAGAGGATGGAAGCATCTGCTGGGGCCAGAGGTGGGCAGTTTCAGAAACAGAAGCCTTTTTCCTACAGATTTTCAGGAAGAGTCCAATAGAAATGTTTTCCCCTGCTCGGTAGGGCAAAGGGCTTCACTAGGCAGAGGGTGGCCCACATCACACACACGTGGCTCTGAAAACTGATGTGGGAGGTCAGAAACTGCTATTGTGGTTGAAGCAGTGGCCACTGTGCTTAAGAACATGTTCGGTTTGGAGGGATTTGGATTTCCAAGTCTCATGCTTACTTCGTGCATCATCCTCCCTGAAAGGGATTAATTGCTTCTCAGCACTCAAGTCTCAAGAAGTGAGATACTCCCTCTTACTTACACATGATAGAAATAAAATGAATGGGATACAATGACACTGAGAACCATTTCTACTCCCTTCCCAGCTTCATCTCTTAGAATCTGGAAATCTCTCTTCCTTTTAAACAAAACTTGGGAAACCATTTCTATATTATATTTTTCTCTTAGTTCCCTAATTGTTAGTGCTTTCTCAACTCTTTAAAATGTTGTGGTCTTTACTTTGTATGCACACACAAACACACATTTCTGCACAGGCTACATATAGTCTCTTTTTTTTCCAATGACGGGAGACTTAGGAAAGTGAGGGAGAATAGGGGGAGAATGACAGGGAAAAAAAGTTATTTGGGCATCTTTTCTTAAAAATTCAGAGAAGAAAACAGAAGGCCAGAAAGAAGCACAGACAAGTAAAACAGCTTTGAAAGCTACAGGTTAAACTTAAATACTTAAAAAGGAAGGCAAACTGTGCATAATAAAGATCTGTGTAATTTTATGTGTAATCCCCCCCCACACACACACACAAACTTTTTCTTCTGGTCTGTTGTGTATATTGAAATACCAATTTGGGAGTATTTACATTCAGAATAAAAAAATTAAAGAAATATTTTGTATTACAGTATTTTGTATTTTCTTTTTATATTATCTATGTACAGGTTGTATTCTCGACCATTAGAAGGTAAGTAGCTTAAGGCAGGGACCTTACTGCTTTTTCTTTGTGGGAATTTTTGTTATTATATCCCCAGCGCCAAGTGCAGTTTACACATAGTTGTTTAATAAATGCTAAATTGCTTAAGGGAATCCTAAAAAGCTAGAGGTTACCCTTGGAGTATATTAGGGTTCTAGATACATTATCATACAAGAGAAATCCAAAGGATAGCTACATGGGTAGTAAGAGAACAATAAGCAGTAAAGAGACCTTATTTCTATACAGTTCTGCCTGTCATTGTAATTTACTTAGAGAAATGTCTTCAAGTAAGGGTAGGCAGATGATGGCAGAGAGGAAGGCAAGGAAGTGTAAAGGATCTTTTCCCAAGAAGATTTTCTTCCTTTTTTTCTTTTTTTCTTTTCCCTTTTCCTTCCTCCTTCCCTTCCTCCCCACCTTTCTCTTCCTCCCTCCCCCCTTTCTCTTCCTCCCTCCCTCCCTCCTTTCCCTTCCTCCCTCCCTCCTTTCCCTTCCTCCTTCCCTCTTTTCCCTTCTTCCCTCCCTCCTTTCCCTCCCTCCCTCCCTCCTTTCCCTTCCTCCTTCCCTCTTTTCCCTTCCTCCTTCCCTTCCTCCCCACCTTTCTCTTCCTCCCTCCCTCCTTTTCCTTCCCTTCCTCTTCCCTCTTTTCCCTTCTTCCCTCCCTCCTTTCCCTCCCTCCTCCCTCCTTTCCCTTCCTCCTTCCCTCTTTTCCCTTCCTCCCTCCTCCCTCTTTTCCCTTCCTCCCTCCCTCCCTCCTTCCTTCCCTTCTTCCTTTCCTCCTTCCCTTCCTTCTCTTCCATCTTCTCTCCCTCCTTCTCTTCTTTCCTCCTTCCCTCCCTCCCTCCTTCCTTCCTTCCCTCCATCCCTCTTCCCTTCTTCCTTTCCTCCTTCCCTCCCTTTCTCCTTTCCTCCTTTCCCGCTTTCTCTTTCTACCTCCTTCCCTTTTCTCCCCTTCTTCCTTCCTCTCTCCCTCCTTCTCTTCTTTCCTCCTTCCCTTCCTTCTCTTCCATCTTCTCTCCCTCCTTCTCTCCCTTCCTTCCTCCCTCCCTCCCTTCCTTCCCTTCTTCCTTCATTATCTCAGAAAAACAGGATTTATAACTGCACCTCAATGTTCCTTGCCTGAGAGGAAGGAAGAGCAGATAGTCCCAATCTAAGATGGAAACGGCATAGGAGAGAAATTCAGTTCCATTTAATTCTATTCAACAAACATTGATTAAATATCTACTGTAGACAAAGTGTCATAATAATCTTAGGACACAAATATTATCACTATTTGACTGTAAGCTTTATGAGGGCAGGGACCATGTCATATCCAGCTTTCAATTCCTTCGGGGCTTACTGTAGTGTTTCACACGCAGTAAGCACTTAACATTTGTTAAAGTCAACTAAACTAAAAGGATTAAGATCTTTTCATGGAAGTGGTAAATTAGAGATGAAGAATGAGATATATATTTTCAGATATGGTCAATGTGTGGATTGGATTTGCTTAGCTTGGTTATGATTATTGGTTACAAAGGAAGGTTTAAAAATTATGTGGATGGGGGAACTCTGGAACAAGGAGAATGGAAAGCCCAGTGATAATGATGGAAAGAGAGAGGAAAGGGGGGAAAAAGAAAAAGGGATGAGGAGGAAGGGAGGGAAGAGGAAAAAAAATAAATCCTCTACATTGAGGATTTCTTCCCAGACTGTGGCTCCATTGTGAGGAGAAGCTGAAACCATAAAATCTTTTTTGAAGTTGAAACCCAGAATGCCTGCCCTCCTGGAGTCATGGAGCATAACTGCAATCCTTTCTTCTCTCCATCAAGGAGTAGAGCTTGATGTTCATGCCTAGGTTTGAGCCCTATATTACATTCATGTACTTTAAAAACCCAAACTGTACATAATAGAGATTTCATGTGCAATTCTCTTTTTCTGTTCCTATATCTGGGAATTCAAAAAGCATTTGTTGGTGTTTGTCAAGTTAAAAAAATAACAAAGCATATTGTTTTAGTGTACTAAAAAACAGATAAATAAGACACGGTCTTTCCCTTCAAGGAACTTGCAATTCAGTAAAGGAAGAGATCTATACACAGATAATTAAAAGACAAATGGAATATGACAAGTACATAGAAAAACAGAAACAGTTGAGTACCCTTAGCTATCTGAGGAGGAGATTCTATTCAACTGGCAGGATCAGGGATAGCTTTGTGGAAAGAGGACGATCTAGGTCAAATAGGTAGGATTTTTATAGGTAGGGGATACAAGTTGGAGCAGGAGGAAGGAGAGTTTTTGCCTACTTTGGTGATTAGGGATGGAGCTGCTCTATGGCAATTGGAAGCAAGAACTCTCTTTATTCAAGGTCTACTTGTTTTTCACTGCTGCCCAGTACAATACCCTTCTGACAAAGAGGATGAACTCCAACTCTTAAAGCCACTGGGGTCCCATTCAGATTCAGTACCAAGAGTCTTGGGTCATCAGTATTCTCTCTGGGGCAGTTTTCCCAGGTATTGTTCTTAATTGTCAGAGTCCCCAGGCCCTTTCATGTGTTATTCTCACCACTTAATAAGGCTCTGTTTGGGCTAGATTATTTGAAAATGGTAAATCTTTGCTTTGTTGTATGATATATAGCTTTCCCCTTCAGTAGAGTACCTTCTCCCAAAGCCAAACTCCGCCCCCCCTCCCCGATCTAGGGTCTAGGGGCCAAGATCATGGCTACATCCTCCTCATAATGGAAACTCCCGTTGTTGGGAGCATGACAGACCTCATTGTCCCCTGGAGGGCCCCACGGGCTATCCTGCTCTTGATTTGACACCCCAAGTGGGCCAAGACCAAAATTTTCTTGGCTGATAAGAGCACAGGGAGTGGTTATTTTCCCAAACCCCAGGCTGGTTGCCAGCTAAGCCCAGGCACTTGTGCAGGACAGCACTTGTGGTTCATGATTCCACAACTTCCTTTCCCAAATCACCGAAAAGAGGTTCCGAGGAGCTGAGGAAGTGGAGAAAGGTACTTTCTTTGCAGTGGCCATCCCCTCGCTCTCTGTCCCTTTCCTACATCTCTGTGCACGTGTGTGTGCCCGTGTACATAGTCAGGTGCAAGAGCCTGGTGCTGGCTGCTCCACAAATCCCAGAGCTCTCTCTCAGAGGTCTCATTCCTGACGAGGACGTTCCTGACCTAAGGCGCTCAGAGCGGTCGGGCTCCGAGGGAGATGTACCGTACCAGGGGACTACACTCCCCACCGCCCAGGACCCCTCCCGGCTGCCACCCTCATCAAGTGCATGTTCTTTTAGACCCAAGGCTCAGATTTGGTCAGCAGATCCATCAGCGCTGGAAGAAGCCCGTTTCTTAGGCCATGAAGAAGAGTAACAAAGTGATCCTGGCTCCTCAAAGACCTGCTTCCCAACTCCACCCTTCTATGATGATTCTCTAACATGAGTTGTTAAGGCACCTCTGAGACTATTTAATCCATGTACAGAGGGAGAAACCAGGGTCCATACAGGTTAAAGGCTTTGTCCAGGGTCAGGCTTGATACTGAAGGACTAGAACCAAGGCTGTGCCGGTCAATGTTCAACAACCAAGTCTTTAGGGAAAACACACGCTTAAGTCTAATCTTCTTATAAACTTTTGCTGGGCAATCAACAAAACAATCAATCAAGACCCGATTTGTAGTATTTCCCAATTTCTGAGGTGACAATTTAAAAGCTGGTTCTTGGGAGAGCTGGTTAAATAAGCTGGCTCTAGAACATCCCTGACCAGAACATGGACAACATGGCATAGTATCATTCTGCCCACTTGATTTGCCAAGGGTTCGATATTTCTTCCCTTCCCTAAAAAGAACAAAAAACATAGATGCGTTTCCAGATACCCAGGCATACATTAATTTCTTTCAGGCTTTTTTTCCCACCTGCCCCTTGGCTCCCATACTTCTTCCCACTATGACTCCTATTTATTAATATTAGCTCTAACTTCCTTAGCATAGGATTCGTAATGACTATAACAGAGCACATTTATATTTGCTTTAAGATTTGTAATGAAATTTACAAATAAGATCTCATTTTATCCTCATAACCACCCTGGGAGATTGGTTATATTATAATAATACCCATTTTACATTTGAGGAAACTGAGGCAGAGAGAGGCTAAGTGACTTACCCAGAGCCACAAACCTAGAAAAGGCTTGGGGTTGGATTTGAACTCAGGTCTCTCTACTCTAGCCCATCATTATTTTCATTTTACAAATGAAGAAACTGAGGCTTCCAAAAAGGTTAATAAATGTTTATAGCCTGTCCATAACTATAGCTAAGTAGCAGAACCAAAAGTTTTACTGCAGCTTCTGTATTCAGGTCCACCACAACATCCCACTATCTTGTGCCTCATTCATATTTGGAGCTGATGGAATGAAATGATGTAGTTTTGGACCTAGCCACTGCAGACTTTGTTTTTGTTGGACTAGGTATACTTATGATTCCACCCTGCCCTTTTTCCTGCCTTCCAATGGAGGGTAGAGAGGAGTAAAATAAATGAGGAGAGAAAATGAATGTGAGTCCATTGAAAAAAATTTCATTTGAGAAATACAAAAATAAAATGGAGCTGATGTTAATTAGAGCTAAGGGTAGCTATTTCTATAATATTAGAAATTTTTATTTCATCTCCCTTACTTGGGAAAGAGGAGCAAGGCCAAATGAGAGAATATTTGTAAAGCTTTTTGCAAACCTTAAAGTGCTATATAAACACAAACTATTATAGCTGTTATTATGAAGGTGAAAAAGCATTCTCATGAGCCACTTCATAGTGATTGGATTTCTGAGACCTGCAAAAAAGGTTTGATGTGGAGGGGAATATAAGAGGTGAAAGAATAAGGAGGTTGGTAAGTTGTGCAACTGAACAGATAGCCCCTAACAGCTTTTCAGGGTTTGTTTGCTTGCTTGTTTATTACCTAAGAATTTCAGTCTTGTTTTAAACTGAATGGGTTAGTTCTGGCTTGAGTGAACCCCACCCCTGGCTGCAAACAGGCTTGGATGGGATGGACAAGGGCCAGGTCTAAGTGTTGTTTTGGCTCAGGATGGGACCGTTCTTTCAACAGGAAGCCTTTAATCACAATGGTAAGAACAAGTAGACTGGAGGGAAGGGGGAGGGGGAGTGGGAGAGGCAGGTTCCCATCCCAGGGAGCTCTATGGGATTGCTCAATCCATCCTCTTTCAGAAGAGCCCCCTTTCATCTGAGAGCTTAAAATGTTTTATAGCCTTGCTCCTTGCTGCCTGGGAATAGAAATGGAACTTAAAAGCCTTTTCTCTGCATGTGTGATTTCCTTAGGTGTTAGTCTGAGAACTTAAAATACCCAAGAATCAGTCCTGGACCCAGGAAAGCACCAGGAAGTTTCAAAGAAAGCCAAGGTCAAGGGCACCAAACAGATTGTCCAGTATTCTCAAGGGAGGTCTTCAAAGATTCACTTTATCTGGCTCCAAGAAGTCTCCTCCAATGGAGGGGATCTCCCAAGGATGGAGAATATAGATTACCTTTCAGATTATCTGTTCACAGATGAACTGACACCTGTCTCCTGTATTCCTGGCTATACCCAGGATACGGCTTGAGATACAGTGGCTACTTAATGTTGACTGATTATCGAGTGGGCATGATTAGCAATTCCATCCCCCCTGTCAAATGGAAGCCTCTGGAAAGACTCCCTTAGAAAGAAAGATCTTTCTCCACCATGACTACAAGCACCTTGAAGATTATCTCATCTAATGCCTCTATTTTTATAGTTAAAGAAAGAGTAGCCTAGAAAGGAAAAGGAAGTGATTTTTCCAACTTATTAAATGGAAGTGCTAGAGTTTGAAGTTAGATCTCTGATCTAGAACCTATATTCTTTCCACTGTGCCATACTTTTTTTTGGTGAGGCAATTGGAGTTAAATGACTTGTCCAGGGTCACACAGCTAGTACGTGTTAAGTGTCTAAGCACAGATTTGAACTCAGGTTCACCTGTCTCCAGATGCTCTCTGCACTATATCACTTTGCCGCCCCATGTGCCACACTTCTGATTGTCTCCTGCTTCATGATTTCTGGTTCTTTTTATCACCTCTCCCTAGCTTATTTTGGTGATTATTCTTAACACTTTTATCTCATTCCACCTGCCTTCTGTTTGGTTTCAAATCACATCTATTTCCTTGACTTTGGTGTTTTCTTTCCAGTCCTTCGATTGTCTGAAAGACTGGCCCACCAGAGGAAGGGCTCTCATTTTCCATCACTCAACAGCAAACTCTGAAGCTGATCTCTCTAGAGGTCATGGGGGAGCCATCTCCTGATGGAGGATAAAACTGGAGGCAAAAAACCCCCAACAACAACCCAAAACCCCTCAAGGTGAAACTGCCTCTTTCATTGTCACCTTTATACATTGGTACTACCCGGTGTTCAATTGTTCTGATTTAAATGATGGAATTGAAGTTTTCAGATTGAAGAAAATGCTTCATCCAGCCATCTTTAAAGCCACGGTCAATCAAACGTAGCCATTGATGCCCTGAGCACAGACCAGGCAGGGAATCAAAGCTAGCTACTATATTCAGTTCTGCTTGTAAGTTTTGTGATATGTAAACACAGGAAAGTTTCAATCCCCCCCCCTCCTGCCGCAAGATTCACTTAACTTGTGTCTATACCTAAAAACCCTCCTTGAAATCATATACTACACTAGTTCACCCTTTTATTTGAATAAATATATAAAAACATATCCCAGGAGTTCATTGGGGTGAGATCTTAATTGGGGATAATTTGGATCTGTTTATACTATTGCAACCCCAGGGAATTACACAATCTTTAAAACAGGGGCAAGCAAGACAGTATCTAAGGCTAATAATTGACATATTCCTATCTCAGGAATTTGTCTGCCAAAGTCCTCAAGTGAGGTGGAAGGGGAATAAATGCATACATGCACATAAAGAGTACCTACACAGCCCCCACTTTGCTGAAGTCCCCTCCTCAACCTTCTTGGAAATGAATATATCAACAGGTATTTATTGATTGAATACTATTTGTTTAATAAATTTCTCCAAATTGGCGAGCGCATAAAGATTGAAAAATTCAGATTTAACAAACATTAAACTATCTTGTGCCCAACACTGATCAAGACACTAGAAGTACAAAGGCAAAAGCAAATCGTTCCTTCCTTCAAGGAATTTATATTTTATATGTAAAATATGACAAGTAGGAAGGTGAAGTCAATGGTCATAAACTCTTAGTTCTAGAACTGAAAGGGACCTTAGAGATTATCTAGCAGAACCTACCACAACAGAGACAATACAACTGCTTCCCCAAAGATGTAGAATTATTTGCTTGAGGTGATTGGAAAAGTCATGTAAACATCCATTTTTTCATCTATAAAATGAAGACATTAGAGTAGATGGTCTCAGATCACTCACAGAAGGGGTAAAGAAGAGTGGTTGGATGCAAACAAATTTTAGGTATAGAGTAAGGAGATTTGAGGAAACTCACAGTAGAGGTCTTTGATATTTTAGAAAATTGCCAAATGTTTTATGCTGAGAAATGGGGGAATCACATCTCAATAACAATTCCTGTGAAAGAATTTTGAGGTTTTGAATGGACTGCAAGTTTAGAGTAGTCAATAAAGGGACACAGTAGCTAAGCCAATGTTTTCTTAGGCATCATTAATTAATATATTGTTGTTGAATCATCTCAGTCCTGTCTTGATTCTTCGAGACCCCATTTGGGGTTTTCTTGGCAGAGATACTGGAGTGGTTTGCCATTTCCTTCTCCAGCTCATTTTACAGATGAGAGAAACTGAGGCAAACAAGGTTTAAATGACTTTCTTAGGGTCACACAGCTAGTTAAGTGTCTGAGGTCAGATTTGACTATCTTCCTGATTCAGGCCCAGTGTTCTATCCACTATGTCACCCAGCTGTCCATTAACAGAACACTATCCACTAAAATCCTCAAATATCTCATTGTATTACACCAGTGAAAAGCTGTACATATAGTCCAAAGGCCAGTTTAAGTTTGGGGAACCTCATCATCAGCTTAGCTGGAAGATAAATTTTTTTGGCCATAGAAACCTTTAAAGATCTAAGTCACAAAGCAGTTGCAATAAAAATGTAAACAATGATAACAGAAACAATAAAGAGAGTTCAGAAATCTCAATTTCATCCAGCTACTTCATTTTTAATTTCTTTGGCCTTTCCACAATTTTTCCTACCTCATCCCCTGCCCTCTTTCTCCATACCTCCCCACCAATTTCCATCTTTCATCTTTTTAATTCCATTAGATTTTGAGTTCCTCTAAGGCAGGAAGTCATTCTCTTTTTATTATATTTGTATTTCCAGTGCTTAGCACATTGTCTGGCATATAGTAGTAAATTTTTAATGATTAAGAGTTAATATTCATATAGGGCTTTGAGGTTTTCAAAGTACTTTATATTATTTCAATGGAATCTCACAATAAGCTTGTGAGCTGTGTGTGTGTGTGTGTGTGTGTGTGTGTGTGTGTGTGAGAGAGAGAGAGAGAGAGAGAGAGAATGAATGTGTGTGTATGTATATGTGCATATGTGTGTGTGTGTTAGTAGACCTTCAGATTTTATTGGTATTGGGAATAGGGAATTTGCTCTACCGACCTAATTTGTAGTCTTAAGTTGCTTGGGGCAACTTGGAACTTGAGAGGTTAAGTGGCTTGTCCAGGGTCACCCAGACATATTTGAACCCAGGTCTTTCTGACCATGAGGTGAACTCTCTATGTACTATGTCCCAAGGTGTCTCTTACTATCCCTTTTTTATGTGTAGCCAAGGCTTCCTTGAAATGTACTCCAACTTAAAATAATTCTTTGGGTTAGAATCCAATTCAAAACAATAGCACATGAGCCCTCAGCAAATTTTTTTGTTTGTTTATTTTTTTTTTTACTAAACCAGCCAGAATAAAAAGTCACATTAATTCAAAACTTAAAAAATTTAAATAACCTAACAAAGTAAATTATAAAGAAATTTCTTTACATCTACAGGATATATTATACTCTTACATTGACTCTCCCAGAAAACCAGCTATCCTGTTTATAATATAAGCACTTAAATCAGCCACAAATAACCCTTTGTCCATCCCCAAATGTAAAGGGTTGAATAACTCAAATCTTGGGAAATGGTAAAAAAAAACAAAAACAAAAACAAAAAAAAAAAACACCGCTGCAGTTCTTGGGAGTAATGCTAGCAAATTCAGCATAGCAACGGAATTATGAAGTATTGAAGGTAACTGTGGCTTCTACCGATAAGAATCCAGCTGGAGGAAACTCTCCCATTGCTGTGTCTACTAGTTTCATCCTATGCTAGGATGGTCTAGACCAGAGGTGTCAAATTTGCTGCCTGGCCTACAAAACTCCAGAGTGCAGCCTAACCAGATTAAAATGTAATTGGGAAATGTTTAACAAAATAAATTTTTAAAAATGCCATATATAATGTTAATTTGTGGTTTTCTAAGTCAATATGTGGTCCAGGGATTCATTTCAATTTGAGTTTAACATCTCTGGTCTAGACCATAGCTGAAGGGAAAGCTTCCCAGAAGGGAAATCCAAGACTTTATCTTGGCTCTTCAGTGTTATTGCTGCTTTAGTTGCTTATGTTAGTCTCAAAAGGAATTAGATAAAGAAAGCATAATTTTTTTCTTCTGTTTTCTACTTCCTATGTTTTTTCAAAACGCTCCATTTTTAAACATCACTTTTTTTTTTTTTAGCATACACACATCCTTGGTGATGTGTTTTTTCAGATCCCATTCCAATCAGTGAAACCCTCTTGGTGACAAGGCATTGTAGGGGAAGATTTCAATTAACCAATGAATTCCATTAATAAATTTATTAAGTACCTATTATTTTTAAGTGCCTACTATTATTGAGACTATTATTGAGTACCTACTTGGTGTGGAGTATATATGAATACAAGGATGTGATACTCCCTTCTCTGTCCTAAAGAAACTGATCATTGGAATACTACAAACCTAGAGAAAATTAAATACAGAATATATGCAAAATAAATGCTGATTTCAAAAGAGAGACTAATCTTGAGGAAATGGCCTCTTAAAAGTGACCCTTCAATTAAGTCTTTTGAAGGCTTAGAGAGTAAAGATAGTGGTCAAGTAGTGAAGAGGTAGAGCATTCCAGTCTATATAAAGGTAGAAAAGTAAGAACTTGAATCCTGAGTACACTTTATTAGTTTCCAAAGCTGTCTTGATTTTCTGTATTTCCCTCTGAACTTTTTTTCCATTTTATTCTGTTTTTTTTTTTTAAGAAAAAAAAGCTTCAAACACTTTCCTTCCTTCCCCCCTCTTCTCCCTCCCTCCCTTTCTTCCTTTCTCCTTTTCCCTCCCCTCAACTCCCTTCTTCCTTCTTCCTTCCCTCCCCCCTCACTCCCTTCTTCCTTCCCTCACTTTTCTTCCTTTTTTCCTCCCCTCTCACTCCCTTCTTCCTTCCTCCTTCCCTCCCTCCCTTCTTCTTTCTTCCTTCCCTCCCCTCACTCCTTCTTCCTTCTTCCTTCACTCCCTTCTTCCTTCTTCCTTCCTCCCCCTCACTCCCTTCTTCCTTTTTCCTTCCCTCCCCTCACTCCCTTCTTCCTTCTTCCTTCCCTCCCCTCACTCCCTTCTTCCTTCTTCCTTCCCTCCCCTCACTCCCTTCCTTCTTTCCTCCTTCCCTCCCCTCACTCCCTTCCTTCTTTCCTCCTTCCCTCCCCTCACTCCCTTCTTCCTTCCTTCTTCCTTCCCTCCCTCCCCCTTCCCTTTCCTTCCCTCCCTCCCTTCCCTTTCCTTCCCTTCTTTCCTTCCCTTTTTCCTTCCCTCCCTCCTTTCCCTTTCCTTCTTTTTTTAGGGAAAAGAGTCATCCTTATCATTATATATTTTCCCTTTCCTTCCTCCGTGGGAAAAAAGTCCTCCTTTGTAAATAATAATAATAATATATAAGAAAAACAAATCCATATATTGGTTATGTCCAAAAATTTATTATCATTCTGCAGCTTGAGTCCATCACTTCTCTGTCAGGTGGTGGTCAGAGAGCATGCTTCCTCTAATGGAGTGGGTGGTCTTTTCATCAGTCAGAATTCTTAAGTATTCCAAAGGCTTTTATCTTTACAAAGACGAAGTTGTCTTTCTGTTTTCTGCTCACTTCACTCAATCAGGTCAAAGAATAGATCTGTGTCTTAGGTATGTCAATTTGGCCACATTTGGGGGATGGATCGGAGAAGGAAGAGACTGGAACACAGAGACCAGTTAGCTTATTGCAATAGCTATTGCAAAAGAGGGCCTGGGCCTGGGTGAGGGTGGTTGTTATATGGGCTGAGAGAAAGGAACCAATGTGAAAGATGCCGAGACAAAATTGATAACTTTGTAAATGTTGGCTATGGCTGAGAGTGAGAGGGAAGAGCTAAGGTGGGCATTCAAGGCTGTCTTTAGCTTATGTAAGATACTTTGTAATCATAAAGTACTATGTAACCATGAGGTTTTACTTTTTTTATTCAGTGAAAATAATTTTTTAATTTAAAATTTTATTTTATTTAAAATTAAAATAAAAAAATTTAAATTTTGCTTTTAAGAATTACAACTAGAAGAGCTCCAAGAATACAATGAGTCACATGAAGCTGGAACTAAGATTTGCTAAGTAATGAATTCTTATAATTTCACTTCCACCTAGCCTAGAGAGATGGTTTTGCTTCTTCAGATTTGTCATTAGATTTTCCATTTGCTGACTCATTGTCACAGCTTTTGGTACAGAGCAGCTGTTTGTGTGGAAGAAGGCCTATTAATAGCCTTTTCCTAGTCTACTCATCCAAACTTTTCCTGTGGCAGCTTGAGTTCAAGTGTAGCTCTCTCTCCCAGACTGGGAAGCCACCAAAATCAGGACCTTGACAACTTCCAGGAAGGGCACAGTTCAACTGGCTCCAGATTCATTGGGATTTAAATGGTTGCCTATTAGCTTTGGCCGGGAGAGGAGGGTAGAGGTGGTGACCTAATTATGGTGTTACCATATATATCTTGCAGGATTCCTCCAGCACTTCAATGGTGGAACCCAGGAAGGGCAAAAGCTAACAAGGAAGGGTATAAGAAACTTTCTAAGGGTTTCCTAAACACATTATGGGTGGAGATGCTGGGAAGTAAGGCAGGAAACCACTCGGAAGAAGGCCTTGGTGAGGGCAAAGACTTTAGCAGACAGTGGGATAGAGGTGGGACAAAGTTTGGAGGGGAAAGAGAAATGGGTCTCTGGGCCCAGGGTGGAAGGGTGCCCTTGTGGGCTTGCCAATCACCATCACAAACACATCAACTTTGGATGCATTATCTCCATATGCAGGCCTAAAAAAGGGGGCAAAATGAAACTTAGATCAAGTATAGAGATCCAATTTATTAAGCCTTCAAGGAGTTTACAACTGCTCTATGAGTGAGAAAACCTTGATCCTTGTTCTAGCTCTCAAACTAAGGAACATGGTGAACGAACGTGGCCTAGGACAAATTTTATCTCTGGGGGCCCTAAATTTTCTTTTCTTTTTGAGTGTTTGATATAAAATAAGGTCAACTACAGAATATTTAATCAGTTGTCAAGATCCTCTCCTTTTACAGCCCTTTTGTTGTTGTTCAGTCATGTCCACTCTTCCTGACCCCGTGGGACCACATTGTCCCTGTGGGTTTGCCATTTCCTTCTCCAGTATCTTAAAGGCAAACACCCAGCTAGTAAATAAATATCCCAGGTCAGATTTGAATGTGGGTCTTTCTGATAGGCTCAGCCCTCCATCCACTGAACCACCCAGCTAAGCCACCAACCTAGAAAAGGCCTTTGTCATCTCTTTTTTGATTTTCCAGCTCTTAGCCTGTCTTCAATTCATCCATACAGCTAACAAAACAATCTCTCTAAAGCTCAGATAGGTCTCGATGGTCTCTGGGAGAAAATGCCAATGCCTCAGGCTAGGCTCAAAAGCCCTTGACCATCAGAGGTCCAGTCTACTTTTGCAGATCTATTACTTCACATCACTCCTTTTCACAAAATCTTTAGGTGTCAGACATACTCTCTTACTTGTACTCTTTTACTTGTATTTTTTTTTAAGATTGAAAGACAAAATAGAACAGAATATATAAAATGAACTATTTTTTTTAAATCTACAAAGTAATCAAAAAGGGGAGGAACACCAATTGACAAAAAATTAATTACGCTGGATCCTACAAAAACTTAACAGTGAATCCTACTTGTTATTTCTCAAACTCAGCCCTCCACCTCCCACTTCCAAGCCTTTGCTAAGGCCGTTTCTCATGTCTGGAATAGATTTGCTCTTCAATTCTGCCTCCTAGTTTCTTTTAAGAGAGATTCCCCTGCTTGTTAGTGCACCCCCCCCCTTGCATTATATGGTATTTACTCATCTGTGTGCATCTAGGTAGTATTTGGTAGGGGAGGCTAGGTGCTGAAGTGGATAGAGTGCTAGACCTGGAACCAGGAAGACACATCTTTATCAGTTCAGATCTAGCTGTGTGATCCTGGGCAAGTCACTTCACTCTGCCTCAAGTTTCTTCCAATGTAAAGTGAGCTGGAGAAGGAAATGGCAAACCACTTCAGTACCTTTGCCAAGAAAACCCCAAATAGGGTCATGAAGAGTCAGATACAACTGAAAAATGATTGAGCAAAAATATTTAGTAGTATGTAAGTATTCTGGTAGAATATAAAGTCCTCAAAAACAAGGACTTATTTTTCATTTTATTTTTTAATCTCCAGTAACCTCGTACAATCTCTCAAACACAGGAAGTACTTGATAAATTCTTGTTGAATGAATTAATATAAGATCACTTCCCATGCAATGATTTATGTATTTTCCAATTAATTCCACCTATTGAGAAAACCCAGAAGATCAGTGTATGAGGCTCTGTGGAGTCCCAGGGGACCTGAGGGCAAGCTGTGTGACTTTGAACAGGTCACTGCTCTCTGGACTTTCCTCTATAAAATAAGGTAGGGCTAAGATCCCTAATATTTCTCCCACCTTTAAATTCTCTGATTTGTAAAAGACCAAAAGAAGGAAAAGTAGGATTGGCTAAAAAGCACACATGCACACACAAACAAAAAACGGGGAAGGGGAGATGGAACAAAGTTCTCTCTTTCTATTAAGAGTCATTCTAAGGTGTTTCTCTCAGTTAGGCTTCCTAGCAATCCATCCTTTCAATTAATCAACCAACTGTTATTAAGCACCTAAAATGGGTCAGGTACTATGCTAAGCACACGAGAATACAAGAAGAGGGAAATTGCAATCTATTGAATAAGGTATTTGTCAATACCATTCCAATGTCACTTCCCCAGAGAAGGTGGCTAAATGCCTGTTTGAGTTTTTCCCCCAAGCTCTGAAGCATCTTAGGCATTTTTAGTGGAATCTGATTCCTTTTTCTCTTCTTGCTACAAGGAGTTCTTTTTCTCTCCTTGAGACTGATCCTTAGGCTATCACCCGATATTGGGTGATATCACCCTACTATTGGGTGACAAATCCATGAAGGAGCTTTCAGAGTGAGTCTTGTTTAAGACCATCAACCAGAAAAATGATAGTTTTCAGAATTTTGATGTGGGAGCCATAAATATGGGGCAGAACAATTCTTTTGCCATTACTGACTTACTGCTTAACCTAGAGCCAAGTGTCATACCTCTGTTTTCTCTTCTCTGAAATGGGTAGATAGATTTATGACTAGTTTCCTCAGGGAACAGATGAGAATACTTAAAAAGTGCTACAAATACGAATGATGATTTATATTTCTATAGCTCTTTCTGGCACTTCCCATGTATTATATCATTACCTTAGAACAACACCGTAATGTAGGGAGTTCAATATGTATACAAACTAGAATTGTGCTTTGATAGAAAGGATCTCTCAGATCAGGAAACTTCTACTAATTCAGGTTAGAGCCTTGTCTGTAGTTTATAATCTTAGAGAGTTGTCTGCTCTGCAGAGATGTCAAATTCAAATAAAAAGGAATCACTGACAATACCTATTGACTTTACAAACCACAAATTAACATTACCTATGCTTTATTATGTTTTTATTTATTTTGTTAAACATTTCACAATTACATTTTAATCTGGTTTCAGCAGCACTTGGGGTTTTTGTTGGCATTGGTGGCTTTGGCCATGAATTTGATTGACATCTTTAATTTAGCACTTCAAGTACCTTGATCAGAGTCATATTGCCACTATCATCAGAAATAGAAGCTGAGCCCAAATCTTCGTGGCTTTGAGGCCTGCTCTCCGAGGGCTCTTTCTCAGACTGCCTGAGTTCATATTCATCAGTACGCAGAAGAGGGACACAAATAGAGTGTTCAGAAGATGAGCACTTCTGGTGTGGAGATCGCTGAGCCCTTTTCAGGGCTGCTCGTCAACCTTTGGTGTCCACCTGTCAGCTAACTTTGACCTGTGGCTCCAAGAAACTGTAAAACTGTCCTGGCTAACCCAGGTTAAAATATCAGGCCTCAGATCCATCAGGGAGTTAGGGGGATGTCTTTCCCCCTTCACAACAGACATCTGAGAACAATTCGTTCTCACATCCACAAGGGTGGCTGAAGCAGGTACTGTGGAGCCCGTAAACTTTGGTCAGGAACCGAAGACACCAAGGTCATCCACTGCATCCGGGGCCTTTGCCAGTCATCTTGACTTTTTTTTGCCATTGGACTTGGATGACTCTGGAAGAAGGAGAGTGAGGCTGATGACTTGTGCAGCCCTGCCTCACTTAAATCCAATTTATGCAAAAGCCAAGACATCATCTGTGATGTCTTTGGTTCTCTTTGAAAACAACGGGTCAACAACAACAATTAAACTGAAGAGGAAACCAAAACTGAGAGATTAGGCGATTCTCTCCCCTCACAGAGTTAATAATTAGAAAAGCTAGACTTCAAATTCAATTCTTTGGAATACAAATGCAACGTTCTTTCTGCTCTGTTCCCTGTGCATCTAGGCACTAACGGCTCAAATGGTATTTGGGAACAAGTCTACCATTGAGTCAAGCACAGCCCTAGAGGCTATAAATTAATAGCTTCTATCAGAGGATAAATGATCAAGCCCCTAAATCCACATAATCTCCAGAGCTGTAGTCTTGTAATGATGAAATGACCCCTGAACTCTTCATTGACCAGCACAAACATATCCCAGTCTAGCAATCCTTTATCCCCACAGTAGCCACCTTGCATGGCTTTGTGAACCAATAACTGGGGCAAAACGTTCAGTGCTGGGGTTTCAAATGTATCAAATCCACTTTGACTAAGAATGAAATGTATAAGTAAGAAATAGATTGCCTTTTGCTCCCCCAATGTTGCTTTGAAAAATGATCTTAATTAAGGCTAAGTCTGCTGACTTGTGAGAGGGACTTTTGTCCCATATGTACTTCTTCATCAAGCCAGCTGGTCAGAAGTTTCCCATCTCAAAGAAAGAGACTTTCCACCTCTTCTCCCTCCTCTCCCAGCGCCTTCTTCAATTGTTTACAATGTATATTTTAAGCATTGACTATATGTAGAATGCTGTGGGAGTTGCAAAGATGAATAAGACATGGTCTTTTCCTTCCAGCAGCTTGCTTGTCCATGTCCCACCCCCTAACTGTGACTGTACTCTATTCCAAGTCTGTCTTAGGCCCTTTTTTCTCTCTATCCTCTCAGTAAGTGATATCATTAGTTCCCATGAGATCGATAATCTTATTATCTAGAGCCACTGTTCCATCTGAGCTCCAGGTTTGCATTGCCAAATGCCTCTTGAACACTTCAAACTGGATGTCCTGTAGACATTTCAAACTCGGAGATTCTTCATTCTAGTCTCTCCATAAGTATCACATGTTAATAGGACATTAAGTCGGAAATGTATTTATTTCTGCATTTCAGGAGGGATTAAAGTCAGATATATGAGTTTTTCATCCATTGTGGAGAGGTGATGAAATCACCAGGAAAAAACATAGAGGAATTTTTCTGTCTTATGTGAGTCATCTTCCTCATTAGATTATGAGCTCCTTGAGAGCAGGGGCTGTCTTTACTTTTCTATTCATATCCCTGGCAACTCACATGTTAAAAGCTCTTAATAAACGCTTTTTCATTCATTCTTACGTTCATTATCTATGTATTTGTGGTTTGATATAAAGGATCTCTTGGAACAGGAAACGCCTTCTACCAATGCAGGTCAGAACCTTCTCTGCAATTTCGAGTCTTGGAGAGTTTTGTGGACTGCATTAATGTCAAACTCAAATAGAACTTGGATCTCTGACCCCACATATTGACTTAGAAAATCACAGATTAATATTATCTAGGTTGTATATAGCTGCCATCCTGCTTCAGGCCCTAAGCATGTCTTGCCCAAACTCTTATGCCAACTCCTTGAGATAAGAGATTATTTTGTTATTGTGTTTGCATTTCTAATGCCTAACATAGTGCCTTGCATATAGTAAACACTTAATAAATGTTTGTAGAATGGAATGAAGTGGAGGGACCTGGAAACTGTTGTAATTCTCTTATCAGTATTAAAGAGATTGCTCTGTTGGGAGACCAGAGTGTTCCAAGAGACATAAAATATAAATGTTAAAAGTGACCATTGCTAATAATAATTGACCTTTATGAAGCACATTAAAGTTTGTTTACAGAGAACTTCGTACACATTATCTCATTTGATCCCTGGGTTGTTATAAGGTATTTGCCTTTTTACAGATGAGAAAACTAAGATTCCAAGAGATTTAGTGATTTGCTTATAATGATGCAGCTAGTGAATGTTAGAGGTGAGATTCAAACTCAAGATTCTCCTGCTTCCATCTTTATCATACAACATATCATGGATAAGGATCAGGCCAGGACTTAGTTGGAGCCAAAAGGAAGAAGATGGTGAGCCAGAGACTGATCTCCTAGAAAAAGGAAGGAGAATAACTTACAAAGGAAAACAACAAAAATCTGGGCAGGGTGATAAAAACAAACGCCAGAGCCAAAAACAATAACAACAACAACACCAGGTATAGTATAAATTTCAACGGAGTAGATAAGAGGATGCTGAATGATGACAGAAGAGAAATGAATTTTAGAGGTGGTGGGGGTCTTTTTTGCTTTTGTATTTGTGCTTAGCACAAGGCTTGGTACATAGAGGCATTTAATACAAAGTTCATTCATTCATTCATGAGAGGAGGAGACTTCTAAGGCCAGGTTTCCATGGGTATCAGAAGATCATTAGATAATAGTACCAAAAGGGATCTTAGAGCATCTAGTCCAGTCCTTGAGGTTTTGACCTTGGGTGACTCAGAAAATGATGGCACCATTATCAGAAAAAGGGTAGTCAGGAACCAGATTTCTTTTTCTATATGGAAGCTGACATATTTAGTTTGAGACCTGAACCCTATTTCCCCAACTCCCACTTTTGTTCTATTTCTAGATTCCAGTGCAAAAGAGATGGCAATTTCTGCATTTTGTAGATAATTTGGTAATGTAGCCTTGAATTCAGATGGGGAAGGTTTGTGGTTAACAGGAGGGGTGAGTATTGAAATCATGTGAAAGAGAGCAGACTTGTTTTCTTTGGATCCAGAAGCTAAAACTGGGAACAATGTGTGGAAGTCGCAGATAGGCAGCTTGCTGCTCCGTAGAGAAAACCTTACTAACAGAGTCTTAACAGAAGGGGGTAGAGGTAGGGAGTCTCCCTACCTGGGTGACCCCTTGTCAGGGATATTGTAAAGCAGGTAGTGGTTGGATACATAACAGACAGCTTCTGAGGCTCATTCCAGGAGCAATAGCTGCTGATTCTGTATGGGAGGGTAAAAACACAGCCTTCCCACAAATTGATTTTCATCTCCCAGGAGGTACTCCAGCCTTGGGTCTGTAAGTAAGGCTCTAGAGTTCCTATATGCTCATGCTCCTCATTCTTGGCAAGTGCAATGTTCAAAGTTATAAACATCCAACAAGATGATCCTGCAAGCTCTGGAGTGAATGAGATACTAGTGTGTTGGGCATTTTCCAGAGAAACCAAAAACCTCCATTACTACAAGTAAAGCCAAAGACCACTGAAAATCTCAGTAAAAATTAGTCTGAGGCAGAACTGAATCAGAAGAAAGCAGCTTTCCCTCATCCTACACCACACCCTCCTTTCCTTCCCACTGTCATACCACCACTATCCCCCAGAGTTCTCTTTTTCTCCCTTGGAATGACTTGAAATGATACCCAGCTCCCCAGAGGCCTTACAAGCTCCCTCACCAGATAAATTAGCAGCAGTGCTTGGCAATCAGATCGACACAAAGCCCTCTTTTTTTTTTTTTCTTTTCTCTCCCTGCTTAAAGTGATTTGCTAAAGGACTCTCCTTTTTAAAGTCTTTTTAGCACCCTTGGTGCTGTAACTGGCCCCCATGGAAAAAATCTGTAATAAGTCTAGGCTACATTATCCTTTTACTACTTGGTGACCGTTGAATTTCTAGCTAAGAGCACATCTACTATTCCCATGGAACACTTTCTCTTGAGGGCAGCAATCTCTGAAGCAAAAAAGAGTTCAAGAAGAGCTTATAGCTTAAAAGGAAGAATTTCAATGCCAATCTTAACACCCTCCCTCCACTCCAACTCCAGACTAATTTGTAGACTTTAGATGGCATATAAATAAGAAAATGTAAATGAATTTGCTGAAGTACTGATCATCTGAAGAAATAAAATAATTGAAGATTAACAAAATAGGCTTAACTGGTTTCAAGCTAAAATTTTTAAAAGGAGGTGATTCAGCTGGCCCTGGAGTTAGGAAGAACTGAGTTAAATAAAATTCAGCCTCAGATACTTAGTAGCTATGTGACCATGGGTAAGTCACTTAACTTGTTTGCCCTAATCCACTGGAGAAGAAAATGGCAAACCACTCCAATATGTTTGCCAAGAAAAACCCTATGGACAGTCCAGTCCACACAACTGAAGGACACCACAATTTTTAAAAATGTATGAATATGTATTTGGAGAGGAAGAAGGAAATAATATTTATAAGAAAGGAAGATGTTGGAGAAGAGAAACTTTTTCTCTGATGTGATTTGGGCTTGCTAATCAACATTTATATACAGGTTGTAATTAAGTAAAAAACAAAAACCATAAAACGTGATTTTTCTGAAGCCAGTTATTATTGTGGGGATGCTAATGTCTTTTTTTCTTGGTATATTTTTTTCCCTAAGCTTAAGCTTGGCCCTAACTCTGTCACATATATTTTGTGGAAAACCAATGCCAGAAAAACATAGAAAATTTAAATAACTCTAAACAGGTAGAAGAATATTTAACGATCCTTTGAAACTTATCAAGTTCCATGAAAAGCATATCAAGTTTAACATTTTGAAGTCACATTATCTGTCTTGGTTATGTGTCTAAAAATTGGATAGGAACCGAATTAATGAAACCAGTTAAATCTGCCCTCCTACCCCAGTGTGGACTCTCTCCTCTCCTTTACAAATAGCTCCCTTTCCTTTGTGACATGGGATTCCCCACATACTCATCACTGCACCTGTGGTGATTGCTAGCTGGCTGGAACATGCCCTTCCTTACACACCTGTGGCCCCCCTCACCTGAGTCTTTCCTTCCTTGACAATATTCTATGCCCTATCTTCCCAACATTCTTTTTCCTCCTGATAACCTTGAAACCCCCCACCCCCAGCCTCTAGTAAACACTGACCTGTTCTGGATTCTCATTTTCACAGGGGAGCTACTCTATATATACAAATTATGTTGATTCTCAAACTGAGAAAATCTTTTACACTAAAGTACCAATGGCTAATAATGATTTAACATGGAATCTCTCCCAGAGGAAATTGAATTTTAACAAACTGTCTTAACTAGAAGGAATAAACATCTAATTGTGGCATTTCATATACCACCACAAGTGTATGAGGGAGATTTTTTTTTTGGGGGGGGATCTCCCAGATCACACCAGAGAAGCAGCTATCTACTCTACCTATAGGGAGGACCAGACTTGGACAGAAAGATATTTCTTACCAGCATGTGCTCAAGAAAATATATGTTTATTATTTTTACTGTCTGAAAGTCACTATGGTCTCTCTATTTGTGATGGGAGACTTCTAATGCAGAAGTTTGGACCACAAAACATGGCAAGAAAAGTCTGACTCCAGGGAATTAAAAGGCTGGTTTCTGGCTCTGTTTCTGTCTTTCATTAGCTGTGTGATCTCAGACAAGGTCTTAACCTTTTTAAAACTCAAGTTTCTTCAACTGAAAAATGAGTGGGTTGGATCAGATGACCCCTAATGTCCCTTCCAGCTCTGACATTCTATGTTCTATGATCTAAGCTTTTTTCGTCGATCTTTTTTTTTTTTTTTAAACAACTTCAAAGATGTCAGAAGTCTTGGGGGTCAGACAACATTGCACTCACTCTCTTGCACTCTGTATCTCAAAAGGGCAGAGATGGTCTCATTTCTCTCTCTCCCATTCACCTCCTCCAGCAGAGTGTATTGTAAAGAGCCCCCAGATTGAATCAGAAGAGCTGAACTTCAGTTCCAACTCAGACTGATTAGATGCAGGACCCCTGGACTTTCCTCATCTGTAGCTGTAAGGATATTTATATTTCTCCCAGATAGGAGAAAAAAAACACAGGAGAAAAAAAACACTCCTTAAATTCCAGAACACCACCTAAATGCGAACTCTTATTATTTAATGACTGACTAAAAAGGTACATTACCACTCAGTGAGCAATGATCTTCATTAACTATGACCCTAAGGCACTCACTTTTAAGGTTTTGAATCATGGAGGAAAGTTTAAATTATATTCATTCTATTTATTAAAGTAGAAAAGAAAGTGGAATAACCTACTTCAGCAAAGGATTGCAATTACTGGGTTTGAAACAAAAAGAGTTCCTGGTTAGTCTACAAGTAATTTGTTTAACCAGTCTTGGAGCCCTCCCCCCAAACACTCTCCCAAAACACTCTGGTTAATTGAGATTTTGCTATATTCTTATTGACTGAGCTGACAAAAATCCATGACTACAAAACAAACTATGGTTTGAAAATGAAAAATATGGGAGCAGAGAGGAAGCCTCAATCAATATCCCTGCCCAGGATACTCATGAGATGATTTAGGATGGCGGCACCCTGTTTTCTAAAGCTCATCCCCACTGGAGAGCTGAACAGATTACAAGCTGCAGAACAAGTTTAGGCCAATTTTTGTGGGGAAAAAATGTGGTACTGAAGAAAGCGCTCTGGATTTGGAAACAGAAGACCTGGGATCAAATACCCATTCTACCATTTATTTCCTGCATGACCTTCCACAAGTCACTTAACTTTTACAGGCCTCAGTTTCCTCATCTATAAAATGAGGGGATTGGACTGAGTGACATTTAGATCTCTTTATAGCTATAAATCTATGGTCCTAGGATCCTACTCCATTAGAAAGAAAAATGGTGTTTTGATGCTGAGATTAAAAGTTTTCTCAGTTATAAGGTAAGAACATGTGTACCAGTCTATCTTCCAGGGAAGGTATGGGATCAAGATGGAGAAAATAAGCTGTGCAAATACACAGAGTGAAATTTAATCATTCTCCTAGATCTTTTCCCATTTCATCACAGCCCCACCCCTGAACACGGGGGGATCAAAATAATAAATGTATATTTTAGGTTGTGCTGACTTGACACATTTCACTCAGTCCAGACAAAACTAGACAGGTCTGTTTAATTACACAATGGGTTATTAATACATGCTTTTAACAGGTAAATGCTTTATGATCTCAGCATAAATCAGTGCTGCTGGCAAAATGTCAATAAAGTTGGCGGGCTGAAGATGCTGACATTCTTGGGTTTCTGCTGCAACTAAAAAAGCAAAAGACAGATTCCACCCACTCTGAATGAAGCTTAAAACTCATTACCTCATGAAGCAATGAGAAAATTAATGAATTATTATTAATTTGCCAGATGAGCTCTTCAGGTCCCCTCCTAGTAAGAATAACAATAGTTTACACTAACATGGCATTTTGCACCTAGGTATTGGTATGTTTATTTATATCATCATAGTACATCTGCTTAGTTTTCACTTTATTGAGGCATGGATAGACAATGAAGTAGAGAAGAAGATATCTGAAAATCATGAAGACCCTGGTTCAAATTCTGCTTCTGACACATCCTGCATGACCATGGACAAATCATTTAACTGTTCAAGTCTCAGTGTATTTGAAAACTGGGGATAATAAAGCTTGCACTGAGAAGCAATATGATTGCTAGAAAGCTGGCCTTGGGGTCCAAAAGGCCTGGCTTCAAATCCTACCTCTACACATGGATTTTGTGACTAAGGGAAAATTACTTAGCTTCCTAATGTCTCAGGTAGTCTTCTGACTCTAGTTTATAGATAAATTGTCAGTTTGCATTAGTGGAGAAAATCACCCCATCCAAAGTGTTCAATCTAAGTTCTACAAAGCTGTTCCTCTTTGTAGCAAAGATTTCCATGCTGATAATCTTTTTAAGAACAGGGACCAATATTTTTACCCTAAAGACTGAAAATCTTCTTTTGCATCTTAGATCTTCCCTAGTGACTGGTAATGTAGAGATGGTAAATATTTGTTGGACAGATGATTAAATGGTTGGAATTCCCTCCACCCATTTTCTCTACTATCCTTTTCTTTTGGGGTCATGTATTAGAAAGCCTCTGGTCCAAAGTATGGAGCCTTTACTAATAGCTTATTCTCTTTCGTTGTTATTCAGTCATTCAATCATCTCCAAATTCTTTGTGACCTGATGGACCCGTATTGTCCATGAAGCAAAAGATACTGGAGTGGTTTGCCACTTTCTTCTGCACTTTGTTCACTTTTACCAGTGCTGAGAGATTCAGGGGAAAAGAGTACTAGACTGGGTGTCAGGAAGATCTGAATTCAAATCCCACGTTAGACATTTACTAGATATGAGACCTACGACAGCCATTTTAACATCTGTCTGCCTTATATTCTCCATCCATAAAATGGGGTTAATAATAGCACCTACTTCCCAAGTTTGTTGTGAGAACCAAATGAAATACTATTTGTTAAGTAGTAATCAGAGTGCCAGGCTTCTTAGTAGGAGATTAACATATGTTTATTTTTCTTCCTTTCTTATTTGAGTAAGTGGACTGTACAAATTTCTTCTGACACCTTTTTGTTATTTAAGATAGGAGAAATATAGCACATTAGTGATTCTGAAACTGAATATCTTATCTCTCTATAGCTGTTTCCGCAAGAGATATTTCACACTTAACTTACCCAATAAATAGAGACAAATACATTAAAAGATAATCTCCTAGATAATTGAGTTGCAGAATGCCTGAAATGGATAAACACCAGTATAGAAATGCCTACCATATTGGGAAGATTATGCAGGGAAGGTTCTTAATAAATATGCTAGTCCTCCTGATCATACAGAGAAGCTATTATTCTTCTCTCCTAGGGAAGTACAAGTGTATATGGGGCTTGTGTTATAGCATGAGAACTTTTGGTTAGAAATAAAGATTTTCAGATGGCTGTAGTTGTTAACTATTATAAATTACTTAAGGACATAGAAAAGGAAATGTCCTCTTTCAACCAGAAGCAATCTTGCCTCCAAAAAGTATGTATGAATCAGCAGAGCTCTCCAGATACCTCCTAGTCCTAGTAACAACTTACATTTATAGAGTGCTTTATAGATCACAGAACACTTGTGCATGCACTATCTTACTTGATACTTGCCACAACCCTGTTAAATAGGGCAAGTATTACTTGTCCCTGGGTCCAACTCCTTTCTCTAATACATTGTGTGATTGACACACACAACCTCTCAAAGACTCATTTTTTCTTATCTATAAAATGAGGATGATAATGGTAGCATCATAGGGGTAAACATCAAAAGAAAACACTATACAATCCTTAGCAGGCTATATAAATGTTAAGTCACAGTTTTCTCTTTTACTTATGGGGAAACTGAGGCTTAAAGAGATGAACTGATTTGTGATGGCAGGTGACTCAGACCTAAATCATTTATCTCCAATTTGATTATCTACTATCGCTGTCTCTAAACGCCCTTACATCACTCAAGTGGTTCATCTTTAGGATCCATCTTAATAGAGTGGTTCTCAGACTTTTTTTTGTCTGTAGGTCAATTTGGTGAATGAAAACAAACAATACTGGACAACTGCTTCGCTTGTTCCTTGATTTTGTTTAACACTGGGATCATCACATGGGAGAAATGGCCACTCTGAGCCAGACTAGACAATGGGATATTCAATTTTTTGGAAGCTATTTGCCTTATCCCTTTCTAATCTGAGAGAATTGTAATGTCATGGAGCATTATAATTTCAAGGAACCTTAGCAATCCTCTAGTGCCCTCACTTTACAGATGAATAAATAGATAACTGTGTGAACCTAAGTACATATCTTAATGTCTCTGTACCTCAGTTTCTACATACACAAAATAGAGTGTTGGAGTTGATGCTCTCTGAGGTCCTTTCCGGCTCTAAATCTATGCTTCTATGATCCTGTGAAATTGAAAGACCACCCCAAGGTCAGTAAAAGCCAGAACCTGAACTCAATTGTCCTATCCCTACCAGAAATATAGGAGAAACATGTGGGCTGTATCTAAGTAAATGGATATGGTGTAATATCCTAACTGATCCTTCATTTGAGACATCTAATTAGTCACAATAAACATGTATCTTCCTTGAAGAATAGGAAACCATATTGGATTATATGGGAAGACAAGGTTAAATATTTCTTTTTAAATTTTTATTGATATTTTTTGTCTTCACAACACCTTCATTTCCTATATATCTTTCTCCCTGTTCCAGAGAGTTCTCCCCTCCCACAAAGAAAAAAATTTTTTAGCGAAACTAAGATCTAGCTATGGTGACACAACACCTGTAATCCCTGCTGTGGAGGAGGAGGCCGAGGCTGGTGGATCACTTGAGCTTGAGAGTTTTGAGCTGCAGCAGAGAGAGAGTGTGTGAGTGTGCACTGTCTGGCACCCACAGTGTGAAAGCCCAAGGAGAGAAGGATGCTTAAGAAGCCAGTCAAGAGTATTAAGATCAGCTAGAACTATAGCTTACTGTGTAGTTCTAGCTTGATGAGACAGGGAGACCTAGGAGGAAAGGAAAGAGACCCAGAGAAAAAAGCCCACCAAAGTATTGTTAAATCCAATACTTTATGCTCTGTTTCAAGAGGCTGGAGATTAAGTTCAATGCTAGCTGTTCCCAATAGGCCAAGGTAAATGGAATTAGCGTTTAGAAAGTAACTTAAAAGGAATTGAGCAAGTTGCAGGGACTATTCTTTGTCATATTCAAAGATGACACATGATATCTGTGTTCTCTGCTAGAAATAATAAGTTAAATAGTTGAGTTATGATTTCCCCTTCTCCTCCCCCATACCCTCCCATAGATAGAGTTTGCCGCCACAGCTTTTGTTTGCAGAGGATGGCTACCTTTGCTTCTCAGACTCACAGTTGACCCCCAAAGGGCCCACCATTTCTGATCACTGCTCTACCTTTTGTGTCCTCTTGTCTGCAGCTAACTCTACTCAGTTAGGACATGTGAAGAACCAAATATGTCGTTAGAACTAAGTATGTGTGTATATGTATATGTATATGTGTATATATATGCACATATACATATAAACACATGTATATTATGTATACACACACATATATATGCATATATATATATATTTCTTTTTCCTCTAATTGTGGGTATTTCAAAGTGTTAGGATTAAGGCAAAAGTAAATGTAGGTCTCTGTGTATTAGAACCCATGTTTAAGACTTCTAGGACACACTTTCCTTGGGGAAAATATCCCATGAGTGCATCCTAAAACCCTGCCTTTGATCTCTAAGCTGGATCTATATATGTACATAGCCCCCGCCCCCCCTCGCCCCTCCTTTCCTGTCCCCACCAGCCATATCTAATGGTTAAGCTATCTTAAACACCCTTCTTAAGTGTTTTGGGGCTACTGCTCTCTAGCAGCACTATACACTGTAGTGTATACACTATAAGATGGCCTCATAACCTTAAAGCTGTGCATTTTTTATTAGTCTTTTATTATAACTTCTGCTGGGAGAGTTAAATTGATAAATTGAAAAGAAAACAGACTTGGAAATTTAAGCACAAGATTTCTTACTTGTAATTTGGAACAAAACATGAATACATAGTTCCTATGTTTCAAGGATCAAAAGATCCTAGAACTGTGAGAGATGTCAAGTAGTTATCTGATTCCACTCCTTTACTTTCCTGCAAGTGAATAGAGATGTTTGTCTATTCTATTTAAATTTTCCAGGGACAGACTTCTTAACTGTGTGGCTAGTCACCTATTTCAGGTTTAATCTGTTCCCTAGTTCTTCCTTAGATTTAATTAATATCTTATTTTCTCCCCATAATTCAAGTCACTTTCATTCCATCCAATTTCTTTTGGATGGGATTTGTTTGAATGCCTAGTACCTTGCTGGGTCTACACTTTGGGTGGCTTCTCTTTGGGACCAGAAGTGTATGAAGATGGAAAGACTATGGATTTTGGTCCCTACTTTTGAGTATCACACTAGATGTGAAATGTTCCTATGTGTGGATTACCTTGGAATTATTCTGGAGAAGGCTTAAAATTGAATCCATGAAATGACATCTCTTTCACACACACATACATACACAAATGGTTAGCAACTGCTTTGCACGATCTTAATTGAGTCATAGCATAGGAGACGTAGGTTAGATATATGGAAGTGAAGATAGTGATCGTTATTTTCTATTAGAATAGTTCTAGGAAGTTCCCTCATTCAATTCAATGAAACATTTGTTTAGCACCTAAGGAGGGCCTCTAAAAACAGAAGAGCTCACAATCAGACTCATAGGATCTCAGAGTTGGAAAGACCCTTCCAGACCTGTAGGCCACCCTCTTTCTGATCAGAAATTCACTTTAAAACATCCCTAATACAAGGCAGTTAGATGGTATGTAGTGATTAAGGCACCAAGTCTGGAGTCAGGAAGATCTGAATTCAAACCTGCCCAGAGACACTTACTAGCTATGTGATTCTGCCAAGTCATTTAATTCTGTTTGCCTCAGTTTCCTCATCTGTAAAATGAACTGAAGAAGGAAGTGGCAAATCACTTCCAGTATCTTTGCCAAGAAAATCCCAAGTGGGGTCACAAACATTTGAATAAACTGATCAAACAAGAATAATTTGGAGAGTTATATATGATTGTAATGGAATATTATTATATTATGAGAAATGATGAGCATGATGATTTTAGAAAAACCTTGAGGAGATTTCTATGAATTAATGAAAAATGAAAGGAGCAAAACCAGCAGAACGTTGTACACATTAAGAGCAATATTGTACCATGATCAACTATGAATAACATGGCTATTCCTAGTTAATACAATGATCTAAGACAATTGCAAAAGATGAAAAATGTTGTCCCCCTTCAGAGAAAGAACTGATGGAATCATGGAATCTGAATGAAGATTGAAGAATACCATTTTTCACTTTTTTTTCCCTTGGTCTGCTTTCTTTCACAATATAACTAACATGAGAATATTTTCACATGATTGCACATGTATAACTTATATTACATTTCTTAAGGTCTCAGAGAAAGGGAAGGGAGGAAGAAGGTAGAAAAATAAGGACTCAAAAATTTAAATGAATATTAAAAATTTATATATGTAATTGGGAAATATATATATACATTTTTTTAAATCCCCAACAAGTGGTCATCTAATTTTTATTCAAAGATTTCTAATAAAGACAAAATCATTAACTTTCAAGGCAGCCCATTCTGCTTTTCAAAAGTTGTTATAAAAGTTCCCCCCCATCATATCCATCACAGATTTTTGCTTCTGTAAGTGTCCTTTTGAGACTAAGCAGCATAAGCTGAGTCTCTCTTTACTTATTATGACAGACTTCAGATATTTAAGATAGAGATTATGTTCCCCTTAAGTTTTCTCTTTTCCTTTACACAACAGACTAGTCTCTACTTCCTTCACCACTCTGGATAGCTCTTGATTGACAATATCCTTCCTAAAATGTGCCCAGAATCGAATCCAATACTTTAGAAATAGAACCTATTTTGAGTTCAGTAATATATTTCATTCTTAGAATTCTCAATGCAATCTCAATTTTTGATACAACAGTCAGTCAGGCAACAAACAAGTCTGACAAGATATACATTCTTGCAGGACTAAGCTTGGAGAATATAAAGGAAGACAAAAATAAGGTTCTTGCTCTCAGGAGGCTTGTTTTCAAATGAGAAAAACAGTATAAATAACTATGTTCCTCCCAAATATATACATTATAAAATGGAAGGTCATCTCAGAAGGAAATCACTAGCTAAGTAAGGGAAGAGAAAAATGGAGAAGGCCTTTTAGAGATGGGATTGTTGCCCCATTTTGAAGGAAGCCAGGGAGGTTAGGAAGTGTAAGTGAGGAAGGGAAGCCTTCTAGGCATGAGGTCAGCAAGGATTCAAAGGGCATGGACAATGAGAATGAGGGGCTAGGTTGGAGGAATTGCAAGTAGGCTGGAATACTTGGATCATAGAAAATGTGAAGGAGTAGAAAGTGTAAGAAGGCTGGAAAGGTAGAAAAGAACTCAACTTGTGAAGGCTTAAAAGCCGAACAGAGGATATCTATTTGGTGTTAGAGGCATTAGGGAGCCACTGGGGTTTATTAAGTAAGACACATTTCATAGACCTGTGCTTTAGGAAAATCTCTTCCGTAGCTATGTAGAGAATGGCTTAGAGAAGGAAGAATTAAGGCAAAAAGTCAATTAGAAAGCTTTGGAAATAGTCCAGATGAGAGAGGATGAGGGCTTGCACTTGGGTGGTGGTCATACAAGTAGAGAGAAGGGAACTATATGAAAAATGTTGTGAAGGTAGAAACTACAAGATTTGATCAAAAAATTGCGAGTAGCCGTGAGGAGTCAAAGATGACTCTGAGGTTGCCAATCTGGGTGACTGGGAGAATGGAAGCATCATTAAGAAGAGGAGAAGATTTGGGAGCAAAGATAATGAGTTTTATTTAGGTTGTATTGAATTCAAGAAGTTTAAAGAGGCAGTTGGAGTTTCATGACTACAAATCAGCAGAAAGATTACAACTATATGTATATTTGGGAATTATCTGCATAAAGATAAAAGTTGAACCCATGAGAGATGATGAGATATCACCCTGTAAGATAGATCACCCCAAGCATGTGAAGATGGCTCTAGATGAGAATATTATGTTCCACTGGTCATAAAGGCATCTGAGTAGTGCTTAGAGCTTGGTTAGAACATTGAAGATGTTAAGGTCATCCACCGCATCCTAAGTCATCTTAATTTTTGTCCTGCTGGACAAAACTACTGCATTTTGATGACTTCACTAGGCTGATGACTTTGGGCAACTAGGAAAAGCTGACATGGTCCCAAGCTGGCCACACCTGTAGAACACAAGGCAGCAGCAGATGATCTCTTATGGTGCCTTTTACATTTCTGATTCTCTTAATTCTTCTATGGACTTCTTAACCTTAGAAGGATGTGATTGCATGCATTCTGAAGGAATGAGGTATATATGATCTGATTAACATCTGAATTACAGTTAAGTGAGATTAATTTTCAGTTTGGCTTTTGCTCTGCAATAAACCAGCAAAGACAAGTCTAAAGGGTAAAGCTCTTGCATCCTAAAGCAAAATGCTTTCCCAACTGAAGCTTTTTCTTTTTTATTTTCCCACCTACTTCTCCACACAAGCTATACTTCCCTGGGAATTAGAGAGTTCTCATGTAGGGATTTTTTGGTTTCTTCTTGAAGTATTGTATAGGGGCTAAAGTGAGAGAATTGGGTTCAGAAAGATCTGTGTTCAAATCTTACTAGCTTACTCAGAATGCTTACTACCTGTGTGACTTTGGACAAATCAGTTCAACTCTCTAGACCTCAGTTTCTTCATCTGTAAGATGAGAGTGTTGAACTAAATTACTTTGAAGACCCTTTCTTGCTCTAAATCTACAATTGTGGCCCTATGGGAAAAAAGTAACAAGTTCTCCCACTTTTTGTCAAAAGCCCACCCGTGACAATCTGTCAAATTCCTAAGCCAACCACTCCATACTGTCATTGTCTTAACTTCTGGAACTTCATAGGCGGTTCCTGATCCAATTAGCCTTTTCAAGTGGTGATTTTTGGCCCTTGTCCTCATGCTCCCCCACTCCCCCCGCATTGGTCTGTTTTCGTCACCCTTTGACATCCTCCTTCACTTTCTCATTCTTCTCTCTCCCCACCCAATCCCCAACCCCACAATCAGAAGGAAAATGGGGGCCCTGCATCTACTCAGCTCTCTAGGTTCCAATAACACAGTTCCCATCCATACTCTGACCTCCTGTTTTATTGCTCTTTCAACCTTATTTCCTTCCTCCTTCCCATTCTTCCAACAGTAACATATGGGTTACTTATACTGCAGTTCAGAGGCAAAAATCCTCAGAACAGATTGGGGATCTGTTGTGAGTCATCATTGAACATCACCTATGAGCTACTAAAGCTGTGAATGAGCAGATCGAGAGCAGTTGTGTTCAAGCCCTGATGATTAAATCAAAGGATGAAAATGTCAAGACAATTATACGTGACTAAGGGATCAGTAATGGCACATGAAACAGGCTATACAAAGCATCAGAGAATTCAGCAACCTGCTCAAGTGCTTCATGATGACCCTATTAGACTTTACCAGATTCAGGAAAATCAGAATTGCCAGTTGCTTTGGAACAGATTGTGTATTTATGGGAGAAATGAGGTAATGGCAAGACAAATCAATGTTCCTTGGGAGATAGCTAAGATATTTGACACTTACAGTGACATCTGCCATGTCCAGGCCCCGTTAATTGATAAACAAGATGCTGATAGAGGGAAATCCTATGAAGAACGAACATAAGATTCATATTCCCAGTCTTAATTGGTTATTCCTGGACACATAGTCCAGCCTCCTACCCTTAAGCTGAATATTGGTCTAAATGGACAATAAGAGTCAGGGTCATCTTCCTATTATTCATTATGGTTATATGACCTCTATCCTGGATGGGGGAACATAAGCTTGTAGCACTTCATGACTGTTCACCATAGGACTGTCAGTATAATCACTCCCAATATCAGTTATCAGTGACCAAAAATATTTTCTGAAACTGTGTGTATATATGTGAGAGACTCTTCTACAGAGATGGTTCTAGAGACCTTTGAGTTTCTGAACTACAGCATCAGAACTTATATGTACAGTCTTTGAGAGAATGACCTGTTACTGCAGCCCAGAAACGGCATGCATATTCAATACCATAATCTACTCCTTATGTCTGTTTTAGAAGAGCTTTGTAAAATTCTGGGGAAATCAAGTTGGTAGATTTTAAAGAATGGGAAGCAACTTTCTTCTTCTAAAGCACATGAGAATGAGAGGCTGGCACTTCTGTAGCATTCCTTTAGATCTTCAGTTTACTGACTGGCCCAAACATTTTCTATATGAACCCAATTTAAATTTTTCATTCCAGAGTAGCCAAATTAACTGCAGCTTTCTGCTGGACAGTAACTTAAATTTTTTACCTTTGCTGATTATATTATGCCATTATCTATTTTGAATTTACAGCCAATTAAATTCCCTTGACATTTTTCATACAAACTATGGTTTTATCTCCTACTTAGAATCAAAATCATATATATAAGTGAAAAAAATTTTTTATTGTATGGATCAAGTGCAAAGTTAAGTGCAAAGAGAAAAAAAAAAGCTCTACTTCATGATTCCTGCTTATTAAGATCTTTTAGTACTTTGATTTCTTCATTCAATATGATATTCCCACCAAATTTTTGTTATTTAGATTTGATAAATCACCTGTGCCTCTAAATCAATAATAGAAATATTGAAGACAATGGGACCAAATATAGAGCCTAGTAAAAAATGTTCTGGTATAAAATTTTCTTCAGGACTTGTCATCCATCTACCTTTACCAAAATATATTCCAGGACTTCTTAAAACTTTTTCCACTTGCAATCCCTTTTTGCCTAAAAAATATTTACATGACCCTGGGCACATGGATTTATAAAATAGGCATACAAATTAAACATTTACTGATAATCAAAGAAATTTATTTTAAAACAATTCTTTGGTATACATATAATTTTAACATATATTAAAGATGAAAGCAAATTTCCTTAGTAATGAGATGGATGTGTATGTTTATTTTACATAAAAAATTAAATCTTGGTGAATTTGATACTGCAGGGATGTAGAACATTTCACATGATTTCATAGTCATTTTTTGCTGGCTTCAAATGCTCATTTAACTTTTATTGATTAGTATTTAATTTCTATAACCTGTCAGTTATTATATTATATATATTAAATGCTTACTATGGATCAAGTGCAAAGTTTTAAGTGCAAAGAGAAAAAAATAAGCTCTACCCTCAAGGATCTGACATTCTAATGGGGAAAGACAACACATTAAAGGAAGCTGAAAATGAGGGTTAGGGTAATAGATTTGAGTCCAGAGTGCAACCTGGAGATAAATGAAGACATGGCTGGCTCATGAAGGCTCTGGGAGTAGTTATACAATCAGAAAGAACAGCAGCAGGGGCTGAGGGGACTTCCAAATGTAGTGACTTCCAGGGTTTTGATCTTCCTGGATGGAGAGTTTTCTTGGAGTATGATAAGAGAAGTGCTAATGAGAAATAAATGTTAACCACTTATAAGTTAACTCAACTGGGTCCATTTTAGTCAATTAGCTATGTTTTTCATCTTTTTTGTTTATTTTCGTTTAATGAGGCAAATGGGGTTAGTTAGGTAAATTACCCAAGGTCATGCTTCATTTTCAAAGAGAACCAAAGATATCATGGGTCCTAGTAAGATACCATCCTATAAGAGATCTGTCCCTGTCCTCAAGGAGCAGTTATTCTGTTGAGACATGTCCATATAAAAATATATTTGATGCATATTACAAAATCAGGTTATCTAATTTTAGATATCAGGTAATCTGGGCTAGGGAGACACTAGTAGGTAGAAGAATAACAAAATGCTTCATGTAAAAAAATTGTCCAGCTAAGTTTTTAAAGAAACAAGAGATTTTTTAAGAGGAGCAGGTGAGGAGGGAGTGCATAGGTTAATAACTGGTACAATTATTAATATAGAAAAGATGGAGTATTGTGTGTAGGAAAGAACAAGAAAGTCAGCTGGACTTGTCTGTAGACTATGCTAAGGAGAGCAATGTATAACAAGGCTAGAAAAGTGAGTTGGGTGAGCTTGTAAATGACTAAGTACCAAATATTTTTAACCCTATGGATCAGGTAATTTATAGAAAAATAAATGCACTAGTCAGTCAAGCAATTATTAAGTGCCTACTATGTGCCAGGAACTGTGCTAAGCTCTGGGAATACAAATGAAAACAAAGAGTGTCCCTGTCTTCAAAGAGTTTACATTCTAATGGGGGAAGACAAGACATAAATAGAAGCTGAAAAGGGAAGGGAAAGATATACCATCTGGGGATTATGATGGAAAAGTCCTAAATAGTGCAACTTGGTGGTATGTGAAAAGATGGCTGGCCTAAGTAAGCATCCTCCATAAAAAGAGCTTCTTGGAGGATGCACTCATCCTCCAAACTATCTTTTTATCTATCTAACTAACTCTTGTCTGTCTGTCTGTCTGTCTGTGTATTTTCTGTGGTCTCTTTTTCAACTTTTATCGTATGTCTGCCAAAAGCCATATTCACCAATTAAGAATAATTGTTGAATCCAGGCTGTTTGGTAATATGAAAAAAAAAGAAGTGTAGATTTTGTCTCTTCCATTATGAAATCCATGATTTGCTTGGAAGACAAGATTAAAGAACACACAAAAAACAGATTTTTACAAGAATGTTGTAAGCAGCTGCTAAGTGGTTCAGAATAGGAAGTTCATAGAAAAGAAAAGATTAACAGAACAGTGGTCAGTCTTCAAGTGGACTTTAAGGAAGGGTAGGATTTAGTGAGGTATACAGAAAAGGGAAGAATACCATGAAAACAAGTCTAGAAAAAAGGAGGCTAAAATCCCAACTGTGAAAGTTGTTTTTAACTGCCAAGCTTAGGAACAATATTCTCCATTACAGAATTCAGCTATAAATGAAAAATCTAGACAGTCCCTTGGAGGCGATTTCAATGTAACATATGCTTTGAAGAGACACAAATTCTTCTTTGTTAAAATGCATGGACCCTAATGACATCTCGGTAGCATATGGGTATATGCTTAGTCATATGCAACTGCAAAGACTTAATGAGATTTCTTTATTCTATCCTTAATGGAGGTCATCATGATATTTTAGAGAGATATACCTTCCTTAAAATGGATTCCAACGAAAGTGGTCAGTGGAAGAGTTGGGGACTAGGTAGGGAGCAGGAGGAAAGCATAGCTGGGACACAAAAAAGAAGAGGGAATTAAAGGGCTGTGAGGGATCTTGAGGCCCCAGTGAGACATGAAACTGAGTGGGAGGGAAGGAATGAAAGTGGTATAATGAAAGTAGTTAATCTTGGAATGAGGATGAGTCACCGAGATGGGATGCTTTCCCACTGATACTTTGGATAACATCCTTTCCTAGGAGAAGAAATTAAATGGGTCTTTTCCCTGATCTGATCAGCTGGACAAGACGGCATGGTGTAATAACACGCAGGACTGAGAGTCAGGAGGCCTAGGTCTATTCCTGGATCTGCCAGTAATTCTCTAGTAAAGACTTAGGATCCAAGGAACTCAAGAGACCACTAAGTCCAATCACCTTATTTTATAGAGAGGGAAATTGAAATCTAGGGAAGGGGGGCCTGTTCAAGGTTATTCAGATAACAAAAGAAGGTGAAATCTGAATCCAGATCCACTGATTCCAGAGCCAGTTTCCCTTTCACTATAACCATGCTTACTATTGGTCATTTGGTCTCCCTGGGCATCTTCATGCCTAAAATATTAGTCAATCACCAATCACCAATATAAAATTTACTATGTACCAGGCACTGTACTAGGCAATTTTACAGCTGCTTCATTTGATTATTTTCCCCACTTCACAATTGAGGAAACTGAGACAAAAAAAAATCCTTAAGTGATTTGCTAAGAATCACATAGCCAAAAACCCTGGGTTTGAACTCCAAGTCTTCCTGACTCCACAAACTCCTTCCAACTCCAAAATTCTGTGAATGAAAATGTTTATGAAGATGAGTGGATAGGAATGATAATTGGAAAGAGCATATCCATGATTTTCTTGGGGGGAGGAGGATGACCATTGAGCCTAGCAGTTGGCATTTTATAGCAACAATGGTAAACTAAAAGAGCACTCAAGAGAGCTTCTGCATTTTGAGCCATGAGAAATAAAATAGAATGACTATTAAAATACTTTCTTTTATCAATCTAGCAATCTGGAACCCCAAAAGCAATGGAAATAGCCAGAATGAGACCTTGGAGTGTCAAAAGAGTACAAAGTGTATTATACTATTGAAAACAATTCAATTCCCTCTCTTGCTCTGAAATTTCATCTTTACACAGGCAGACCCCTTCAATGTCTGAAACACATCTTTTCATCCTCTCTGCCTGGTAGATTTCCCTAGTTTCCTTCAAAGTATGTCTCAAAGGCTGCTGTCTTCATAATGTCTTCAAACTCTTTAGTTGTTATAGTTCTCTTTCCTTTTTGAAATGACTCTGTATTGATTTGTGTATATTTCACATTTCTTTATCTGTGTGCAGTTTCATAATACATTAGATTAAGTTCCTATAGACAGAACCTATTTCTTTTCTGGCTCCTTGTTTCAAGTGTTTTAGAACACAGCTATAGGACATAGTGGATGCTTAACATTTGTTCAATTGAATTGAATTATTGTCAACAAACTTGCAATTGCTGTGCTGAGCTGAGGACAAAGTGGATTTTGTGTTCAAACCGGAGAAATATGGTAAACACATAAATGGAAGAGTGTGAAATAAGCAGGACCAAAGAAAAATAGAAACAAAATTACAATAGTGGAAATGAAAAGGTCATTAAGAGAAAGCCAACTCCAAGTAACTAAAAGATCACTTAAGGTAATGGAGAAAAGACATTCTTCCCTCTCATATAGAAGGTACGGCAGAATGCTAATTTTTTTATATTTAAAAAATTTTTGGATTATAAGGGAGGATTCAACTTGGTGAGGCTGGAGGGGAGGGGTGTGGTATTTCCAGAAACGACTACTGACCTCTCTAATTTCCTTTAAGTCCCAATTAAAATCCCATCTTCTTACAAGAGAGGGCATGGCATATTGGAGGAGGAAGTGGTCAGTAGCAAAATACTTTTGAGAAGGGACAAGGTGCAAGAATAGAGAATAAATGGAGGAAAATACAATCAGCAATACTAATCGTAAAAACTTTTTCAAAGCAAGTTTCTCTGATAGAATATTATGATGAGCAGGATGCTCTCAGGGGAAAAATAAACCTGGAAAGTCCTTCATGAACAAAATGAAATGTACTATACACAAAGTAATAGCAATGCTTCTGGTATGACCTGCTGTAAAAATGACTTATTCTTGGTAGCACAATAGTCCACAACTACTCTGAAGGTATAATGAAAAATCCTGTCTGGACCCAAAGAAGGAATTAATCCAGTCTGAACACAGATAAAAGCATTCTCTATTTCTCTCATCTATTTTAAATTTAATTTTCCTTATTTTCATTAGGATGAGAAATCTGTTTTCTTTCATAACTTGACTTATATGGAAATGTTTTTACATAACTTCATAAGTAGTTTCTTAATTGTGGGTGGGGATAAGGGAGAAAATCTAGTGCTCAAATATCTTAAAAACAAAGATAAAAATTGTTTTGAATGTTAACTAGGGAAAAAAAATTTCATCTTCCTACAAGAAAGCCTTTTCAGTTTAACTTTTAACTCCAGTTCCTTTTTTTCTGTTATTTCCTATTTATCCTGTATATAACTTGCTTTGTATCTATTTGCATGTTGCCTCCACCATTAAAATTGTGGGCTGCTTAAGAGCAGGGAATTACATTCCTCTTTGTAGCCTAAAGCTTTTGACACAGTACCTTAGTACTTAGTATGTTGTAAATGTTAATGCTTATTGATGAAATAAAACTCCCTTTAAATTATACATATATATTTAAGATTGTAAATATACATCTTTCTTGTCCTTCAGAAGCTTATAATTCAAAGTATACCACCATAAACAAAGGATAGAGAATAAATATGTTCCTAGATAAATAATGGAATAAATAATTTCATTTGTAATACCTATTAGAGTAAGCCCATCTTTTATACCAAATACCAGCATGAGAAAAAAAAAAATCTGTGAATGTGAAACAAAAAGATTTACGATTCCCAGCTGGTGGCCCACTTCTTTCAAGCTAAATTCAACACAACAAAATTCCAGTGCACCAAAAGAATTAGAACATCCCCCTTGGAACTGTTTATAATGTAATGAGTTTTGAACTGAATTCAAATAAGCAGATTTCAGTTGATATTCCCTCAGTGAGAAGAGTGGAATGTTGGGATTGGAGGATTCCATGGCTGTTGGGACAGGCAGTTGGGCATGGGACACTTTCAAGTTAGAAAACTGTCAGTCTTATAATAGCATTAGTAGTCACCTTATAAGTACAGTGGCTTTCAGAGAATTCATGAACTTTGTCCACTGCAATGAGAGTGTCCTAAAAAATGGACTAGAAGTCACAGGACCTGGTTCAAATTTCACTTTTGTACTTTCTCCCTATAAGAGTTAACCTTGAGACCTCAGTTTCCTCAGCTGTTAAATGAGAGGATTGGACCTGATGCTCTTTAATATCCCTCTAGATTAGATCTAAATTTTTGATTCTAAGACATTACAGCTTTTAATAGAATCAAATGTTTTATTGAATATCATATGAAAAACCCTATGCTAAGTATTAGTGGCACAAACAATGAAAAAGCAAAAACCCCAACTCCTTACTGAGTTACTAAACTCTGAGTCAGTTTTATCCTCTGAAGATGGACAGGTATTGAATAATCTCTTAATCTTTAAATTAAAGCCTATGAATTTGTGATCTAGGTAGGGAGAGAGAACAAATAGTTGAAGTGAGCTCAAAACATAAAAGAAATAATCTCAAGTGATAGTATTGACACTTTTAAAGATAAATACTACAGTTAAGTCAGAAGGAGGAGAAATTACCCATGAGTTGAGACATGGCATACAGATCTTGAAAAGACAGGTGGGACCTAAGAAAAACGTTGGAAAGGATGTTCTATCCATTTATTCACTCAAAAATGTATCGAGTACTTGTCTGGTGTCTTAAGGATGATAATCTGAACAAAGAGAGAAAAGTATAAAGTCTGGTGCTGCTGCTGGTGGTGGTGAATGCATCAATTTGGCTAGAGCTGAGCTCATGGAGTAGAGCACTGCCTGGTGAGTTAGAGAGGAAAACAGACCAGATTATGGACTTATCAAGCTAAGGAATCTGGAGAAAATGGAGGCGATTCTAGAGAGCAGAAGAATGATATATGCAAAGGAGTATTTTAGTAAGATTGGAAAAATTAGAGGTAGAGAGGACATTATAGCTGTTCAGTTGTAAGGTGGTAAAGATTTTGAGAAGGATAGTGGCGTTGGGAATGGAGAGGAAAGGACAAATCCAAGGATCCCTTTTGGAGGTTGAATTGACAGATTTGTTTGCCAAGACAGTTAATTTTCCGTTCTACTCTAATATAAACTTAGCCCTCTTTTCCATCATATTTCCCTAGATACCACACCAGGATGAATCAGAGAGATTAGGCTCCTTTTTTGCCTAAAATGGACAGCTACTTCCCATTTGAGGTTGTATACTTGCAGTTTATGGGAGCCCCTAGATCAGCAGTGGTCTGCCATATATTCACCTAGCATTCTGACTGTATGTAACTCACTTTCAGGATATTTAAGCTACTGAGAGTTCTCCCTAGAACTCACATGTGACACAAAGGAATTTATAAATCAGTGCATGTGTGATGATAAATCCTATTGGCATTGGGAAACAATTAGCTATAGAGCCATGAGAAAGTCAAGCCCAGGTTAAATAACAGGAAGTCCCAGAACTGAAATGGCTATGAAGCTATCATGAATTTGCTTCTTTGATCTAGGGCAAGTAGATAGATGGCATGGTGGATAGAGCCCTGGATTTGGAGTCAGGAATACCTGAGTTTAAATTCTGCCTCAGACCCATATTATCTGTGAGACTCTAAGCAAATTATTTAAACTTTCTCTGGTTTAGTTTCTTTATATGTAAAATGAGGATAATGATAGCATCTACCTCACAGGGTTGTTGTAAGGACCAAATGATAATACATGTAAAGCGCTTTGCAACCTTATATAAATGCTAGCTACTTATTATGATGATCTACTCATTAGTCAGCAAGAGGCAGATGGTAGCTTCTCACCTCCCACCCACTCTACTGCTGTTACTGCATTTCAAATATTTAAACACCTTTATTCTTCTAGTCTTTTAGAATCTCTGTCATTACTGGAGTAGTAATGCCTGATGAAGAAGGCATTTCCTGTTAGGTAATGAATGAGAAGTTTGAATTAAGGGACCCTCAACCTTGCTAAGAGCCTTCAGCCAACTCAAGTTATTAAGGAACCTCAGGCACTTTGGCTATTAATAAGAATGTTGAAAACATGACTAAAAACCGCAAAATAATTATCTCCTTGTGGACTTAAAAAAAAAAAAAAAAAAAAGCAAAAGCAAAATGTTTATTTACAGCTGGAATTTGATCAATTTAAAGAATTTTTTTTTTTTCCTGCAAGGACAAGACAACTAATTTGCAAGGATGAGAAATACCCTTTTCAGTGGAATGTTCTCTGTGAAATAAGGCACTTTTCAGGATTGGCTAAGAAGGATGCAAACTTTTGCATCTAATTAACAGGCTCTCAAAAGCAAGATTCTAACTTTTGGGAATTATGAAAGAATGAAAGGGAAACAATGGATAAACGATTTGCAAACAAATTATTAGCAAGACAGTGAAAAAATTCAAATTAAGGGATTAGAGATAGGAGTAAAACCTGTTAAACAAAGACTTAAAGTAAAAATTCTTTCTCTTACAATTCCTAGCATTTTAACAGTCAGCAGGGATTTACAAAGAGGAATAGCAGCCCCAAATAAAGTAGACTTCCAAAATTTAGGGACAAAATTAAATCAACTTTTCAGATAATTTGTAAACTGTGTGCAGCTGATAAAAACCAAACAAAACCCAAAGTTCCAAATCTTATCCAGTTGTCTCCATTGAGGCTGTCTCACAATTTAGACCAGGCTGGCTCTGAAATTCCATCAAGACTATTATTAGGCTTTTTTTCTTTTTCTCTTTTAGTCTGCTTATTATCTTTATGACTATTAACAAATGATCTTTCCTCTTTGGATCTCAGTTTCTTCATCTGTAAAGTGAGGGGATAGGACAAGATGATTTCTAAGATCCTTTCCACGTATAAATCTATGATCCTCTATGGCTGGTATCTCCAATGCTGACTGGCAACTCTCTGTAGAGAGTTGACTGGGGTGCTCCTTTGAGTGTAAATGAACTTGCCCAATTTGCATGGTTAGTATGACTTAAAGGTATTAACAGGAATTCAAATCTTCTTGTCTCCAAGATCTTCTATCCACCATGCCAGGCTACCTCTCTATTTAATCATTATTAAGTAATAAATGTTATAATAAAATATAACACATAATTTAATAAATATAAATAAAACATAAATTAACTAAAATATAAGCAATATGAAATATGCTGCAATCTAATTAAAAGTAACAGGTGTGAACTACAGCCATAAAGAAAAAGTGATTAGGTGTGTCAAACAACCATCATTTGTTAAAGGACTGAATATATGCCAAAAATTGTGCTAAGAGCTAGGGTTAAAAAGAAAGCAACCTCCTCCCCAAATCTCAGTAATCCTTGACCTCAAGCTGTGTCTATTTTAAATGTAACATGTCCAGTTTAATATAACATATAAATAACTAGGTAGACACATTATACAGAGAGAATGAAGGATCTGTATGGAGTTGGCAAATAGAAAAATCAAAGAACAAGAATTTTCCAGTTTGATTCCAGCGCTGATTGTCCACGGAGAAAGGGCTTATGTAGGGAGGAAAATACCCAGTTTCCTCATCTGTAAAATGGGGTTGATGATAACTTTACCCACACAACAACCCTGGAAGGTAAATAAAGTTAGATGTTTGTTAAGTACTTTGCAAACCTTAAAGCACATAAATGCTATTACTAGCAAGCTCTTATTACTGTATGATAGAAATCTCAAGAATTAACTTTTTCTCCTCTAATCCTTTGCACTATGCAACTTTCTGCTTTGTAATATGTTGCCCTAAATGGACCAGACCATTAAGAATTACTGTCAGTTATCTCATAGGATAATGGCTGGGAGGGATCTTAGTAACCATCCAGTCCAAATGCCTCATTTTACAGATAAGGAAACTTCTGCTCAGAGAGTTGAACTGATTTTGCTCCAGATGATTCAGGTTGTAAACAACAGAATTAGAAAGTGAGTCTTATCTATTTCTTTTGATTCCAAATCTTATACCTTTTGTAGGACTCCATATTGCCTTCCTTTGTCTCTCTACTTCTCACCTCTTTGAACCACTTCTATAAAAATGACACTTAGGATTCTAAACTAGATAGATAGCCCAGTCAAGGATGTAAGGGTTGTAAGAGAATCCTAGGAAGAGGTCATTGTTTCCAGCTTTAACATATTATTAGCTTTGTGATAGGGGTTGTTAATTTTTTTGAACTTCAACTTTTCATAATATTAGAACTTGACAAGGATTTTGTCGGTTATGTGCCATGTAACCTTTAAACTACTAGAAAAGTTTGAGTAATTATTGTCTCCCTCATTTTATAGATGAGGAGATTGAGGTACATTAAGGTTAATGACTTGCTTAAGGTCACACAGTTAGAGACTAAGATGAGACTAAAATTCAGGCCCAGTCTCCCAGTTCCCAAGTGTCTTATTCTTTTATTATATTCTACTGAAAGACACTATTTTTCTCATGTGATGGTGTACATAAAAAAAAAACTTGTATATAGGCATGTAAACTAGAACGACTTACGGAATGTCCCTAAAAACTGACAACTTAACCTTCGACATTACTTTTCTATTTAACATCTTTTGTATTGTTATATACACTGAGGATTTCTGTGTGAATCAATCCCTTTAATATTTATAATACTATTAGATGCTTGAATGCACATGTTTCATTTTCACACAATGTGTAGGCTAACACTTCTATTTACCCTTACCTGGAATTCTTTGGTTTAAAACATAAATAAAAACCTTTTGTTTCAGGCTTTTCATTGAACATTCCACTCTGTTATTCCTGTTTCCCCTTTGTAATGAACACTGTTTCCTGCTTTGACCCATTTTTTTCTTATGGTTTCCCTTCTAAATGCCTTTGTGTTTTTTCTGTACTTTGTTATTTTATTGTTACTTGTTTGTTCTTTCAGTCCAGGGCCTATTCCCTCTGGGGACAGCCAAAACTCAAATGGTGACCTTTAGGTCTGGTGGCCTGAGATGTGTGTTTACAACTGCCCATGTGCCCTTCAAAAAGAGAACCCTTACCAACTGACCCTCAGAAACTTTCTTTCCATGCAATTTAATGGTCAAAAGTAGAATTTTTAAAGACTGCTTCAATTAACACCCCAAATTTAACTACTGTGTAATTTTCCAAGGAGTTCTGAGGTTTTCCATGGTTTTGTCTTTCTCTACAACAGCTTTTCACTTTTAGTAGTTGTCATCCTAGGATTCAGATTTTTTTTCTTTTCAGTAATACAATCTTTTTAAATCCAGTACCAAAATTTCCATCCAACTGATCACTTGACCAGGTGGGCAGTATAGTGGCTCCCAGAACTCAAGTAATAGGGTTCTCATACATTTTTGTTTGTTTACAGTCAGTAGGTCAATACACATTAAGTGCCTACTATGTGCCAGGCACTGTGCTAAGCATTGGGGATACAAAAAAGAAGCAAAAGGCAGTTCCCACCCTGAAGGAGCTCACAATCTAATGGGAGAGACAACAAGTAAAACAATATGCAAAGAAGTTATACACAAGTAGGAAATATGGGAGAGGGGAAAGCCCTAGAGGTAAGAGGGGTTTCTGTAGAAATAAGATTTTATTTGGAAAGCCAGACAAGGAGGGAGAGCATTCCAGGCATGGAGAATAGGCAGAGAACATGCCTGGAGAAGAGAAATGGAGTGTCTGCTGAGATTCAGGAGAACACTGAAGCCCAGAGGTTGTGAAATAATTCTGATAAGTATGGACAATCTGTTCATCCAAAGGGGCAGTTTCTTTTTCCAAAAAATGGAACATTCCCCTCATATTTTTTGGGTGATGCTTAATGAGTTTTCAGTAAGTTAAGGAAAAGTCAGAGAAGAAAATGGGCCCTGGGAACCCTACTCAACCAGGAGGACTGCTCAGTGTTATAATGAATTGAATTACTGGTTACTTTGAAAGTAATCTGGCTTTTAACATATTTGGGCTGTGTCAATGAGACAACTATCTGACAGGCAGTAAGCTAAGTGAGCTAGGATGTAGGGCTGTGGCTTCACAAATTTTAGTGAGAACTCTTTTTAACACAAGTCAGCAAGAACCTGCTCTGCAGTTTATAATCTTAGAGAGTTGCCTAGAGCACCTGATAATTTGGGTGATTTCCCAGTACATATTGGCGCAAGATCTGAACCCAGGTTGGCATTCTAGGCCACATATTTTTAGTGTGCTTTTTTTTTGCCCACCTCAGGCCAAATGATCAATAGGACTGATTGAAAAGAGAGGAAAGAGCACTGGAAGTGAGGGAAGAGGGTTTGGTCTCCAATCCTAGCCTTGCCAGTGACTACCTGGTTGACCTTAGGTAGGCTGTTTACCTCCTTGGGCCTCATTCATCACCTGTTAAATTAGGGAGTTGGACAAATGGAGATCCTGAATATCTGGAGATCTATCATCAGAGGACATGGAGGCAGCCAATCGCTTAGTGTTAATCAACCTTTTCTATGGGTCCGATCCTGTGCTAATCACTAGGGAAGCAAAGAAAGGCCCAAAATGCCATCACTGCCACCAAAAAATAGCCCCTGCTCTCGAGGAGCTCACAATCTAATGGAGGATTCAACATGCAAACGACTATGTACAAATTATCTAGAGTGTACATGATAAATTGGAAGCAGTCTTGAAGAAAGGCACTAAAATGAAGGAGACTGTGTAAGGCTTGGTAGCGAGTGGAGGGAGCCAGGGAAGCCAGGAGGAAGAGATGAGGAGGGAGATGTTCTGGTGAAGAGGCAGACAAGCATTCAGGAAACTGCTAGGAAATGAACATCACTTAATGCAGAGTGCAGGATGGTGAAAAAAGGCTGGAAAGGTAGAAAGGGATAAGGTTATGAAGGATTTTATAAATGAGAGGACTGTATATTTGAATCTGAATGGAGTTTATTGAATAGGAAGGACAGACCTTCATTTTAGGAAGATCAATTTGATGGCTGAGTAAAGGCTGGATTAGAGTGGGGAAGAGATTTATAAGTCAGTGAAAATACCTAGCAGGCTTTTGCAATAGTCTAGATGTGAGAGGGGCCTTGACCCAGTGTGGTGGGAGTGTGAAAGGAGAGAAAAGGGCCTCTAGCAGAGAAGCCCTAGCGTATCTATCTAGTAGGGAGGAGTTTCTACTGATCTTGATAAATATTCAGATATAGGGTGTGTTTTATCAGGAATGTGATAGTCACATTTCAGAAAAGTCCAGAAGTAGTCAACAAGCACTTTCCTAAATTATTAGGTACCAATTATTATGGTAAGTGCTATGAAGTTAGAGAAAGGCAAGAACATGCATTTTCCCTTCATGAGAATTCATTCTAGAAACTACATTGAAAATGGAACTTAAGGAGATTGACAATTGAATGAAATTCTATATCTAGGAGGTGTGAAGTATATAAGCTCAAACTTTTGTGTGTCTTTACAAGTTTAATATTCTTTCAGTTTAATTTTTTTTGGAAGGGTGTTACTCATTTCCTAGGTTTTCTTTTTTGTTTGTTTTTGTTTTTTGCTTCTCGTAACTGCTCTGCCCAAACTTACCTCTTTGCCTAGAGGGTCCAGGTTGCCTTAAAAGAGAACTTTTAATTAATGGTTCAAAACCCCTTGCTAGAATCTTGGGACAGTATCAGTAATAACCAGCAGGAAGACTGGACTGGGCCTTTGCATGTCAGGTCATAATATCCCAGAGGCAGGTTTTATTATAACTACAATAAATAGGAGGAAAGGGCTGGGGAGGAGGGAAGGCATAAAAGTCCATAATCTGCTTACTATGACCCTAAAACTCATGCAATCTCTAAAGGAGTATTTCTGGGAATTAAAAACATAGTTCTAATTAAGACCCTTTCTAGGGATACAACTTTCTAAGTTCCACAGACAAATCCCTTTCTATCTCTTTTTTTTTCCTAGGGTTTCCCCTCAGACACTCCTCAGAATTTGCATTTCAATTTGATTTGATTCAATTCAACAAACAGTTATTACCCCATTACTAGACACAGGATGATGTAGTCTGTAGAATGCTGACTGGAATCAGGAAGACCTGAATATGAATTTCACCCCAGACATTCCCCTTCCTTGTGACTCTTGGTAAGTCATTTAAACTCAAGCCTCAATTTCCTCATAAAAATGTGGATAATAATAGCATCTACTTCAAAGCTATGTTGGAAGGATCAAATGAGATGTTAACTGTGAAGCACCTTGCAAGTCTTAAACCACCACATAAATGTTATGCACCGTTATTATTGCTATTTACTAGTTTTTTAAAACAACGTCTTAGTTCCTGACCTCTAGGAGCTTAAAATCCAATATGGAGGATAAGTCCTAGACAATACAAATAACATAAGTTAAAATGGGATTCAGACATAGAAGTCAAGCAGAATCACAATAAGATTAGATAACTATATGTAGGACAGATTGGGGAAAGTAGAGATCAAATTACTAAAACTTATCCTTTGAACTTCAGCATCTTCACAGACCAAATGATTTCTGAGTCCCTCTTGAATTTAAATATCGCAGTTTAAAAGAGACAATCTAGATGAGAACTGACAAGGCCCTGAACATTTAATTCACTTCATTTCCACATTCATTAAAATACTACGGATAGAACATTTTACTCTGTTATAATAGCTAGCATTTATATAGGGCCCATAATGCGCCAAGCACTTGTTCCTAATACTTTCCAAGTACTATGCAGCACTGGGAATTCAAAGGCAAATATGAAATCATATTCTACTTTCAAGGAGCTCACCCAGAAAATGTAACTTGGAAACAAATAATGTTATCCTGGAAGAATCCTGAATCTAAAGTTAGGAAATCTGGGTTCAAATTCCACCTCTGATGACTACTACCTGTGAGATGTTGGGCAAATCTCTTCATCTCTGTCTATAAAATGAAGGGGTCTCTAGAGTCTCTTTAGGATCTATGATCCTAGGGTAATTGGGGGAAGCAACCATTACAGATGGAAAAGGCTCAGAGCTGAGCCAACAAGGAAGTTGAAAACAGAATGGAGGTGGCTAGAGAAGCACGGTTGTGGGGTGTGAAGAGAGTGGAGAAATATTGTGGAAGGGGAAGACGTAGCCACTGATTAGATTTGGGAATGGGATCCTGTGAGGGACAGAGCAGAGCCAGAGGATTGGGGGTTCCAGCTTGGATAACTGAGAAGGTGGTGGTAACAGCAACAGAAGTAAGGCAGTCAGGGTGAAGGGAAGCATTAGGTAGAAAGGTAACCAACTTCCTTTTGGAGAGGATGCCCTGCCCTGAGACAAGAGGGGTTGGAATTCTTGTTATATCTCCAGGCCCTTGCACAGTCCCACAGTCCCTTGCATAGAGGGGGCATGTGATAAATGCTTGTTGAAATGAAGTCCCAGCAATTGGTCCCCAGCCTATGCTCGCTTGGATCTACTTTAAAATCAAGCTGAACATATGAACAAAACCAAAATCGATTACTTGTCTTACCAAAAAACTCGTTAGATCCATTTAGAAGACAGATTTATAAACTTATGGAATTTTTATCAGGAAGGTAATTAGATTGGGGTCTGGGAGCCTGGCTGCCTTTCACCTGCATGATTTGGAGTAGCTTCACCTCTGAACCTCAGTTTCCTCCCCACGACAAATGAGAGGGTTGAATGAGGCCAGAGGATTGAAGTAGCAGGATTTAGTAGCAGGAAGTCATCTGGACAAAGTGTTTCATTTTATAGATGGGAAAGCTGAGGCCCCGAGATAAAAATGGCTTGTCTAAAGGTGGCGCGCGCGCGCGCGCACACACACACACACACACAAAGTGTTTCATTTTATAGATGGGAAAGCTGAGGCCCCGAGATAAAAATGGCTTGTCTAAAGGTGACGCGCGCGCGCGCACACACACACACACACACGCACACACACACACACACACACACACACACAGTGTTTCATTTTATAGATGGGAAAGCTGAGGCCCCGAGATAAAAATGGCTTGTCTAAAGGTGACGCGCGCGCGCGCGCACACACACACACACACACACACACACACACACACACACACAAAGTGTTTCATTTTATAGATGGGAAAGCTGAGGTCCCGAGATAAAAATGGCTTGTCTAAAGGTGGCGCGCGCGCACACACACACACACACACACACACACACACACACACACACACACACACACACACACACACACACACTTCTGGCTTGCACCCAACAAGTCTTAACACTCTTTCCTGTTAGTTTTATACTTTTTCGGTCCTTTTCCCAGAACATTTCTGTCCAAACGTCCCTAATCTGCTAGGTCTCGGGCGGCATCCAGACTCGGAGCCCCCACTTATTACAAGTCTCCCTCCGCAGCCCAGGAGAGAACAGTGCTGCTTCGGACTGACAGCGACTGCCCTGCCCTTTCCCACGTGGACCCGGGTTTGGAGGACCAAAGTCTAGCGGTTGCCTTGGGAGATATTATACCCTGCGTGAGGAAGAGAGGATGAAGACACGAGTATCCCGGGCGCTGGGACGCCAGGACACCCGGGGCGGCCACAGCCCATACCCCGTCTGGAAGATTCCCATAACCCACCCTTGTCCCTCCCACTGCACCCGGCCTTATTCCACACGCCCCCCACGCCACCGGCTGCACCCGGCAACCCCAACCCTACACCCGGCGCCGGGAAGGGAAAGCCCCGCCCCCATCAATTCGAGCAGCCACTCCGCCCCCCTCCCGCCCCTCGAAGCCGTCACCCAATAGTCAATTCTGGAGGGCGGGGCAAAGTGGCTGTCGTGAGGACAGACTGGCGAATGAGAAAGAGGGTGGGCGGGGCGCCGGGGACAGTGTCACGCACGGGTCCGTGTGAAAACGGGGGTTCCGAGTGCAAAGCAAAGTTTTTTTGTAAACCGTCTGCAAAGGCGGGGGGGTGAGAAGAGAACCCGAGACGGGGCCGAGTGCAGCCGCCGCCTCCTCCTTCTCCTCCTTCTCGCTTCTTCTCCTTGCTGCCGCCGTCGTCTCTTCCTCCACTCCGGCTCTTAAGCTCGTCAGTCGCCAGAGCCAGACCGAGGATTCGCGGAATCGAGGAGCCCGCAGTCCGGAGTCCCCGCGGCCACAGATGCCCGGCCCCCTCTCCCGGCGCGGAGCTGCTCCTCACCCGGCTTCGTCGCTGCCTCAGCCCCCGCCCTCTTCTCTCAGCTCGGCTCCGGGCGCCGGCTTCGGCTGCCTGTCGCCTCTGCCACCGCCTCCCTGGAAGGGGGCGCCGAGTCTCGTTTGGGTTTCAGCTCCGGCTCCTCCTTGGGCTCCGAGGGCATCTTGAAGCGCTCCGCCGGGCCCCACACTGTTTTCCCTTCGGCCCGGAGGATCTCGGCGGTAGTAGTTGAAGGAAGGTCGGTTCCCTCGGGCTCCCGGCCGGGCTTATTACCCCGCAGGGTCACCGACACCGGCGAGGCTCCCCTGCTTGCCCGCGGGTTCGGCTCTAACCGCGTAGGGCCCATTTCGGACTTGTCAGATCCCGCAGCCATGGGGTGCTGGGGTCGGAACCGGGCCCGGCTGCTGTGCATGCTGTCGCTGACCTTCATGTTCATGGTGCTGGAGGTGGTGGTAAGCCGGCTGACCTCGTCGCTGGCGATGCTCTCGGACTCGTTCCACATGCTGTCCGACGTGCTGGCCCTCATCGTGGCCTTGGTGGCGGAGCGCTTCGCTCGGCGGACCCAGTCCACACAGAAGAACACGTTCGGCTGGATCCGGGCCGAAGTGATGGGGGCCCTGGTGAACGCCATCTTCCTGACCGGCCTCTGCTTCGCCATCCTGCTGGAGGCCATCGAGCGCTTCATCGAGCCCCACGAGATGCAGCAGCCGCTAGTGGTCCTCGGGGTCGGCGTGGCCGGGCTCGTGGTCAACCTGCTGGGGCTTTGCCTCTTCCACCACCACAGCGGCTACGGGGGCGGGCCCGGCGCGAGCAGTCGCAGCCACAGCCACTCCCACGGGGGGCTCGGCCACAGCCACAGCCACAGCCTTGGCAAGGTGAGCCGGGGCAAGAACAACCGCAGCGGGGGCAACAACAGCAACATGACGGACAGCGAGCGGGCCGCCGACGGCGAGGAGACCAACAACTTGGTCATCAGCTCGAACGGAATGAAGATGGACCCGGCAGGTAGGAAGGGGGTAGGCAGGGGGCCCAGGATTCGCCGTTCCCCCACGCCCCGGCCGGGGGAGCGGGACGAGAGGGGCCAGCACCGCCCCCTGCTGCTGGGCGAAGACGCTGCCGCCTCCGGCCCCTTGCTTTCCCCCACGTGGAGAGGCTTGACATCCCGGGTCTGCTCGGCACACACCCCCTCAGCCTGGGAGGGGTGGCCCCCGGGGTGGCGTGGAGCGAAGGAAGCCTCCGGGGCCCAAGTTTTCCTTTCTTTAGGAAGGCGCCGGACTGACCCCCTCGGGCTGAGCAGGTCAGCCCTTTTTGCGTGCGTGGGGGAGTCACTGCCCTCCCGAAGCTCGCGTTCCCCTGGGTAGTGCCAGCAGCGAAAGACTGCGGGCGAGGGAAAGGATAGATAGTAAATGGGTGTAACGTGGCTGGCAAAGGCCTCTTGGACCAGGGATTTTTAATTGAGTAGGTAAAGGTGGGAGAAGAAGGGAAAAGTAGTCCAGATGTTGGAGCTGGGAAGAGGGACTTCAGGAGGGAGACAGTGCCCTGTGCCAGCCATTGCAGAGAATTCCAGTGTTACTGAATGGTGGGCTCGAGGTCCACCCTGGCTCTGGGAGTACAGGAGGGAAACGGATACTGACAGCTGGGTTATCTCTAGGACTTAACTCTGACAGTAGTTAGTCCTGAACCAAGTGCCGGGCTGGTGGTGATAGGTTTTGTAAAACCTTTGGGGGATGGTGGCTTATTTCTTTCTGGCTGATGGGCATTTTAATTTTCCATACTTCCTGGGAACAGAGCTAACTCTTAACAGTTAGCTTTTCCATTCAACAAGCATTTGGTTAAAGGTTTTTATTAATTTTTTTTAAATGAATGACGTGATTAAGTTCATCCCTAGTCCTCTTGGGAGATCATGTGTTGATTGTCAGTGTGTTAGGGCCCAATTCAGTGATTTCAAAATCAATCTAAAACAAAAGCCATGATTTCTCATCCATTTAAATTATGGAAATTAGTCATTGAAAAAAATGGAGTTATTTAATTCAATCTTATGTGGATTTCTTCCCACTCCCAAATAAGATTAAACTGCCCAAGTATACTTCTTTAGTAGATTTTACCTTTTAAATAGAATCAGAGAAAATTTCAATATATATGGCTTTGCAATTGTTAATTATTGTCAATTTCCCAGTCTCATTAAATATCCTATTTGAATAAATTACACAAACCGAAATTGGTTTTTTAAACTCAAAATATCAAAAAATTGTAAATGACCACGAGGGGAAAAACCAGCTGAAATTGAGTGTCTAATAGTCACTATCTTAGTGGGTTATTCCTATAGTTAGAATTAAGTCGAATTTATAGTGCTCAGATTTAGCTTTTTTTTTTTTCTTGCAAGTTTGCAGAGATCTGTACTAAACTTTTTTTTTTTTTTTGCTAACGGAACTTTTCTTTCCTCTTTATAAGGGAGACAATTAATTTGACAATTTAATAAGTACCCATTCAAAGAAGCTGTAGCCAAGATTAAGTCCACCCATTTTGTATCACTTTACCTTCTAGAGGAACTAAAAACCAACTGGCTGTCCTTAGTTTTGATCTTACCCCCTCCCCCAAAAAAGCAGTTCTAAGAATACAACTTTGGTGTGAATATTTTCTAAATGTGTGGTAATGATTTTGCATCTCTTTGTAGAGGAACAAGCCAGAGACGGTGCAATGGATGTGCAAGTTAATGGGAATCTTATTGGTGATGATTCGGACAATTTAGATTCCGAAGATGAAGAGAATAGTGGACAACTTAACATGCGTGGAGTTTTTCTGCATGTCTTTGGAGATGCCTTGGGTTCAGTAATTGTAGTGATAAATGCCTTGGTTTTTTTCTTTTCTTGGAAATCTTGTACTGAGGGAACGTTCTGTAGGAAACCATGTATCCCTGACCCCTGCCGCTCATATGTAGACCTAATTAATACTACTTATACTTCTACTACTACAGTAAGTGAGGCTGGTCCTTGCTGGGTGCTATATTTAGATCCAACTCTTTGTCTTGTGATGGTTGGCATACTTCTTTATACCACTTATCCGTTACTTAAGGAATCTGCCCTTATCCTTTTGCAAACTGTACCTAAACAAATAGATATCAGAAATTTGAAAATGGAACTTCGAAATGTTGAAGGAGTTGAAGAAGTTCATGAATTGCATGTTTGGCAGCTTGCTGGAAGCAGAATCATCGCCACTGCTCACATAAAATGTCATGACCCTACATCCTACATGGAGGTGGCTAAAAGCATTAAAGACGTTTTTCACAATCACGGAATCCACGCCACTACCATTCAGCCTGAATTTGCTAGTGTAGGTGCTAAATCAAGTGTTACCCCATGTGAGCTTGCTTGTAGAACTCAGTGTGCATTGAAGCAATGTTGTGGGACCGCACAAAAAACCAGTTCTGGAAAGGAAGCAGAAAAGAGTTCGGCAGTTAGCATTTCTTGTTTAGAACTTAGTGACGATTTAGAAAAGCATCCCAGGAGGACTAAAGTTGATAGTATGCCTGCTGTTATGATAGATATAAAGAAGATGCCAAACGAACAACCAGAATCATCTATGTAAGTTTTCAAAACATGTGATGTTCAACTTGTTTTCATCCACAAGAGAAAGAGACTCTCCATTGAAATCTTAAGTTGCCAAGTAGTATAATTGCTGAAGTCCTTGTTTTGGTCACACTGTTTAATTCTATTTTTGTAAGAACATAATGGAATTGCATAACACAAAGTTTTATATTACAACTTTGTGATTATCAATGCACAGTACAGCTATGCTGTAACAATTTTGGAAAGCCAGTTTTAACACTATGTTACATTTTTTTGTTAAAAGTAAATATAAACCTTGTATAACATGATGATACTTTTGATTTCAGTTTTCCCATAGCAAAACTTAATTGGGGATAAATAAATTAAAATTAATTTGTTACTAGAACTTCTCTGTTTTGTCTTTCCCCTCACCCATGTTTTATTTTTAGTTGAGATTTCTTGATGAAACTTGAAATAGTTTTTTTTCCCCTTAGACATTTTAGATTACATTTCCCTTTCCCCCTTTGAAATTATTACATAGCATAATGGTAGCATTAAAAAAAAAACAAAACACCGACTCATGGATGTTGATGGGAAACGTTATTCCTTTTTTTTTTTTTTCCATGTGGAGCAATTCTATCATTTTACCAAGAAAAAAAAAAGATCAATTACTATCTTGTATTAAGTTCTGTTCTTTATTGCTGAGTTGAAATGTGAGACAATTAATGAGAAACTGCATTTTATACACATACTAGGGTATTTGATGAAGAAGAACATAAAAGTTCACCCAACTGAACATCATTTAGATTCTTTTGTAACTTGTTAATGTTTGGAAGAACATTTGAATTGTTTAAAAACTTTCAATACATGCATAAAACAATTGTCTTTTAAAAAATTATGAATATGTATGTTATATAGAAGTATTCACCAGCATTGTTTATGGTATGGTCTTCATTAATTATACTGAAGGAAGACTTGAAGGTTTACTCACAAAGTATTTATGTATAACAAAAGATATTTTAACAGTTGTGAAATTTAATTTATTTCTCTATTGGTTGTCTCAAAGATGCTGTTCTCTCAAGTTATTTCATGGCATCTATCCCCAAATAGATTTAGACGAAAGCTATTATAGTATTATAAACAGTGTTTTTTCTTCCTTTGTGAGCCACTTACTAGAGAGAGAAAAAATTAGGAGGTTAATATCACTTGAGTATTAAATCATTTAAGAATTTAAGTTCATAATTAAGGTGGGACTCACATTTCTATAATGTCTTGTCATTGCTCAGGTCTTCCAACAGTGACTTACTTTGAATATATACTATAACATCTACACATGAGTTGACTGAACTATGACTGAAATTGCTTTTAACTGTTTTCTTATTGCTGTTTCTTTTAAGTACAGTTACTTACACAGTATTTAAGAAGTTTAAAAAAATCATCTCGATTGGAAGAATCATTATGCTTTTTTTTATTAAGTGTATAGTTTTTCTGTAATGAGATTAATATTGATGACATCAGTTATCATACATAGAACTATTTTGCCAAAAGCATAGTGTCCTGACTACTTAAATTGTTTTTATAGGTGACTACTTCTGAAAATGGCTTATCTTTTTGATAGAAAAGAATTCACTATTTAAATACAAAGTTTAAGATAAAGATATTGATAAAGACTGGGATTAGAAATTTCTTTTTTAGTGGATAATTCTTCTAGCAGGCATAAGTTTTTTCCCTTGTAGTATATGCCTGTTGCTGGCAATGGGCTTATTATTTTTTAAAATAGGCCGTGTTAATGGACAGTATATATTCCTTTAAGAATGAGAACGATTTGTGCTTGGATAACAATGGGAACACAGTTTTATAAATTCAGGTTTGCTAAAATGGGCCAAAACTGTAACCTGCCGATTGGGGTCTCTTAATACTATTTTGCTGATATCACCCTCATAATTCAATTGATAATTCCTAAACTGATAGTTATCTTTAATTTTTGTGTGATTTTGAGTCTTTTTGACACAAAACAGGGGGTCTCATTATGTGGGTAAACAAGAGGAAAGCTGCTGATTGTACCGTTATCATGTGCATTCCTGATTTATCATTTTAAACTATGGAATATTTTAATAAGATATTTCAAAGTTGAGTTTATATTTTGTAAACATTTCAGTAAAGATACAAAAAAAAAAAAGATAACTAGAAAAATATCTTAAACATCCAAGAAAAATTTTGTGAACCAAATACATAAAAACGAGTCTATTTCCTAAAGAATTGAGGTTTTAAAAAATATAAGCACAGGACAAGGGCTATGTTTTTCTCAAAAGTACTATAAAAGTAACCTGTAGGTCTAGTTATCTGGTTTTTCATAACTTGTTTTAAAGTAGTTTATATATAATGCATAAAGTGGTACCATAGTGTGTTCCTTCTCAAAGTAGTTTGTTATTCAATAACAAAAGCAGTGGGCAATGACTCACCTTTTGAGTTTTAACAGAGAAACAGTGTTTCTCTTTACAATGCACTTTCTAACCCATATTTTACTATATAAAAAGTTATGTTGAAAAACAAGTGGTTTTTGTTTTGTTTGTTTTTTGTATTTAGAATTCCTAAGTTTTGAATCCCTTTTGCCTTTATGAAAGGAAATGAGGAAATCCTCATTCTTAGGGCACTGTAGCCCAGTGTTTAAAGAAAAAACCCACCCATTTTTCATTTCTGCACCAGTTGTCTTGCAAGCTTTTTAAGCTGGCTTTTGTAAGATCAGCAAGTTTATGATAGGGATCCTTAGATTTTTGTCTATTGTCAATCGTAGGAAAGGAGGCATTTTATGTGCCTGAATTGAAACTAATCTAGAAAAAAAATTCCAAGCCAAATGCAGCCTTAATTAAGGGAGAGTAGATCTCCACTGTGACATTTTAGCTTGTGATTCTTGAATTAGTTGGTTTGGAGTACACATTTGCATTAAGAAAGATATGAATTAGAAAAAACTTTGTATTTGAATGTTTTGGGGGAGGTCGGGGGGGGGGGGGAAATGCCATTTATAAGGCAAGCAATTTGAGAGCAATTTTTCCCCCCTCAAGTACCCCATTGAAAATCACTGTCAGAGTTAGGGTGATATTTTATGAGGGAAACTTTTTGGTAGCTTGCTGTTATTTTGGAGGAACTTCCATTTAGTGTTTATATTTTTGCTTTTCTAAGATTAGAAACTTGAAAACATTATTAAAGGAAATAAAAAGGATATAACATGAAAATACTGTAAGTGGAATAACTGGTTGAAGATTTATTTGAATACTAATACTTTTTTTTTTAATAAGAAAGCTACAAATGTCACATCTTCACCTTTTGTCTTAATGTCTTCACAAAGTATGAAGCAGCAAATGTGGAGAGTAACTTGGTTGATGTGCTGAAGCTCTTCAAACCAGATTGAAATATTTACTTAATACTGAGTTTCAGTGTAATGGTGAATCACAAAACAGTATTAAAACTTGGCGAGATAGCAGAAGAAACTCCTTCCCCCCTTTTTTTTTCTGTTTATTCTTAGACCTGAGTCAAACTTAATTTGACCATTTCTGAAAAGGAGTTGAGTAGCATCATTTTGATGTAGCTTTACAGACCTTATGTATAACTGCTATTTCACTTTACTGACAAAACCTGGAATATTTTAGCAATCATTTTCACTGGCAAAGGGCCTCTTGTATGTCCTACAATTTAAACATGTAAACCAAAAATTTTATGGTCCAGTGTCTTTGACAAAAAGATACTGAAAGGAATGTAGCATACAATTAGTATATATGGTTGTATATAAGAAGTCTTGCTCAAGACACAGAAATTGCCATGTTATCTTTCTGCCTTGAAACAGCACAATGAAAATGCATCAGTGTATGCTGTGATTATGGAACTTTCATAATGTAGTTTTGGTGTCTGCTATTGCCAGCTATCTGGGCAGAATGTGGTGCAGTTTTATGCAGTTGTCATCTCACTAAATGCAGATACAAATATATTTTCTGTGTAAAATTTTACCGATTTTGATGTGTTTTTTTTATATGTTTTATGACTGTACATTGTTTTCCAAAGCTGTTCCTACCTCACCATGAGGCTTTATGGATTGTTATGTATTATAAATGTTCTATATGAGACAGGCGACTGTGTTTTCCCCTCTTTTCTCATTTATTAAAAGTAGACAAATAAACTAATTTTTACATACCTATTTAGTCATTTTGTGCATGCTCTTCAGGCCATAAGCTGAATATAATAAGTGGGTTGTTAATAATAGTACTATGTGAGTTGACAGGGCATATTTGGATCAATAGAAATTGAAAATTTTATCTGTCATTAGAAGATGGCCAATGAAACATCCCAAACACCTTTGTAAGCTTTTTGATTTTGTTCTCATGTAATAAGGAGGGGGTGAGGTTGGTAGGAAATCAAGTTTGCCAAGAATTATAGAGGAAACTGTAACCCATTTGCACACCTGCAAGCATTTGGGGTTTGCTGATCATTAATTAAAAATGATTGTTTCAGTTAAAAAAAGGTTGTTTTTTAAAATTCACCAATTAACGAAATAAGTAACTTGGATCCCAGCAACTGTTTATGTGCCTTATCTCCTACATGCCATAAGTCACAGACCACACATGTCCAATCTTAACGTTAATTGGTGAATTTTTTAAAAAAACTTTTAAAAAATGAAACAATCAGATCTTCCACAATACACATCAGTAGGTGATATTAAACTCTCGGTTGCTACATTTTAAGATATTTTTGGTCAAAAACCAAGTGCTCTACTTCTTGCATGAAGTAATAGTTATTTGTTGAGGTATTAGATACAAATTATTGGGAGTGCTTCTTTAAATGAAAAGATACTAAAATTTTAGACACTGTACACTTTTAAGATAATTGTAATATGTGTTGGAAGATAAGACAGGCACAAAAATGGAATGATGTAGAATGAGATCATTGGTGTCTAGGAAAACTCAAATAGGATATAGAATTTTAGTCTTGGAGGAGAGACGAAACACATACTATTGTAAGTAAGATAAGACAAACACACATTACTAATATGAATTCTGAGTAATCCTAAGCTGTCAAGGGAGTCTATAGAAATGGTTATATGATATGGGTTCTTTTTTTATTTAAAGAGGTAGATTTCCTGAGTGAAAGGGCCTTTCAGGAACAAGCTGACTCTGGTGGCATAAAATGGAAGAGGAATAGTGGGTAATGTGGTTTACATTTGAGCAGATTTCAGAAGGATAGATAGACTCATAGATCCTATAGGGAAAATCTACTGAGGAAGGGATGGGTTGCTCTGACCATTTTTATGTTATGGATCTTTTTTCAGAATAAATACTTTTAAATGCATAAAATGAAGTACATAAAATTAGAAAGGAAACCAATTTTTAATTGAAATGTAAGTATCCAAATAACATCTTCACAGACCTTGGGTTAAGAACCTCCCAAAACACAAAGGAAAACAATGCTAATGAGGAAGAATTGTTGGAGGCCCAGAACACTCAGGAATTCTTTCCCTGGCAATAACCTGTGCATTAGCTACACTCTTAATTCTCCGTCTTTATTCTTTGATGAACCAGTTCTGTTCTACATTGTCCTGTAGAGTCCAGTGCTCTCTTATCATCTTGCTCTGCCAAACCCTTGGATCACTTCCATCAATTCACTCCCTTTGCTGTTCTTTATACATGTCCTGCTGAAGAAAGCTGTAGAAAATCACAGACTCATTGACTAGGTCCACAGCAATCCTAATGGGGCCCTCACTACTGCAAGGCAATCCTTTTACATCTTATTAGCTCATTATCCCACTTAATCCTATCATTCCCACTCTCACTAATCTTCACTCTCCTTGTCTATTGACACCTTCCCTACTGCCTACAAACATGTCCATGACTCAAAAACTATCACTTGATCCATCTGTTTATTAGATCTCTCTCCTTCCTTTGTGGCTAAATTTCTTGAAGTGATCCTCTTCCTTCCTCTCTCTTCTTACCTCTCTACAGTCTGGTTTCTGACTTCATTTTTCTGCTTTCTCCAAAGTTAATTGCCAAATCCAATGGCCTTTTTTCCCCAAAAACTTATTTTCAAAACATATGCATAGTTTTCAACATTCACCCTTGCAAAACCTTGTGTTTTAATTTTTTTCTCCCTTCCCCCCATCCCCTCCCCTAGACAGCAAGTAATCTAATATATGTTAAACATGCAATTCTTACACAATTATCATGCTGCACAAGAAAAATCAGATCAAAAAGGAAAAAAAATGAGAGAAAAAAAGAAATGCAAGCAAACACTTATGATCTACACTCAATCCTCAGTCTCTTTCTGGGTACAGATGGCTCTCTCCGTCATAAGACCATTGGAACTGGCCTGAATCACTTCATTGTTGAAAAGAGACATGTCCAAATTTTCAATCCTCATCCTTTTTGTCCTCCTTTGACTGCCTTGATTCCCTTGACCTTGATTGCTTTTGACACTATTGAGCACCTCTACTTGTCTAAAATTAAACTCATTAACTTCCCTACTTCCCCAAACTCTCTCTCCTTCCAAACTTCCCTGTTACTGTCAAGGATCGAACTATTCTATTCACCAAGACTCACAATTTCTAGGTGACATCTCTAACTCCTCACTCTCACTCTCCCCACCATATGCAATCTTTTTTTCAAGACATGTCCATACTCATCATCTCATCCTGGATAATTTCAGTAGCCTGCTGTTTGATCTCCCAGTCTCCTCTCTCTCCCACTCAGTTGTCAAAGTAATCTTCCTAAGGCACAGATCTAGCCATACCATTTTTTTTCTCCCCCAGTCAAAAAATTCCAGTGGCTCCCTATCACTTTTGTGATCAAATATAAAACCTTCTGTTTGTCATTCAAAATTCTTCACAACCTGGTACTCTCCTACTTTTCCAATCTGCTTACCCTTTATACCTTAATGCAAAGTCCAAAATCTGGTGACACTGGCTTTCTTGCAGTTTCTCGAACAAGACATGCCATTTCCCAAATGGGCAATTCCCAGGGCCTGGAATGCTCTTCCTCCTCATCTGTTTCCAGACCTTCTTGTTTTCCTTTACTTCCCAGCTAAAATCCCACCCTCTCCAGGGAGACTTTCCCAATCCATCTCATTTTAGTGCTGTCCTTCTGTGAATCACTTACTATTTATCTTGTAATTAGTTTATTTGTACATAGTTGTTTACATGTTGTCTCTCTCATTAGGTTTCTAGCTCCTTGGAAACAGGGTCTCACATTTCCTTGTATCCCTGGTGTTTAGTACATGGTATATATGATTAATAATAAATATTTATTCTCCGACTGACTTATTATGTGTCAGGCACTTGGGGTTAGAAAGACAAGTCCAAAACATTCCTGTTCCAAAGAAGCTTAACTTCTATTTGTCAAATTGACTAAGGAGAATTGTGAATATATTTTATTTAGATTTTATTTTTTTGTTTTTTACTGATATTTATTATTTTTTTTGTGACTGGGTTCCCTATCTTATCCAAACTGGAAGTACAGTTTCACAAAGTAGATATGGAGGTTATGAGTTATGGATGGAGGCAGATGAAGGGACTCAAATTTTTTCCTTAAAAAGAAGAGTTCATAATGAAGAAGAGAGATGAGTAGCTGTCAAATGTTCAAACTTGAGGAAAGAGGAAGAGATGGCTTATGACATTACTTGCTTTTTAAAAATTTATTTATTTATTTGAGAAGAGACTGAAAGAGCATAGAGAGTATTAGAAGTATTCCAGCTTTGGAAACCCTCCCTGGTGGTCTAATATTATAGGGATGTGAGGGACCTTAGCCCAGGAATACAGTAGCCCAAGTTTGTGATCACTGCCACACATGAAGTGAGGACTTATATCTGGTTTGGGTCTTTCATTTTTTTTTTTTTTAAATTGGTCATGGATGTTTGAAATTTCAGTGGCTTTGCTTATAGGTTTCCCAACTTAAATGCTATTATTCCAGAATTAGAAGACTCATTAGAAGTTTGAGGAGAACACAACAGCAGGGATGTGGATTTGAGCCATCCCTAGCTTATCCAAAAGTTATGGCTTGGTCTCCAGTTTGGATTTGAACTCAGGGTGTGACCGAGCACTCTGAAGCCTGGTCACGACCTTACCTAGATATTCATGTTGGCTTGGAGGAACAAGGGCGAAATGGGACTTCGAAATAAATGGGAGCATTACTTCACCTATTACTGCTCAGTGAACCCACACATATCAAAGCCATCCCTTGCTCCCCCCCCACCCCAGAGTTTAAGTATAAAGGCATTTGAGCCAATTCCAGTACTCCTACACCTTCCTTTCATTTCCCAAATCCCTAAGTCATTCCAAGCCTAGAATTTACTCAAAGTAAAGGGACTATAAGGATCTCTACATCAGCTCAAACATCTGTATGAGAAGTTTCAAAAATTAAGTCAAATCTCTGGATGTTTTACTCACATGGTAAATTCTTGTTATTGGCACATAACTGAATGAGGAATTACTTTAAAAATTTTTTTTTACTTTATTACACTGGCTGAAATGGAAGAGGACATGGAATTAAAAAAAAAATCTCTTGTTTTTTTAGCATGGGCTGAATGGCAGAAAGTTCAGATAGGAACTCATCCTTTTTTTTTTTGTTTTAAACAAAACCTAAAGACATTTTACTACTATCTTTCAGAAAATAAAACAGATCATCTTTATAAGGGTACTTCTTGTTTCCTCTCCTCCTTCTTAACCTCTATTTCTATTCACATAGCATTCTTCTTTTCCTCGATATCCCTATTATCCAAGGCTTATCCCAGCCATGTTTTATTTTTCACCTTTAATATTTACCTGTCCTGTATCCCATCTCTAGCTATCTTATTTCAAAGTATTGACTAGTGAATCCAATAAATTAGTCAATGTTAATGGAAGAGGAATGAAAGATGGTCCTAATGTATATTTGAGTAGTAGACAACTTCTAAAGGGCAATGTTCTCTGAAATTATGATGAGAATATCAGGCAAGGGAGAAGAGAACTATTTTTGTGTGAAGGTAACTGCTGTAGTATCATAGAAAAGACAGTGAATTTGGAGTCAGAAGGTCTAGGTTAGAAGTCACAGCTCTGCTACCATGTAGCTTTGGGATCTTAGGAAAGTCACTTAATTTATCTAAACAGATTATTTATCTGTAAAATAGGTATTATAATAATAATTGCACCCCTTTTCTTTATGTACTTGTAGACACATCTCATGGTGCTGGAACTATCATCACTTCCAGAATCAGCCTGACCTGTGGGCTGACCTGAACCTGTAGTTCAAATGGTTTTTAAGGGAAAAAATTAAAAATATAAGTATATAGATATACAGATATATGCACACAGGTGTACATATATATGTATATATGCACACACATATATGCATATATGATACATACTACATACTCAGACTTTCACAAACAATAATTACACTACCTACTCCCTTCAATGTTGTAGCAAATAAGATCATATTTATGAAATCATTTTGTTATAAAATGTAATATGCACATCAACTTTTCCTAAACTCACTTTTATGCTGATAATTTGATTATCCTGAGATTAAATCATCTTACTTCTGGTTCCATTTATATGACCATAAGTCATTCTGTTTCCTTTTCCTCTTCCTTGCCATACTTAAAGTAGTCCTTTCTCTGATCAGTGACCATCCCTCTCATATCTCTTTGTTGTAATAACTAAAGATGGAAGAGACCTTGAAGGCTATCTAATCTTGTTTTATCATTTGACAGTGTGGAAATAGCCCCAGAAAAGAGGAGATTATAGAGTCCCACACATGGGTGAGTAAGAGAGCTAGAATGTCAATTCAGGTCTTAATTACAGATTCAGTGGGGTTTATACTTTGCCATTCTACTTGTCCTCTAACTCCTACCTTAGTTAGTCCTCTTCCTTCTACAATCTTTGACTTTTGATCAGGACATTTCCCTTCTTTTTCCCTTCAGCTACAGCATAAGAATCAGAAAAAAAAAATCACAGAAGAACCAAAAAATTTGGATAGCCTTCTAGTCTAACGCTTACACTAAAGGAATCTCCCCAATAACACACTTGACAAACTTCAATGGAAAACTTCCAATGAAGAGAAATCCACCATTAAGCAGGCCAAATCCACTTTTGGATAACTCTAATCATTACAGATATTCCCTTGATATCAAGCTTATATTTAACCTCTCTCCTTTTCTCCTAATTCTGGCCCTCTGAAGTCAATTTTTCTATATAACAACCCTTCAAATACTTGGACACAGCTATCACATAATTTCTGAATCTTCTCTTCTCCAGGATAAATTGGCCCCATTCATTTAATCTTTCTATGAATGAACTCAAGGTCCCTCAGCATTCTGGTTTCTCTTCTCTGAATATTCCTTGGCTTATCAATGTCCTTCTTAAAATGTGACATGAAGAACTGAACATAATACTCTGGATGAGTTCTAGCAAGGTCAGAATACAATGGCACTATCACTTCTCTATTCCTGGAAGCTAATTCTCTAAGTGCAATTCAAGATTACATTAACTTTTTAATTTCCACATTATATTGCTGACATACTGAATTGGCAGTCTACTAAAACCTCTAGATTTTTTTCATGGAACTTTTTTCATGGAACCTTGACTTTTTCTTCTTGTACTTATGAAGTTGATTTTTTGTTACTCAACTGTAATACTTGACTGTTATCCCTATTGCCTTTTAGATTCAGACAATTCATCTAAAGTAGAGGTGTCAAATAATCCTGAGTGTGGTCCAAACTAGATTAAAATGTAGTTCCTATCTGATTTTAATGTATTGATATATTAATAAAAAATAAGCAAATAAGGAAACAGGTACAGAGAGATTTAAAGGGACCTGCACAAAGTGAGCACAGTAGCAATAGTAATAATAGAGATTCATAAAGCATTTGTTAAGGGTTTACTTTGTCCCAGATATTGGGCTAAATGCTGGGGATAAAAATACAAACAGGCAGATCAATCCTTGTCCTATTATGGCCTAACATTTTCCCTGGGGCACAGTTTTATGTTCCAGTGGAGATGAAGGTTAGAGCAGAAGTGGTTTGGTTTGAAGCTAGTGTTCAAGAAGCCACCAGTATATAGAGATTTATAGTTACAAAGAATCTTATATATATTTTATTTTGTTACAACCACTCTATAAAGTAAATAATGTAAATTTAAGGATCCTCATTTTACAAATTAGGAAGCTGAGGCTTAAAGAAGCCAAATGGTTTGTTTATCAACTAGTAAATGGCAGAGATGATTCAAGCCTTTTGACTTCAAATGAATTGCTCTTTCCATAGTACCACAAGCATAGAAGGAGAGCAGAGTCTTCATTTGAATCCAAAAAGGTAGTTAATTCTCCCCTAGGATGAGGGAGAGACACTTATTAAGCATCTATTATGTTCCTGGCCCTGTGCTAAGTACTTCAAAAATATCTCATTTTGTATTTATTTATTGATATTTGATACAACAACTCTGGAAAGTAGATGTTATTACCACCTCCATTTAATAGTTGGGGAAACTGAGGCAAAGAGAGGCTAAGGGACTTCCTAGAGACACACAGAGTCTAGTCTTCATCTTTGCCTAGCTGGGTGATGACCCAGCTGATGACTTATCTAGCTCCTGTTCCTCTTAGTGCTTCTCCTTTTGCATCGAGGAAGAAATTCTGCTAAAAGCCTTGATGGAGTAAGACGTTTGGACTTCCTCCTAAATTTAGTCTTTCTTTATTCTCTCTGTCCCCTAAACCATATCAGCCAATGAAATTCAAGCTTCTCATCTTGATGCCATCTGGTACCATCCTACTTTTATCTCATATTGTTTCTTTCCACATACTTTATATTCTAGCCAAATGGGATTTCCCTCCATCCTCCTTAAATAACTTGTACTTACTAGTCTGCAAATCTTTATCGAACTATTCTTTATGCTTGAAAGGTCCTTCTTTTTTCTGTTTGTCTGTTGAACACCTGCCTAGCCTTTAAAGACAAATTCAAATACTACCTTCTCTGTAAAGACTTATTATATTTTTTCCTATCAGATCTCATATCACTTTCTTTTTTTGCATCTCTTTAAAATTAAGAAAGATCCAATATTTAGAAACCACTACAAGGTCTGCCAGAGCCAGGGAACTTACCTATTCCTTTTCTCACTAAATGGCCCACCTACTCTAGACCTATGTAAACAATTTGGACCGGATTCAGTTCTAGAGAGACCCGAGAAGAAGATTAGGCTATTAGATTATGGCTAATGTGTAAGGTTTTCCTCAAAGGGAATATGAATTATTTCAGGGTAGAATATAAATTTGATATTTCTGTTGTTGAGTTGTTTCAGTCATGTCTGACTCCTGTTGACCCCATTTTGGGTTTTCTTGGTGAAGAAACCAGAATGGTTTCCATTTCCTTCTCCAGTTCATTTTACAGATGAAGAAACTGAGGCAAACAGGATTAAGTAACTTGCCCAGGATCACACAGCTAGTAAATGTCTTCATGAGGAGAACTTTGAGTCTTCCACACTCCAGGCTAGGTATTCTAATCACTGTGTGCCACCTATCTACCTGAACCTGATATATTCCTGCCATTTATTTTACACACACACACACACACACACACACAGAGAGAGAGAGAGAGAGAGAGAGAGAGAGAGAGAGAGAGAAAGAAAGAGAAATGCTTAACATAAAAGATTATCACATATGCAAATAGACAAAACTTAAATGAAATAAGCAGCAATGCTAACTACTTTTATACCCAGCTGGGAGGTAGATGTTTAAAAATAGCTAGACATAAAACTGTTTGAAGGATTGCTAAATAGGCATTTTACATTTCCTCTCCATTTGGACCATCTAAACAACTCCCATTCCAATCCTTCTGATAAAAAGGACTAGCTTTAGATAAAACTTTATTGGTGTTCATCGTCTCTAAGAACACTGACTCTTCCCCTTGCCACCATTCAGCTCTGACCTGATGAGATAAAGCACCTCCAGAATTCACAGTGTTACCTCCAAGCCTAGATCCATCCATCTCAGGATTGATGCTCATTTTCCAGTCAGGAAATAAAACATAGAAGAGGCAGCCTAACTTGAGGGTCAGGCTTGTATATGCGGACATGTACCTTAAGTGCCATGTGTTCATGTCCATATGAAAGCCAGGGTAGGATTCAGGATAGTTTGCTTCATTTCCTTTCTAAGTTTCTGGAAGTAGCTCATAATTATCCTAATAGGATTCAAGGTAGGAAAGAATGAGAGAGTGGGAACTCTTTCAAACTGCTACTGAGTCATTATCTCTTCTGTATCCACAATCAGTAAGGGAGAATCTTGGTAATCTTGGTCATTTCAAAGTGAAAACCCTTTAACTCTGAAGCAGACTCCTATTTGTCAGAGCTAGGAGGAATAATTGAGCTCATTCCATGGTATAGCCCTATTGACTTTGTGTATTATTGTGCATTACAGTTCAGTGTTTAGGTACTTCTTACTGGACTAAGTTTCATGAGATCAGAAATTATGCTTTTTCTTTTTCTTTTCTTTTCTTTTTCTTTTTTTTTGGCAAGGCAACCAATCAAGTAATTTGCCAGTAATTTGTAATTTACAGCTAGTAAGAGTCTGAGGTCAAATTTGAACTCAGGTCCTCCTAACTCCAGAGATTATGCTTTTTTGAAGCTGTATCTTCTCTATGACTTTTTACAAAAGCCTGCTGGTGAATCTGCCTGCCTCATCTTTCCCCACTCCAATCTACTCTTCATTAAGCCACCAAAATAATTTTCCTAAAGCACAGGTCTTATCGTGTGATTTCCCTATTCAGTAGACTCTATGGCCTCTAGAAACAAATACAAAATCTTCTGTTTGCCGTTCAGAGAGTTTCTTCCCCTATCTTTCCGGACTTCTAGACCTTTCTCCCCTCCCTATACTCTTCAATCCTATGACCACTGATGTTGTTCTGTTTCTGGAGCAAAATACTCCATCTCTTGCCTCTAGGCATTTTCTTTTTTTTTTTTTTCTTTTTTTTTTCCTTTAATAACTTTTTATTGACAGAACCCATGCCAGGGTAATTTTTTACAGCATTATCCCTTGCACTCACTTCTGTTCCAATTTTTCCCCTCTCTGCCTCCACCCCCTCCCCCAGATGGCAAGCAGTCCTTTACATGTTGAATAGGTTACAGTATATCCTAGATACAATGTATGTGTGCAGAACCGAACAGTTTTCTTGTTGCACAGGGAGAATTGGATTCAGAAGATATAAATAACCTGGGAAGAAAAACAAAATGCAAGCAGTTTATATTCATTTCCCAGTGTTCTTTCTTTGGGTGTAGCAGCAGGCATTTTCTTTGACTCTCCTGTGGAATACTATTCTTGGTATACTTAGAATACTCCTCTTCCTTATCTCTGATTATTAGTTCTAGCTTTTTTCAGGAATCCTATCTTCTCCAGAAAACCTTTCTCAACCCATCTTCATTATGTACCTTCCATGTTATTTTCATTTTGTGCTGTATGTAGCTTATTTGTACATCTTTATTTACTTACTGTTTCTTTTCTTGGATTGTGAGCTCCTTTAAGTCAAGGACTGTCTTTTGCCTCTTTATGTAACTCCATTTTTTAGCACAATACCTGGCATATATTGGGCATTTAATAAATACAAAAAAGTACTACCTAACCTAGCTCAGTGGTCTGCATAACAGTTAGCATATAATAAATGTTTGTTGAACTGATATGAGTAGGTAGGAGTTCTATCATCTTTTGGGAGAGGTTTTAGTACTCAGGAAACAATTGCTTCATCTTTAATCAAATTGAGATAGCTAGAGAAGTAGCACTTCTCTAACGTTTGGATTTCTTTGAAGTCAATATAAATACTTGGGGTTATTATTATCTAGGAATGAAGCAGCACTGATAGAAGAAGTTGAGCTTTGTGGGAAAAAACTTTAATTGTATTCTGATTATTTTGTGCAAAACCAAAGATCTTTGTCACACTAGAGAATTCGCAGTATGAAAAGATCCTGCGATGGATGGATTGCCTAAATTTCACTTTAACTCTTACTCAGCCTTAGAAGCTTTCAGCTTGAAGGAATTTGCCATAGCCAATGAATAATATCTTTGCCTCAACTCATGGAACTAGAAACAGATACTTTCAGCACCTGGCACAGTGATTTTCCCAGTGAAACTACCTTTTACAAGCTAAAGTCTTGAGAAAACAAGAGACCTGGTTATACACTGGGATCTGCTTTGAGCACACCCGCTGAGCTGCCTTTGCTATTGACTATGCTGGCAAAATTGTGATCTCTCAGCATCATAAGGTTGCAGCTGGTGGAGATGGACAGCTTTGCACCAGGATGACAAATAAAAGGATGAAATGAGGGGGAAGAAGTCTAAATGGAGAAGTTTGGGTGGCTGATTCTGTTCTAAGTGCATAAATAAAAATCAGTCAACTTTTGGATAATCTGCACTGAGAGAAAGAGGAAGTAACAAAGAATGCCATGCAAAAAAAGGTTAGGCTTTGGAAAACCAGAAATAGTGATGAAGCATACAAAAGCGCTGTCACTTGTGTATGATGGTAGGTGGAAAAGGGGGGAAAAGAAAAAGGTTCCTGCTGGAGCTTAGAGTCTCCAAATTAACCAATGCCCACAGACAGCACTGTGTTTATTTGGTATACTAGTACACTATGTTGCATTTAGAATCAGAAGACTTGGGTTAAAAATCAGTGATATGGGGGGCAGCTAGCTGGCACAGTGGAAAGAACCAGCCTTAGAGCCTGGACAAGTGTGTGTAATTCTGGCCTCAAACACTTACTTATTGTTGACCCTGGGCAAGTCATTTAACTCTGGTTGCCTAAAAAAAAAAAAAAATAGTAGTAGGCTGTAGGCAGCACTAATATACAGATAAAAGCCTATTATTAAATTCTCAGTGTGAATATTTACAGCTTGGAAATGATCAAATTCTATAAATCAGAGCCTATTTTATTGATAATTTATATTTAAGATAAGTTAAACAAATTTTAATTTTATAAGTATATCACAGATACATTTTCCCCCAGAGAGATGCTGCTTAAACATTTACCAGCATATGCTTGGTTAAAATTCCAGCTCTTCCACATACAATCTCCCAACCTTCCAACTGTTAGTGCCTTTTCTCTTTAACTAACTTATGTTCATTTTGAATATTATTCTATGTCAAATTCTATGAATATGTAAATTGGAGTTGAGCAAGACATATACAGAGTTGGACTTTCTGCCTCCTGGTGCCCACATGTGCTAGCTTTGCTTCACAGATTTTGTTGCTTTGAGATGAATAAAAAGGCTTCATATTGGCCATTGAGCAGGAAGAGGTGATGACTAAAATAGTTGAACTGATATGGATAGATAGGAGCCCCACAACCTTTTGGGAGAGATTTTAGTACTCAAAAAACAATTGCTTTATTCTTAATCAGGCTCAGATAGCTGAAAAGCATCATTCTTCTCCCCAAAGTAGCATTTCTCTAATGTTTAGATTTCTTTTAAATCTATCAGTTTTCAGGGTCACTATAACTTGGGTATTTATTCAATGGATTTATCAGTGGACATTTAAATGGAAGTAAGCCCACCTTCTGTGCTTTTTTCCCTTCCAGTCTAAACTGTCAGGGTTGATTCAAGCCACTTTCCATAAGGATTGGAAAATGGGCATCTTGCTCTAACTTCTACCTCAGTTGCTATGTAACAGTAAGCACATAACATCTAAAATATACTTCTTGGGTTTGGGACTGCCTCTTTTGTGTTTGTTCTTTCCTAATCTTAGGTGAATGAGTAACCATTCTGGGATGGACATAAGTCTTGGAGGTGACTTTTTTAGTTTTGTCTACAGATCCTAGATTCTTTTGTTCAGAGCTTTCTCACAGCAAAGAAAACTATTCCAGGACTCTTGGAGGAGATGACCACCAACAAGAGGATTATTCCAAGCCTGGACACATCCATCTTAGGATAAAGATATAAAGTAAATTTTGGTTGAGCATGAATTTGACCTATACTTAGAAATGGTCTCGTGAACCTTACCATATCCTACCTCTCCCCTGTCACATTTCCCATCCCTCCTACCCTGCAGTGGGAGCTGTTGTGAACAAACTTGGAGGTTTTCTAGAATTTCTAATTTCAGAAAGGGAAGAGTGGAAAAATCTATAAGAAACTTCTCTTCTTATCCCCACTCAATCCTCACCATTAGGTCATAAGTCATTCAAGGGCAAAGATTGTGTCATTTTCCATCTTTGTATCCTTTGTGAGCAGTATTAAGCCATACACATACCGTGTTTCCCCGATAATAAGACACTGTCTTATGAATTTTTTTGGACAGAAAAAAAACCAGAGGGCTTATTTTCAGGGGAGGGCTTATTTTAATGAACATTGACAGCAATTTTAATAAACAGGTAAACGTGAACAAAAAAAGTACCTTTATTCAATAATGATCATGTCATCTTCTTCAACAACATCGTCATAAGTGTCCATACCCTGAATTCCATCCTGGATGTCTTGCGCCTCTATTTCCTTCAGAAGAAGTGGACCCAATCTGTCATGTCCAGCAATATAGCTCTCTTTAAATGAACATGTCTTGTCCAGGTAATCTGCTCGTAGTGCCTTGGCGACACAGCTGTCAGTAATTTGATCCCATGACTTCTTCACCCAAGTCACGACTTCTTGCAGACAGGGCTTCACAAAGTTTCCACGCTGATTTCTTTCCATTCTATTTTCAATGTAGTCATTGACTTCCATGCACAAATGGTCCTTGAATGGCTTGTTTATTGTAATATCAAGGGTCTGGAGATAGGCAGTCATTCCTGCAGGAATCATTACTTGATCTATTCTTCTCTCTGCAAGGAAGTTCTTCATTTCTTTAGCGGGTGAGTGCTGGCTGAATCCCAGATTATCAGACCTCTTTGGTTACCTCGCATAACAAATGGCAGCATTAAATCAACCCACTTTCTTGGCTTGTGTACACCAGGCTTTTTTGGTTTCAAGAATGTAAATGCCTGATACATGTTCAATCTTATCTTTCTTGCCCTTACTGATGATTAGAGGTGGCTTTCTTTCCATCCAAACAAATTGCCAAAACACAGGTGACCCGTGCAGACAGAATAATAAAATTATGACCATCAGTCCTTCTTTTCACTCCATCATGCCCCTCAATAATGTTTTAACCCCATCATGCTCCCTGAGTGCTCCTTCTATCCTCCATGATGCTCCCTGAGTTCTTCTTTTATCCTCCATCATGCCCCTTTTATCCTCCATCATGCCCCCTCACTCCCGCTTACATACCGGGTTTTTATGTTGTCCTGCCTCAGCTTTCCCCGGCACTGCTCTCAATGGCGCCAGCAAGCAAATCACTGGAGAAGAAGAGGATGATGCGCTCACTGCTGCAGCTCTGATTGGATGCAGCTCGGAGTGCGGCGTGCGTTTCACCCGGGGGGGGGTGAATGGGGGGGGAGGGGATGGTGCATACAGAGGGTACCGTAATATAGCGTGTAGCACAGGGGATCATCTTCACTGCAGTAGCAATCTCAATAGGGCTTATTTTCGGGGGAGGGCTTATTTTAGAGGAATCTTACACAGTAAGGGGAGGGCTTATTTTTGGGATAGGTCTTATTATCGGGGAAACACAGTACTAGTCACTCAATATTTGTAGTCTGGAAATCAGAGACATGTTGGAGATCTGACTTCCCTTCGAAATTTGCAGCTTCCTAAGTATGTCTAGCCCCTAAACATCTGAAATCAAGGAATTTAATTTTCTACTTTCACCATGCCATTATTATATTTACCACCATCAGTATCATCATCATTGAGAAGAGAGCAATCTTCAAATAGTTTAAGAGCTGTTATGTAAAAGAGGGATTACATATGTTTTACATCTATTTCAGAAGGCAAACCTATTATTAATAAGTGTAAATAGGCAGACTTGGATTCTGTGCAAGAAAAATATTCCCAACCATTGGAAATACCAAATCAAGAAGTAGATGGTTTGGGAGATTTCCCTTGAGGCAGAGGTTAGTTGACTGTTTAAGTAGGCTATTGAAAAGAAATTCCTGTTCAAAGTTTGGATTATTAATTCCTACTGTCCCTACAATCATGATAACTACTATGACTAGCAAGACTTTAAAGAAATTCTTTCTCATTTACAATGTGGCAACCTTAAAATTGCCAACTCCCCATTCCATTCCTCCTTAAACCTACCAACTACTTGTTCCCTATTCCCTTCCTCTATAAATCTATCAAGAAGTTCTCTTATTCCCCATTTGAAGTACCATACTTAATCATCTTTTGGTCACCATGGGGTAAATGAGAAAGAAGAATAAAGCTATAACATCACAGTGCTTTCAATAATCCCAAGATCTATTGTATCAACAATTCATCTTTTAAAATACCAGAATCCTTCCAGATGAGAAGCAGCATATCAAAGTGGATTTAGAATTAACCTTAGAGTCAAGAAGACCTAGTTCAAGTGATATAAACTATGATATAAACTATCTGTGTGAGTCTGGGCAAATCATTTAACCTCTTTATATCTTTTTTTTAAGACATATTAGAATAGAGCAGGGGTGGAAATGCATTGGTAGAAGAAGTTTCACACCAGGAGTTCCCTTTGATGATGAAATCATAGTTTTGCTTTAAATTTTTCCCCTAAATATATAATATAGCCAACATCTTTTAATGGAATGTAAAATTTATGAAAATAGACTATTATGCTTTTTGGCTTTGAATTTCCAGTACCTAGCATATTTTCTCATGGTATTATTCAGGCATTTTCAGTCATGTTCAACTCTGCATGACTCCATATGGGGTTTTCTTGGCAAAGACAGTGGAGTGGTTTGCTGTTTCCTTCTCCAGTTCATTTTACAGATGAGGAAACTGAGGCAAACAGGGTTAAGTGATTAGCTCAGAGTCACATAGCTAGGAAGCATTTGGGTCAAGATTTTAACTCCAGAAGATGTCCTCTCACTTCTGGCCAGGTACTCAATCTATTGTACCATCTAGGAGCTCCATAAATATTTGTTAAACTTAATTAATTTGAAAATCATGAAATACTATGGTGTCAGAAGAACCATAATTGTAAGTAAACAAAAAGTCAATGAAAAAGACATGGGGAAGGCCTAAGTGGCCACATGAGAAATTGTATAAAAGATACCATCTAGGACAGAGATTCTGAACTTTTTTGTGGGTTATGGTCCACTTTAGCAATCAAATGAGGGACCCCTTCTCAGTATCATGTTTTTAAATTAATAAAAGACTTATGATTACAAAGGAAATCAAAGTTTCACAAAAATAAAGATATATTTTTCTCATCTAAGTTCATGGACCCCCTGAAATCTCATGGTCCTCAGGTTAAGAACCCATGACCTAAGATGTGTATGATGGAGGTATAGATTATATGACAAGAAGGAGAAATAATAGGATAGCTGTCCTGCAAGATGGTTATCCTCAAGATGTTCAAGAGAATTAGAGAAAATTTATTATATTAACTACATTGGGTGGTTACTCTGCAGGATAAAGACAGATGTCAGCAAGCATTGTAGTAGATAAGATAAAAACATATTTCATCAGCTATATTAGTTGAGGAAATACCCAAACTGATGAGATCAAAGATCCAGTTGAGTCTTACCATGTTGGGCCCAAAATTAGGGAAAGGAGAGTTCCATATGGATAATTGAGATATAAATACAGAATTAGTGGTTGGGAAGATGTAGAGACACTGGAGAAAACAAACCCCTATGAGAGAAGAAAATGAGAAAGAGGTATTATTCGTCCTATGTGAAAAGGAAGCTCCTTCTCATCTACAATTATTGTGTGCACTTTGAATTGTTTTGCCCATTGGGAGAATTCCCTTCTGACCCAATTCCTTTGTGACCTATAGCACACTGTCTGTTGGATTGTTGCCTGTGGTATAGCCTATAGGTGGGAATAGCTGCCCCAAATGGGTGTCTGATCTCACAGGTCCAGTGCTGTATGAAACCAAGCTAATTAACAATGATATGAAAAGAAGGAATTGAAAGAGAGCAGAATTGGAACAGTATATCCGACTAGACCATATCTAGAGACAGTCACCAAGGCTTCACTATTTGAAATATTAACAGCTTAGAAAAATTCAGCAAGTTTGAATGAGTGAGGTAAAGGAAACCATCCTAAATCCCTTTACAGCTGGGGCAAGAACAATGCACTCTGCTGGGTTTGCACTTTTGGTTTGGTTTGTGGGGCTTCTGCCCCCCTCTTCCTCTTGGCAAGCCTAAATCATTAGGCTGCATCCAGGCAGCAAAACCAAACACGATTAATTTTTCTTTCCTCTGGAATGAAAATCCAGCTGAGATGGGGGGAGGAGAGAAAAGTCTTGAAAGGTGTTTTCACCTTAGCCTGATTCTTATTAGATTGATAGGAATGGATTTGTGCCTCTACCAGCTGGTTATTAAAACCCTCAAGGAATGCAGGGAGAGCAATTTCAGCACAGGGACTCAGCAGGCTAGGGGGACGATTCATAAATAGCTTCTTGTTTGAATTATTCTCAGAAGGAAGGGGGGCAGCGGGAGAGGTGACCCTAGCTTTCAGCTGTCCCGGGAACACAGCCTCCGTGGCCGATGGCTAAGGGGACGGGTGATATGGGGTCGTCAGCATGATAGAAGGAATTCATGGAAGTCTCTCTGGCATATGTAGGGCACGGAAAAAGGGGCCAGCTGTCAGACTGAGGGGGAGGGAAATGTCCCTCCCAGAGCCACGAGGTCTAAATGTACCTATCTGTGTAATGGATCTTCTGGTTATATTGTAAGCTTTTTCAATTCATGGCCTTTGTCCCTTTATTTTCAATGCCCAGCATAATTCTTGGCACACAGTAGGCACTTCATAAGTAGTTACTGATTGAAGAAGACACTTGTGGGCATTTACATGTAACATGGGTGTGCGTCATGTTCTTTTCTTGCCTTTCCTTAATTAACTCAAGTTTTCTGAGAATCGCAGAGCTGATACCTACCTCTTTTATTTCTCAGGGCCCACAATCAGGCTATTTAAGTCTTTGGTACTGTCAAAGGGTTCTACAATCGAGATGGAAATGGTTTTATCAATGGAAATAATATTACATATATTTTATATTTAAATTATATTAAATATATTATGCCATATTCCTTGTTAAGGCCTTGCTTCTAAAACCTCCTGTATGTGTTGTCTCCCTTGGTTAGATGTGGCCTTCTTGAGAGTTTAGGGACTATTTTGCCTTTCTATTTGCTCTGCACACAGTAAAAACTTATGCTATTTTTTTCTATCCATGTGGACAATACTTGCTTATCCTTCAGTATTTTCAGACTTGTGGAATCGCATTCAAATGAACATCAAGAGTCCAAAAGGGCAACCTGAGATTGAATGGTGTGGGAGATGGGATTAGCAGTCATATTGTTTTGCCTGACAGGTGGTAGGATTTTAGAAGTCAACGCTAGATAGGGATGTCTCAGTCCCAGGGTTGGGTTTTTTTTTTTTTTTTTTTTTTTTTTTAGCAGAACCATAATTAGACATTCTGGTGCTTGCATTAAATTCAGTGGGGAGATTAGGGAAAAAGAGAAAGGAAAGGGAGTAGAAAAGGCAGAGGTAGACCTTGAAAGAATTAATCTGGGGGAGGCAGGGGAGAGAACCATGCTGGTAGAAAAGATAGCTCATCCCGTTCTCCTCTTCCATTGATCTATACCAGTCTTTGATTCTATTCCCTTGTTCTCTCCAGGGTCTGCTTCTTCTTACCCATCCCCAGCTCTCTAAGCTCAACAAGAGTTGGAGCTGGCAAGAGATTTCCAGGCACAGGGAAGACTATCACCAGGGAAATGGAGGCCCTGGAATTTGGTGACATCTTGGGCAAAGTTCTGGCCACCCTCCCTAGTTACAGCTCTGCTTTTCACTAATAACAGGAAGAGACTCCTTCTCTCCAGTCACTGCAGGATTGAATGATCCTGTAAGGCCATTCTAGGTATGGCCATCCTGCAAATACTTCTGCTCATCTCTTATGTCAACACTACATTCTCAAATCTACATTTCTAATGAGAGCTCCAAAGACCTCTGCTTATTGTCCAACCTCTATTTAACAGACTTTTCAAAACTCTCCTCAAACTCTTTGATGACAGATTTTTTTGGAGCCTCTGGTTAAGCAACCTGATCTTGTTTTCTACACAGCACACGGATTCCTATCCCTGAATCCTTGCAGATATTATTGCCTAGATTCATACTAATAAGTATTATGCCTGGGGTAAATAGCACAAATGTGCCTTCAATTTAATTGAGAGTGAAAAGTAGCAAAAGCACCTGAGACTACTGTGGGAGGAGGTGGTATAAAAAGGGTCAGGTTGTGACAGATAGCCCAGATGTGGCTGCTGCGGGGTAGAAGTGTATCATCTGGTAGCTTTCTAATTTAATTGATTATTTTGCTAATTAGGTGCAAAGCTCAGTTGTTTCTCTGGTATTAAAAATACCTTAGTACAGTTACATCACTACAGTACATTGAGCATGTGCCAACTGTAGAACCATTACATCACCATATCACACTAAGTATATGTGAACTAGAGAACCATTATATCATCAATCATACTGAGTAAAACCCCTGCTATAAGTATCCTTGCTTCAAGTATACCTTACCCAAAGTTCCCCAATATCTGTGGCCCTTTACAGAAAATCATAACAAAGCTAGAACAAAGTACAAGGTATCAGTATTACTGGTCTCTATTACTATTAGTAATAGTAACAGTTCTATAGGAAAATTTATTTGGAATTGAAACAAACTATGCAATGGATGGAAAGAAATCCAGAGATCAATAATGCCATGGTTTCTTTACTCAAAGATTTGAGTAAGTATACTTGAGAAAGTATTATTTAGAGGGGAAAATGCTTGACTTAGATACATATGAAACCAGGACTCAAATTCCATCTCTGACCATTTCTAGCTACACAATCAACCCTTGGTAAATCATTTAACCAAGTCTCAGTTTCCTCTTGTGCAAAATGTGATAGGATGGAGCTCACAGGTTTTTGGTGAAGATCAAATGAGTAATTCTGGGTATACCAAAAGTCTTAGCGCAGTTGAAAGCTTTTAAGACCACTTCCTCACAGACTTCAGTTCATGTTTTGGGGAGAATTTTTTTGGAATGTGTATGCCAAATGACTGGGGTACCCCAACTCCAAAATGAAACTAGAAAACCCAAAGTCAACTTGAATCTAGATACTGGATAGTTAATATGTTAACTTAGGTAAATTGCAAAATAGAATTTAATAAAACAAACATTTAAATGAAACTGAAAAAAAAATTAACACAGGTTATGCAGTGAATAGAGCATTGGATTAGAGTCAGGAAGACCTAAGTCCCAATTCATCCTCAGAAGTTTCTGAGGATGTGACCCTGCGGAAATCACTTAGTCACACAGTCTCTGCCTCAATTTTTTTGACTGTATGATATGTATCTCCAAGGTGTTTTGAGGCTCAAATGAGATAATATTTGCAAAGTGCTTTACACAGTGCATAGAACATAGTAAGCACTTAATAAATTATGGTTTCCTTCCTTTTTTCTTTCTACTGGAGACAATGCTGGACTCAGCCTCAGGAAGACCTGGATTCCAATACTGACTCAGTCACTTACTGACCGTATGATCACATTCAAATATAATGAATAAAACTTGAACTCTTAGGGTCCCTTTCTGCTCTAAATCTATGATCAAAAATATTTTCAGAAACCATTCCCCAAATTAGTGTATTGCTGTTCTCCAGTTTATGAGCAGTTTCCTTTATTGCAACTGGAGATAGCAATTGGAGATTGGACAGTTCTGCTGGCTCACTTCCTAACTTGTTCCCCAGCCTGCTCTTCCAGCCAGCTCTGGTGATCAGCTTCAGTAATAAGAACCCTTTGTTGTCTCCCACTCCAATCTCTGCTCTACATGGCTCTACTTTTCTTCCCTCTCAAACTAAGGGGCCATCACCAGCTATCCAGACCCATGGCTTGACACTGGACTCAGATGACTCTGTAGGACAGAGTGCGGTTGATGACTTTGCACATCCCGGCCTCATTCAAATCCAATTGATTGCAAGCCAAGACATCCTCCTCCCGATGTTATTGGTCCTCTTCAAGAATGAAGGACAAACAACAATTCTTTAATCATTTTCTTACCATGAAGGTATCCTATTGCCTCCACAACAGTGTCTCATAAATGTAGAGTATGGGTTAGCTCCCTGGAGGGCTTCAGGGTCAGCCAGAGTCAGGATAAATCAAAGTCCTTGGTCTTTAGGGAGAGAAGTGAAGGAGGCAGGCAAGCTGCCACAAGGCTCGCCAAAGATGTATCCTGGATTCTGGAGTCCAGAGTCTCCAGCCTCTCTCCTCCTCATTCTGCCACCAAGTCACTCTCCCTTCTCTCACTCCGTGTTTCCCCCCCAATCCTTGCCTATGATTATCTCACTACCAAACATTCAGCAAGCACCAATAGTGAGGAGAACCATGATCCAAATATATTCTAATAGAGCCATTGTCTCACATTAAATAGGTAATTAGCCTTAAGTGCTCTGCATTCTCAGATTCAAGTACACCTATTCAGAGTTTCAGTCCTCCACATTTCCTACTTTCTTTTGTTTTAGAACATAGGTGGTCTGACCTTCCCTGACTCTCAGAGAGATGAGAACCCTAAAAAGGAGGTGATCAACCCCTCTCCCCCACTCCGATTTCTCAGGAAGGGAGATGAAAACTGTTAAGGGTCATGGCCCCAACTTTCAAGTGGAACAGGCCTTAAGTGACCAGCACTGTCTGTCCACCTGAAATGGTGAAAACTGTGAGCAATGAGGAGTGAGAGCCATGGGTGGGACCCCCTTCCTCCCAGCTCCATCTTGTTCACCCTTACAAGGCTACCTTCAGATTACCTGGGCCGTGCCCTGTGTAATGTCCAAGGCTGGTGGGGGGGCCGCTTACAGGCCCTCTTACAGAAAACACCAAAAAGAAGGTGATCACGCCCCTCAAACTTCTCAGGAAGGGAGATGAAAAACACCAAAGGGAAGTAGGGAGTCAAGCCAGATATTGTTAGCAGGTTTCTGGGCTGAAGGGTCTTACTAGAAACAGGTATACCCAAACCCATCCACATGGGAGATATTACACAAGCACATAGCAATAACGCACTGGCTCTCAGAGTGATGACTCTCCCTACAGCTGGTGCAGGCTCAATATGGTGCAACAAACATAAATTGTACATGCAAGTAATGATATAACAATATGAATCAACATGGTGGTGTAAAAGATTTCCAGAAGTCCTAGAAGGAGGGTATGTAAACAGCAGTCACACATACACCTTCTTCAGCAGCCAAGAGATAATCCAAAACCAATCTGTTGTCCATTGCTTCACGTGTCAGGGAATCCAATGGTCCCTGCAAGTTTTTGAAGTCCTGCAACAGTCTTTTTATTTGTGAGGGAATCCAATGATTCCTGAGGGTTTTCAAGTCCTACAACAGTCTTATCATGTCTTAGGGAAAAAAATGATTCCTGAGGGTTTTGAAGTCCTGCATCAGTCTCACTAACTTGGAATCTCCCCTGGGGTCAGACTGAAGTCTGGGGTTTCTTGGAAAGTTATAGAATGAAAATAAGCCTTGTATTTGGAATCAAAAACCCAAGTTCAAATCTGGGCTTTGATACTTTACAACTGTATGACTATGTGCTCTCTCTTGTTTCCTTGTTTCTACAGTGAAGGTTGGAATAAAATATCTCTAAGTTCCCCTTAAGCTTTAAAAATCTATGATCCTATAAAATATAGTTTCTTACAGGTCATGTGTATTTTTGTTAGGCAACATGTCGGGAAGTCCAGGTTTTTCCTCATCTGAACCCTGTTAAAGTTATATAAATATAAACTATTATAGAGGAGATAAGATAGGTATATAAATGTAACCTTGTAGCTGAAAGCCTATTTGCATAAAAATTTTCTCATTGGTGGAGATTGAGCATTCAACATATAAAGGGTAGAAATGGTGAGAGCTTGAGAGTAGAGAATTCTTCCTCTTTTGGCTTCAGGACAGGAGATAAACAATTCCAGATTCTCTCAAGTTGCTGAAAGGAGAGAAAAACAGTGAAAAAACCAACATGTAGAGCAGCCAAAACTTTGATCATATCCTTATCCCTACTTTACTAGAGATTTCTGGGAATTTTGCCTTTGGGTGAGATCGGGGACTCTCAGTTGAACTGAGTTTTCCTGCTCTTAGTGAGAGAGCTCATTTGTTCTGTAGGTTTTAGTGCATATTCTCATCTGTATCCCTTCTCTGATTTTTGTTTTCTATTGGTTTAAATTAATGGGTTTATTTGATCTTCATTATGTGTATTCTTTGTGTAATTGACATTTGGTGATATATAACCCTCATATGGGGTCATATAATTGAATGTGGGGATTATGAAATTATGATTTATTATCAATAAATGTTTGATTTGTATACTATTTTTATATAGCCATACATTCAAGGTCATGTAAAAATTTCTCAGACCAAAAAGGGTCACAACTAAAAAAAGTTTAAGAAGCCCTGTTCTAGACTAACAAGTAATCCCATTTATCCCATGTCTTCCAGAAATGCTCCTCTATTATCTCCATTCCAACACTTACTTTCACTCTACTGGCTTTTTCCCTCATGCCTACAAATAAGCTCATTAAGAAAACCTCACTTGTTCCTTCCATCCCTGCTATATTACCTTCAGTCTTCTGCCTTCTGTGACTAAACTCCTTGAAAAGGATATCGATTATAGATGTCTCTAATTTCTCTCCTTTCATTCTTTTCTTAAACTCTTATAATCTTGTTTCTGCCTAATCATTCCCCCCCCCCCCCAAATGCTCTTTCCAAGGTTAGTAGTGATTTCTTAATTGAAAATCATCTTTTCTTAACTTTCATTTTCCTTGACCTCTCTGCAGCATTTTGACATTGTTTTTCACATTCCCCTCCTCTTTGGATTTTCAAGGCACTCCATCTCCTAATTTTCTTCCTATATAAATGACTGCTCCTTTTCAGTGCCCTTTCCTGTATCCTCACCTAGAACACTCCCTCTAAGTGTCCCACAGATTGCTGTCCTGGGTCATCTTCTCTTTTCCTTCTGTACTACTTACAGAAAACTCATTTCCTCCTAAACCCTCCCACCTTCTACCTTTACTTTGCATGATCCTCAGACTTGAAACATACTTGTTACCTTCTTCTTCTTCTTCTTCTTCTTCTTCTTCTTCTTCTTCTTCTTCTTCTTCTTCTTCTTCTTCTTCTTCTTCTTCTTCTTCTTCTTCTTCTTCTTCTTCTTCTTCTTCTTCTTCTTCTTCTTCTCCTTTTATTTACAAGTTATATGTATGGGTAATTTTACAGCATTGACAATTGCCAAACCTTTTGTTCCAATTTTTCCCCTCCTTCCCCCCACCCCCTCCCCCAGATGGCAGGATGACCAGTAGATGTTAAATATATTAAAGTATAAATTAGATACACAATAAGTATACATGACCAAACTGTTATTTTGCTGTACAAAAATAATCAGACTCCAAAATATTGTACAATTAGCCTGTGAAGGAGATCCAAAATGCGGGCAGACAAAAATATAAGGATTAGGAATTCAATGTAATGGTTCTTAGTCATCCCCCAGAGTTCTTTCACTGGGTGTAGCTGGTTCAGTTCATTACTGCTCCATTGGAACTGATTTGGTTCATCTCATTGCTGAGGATGGCCAGGTCCATCAGAATTGGTCATCATATAGTATTGTTGTTGAAGTATATTATGATCTTCTGGTCCTGCTTGTTTCACTCAGCATCAGTTCGTATAAGTCTCTCCAGGCCTTTCTGAAATCCTCCTGCTGGTCATTTCTTACCAAACAATAATATTCCATAATATTCATATACATATTCATAATATTCATATATCTATTCAGCCATTCTCCAATTAATGGGCATCCACTCAGTTTCCAGTTTCTGGCCACTACAAACAGGGCTGCCACAAACATTCGTGCACATACAGGTCCTTTTCCCTTCTTTATGATCTCTTTGGGGTATAAGCCCAGTACAAACACTGCTGGATCAAAGGGTATGCACAGTTTGATAACTTTTTGAGCATAGTTCCAAATCGCTCTCCAGAATGGCTGGATGTGTTCACAATTCCACCAACAATGTATCAGTGTCCCTGTTTTCCCACATCCCCTCCAACATTCCGCATTATCTTTCCCTGTCTTTCTAGCCAGTCTGACATACCCTCAACTTCTTATTGTCACTTCCCATACCCATACGTTGGCAAGGCCTGCTGATTTCACTGTTACAGTACCTCTCAATCTCCTCTCCTCTCCTGTGACATTGCCATCACCCCAGTGTAGGTTGTAATCAGGCTTGGACTATTGTGATAGCCTGCTGGTAGGTCTACCTTTTCCCATTCCAATCCTTCAATCAGTCAGTTAACAAACATTTATTAAAAGTCTGCTATATGCCAGGCACTCTGCTAAGCACCAGGGATGAAAATGTGACTAAAAGCAAAACAGTACCTTCTTTCAAGGCACTTTTAATCTAATGAGGGAAGGCAATGCACAAAAAGAAACTGAAAAGTTAGGAGTGGAAGAAAAAACAGAGAGAAGGTACCTTGTCCAGAAGTATGATAGAGAAGATCCAAGAAGTCCTAAAGCAGTGTAGCTGATAGTACATGGGGACAAGCTTGTACCAAGCCATCTTCTCAAATAGATGCCCTGAAGCCCATGGGTTCCAAAGTCATTCTCCTAAAGTGCAGGTCCCATAATATCACTCCCATCCCCCTCAATACCAGGGCATCTGTAATTTGATGCAAGTCAGCTAGGTTGTCAACCCCAACCTGATCAACTAGTCATGAGATCCAGACAATTAGTCTTAATCTTTCTCCCTTTTCCTAATTTTAAAATGTCTCTCAGGGCAGGGGCTGGTTCCCCCCCCTTCCTTTTTATTCATTTTCCTACCACCCAGATCCTGGTTTCATCATCTCATCTCTGCATATTTCAATCACTGCAGCCGCCTGGCTTCTTCCCTCAATCCCATTCTCTGCCAGATTAATTATCTTAAAACAATGTCTTCATCATAACCACTGACAAGTAAGTTTCCTTATCTATATTATCTCTAAGATCTTTTCCAATGTAAATATCATGTTAGTGTTCTACTCTTCTGTTCAAAAATCTTGGATAGCTTCCTATGTTTTATCATTTCAAATCCTAAATCTTTTACCTGCCTATCAAATTCTATCATCCAACTTTACCCCATTTTATTTAACCTCTTTTGCCCTTACTCTCCAGTATGACACTCTAATAACTTAATGTGTCCCAAACTGAGGTCATTATTTTTTCCCCAAACCTCCTTCCTTCCAAACTGCTGTCAAGAGTACCACCAGGCTCTCAGTCTCCTATGTGTTATTTTCATCTTCTCATTATCTCTTATCTATTCTGTTGCCAACACCTGCCAATTTCATCTTTTCAGCATCTTTCTTATAGAGATTTTCTTTCTTGTGATACTGTCACCCCTATGGTGCAAACCCTTATTCCATGTCTGGACTATTGCAATAGCACACCTGCCTCAAGTCTCCCCCAACTCCAATCTGTTCTTCATTTAGCCATAAATGTGATTTTCCAAAAGAGCAGGTCCTATCATGTCGCTCTTCTCAATAAATCCCCACTCAATAAACTCTGGTGGCTCCCAATCATCTCCAGGATCAAATGCAAAATCCTCTGTTTAGTATTAAGCCCTTAATACATAGTCTTCCCCTGACATATTTCATCTTCTTACACTTTCCTCCCCAACATGTACTCTTTGATGACAATGGATTTTTGGCCATTTCACAAACAAGACTCTGTATCTCTCGACTCCTGCTATTTTCTCTGACTGTCCCAATGCCTAGAATGTCCTCCCTTCTCATCTCTGCCAACTGGCTTCCTTCAAGTGCCAACTAAAAGTCCATCTTCTATAGGAAACCTTTCCAAATCCCACTTAATTCTAGGGTTTTACTATTTCCAATTTACGTTGTAGATACCTTTCTCTATATATTTGTTTGCTTGTCATCTCCTCCATCGATGACAAGTTCCTTCATGTCAGGGATTGTCTTTTACTTCTTTTCTATCACTTAACACAGTATCAAGCACATAGCAGGCACTTAATAAATACTCATTGCCTAATAATTCAAGTTTTTCTCACTTTCTCAAACCTATTCAGAGATTTATTGACTGCTGTCAGAGGAGGAAGGAACCCTAGAGTTATCTAGTTCAATTCTTTAGTTTTACTCAGAGGTAGAATGACTTGTTTCTCATAGTTAAGTAGGTAGTTCTATTTGTGTAACCATCATTTCATATTTTTCACTATTTTAGGTTTGCAAAAAATGATAGTTCCTAGAGTGTCTGGGATCATGCTTTTTTTCCTGTATTTTTTTTTTTACTATATTAATTAAAGTCCTACCTGTTTTTCATTATGGCATAAAAGTGACTCTGAGTTTTTGAAGGTGCTGCTTGACATTTTCTCTGACTGCCAGATTGACTGAATATCAGATTCGAACTCAGATCTTCCTGACTCTAGTTCCAAAATTCTTTCCATTGTGCCACCTAGAAAAAAGAGAGAACCGGAACCAGAATGAAAGAGGAATACTATTTCTTCCTACTGAGATTACTTCAAAGTTTGACTTGTATCGACAAGTTTTTGCATGTTGCCTCCTTCATTAGAATGTGACTTCCTTGAGACATGGACTTTGTTTTTTTTATTTTCTTTGCATCCCTAACATTTATCAGAGTACCTGACATACAATAAGATTAATAAATTTGGAACTATGTCCAAATGGCTATAAAACTGTGCCATACCCTTTCATCCAGCAGTGTCACTTCTGGGTCTGCATGCCAAAGAGATCATAAAAGAGGCAAAAGCATACACATGTGCGAAAATGTTTGGAGCAGTTCTTTTTGTAGTGGCAAGGAATTGGAAATTAAGTGGATGTCCATCAGTTGTGGAATGGCTGAATAAGTTATGGTATATGAAGATAATGGAATATTATGATTTTATAAGAAATGCTAAGTAGACTGGTTTCAGAAAAGCCTGGAAAGACTTACATTAACTGATGCTGAATGAAGTGAGCAGAATCAATAGAACATTTTACACAGTAACAGCAAGAGTATGTGATGATGAACTGTGATAGACTTCTCTTCTCAGAAATATAGTGATCCAAGAAAATTCCAATAAACTTGGCAAAATGGTATCTGCATCTAGAGGGAGAACTATGAAGACTGAATGTGGATTGAAGCATACTATTTTTACCTTTTTTTTTCTTTCTTGTGGTTTTTCTCTTTTCTTTCTTTCTTTCTTTTCTTTTTTTTTTTTTTTTACAACATGATTAACATGGAAACATGTTTAAAAGAACTGCACAAATTTAGCCTATATTAGATTGCTTGCTATGTGGGGAAGGAGAAGATAAGGGACGGAGAGAAAAAATTTGGAATTCAGAATTTTATAAAAATGAATGTTGAAAACTAAGTTTACATGTAGTGGAAAAAATAAAATACTATTGCAAAAAAAAAAAAGTTTGTTGAATGAATGACATATAGAGAGATCATCCTGCCTAGTTCTGGGCACATAGTAGTCATGTTAATAATACTTAGGAAGGGAAGGGATTGAAGAATTCATTTAAAGATAGAGGAAATTCCAGTTTCCAAAAGTACTAAACAGCAGAAACTGGTGTTTATGAATAAATTGACCTCATCCGAGGAAACTTGGTACCTGTCCTCACTCAGAAGCTCTTTGGATATATATAGCTTATATCCTACTAGACTGAAAAGTGCTTTGTCCTTGGGAGAAGAGAGACCTGAAATCAAAGAGAAGCAGATTTCTTCGAAATCCCACACACTAAGCATCTCCCCGGGCTAGGATGGGCCTTCTAGGAAACTGGAGCTATGTCCAAAGTGGGCAGAGGCTACCCAGTCTCTCCCTATTCTGGTTTCTTTCTGTGTTTCTGTCTCTTATCACCTAACTTTTTAAAGTTTCCATTTTCTTACTCTGCAAAATGGGAAAATAACTTGTGAGTTATTGTGCACAAAATGTCTTTAAAAGACTTAAAAGACTATCTGGGGACAATTAGATGTCTAAGTGGATAAAGCACCAGCCCTGAGTTCAAATCTGGCCTCAGACACTTAATACTTCCTAGCTGTGTGACCCTGTGCAAGTCACTTAACCCCAATTGCCTCAGAAGGGGAAAAAAGACTATCTACAGAAATGTGCATCATTATTTATGGTCACTGATACATAGTTGTATCATAAGACAAATCTAGAGGGGATCTTATGGACCTAGTCTGAAGCTTCTTAAACTGAGTGAGGGGGGGTGGTCATGATTCCATATGGGGTTGTATACTTGAATGTGGGGGTTGTGAAAAATTTGGCAACAGTAAAAGGTATCAAAGATCCCTTTAAGATTTAATTATTTATGTAAAAATAAATAAGCACATCCATCTCAACATGCAATTTGTTTTCATCTTTAATAAATGGTAAAATTATGCTAATTATATCATTATATCAAAGAATTGTTTTAAAATAAATAAAATATGAATAAATAAGAATAAAATCTTTATGACTTATCAGTAAAAGTCTGATTTTTATACCTACTTACCTGAGATCACGTAAAAATTTTGTGGATGGAAAAGGATAACCAGTACAAAAAAACTTAAAAAACCTTGATCTAATCTACCTCTCCCCCCTCATTTTTACATTTGAGGAAACTGAGGCCCCCAGAAAGGTAGTGAATTATTACAATTCATACCAATAATCAACAAATAGCAAATAGCTGGGCCAGTTACTCAAGATGGCTATTTACAAATCAGATGCTCTTTTAACTATACAGTATTGCTGTTTATTGTGAACTTCCCTGGGAGAACTGGAAACTGGGAAAGGAAATGAGTGGGCATAGAACTGTGTTTCTTGGGTGTGTATGCATATGGGTGTCTCCTGACTTCCTTCCAAGACAAAACAAAACAATTATGGATTATCCATTGGTTTTTATTATCCATTCTATTAATTTGCATTATGATTTGTAGATAGGAAGAGAGATGGGAGTATGGAAGGCAAAGGTACTTATTAACTGTGTAACTCTGGGCTAACCATTTAATCCCTCCTAATTCTGTTTCTTCATCTCACAGACTTGATGTGAGGGTCAGCTGAGTTAAGATATGTAAAGCACTTTGCAAAACTTAAAGCCCTATATAAATGTTCATCATCATCATCATCATCATCATCATCATCATCATCATCATCATCACAGGAGGAACAGATATCTAAGTTACTGAAATGATAGGGCTTATCACTTTCTTCTAGGGATGGCTCAATCAGAATTGTCAGACATCCCGATTCCCATTGCTGGGGCTTCTGCAGCATTTCCCCGCCTCCCTCACTGATCCCCCCAGCTGTTATCATCGTCCCCTCAGTTGGTATCGGCAATGCATTGCCAGAGCCGACTGGGTCTGACTTGGTCTCCATTGCCTGGGTCTGATCACTGCGCTGGGAGCCCGCACCAGCCCGCTCCGTGGCTAAAAGTCCCTTAAGACTCTCAGAGGAACGCCGGGACCAGCCGGAGCTGGGCACGTTAGAAGGGAAGAAAGGGATGGAAGAGGCAGAGAGGCAGATACGGGGCCAGGGGGAAGTTTGAAGGAGAAGCTAGTAGACTTGGGGGGGGGGGGGGGAGAGGGAGGTAATAACGCAAGGGGAAACGTGATCCAAGCTCAGGTGAAGCGGAGGAAAGATCTGGGTGAGTGGAGTGTGGTGGGAAAGGGAAAGGAAGGAAGGGAGGGGGATCGGATTAAAGTTGAGGGTCGACTGTGAAATCAAAAGGCGAGTATTGATTCTCCGCTCCGAGAGGAACTCGGTTCCTAGGGGGAAAGAGATGCTCTGGACGCCGTAGGTGATATTGGTGCGGCGGCGCGGCGGCGGCGGGCAGGCAGGCAGGCTGGCTGACCTTCCAACGTTCCTTCTTTTCCGACCGGCCCAACGGCCCTTTAAATCGTTAAAGTCAAGCTGGCCGGGGCTGAGAGTAGGCGTGAGCGGGCGAGGGATTCCCAACCTGCCGGGCGTGTCTGCCAGGTGCATCTTCATGCAAAGAAGATACAAAGAGGTATTTTTATTCTCTGACGGCTGGCCGCCTTCCCGCCCCACTGGGGAGCTGCTGGGATGGTTCTCGTGATTACAACTGAGTGACCCACGCAGAGGGAACACATTTTCTTTGAAGAGACAGAGACAAGAGACACAGAGAGACAGAGACACACGGAAAGAGACAGAGACAGAGAAGGGAGAGAAAGGGACAGAGACAGAGAAAGAGACAAAGACACACAGAGACAGCCAGAGAGATACAAAGAGACAGAGAAAGAGACAGAGAGACAGAGATACACGGAGAGAGACAGAGACAGGGAAGGGAGAGAAAGGGACAGAGTCAGAGAGAGAAAGACACACAGTCAGAAAGAAACAGAGACAGACAGAGACAGAGAAGGGAGAGAAAGGGACAGAGACAGAGAGAGAGACAAAGACACAGAGAGAGACAGAGAGATACAAAGAGACAGAAAAAGAGACACAGAGACAGAGAGATACAAAGAGACAGAGAAAGAGTCAGAGAGATACAGAGAAAGATACAAAGAGACAGAGAGACAGAGAAGAGGAGAGGAGAGGTAGAGAGGGGGAAAAGGAGAACCGTAGAGAGGGAAGCAAAGACAGAGACAGAGTGATGAAGAGACAGAAAGCAGAGACACACATTCGCTTGCATGCGGGCACACACACACACACACACACACACACACACACACACACACAGAAACACAGAGACAGAAACAGATTTCTCTCTCCAGGGAGTTTGAAGAGCTTCATTACTGAAAGGTTTTCAGAGTGGAGAAAAGGATACCTCTACTCAAACTGTCCATTCATAATCAGTCCTATACAAACACAATTAATGCAACAATCAGATAATAACACAAGTATTCATAGAGTGTATAGAATAGTGGTACAAGGGAAAGAAGAAACAGAAACATACAGAGAGAGAGAGACATACAAGAGAGGGCTTTTCTAAACCCAGGAGACACACAATTCTATCTGGATAAGTAGTATCTTCAGGTCCCCAGTCTGAGGTCATTTGGATCATGGACATTTTGTGTGTGGATTGCATACTTTTCTTTGTGTCAGAAGGTGTGGCTGAAATAGGAAGAGGGATTGATAAGGTCTAGCAGGAGAGGCTATCTCTCTCTCTTTCTCTCTCACACAAACACAAACTCTCTCTCTCTCTTTCTCTCTCTCTCTCTCTCTCTCTCTCTCACACACACACACACACACACACACACACACACACACACACACTAGCCCTAAGACCTGATAAAGGGGACACATAATTAGCAATTAGCCAGAAAAGACCAGATATCTGTAAGATATTGGAAGTGATATTGGATAGATATTAGAAATGACTAGAGATGGGTGAGGTTAGTCTGAGAAAAAGGTACCAGGGTACAATTCCAGTTTACTAGGAAATGACCAGGGAATGCCTAAGACCATCATTGCTCTCTCCCTTCAATCTTGTACACAACCTGACATCCATTCCTGTCATAGTAAACAGTTTCTCAGCTAAACTTCTCAGGAAGTTGCCAAATTTACACATATTTGAAGTTATTCTACCCTGATTAGCATTCCCAGCCAAATAATTACCAATCTTGGTTTGGTTAGTAAAATAATCATGATAAACAGACTTCATCTCACTCACCTTTCCAATGACATTATGAACTCCTCAGCATTTTTAAATTTGGAAGGCTGAAGCTTAGACAAGTGCCTTATAATGCTCAAGGTCACATATTAAATCAGTTGGGAACAAGAACTGACTATTCAATTTCTGGCAATTGTTGTTTATATACAAATTTTGGATTATTCTGGATATGATCCTGCCCTAGGACCTGTAGATAATGGGAAAATTACACTTTAGGACCCTACCATACACACAGAGAGTACATACTTATGGAGAATTAAGTTTTCCAGGTGTTGAGGAGTTGTTGAGCAGCTGCCCTTCCTAAGGAAAATAAATGGGAAGAAGTGGATAGTCAGAGGAATTTAGCTTAAATCTGTTACCCAATGTTTTCAGCATTGAAGCTTATCAGTGGCCAGAAGGAAGCAACCCAGGGCGTTTGAAGAGCCTCATTCCTGGGAGGTTTTCAAAGTGAAGAAAATATACCTCCACTCAAACTCCCCACTCCCAATCTGAAGTCCTATCTAGATACAATAAATGCAATGCTCAGATAATAACATAAACATTCATATAGTATATGGAATAGTGGTGCAAGTAGTGCAAATGAAAGAGTGCTGAACTTCCAATCAAAAGTTCTAGGTTTATCTTTAACACAGATTATATTACTTGCCATCTAGGGGAGGAGGTGGGAGAAGGGGGAAAAATTGGAACACAAGGTTTTGCAAGGGTTAATGTTGAAAAATTATCCATGAATATGTTTTGAAAATAAAAAGCTTTAATAAAAAATTTTTTTTGGAAAAAAAAGTTCTAGGTTTGAGTCATAAATTATTTAGGCCAACTGCTTCATTTTACAAAGGAGGAAATTGAGGTCAGGTATCCAGGACCTTCAAAAACCACCTAATCTTATAGATGAGAAAAGGCATAGAGTATAAGTTCTTTGACAAGGAGACACACACCCATACCCCAGAGGAAAAATTTATGGGAGGTCCCCTGGCTACAGAGACAGCACCCAAAGTTGTCTGGAACAGAACAGGAATTTAATCTTAGGTTATCTAACTCCAGGTCTGGCATCTAACCCTAGGCAGCTTGAAGTTAACATTGCTATTTAGCAAATTTATCATTGATATACTTTCAGGAAGCGTCTCCTAAGGGCAGAGCATTAGGAGAGTCACAAATTTTAAAATGCCACCAACTGTTTTCATGGAACATATCAGCTGGAACATCCCCCAGAAGCAGATTCTTCTCATCGACCTCAGACGAGACATTTGAACTCCCTGAGCTTTTAAATTCCATCCATGTAGTGTGAATTTCTTCCTCCAAGATAGATCAGTAAATCCAAATCTTAAAGAATTGCCTTCACTTACCTATGGTAGGTAGTCAGAGGCAGCTCTCTATCTACATAACCACCCTGCTTCTCTTCCTCATCCATACCAGGTTGCTTAAGCCCAAAGCTTTTTCAGACTTTGCTAACAATTTACAACTCCATGGGAAAGGCTGGAAATGGGGGTAGGCAGGTCAAAGAGACAACTACCAATCTCACACCCTAAGACTTAGCATTCTCTTTATGTCATTCTTTTTTGTAGAGATCAGAAGAGGTTTGGAATTGGAAAACGGGGCCTTCTTGATCCTCAGAAGTACTTGGTAACTATTGAGTGTGTACTTTTATATGGGTAATGAGCTTCAGAGATTAAAAATCGTGAGGTATAAAGAGGAGTATCTTAATAAGTGTGAGGTTCCCTGAAGACCCCAAACTTAATAATCAGGAAGTTGAGGCTAAAAATTAGAAAGTATTGAGCTTTGGGACCCTAGAACCTTAGGAATGTCAGGCATTTGGCACCAGGGACCAGGAATTTTCTTGCTGGAGATGAGAAGCTTTGCAGGCAAGATTTGAGGGAATAAGACAAATGACTACCTCTCGGTAGCAGTCTTCTTCCTTCATCCCTCCCCACCACTCCCAATCACGGATGCCCTGGAGTCTAATATCTTGACTTCTAGCACTAACTGGGACTGCCTTTTGCCTCTCTTCCCCTAGGACTGCCTTTTGCCCCTCTTCCCCTAGGACTGCCTTTTGCCCCTCTTCCCCTAGGACTGCCCTAGGATTGTCTTTAACCCTTCTTCCCCAGTTTCCTTGCTTTGTCTTTTCTTCCCACACTAGCTTGCAAGTTCTTTAGAATTCTCATACTAGAATGTAATCTCCTTAAGAGATACAGTGACTTATTCAGGGTCCTAAAGCTATTATCTGATTCCAGGACCAGCACTCTATCCATTGCGCCTTGTAGCTACCTATATTCACCTGAAACTCAATATACCCAAAACAGAATTCATAATCATTCTTCCCTTACCTATTTCTCCTTCTAATTTTCCTATTCCTATCATTTTTCTAGTTACCCAGGTTTGAAACTTAGGAGTCATCTTCAATTTCGCCCTCTGAGGTCTTGTATCTCTTTTCACTTGTTAGGTGCTTCTTCAATATTTCTTTTGACTCCTCTCTGCTCATAACCACCCTAGTCCAGGCCCCCATCACCTGCAGTCTAAAATATTCTTTTTTTCCATTTCCTATCTTTTTTTTATTATAACTTTTTATTGACTATACATATGCCTGGGTGATTTTTTACAACATTATCCCTTGCACTCACTTCTGTTCCAATTTTTCCCTTCCCTCCCTCCACCCTCTCCTCTAAATGGCAAGCAGTTCTATACATGTTAAATATGTCACAGTGTATCCTAGATACAATATATGTGTGCAGAACCAAACAGTTCTCTTGTTGCACAGGGAGAATTGAATTCAGAAGGTAAAAATAACCTGGGAAAAAAACAAAAATACAAACAGTTCACACTCATTTCCCAGTGTTCCTTCTCTGGGTGTAGCTGATTCTGTCCATCATTAATCAATTGGAACCGAATTAGACCTTCTCTTTGTCGAAGAAATCTGCTTCCATCAGAATACATCCTCATACAGTATCATTGTTGAAGTATATAATGATCTCCTGGTTCTGCTCATTTCATTCAGCATCAGTTCATGTAAGTCTCTCCAAGCCTCTCTATATTCATCCTGTTGGTCATTTCTTACCAAACAATAATATTCCATAACATTCATATACCACAATCTACCCAACCATTCTCTAATTGATGGGCACCCATTCATTTTCCAGTTTCTAGCCACTACAAACAGGGCTGCCACAAACATTTTTGCACATGTGGGTCCCTTTCCCTCCTTTAGTATTTCTTTGGGATATAAGCCCAGAAGTAACACTGCTGGATCAAAGGGTATGCACAGTTTGATAACTTTTTGGGCATAATTCCAGATTGCTCTCCAGGGTGGTTGGATTTGTTCACAACTCCACCAACAATGCATCAGTGTCCCAGTTTTCCCCGCATCCCCTCCAACATTCATCATTTTTTTTCCTGTCATCTTAGCCAATCTGACAGGTGTGTAGTGGTATCTCAGAGTTGTCTTAAGTTGTATTTCTCTAATCAATAATGATTTGGAACACTCTTTCATATGAGTGGTAATAGTTTCAATTTCATCCTCTGAAAATTGTCTGTTCATAAATTGGAGAATGGCTTGATTTCCCTTTAAATTAGAGTCAATTCTCTATGTACTTTGGGAATGAGGCCTTTATCAGAACCTTTAACTGTGAAGATGTTTTCCCAGTTTGTTGCTTCCCTTCTAATCTTGTCTGCATTAGTTTTGTTTGTACAAAGGCTTTTTAATTTGATGTAATCAAAATTTTCTTTTTTGTGGTCAATAATGATCTCTATTCTTCTTTGGTCACAAATTCCTTCCTCCTCCACAAGTCTGAGAGGTAAACTATCCTATGTTCCTCTAATTTATTTATAATCTCGTCATAAATCATGGACCCATTTTGATCTTATCTTGGTATATGGTGTTAAGTGTGGGTCCATGACTAATTTCTGCCATACTAATTTCCAGTTTTCCCAGCAGTTTTTGTCAAATAATGAATTCTTATCCCAAAAGTTGGGATCTTTGGGTTTGTCAAACACTAGATTATTACAGAACTTTCTAATTGATTTTCTTGTATCCAGAATCTTCTCTTTCTAATCTATCTTCCATACCAATGGTCTACAAACCAAACAGTAAGACCACATGCCCCAATATGTGAAAGAGTACCATTCAGATGTAAGTGAAATTGAAGGTTGGAAGGGAGTATGACAGTGAAATATAAGAGTAGCCCTTTCAGTTGTAAATCAAGGAATTCTATACCTTGGAAGGGATTCTGAGACTTCCAGAAACTCTATTTTATGTGAAAAATCTAGTAGAGACAATGATCTTGCCCTCAAAGAATGCCTCACTACCTTTATCTCTAGCCAGTCATTTTTGTAAGAAATTTTGGGAAAGTACTAGAATGATCATCATAAGTAAGTATATGGTCCCTCACTGAGGAAAATCGGCTCTGAATCAGGAAGAATGATTAAATAGGAGAAAATATACCTCTCTTACCTAAGGGGAGTGACAAACTTTAACACTGATGTTCTGAAAGCTCCTGTCATTCCTAGGCTTTCTGTTAGGAACAGTAACATTCTAGATGAAAAGGGAGCTATAACAATGAACAAATGAAAGATCCCCTACCTTCAGTCTGAGATTCTGCTGGTTGATACTATTTTCTTTCAGCTAAGTTGTTATAATGCATTTCTAGGGGACAAGCATTCTAGGAATGTAGAATGGCTTACGCAAAGGAGCAGTGGGAGACCATACCTGAGGGAAAGTAATATAATTACTATGGAAAATTAGTTTTAAAAGTTGTTTGTCCTTCTAGCTGAGGACCAAAATGACCTCTAGATGTTAGGGTCAAGGTAAAACTTGTCAAACTGTGGTGGAGCAAGACTAAAATATGAGCTTGGAAGCCTCTACTACAGGTTGGGCTCCAGTCATCCTGATCTATATTTGGCCTCTGGCTTTGGAGAATAAAGTGAGTTGGATGACTTTCCCTCTCACTTAAACTCAATTCACTTGCACATCATGGCATTTCCTCTGGGATGTCAAGAATCTCCTTGAGAATGAAGGACAAAACAACAATAACAAATAGTCCATAGGAACTTTTGGAGTGGAGATGTTTCTAAATCTGCAAAATCTCAGTTTCTTTTTAGCTGCTGCAATTCTTCTACAGCACCTTTTTTTTTTTTTAAATTTTATTTTATTTAGTAATAACTTTGTATTGACAGAATCCATGCCAGGATAATTTTTACACGACATTATCCCTTGCAATCACTTATGTTTCGTTTTTTCCCCTCCCTCTCTCCTCCCCCCCCCCCCAAGATGGCAAGCAGTCCTATATATGTTAAATATGTTGCAGTATATCCTAGATACAATACATATTTGCAGAACCGAACAGTTCTCCCGCTGCACAGGGAGAATTGGATTCAGAAGGTAAAAATAACTCGGGAAGAAAATCAAAAATGCAAATAGTTCACATTCATTTCCCAGTATTCCTTCTTTGGGTGTAGCTGTTTCTGTCCATCATTTCTCCAGTGAAACTCAGTTAAGTCTCTTTGTCAGAGAAATCCACTTCCATCAGAATACATCCTCATACAATATCGTTGTCGAAGTGTATAATGATCTCCTGGTTCTGCTCATCTCACTTAGCATCAGTCCATGTAGGTCTCTCCAAGCCTCTCTGTATTCATCCTGTACAGCACCTTTTTTGATGAGGTTATGTCATGCTGGATGATCCAGTGCTATTAATTTCCATATCTCAAAGTTCTTTAGAGAGATCTTTAGAGTGCCTTCGTGTCACTTCTTTGGACTAACTATCTATCACTGTCATGGGTGAGTTCCCAATAAAATAGCCTTTTAAGCATGCATACATTTGGTATTCCAACTACATGGCCCAGCCCATTGGAATCAGAATTATGCTCTCTGCAATAAGAGTTGGAATGTTTGGCAATTTAGCTTGAGAAAGGACCTCCTTGTCGGGCACCTTACTAGCCAGGTGAGCTTCAGAACCTTCCTAAAACAATCCAGATGGAAGTGATTCAGTTTCCTGGCATGATACTAGTAGACTGTCCAGGTTTCACAGACATAACAACAATGAGATCGGCATAATGGCTCTGTAGATCTTCATTTTAATAGTTAGTCTAGTACCTTTTCTTCTCCCACACTTTCCTTCAGACCTTCCTAAACACTGAGCTAGCTCTGGCAATTATGTGCATCCAACCTTATTATCCTTGGAAAGTATACTGCCAAGGTTAGTAAACTTATCCAAAAAATCCAAAATTTCTCCATTTGCAGTAACAAATGGTTCTATGTAGGTTCTATGAACCTTCTGTGAAGGTTCTGTGACCTTCATGATGGTGAAGAGCTGACTGGTGAAGAACTTTTGTTTTCTTTGTGTTAATTGTTTTTAATAGCTCTTTATTGACAAAATATATGCATGGGTAATTTTTCAACACTGACCCTTGCAAAAACTTCTGTAACAACTTTTCCTTTCCTTCTCCCCACTTCCCCCAGATGGCAGGTTGACCAATACATGCTAAATATGTTAAAGTATATGTTAAATACAATGTATGTATACATATTTATACAGTTGTCTTGCTACACAAGAAAAATCAGATTTAGAAAAAAGGTAAAAATAACCTGGGAAGAAAAACAAAAAATTCAAGCAAAGTGTGTTAATTGTTAAATGAAAAGTAGCACCAGCCTGATTGTTTCATCTCTCCCTCAAAGGCTGCACTGAGGACCTAATTATCTGCCAACAAAAAGTGTTTTGAAAAATTCTAAACAGAGAAGGCCAATGGAGATTTTGGGTCCTGTAAGGAGCCTAGGAAACTCGCATGACCCCCACCCAGCAATGTATTGCTCATCCAGCAGAAACTGCATGGTTGGTGAGGAGCAAGCCCCCAACTACCCACCTAACTAAGACACTGAGATCTGTGGGTGGTCCATCCAGCCTAGAAACAAGTGATGTCCCACTGCACAGTGACCTTCATGAGATAGTTTAAATGGAACGCCACTGGAAATTGAACAACGGGATTGCACAATGTCTCAATCATGCTTTTGCAACTCTAAGACATAATCCCAGTTTTCAGTCACAAGTATGGAAAGAATATAGTTCAGATTTTAATGCAAACATTAACTTTGCTCTTTGATAATAAATATGACCTTTCTGTCATCTCCACTAGCTCTTACCTTCATACTACTTCTGTTCTTCTTTGTAAAAAGAGGGGAAAAAGAGCATTGTGGTCTAGATTTAAAATAATTTAGATTACTTACATCTTTTGAATTTGAACAGTTAAGATCAGGTTTTTATTGCCTGACATTACAAACAGTGCATCTGTTTTTGTTAGGCATATTGTTAGTTGGAAAATGGAGAGCTCTTGAAAATTATGGGCTATGAGCATGAAAAGCATGAATCCTAGCTCTGCTATTTCGAACAAGCAAGTTAGGCAAGTCATGGAACCTATCTGAATCTCAGTCTCCTCATCTATAAAACAAAAGATCTTTATTAGATGACCTTAAGGTCCCTTCTGAAGGCAGCTAGGTGGCTCAGTGGATAGAGTGCTGAGACAGGAATCAGGAATATCTGAATTTATTTTTTTTCTCTTTTTTTTTTCTTTTTTTAAAAATTTTTTATTTAATAATTACTTTATATTGACACTCGTTTCTGTTCCGATTTTTTTTTCCCCTCCCTCCCTCCACCCCCTCCCCTAGATGGCAAGCAGTCCTTTATATGTTGGATATGTTGCAGTATATCCTAGATACAATATATGTTTGCAGAACCGAACAGTTCTCTTGTTGCATAGGGAGAATTGGATTCAGAAGGTATAAATAACCCGGAAGAAAAACAAAAATGCAGATAGTTCACATTCGTTTCCCAGTGTTCTTTCTTTGGGTGTAGCTGCTTTTGTCCGTCATTTATCAATTGAAACTCAGGTCTCTTTGTCAAAGAAATCCACTTCCATCAAAATATGTCCTCATACAATATCGTTGTCGAAGTGTATAATGATCTCCTGGTTCTGCTCATTTCACTTAGCATCAGTTCATGTAAGTCTCGCCAGTCCTCTCTGTATTCATCCTGCTGGTCATTTCTTACAGAACAATAATATTCCATAACATTCATATACCACAATTTACCCAGCCATTCTCCAATTGATGGGCATCCATTCATTTTCCAGTTTCTGGCCACTACAAACAGGGCTGCTACAAACATTTTGGCACATACAGGTCCCTTTCCCTTCTTTAGTATTTCTTTGGGATATAAGCCCAATAGAAACACTGCTGGATCAAAGGGTATGCACAGTTTGATAATTTTTTGGGCATAATTCCAGATTGCTCTCCAGAATGGTTGGATTCATTCACAACTCCACCAACAATGCATTAGTGTCCCAGTTTTCCCGCATCCCCTCCAACATTCATCATTATTTTTTCCTGTCATCTTAGCCAATCTGACAGGTGTGTAATGGTATCTCAGAGTTGTCTTAATTTGCATTTCTCTGATCAATAATGATTTGGAACACTCTTTCATATGAGTGGTAATAGTTTCAATTTCATCCTCTGAAAATTGTCTGTTCATATCCTTTGAAGGAATATCTGAATTTAAATTTGGCCTTAGCCACTTACAAGCTATGTGGACAAGTCATTTAACCTGTTTGCTGTAATCCACTGGAGAAGGAAATAGCCAATCACTCCAGTATCTTTGTCAAGAAAACCCCATAGACAACAGTATGGACATCCTGTATTCTGGATTTAGGCTAATGATCTCAGAGGAGAGAAAAGATTCAAGATACAGAAGGACTAAAAATTCCAAGAGGATTTTCATCTGGCCTACTTAGATCTTTCAGAGTTCCTCCCAAATCCAGGATTCCTGTCATTTCCAAGTAAGGAATTTAAATTATTTCATAAAAGACAAAAGTTAGACACCAGTCAGGTTATTGAAATGGGTGATCAAGGGATATTAATTATACTTTTGATTACTTTTTTTTCCCAATAGTATTTTATTTTTCCAAATTCATATAAAGATAGCTTTCAATGTTCATTTTTGTAAGACTTTATGTTCTAAATTTTTCTCCTTCCCTTCCCCCCTCACTCCCTCCCTCACCAAGACAGCAAGCAAACATATTAAATATGTGTAGTCCTTTAAAACATATTTCTATAATTGTCATGATATAGATCACTTTTCTTGAAAATTTTCAGAGATATATATATAGGATGAGATGAGAGGGATCATTGCATAGGAGTAGGGGGGTGGATAACATGGTCCTTCCTACTTTTAGGATATAAAGTGTTACCTTAGTATTTCACATTTGAAGGTTAGGACCATATAGAAGGCATGGCAAATATAGTTGTGGACAAATGGACCTCTTCCTTGTGTGACTAGAGTCCTTGGACACAATCATGTTATTAACCTCAATTTTCTTATTTGCAAAACTAAACTATTGGACTGAACAATCCCTTAAAAGTCTTCTTCTTTCTTTCAATGAGTATGGCAACAGAGTTAGGTCCCCTCCCCAAACACAACTTTTCCCTCCTCCTGTCTCTTGCAAAGTCCCTAGGCATTGACTGTTCCTCATGGTAAGAAAGCTTTCCCTCTCTCATCTCCCTCCTTTTGCATCTTCTGCAAGAAGCCTTTCTCAGGGCTTTGCCCTTCCCCTTTGCTAGTGTCTTGCTTCTAAGATTACCTCCCTCTGACATCTTATATCTTATATGTATATAGTTGTTTGCTTGTTTTTTCCCCCATTAGAATATGAGATTCTGGAGGGCAGGGACTGTTTAACTTTCTTTGTATTCAGCTTTACAAATAGTAAGCCTTAGTAAATGAATTCTGGTGATGATGACGATTCTCCTTCCTTTATCCCTTTCTTTGCTCCTGTCTCCCCTCACTTTACTCTCCTGGCCTGACATTCAAAAGCATATTCATTCTGCCCTGGCCCCCCTTCTATTCCCACTCCTAACTAGCTCTGGCCTTGGAACCCCATATGGCTTTCTTTCCTCTCACAATGGTTTGGAAATACAAAGGCATTTCCTGTCCCTGAGAGAATCTAGGGTTGGGTTCTACTAGCTTCCTTTCCTCAGGAGGAGGAGACCCATGTCCAACTTTGAGACCCAGCTTAGAAACATTCAACATGTATTCTTTCAATATTCAATAAACACTTAGCTCCTCCTAGGTGCAGAACATAGACATTGGAGAGCAACAACGTTTTAAAAAGAGGCAGTAGTTTATTTTATAAAAAAGTGGAAAAACACAAATATAAGTCAGTATTAGTATAATATAAACACAATGCAATATACAATATTATGCAATAAATGTATGACGGAGTTGAAAAATAAGATGGATTTGAGGGGAAAGAGCATTATTGCATGGAGATAAAGGAAGCTTCTTCAAAAAGTCGATCTTCAAATTGTGTTTCAAAGGATGGGAAAGAATGCAAAAGAAAAAAAGAAGACAAGGAAGATGTTCAGGGAACAGAAGCAGTATGAGAGAAGGAATGAAAGTAGGAGAGTATAATTAGGTAGTCCATTTAAGCTAATGTACAGTGTATTTGGTGGTGATGGTGGTGTATGTGTGTGGAGATAGTGGAGGGATATAATAATACAGTGTATTCAAAAGTCTTAGTGAAGCTAAAAGTTTTAATAGCACCCTCTCCCATTAAACTTAAATAATTTTAAGCTATTAAAGCTTTAAACTGCACTAAGATACAGTTGGAGATTCTATATGGCACTAGATTCCAAAGGGCCTTCCTTGAATATGAACTTTACTCAGTAAGCAAAAGGGATGTACTACTGAATGGTTTTGAACAGGGGGATGATTTTTTTGAATCAACAGTTCAATAGTTTTGAACATTATGGGAATGATGCAAAAGGAAGCATGGATTAGAAGAGGAAGGAAATTGAAGATAGGAAAACTTTGCAGAATGTTGATGCAATAGTTCAGATAGGTATCAATGTGTATCTACATCAGATTGGGAGCAATGGAAACAAAGAGAAGGAGGGAAGATATGAGGCATATTGTCAAACTAAAATCATTAGAACTTGGTCATTTGATATGAGGTAAGGTTAAGGGAAAAGTTAGAGATAATGCCTATGTTTTGAACATAGGAAACTGGGTAAATGGTGGTATGGCAGTCAGAAATAATGACATCTGGATCAGTTCTGATGAATGTGGCCCTCTTCAACAATGAGATGAACCAAATCAGTTCCAATAGAACAATAATGAATTGAATCAGCTACACCCAGGGAAAGAACTCTGAGAGATGACTATGAACCACTACATAGTATTCCCAATCCCTCTATTTTTGTCCACCTGCATTTTTGATTTCCTTCACAGGTTAATTGTACACTATTTCAGAGTCCGATTTTTTTTGTACAGCAAAATAACTGTATGGACATGTATACATATATTATATTTAACTTATACTTTAACATATTTTAATATGTATTGGTCAACCTGCCATCTGGGGGAGGGGATGGGGGGAAGGAGGGGAAAATTTGGAACAAAAGGTTTTGCAATTGTCAATGTTGAAAAATTATCCATACAAATATCTTGTAAATAAAAAAAAAAATTTAAAAATTTAAAAAATTTAAAAAATAAAACAAAAAAAGAAATAATGACATCTGAACAAGAGAATTCGGGGAAAGGTAAATACATTTGGTTTTGGCCGGACAATTGAGTCAGAATTGCTTATGAATCAATCAAGTGGAAAGATCCAGGTGGATAAACAATTGAAGATGCCAGTCTAGAGTTCAAAAGAGAAATTGTGGTTGGAGATGCAAATCTGGGAATCATTTTTGTAGAAGTGAAAGCCACTGGAATAAATGACATTGCCAAAGTTCAGTATTTAAACATAGACACATCTTGAAGAACATTCAGGTTATAGGGACAGGAACCAAAAGAGAAGCCAGTGAGGGAGACAGAAGAAATTAGGAGAACCAGGGGTTTGTTCTGTCTTTGAAACTAAAAGAAAAGAGATCTTAATAGTTGATAGGATCAAATGCTATGGAGAGGTCAGAGAGTGCAAAGATTGATAAAAGTCAGCTGTACTTGGCATAAAGGTGACCTTATGGAGAATGATTTCAGTTCAGTGGACTAAGGGAATTGAGAAAAGAGTGAGTATTGAGGTAGGAAATGTGCAAGGTATAGACAGTGTTTTCTAAGAAAGTTATTAGTAAAAGGGAAGAGAGAGAGAAGGAATGGGAGCTGGAGAAGGTAGAAGGGTCAATTTAGAAAGACTTTTTGTAATAGTGGGAGACCGGAATATTAATATAGGAAAGGAGCCAGTACAAAAGGAAAAAGGAAGGATAAGTAAGGACAAGAAGTGATACCTCTTTTGTGATGTGAGAGAGGAAGGAGAGGGCATGGATAATGAAGAATTTTGAATAACTGAGAAGAGCTTACACTTGGATGTACTAAGCTAATACAAAGTCATCAGCCATAAGTGTCAAGATGCTGGTTTGTTGTACGAAGAAAGGGAAAAGTTTGGATCAGTCATTGCAGAGAATGAGTTAAGAAGAAAAAAGAACAGAAAGGTCTTATTCAACATAGTAGTGAAGGAAATGGAAGTTGTATACCATAAGCTTGTAGCATGTGAAATCAATTAAATTTTGTGACTTTCTTCATTGATGCTATGGAACCTTGGAGCAGGATCAGAGAAGTTGGAGTGAGGACATCATTCTGAAGTAAGGACCTCTAGGTCTTAGAAGGTCTAGGTCAACTTTTTAGGTTGAAGAGTTTTAGCTAGTAAAACATGAAAATGGCAGATCATAGGGTTAAGATTATGAGAATCTAATGAGATAACATTTGGAAAGAGCTTTGCAAATCCTAAAGTGCTATATCAGTACTTAATATCATCAACAGCACTATCACCATCATCATTAAGCTTACATCTTGCCTCCCTATTTAGTTCATAAAAATAACACAAGAAATTTTGCTAAATTTGCAACTTCTCTGCTAAAATTTAGGTAAACAACTGAGAGATAGAAGTGATAGTCCTGACTTTTATTTATTTATATATATATATATATATATATATATACATACATACATACACACACATATAAATATAATATATATAATATAAGTAAATATAAATTATATATATATGTATATAAAATGTACATATGTATATGTATGTATTTATGTATATATGCATATATACCATGCCCTGGTTTGATCAGAACCATATTGAACATCATATTGAATTCAGAGCAAACCATTTTAGGAAGCCTATTGGTAAACACATATGGAAGAAGGAAATTAAGATGGGGCACTAAACACTATGCCATACAGCAATTGGCACATCCTGTGCTTGGCACATAATAAATGCTTAATAAATGCTTATTGAATTGAATTGGTTGGAGGAACTGTGGTTGTTTATCTTGGAGAAGAGATTTAGAGATGTCAAGATAGCTATCTTCAAGTATTTGAAAGGTTGACATATGGATTAGACTTGTGCTTAATCCCAACAAGAAAAACTAGAAGCAACAAGTTAGATTTGTAGAGAGACAGATTGAAGCCCTATATATGAAAAAACTTTCTAGTGATTAAGGCTGTCCATGAGTAGAATGGGCTATGTGGGGAAGTTCTCCTATATCTAGCAGGGCTTGAAGGACCACTTCATGGAGATGGAATCTAAGGGATTCCTTTTTGGGTAAGGGCTAATTAGAAGATCTGTCTTGGAGAATCTGTGATAAGGTAGAGAATAGGACCATGAGACAGATAAGATAGCCAAGTTATGAAGCAATTTGGAAGAGCACCTGGAGGAAGATAGATTATTATAAACATTCGGAGAGAAAAGAAGGAATAAATAAATTGCAAACCTCAACATATAAAAGATTTTTAGAATGGCAGGGGAAAAATGTTCTGGAAGGACAACTTCTGGCTCTGTGAATCAGGGGAAGGGGGAGGAGTGATCTTCAGTGAAAAGGTTTGAAAGAAATGTGGGGAAATTATGAGAGTCTGGTTTTAACTGTCATGAGGTAAATGGGTATAGACTTTTTCTTTCTTTCTATGGAAATGACCAGAGAAATTGGTTGGACCAAAGTGAAAATGAGACTAGTGTGGTCTTAGCCATGAACTGAAAAGCAAGGGAGGATTTCTAGGGGAAAGGATCCATCCCTAAAACCTTATTTAATGTCATGCTTCACCTTGAACTCTGAGATAACTCACTAGGAATCCGGATTCAAAATGCCTCAGGAGACCATAATTTGTTGGTTTAGATCAAACATAAAGAGGTCATAGTTAATCGATGCCTGGGAACTCATTTATTGAGAATATGAAACTGAAATTAGTATCAATAGACTTTTTTTTTTAAGATGAAGCCAATGTTTTATTAAGGTTTCAGTAAACTTACATAATGGAAACACATAAATGAAAAAAAAATTATTCTGATCTAAGCCATTACAATAATTTATTTAAAAGGATTGGCAAGAGGTTGACTCAGTAAAATAACTTAATCTAGTAGAATAATGAAAACATGGTCTGCAGTAGAGAATATATCTCTATATTTTCACACAGAGAACAGGGCACATTATGAAATAAGAACATACAGTTAAGCAAAAGACAAGACAAAAAATATTGAATTTAACTGCATCTTTTCAATTCAGACTTTCTGAACACAGATTGTACCTGAATGTCAAGGGATGGTTTCACAAAATGAGATGAGTGGATGAAAAATATAAGAAAACCATTCCAAGTACACCATCTTCAATTGTCTTTATCACGAACCTACTATTTATCAGGAATGTTTCTGGGGATTGGGAATATATGAAAGGCTCAGTATCTTTGTTATTTCTGAGATAGTTGCTCCAGTCCCTTCTATCCAACTCATGGGAAAGTACATCCTATATGAGAATGTATCTCATCCTTTGTTGCTCAAGGGGATAAGTTTTCTTCTGTGCCTTCAATTATTTGCATGGAACTCCTTTTGGAGTAAGGAATAATTAAAATTTATTATTAATATTAATAATATCCTTTTCTCCCAGTGGGGGGAAAAAAGAAAGAAAAACAAAACCCTTTTGCCTAATAAACATAATCAAGCAAAAAAAAAAATTCCTTATTGGCCATGCTCCTAAAGGAGCATCTGCATATTGAGTCTATTACTTCTCTGTCAGGAGGTGGAGCACATTGATGATTTGCTGTCTCCAATACCTAAAAATTGCACGTTATATAGGATTCAAACAAATGAATGAAGAAACAAGAGCTGATTGGTTAACATAAAATAAATTTTCCAAATAAGGCACATAGATAAATTAAAATGTTCTTCTCAGAATACCAGAAACTAACTGAATCAAACATCATTGAAATTTTCTGGGATTGGTATGACTCAGAGTTCCAAATTAAACATTTAAATAGTCTAATACCTGAACAATACATAGCAAATAGTTTATCATACAAGGCTAGAATTCAAACAACGAAACAATAATTCTTCCTTACAATTCAGTACTTTACAATTTTAGCTAAAAAATAGTCATTGATAATTTTGTTTACACATGCTTTATCATGGGTACTCTGGCCTCATGATTGATCCATATATTGATTAGTCTTAAATCTTTCAAAATTGTTCACTTTTACTATGGTGATGTTATAGTATAATTTTTTTTTCCTGGTTCTACTTACTTAATTCTATATTAGTACATTCAGGTCTTCCCAGATTTCTCCGAAACTTTCTTTTATAATTTCTTAGAATTCTATTACATTTGTGTGTATGTGTGTGTTGGAAGCAATTGTAGGTTAGTGACTTGTCCAGAGTCATACAGCTGGTAAGTGTTAATTCATGTCCTCCTGACTCCAGAGCCAGTGCTCCATCCATCATCAAGCTGCCCAAAAAATTCCATTACTGTTATAGAGGCAGATAGTGCTGTGGATAGAACATTGAACCTAGAGCCAGAAGACCTAAGTTAAAATCTGGCCTCAGACACTTAGTGGTTATGTGATCTTGGATAAATCACTTACCTTCTGTCTACCTCAGTTTCCTTATCTGCAAAATGGGTGATCTAATAACACCTACTTTTCAGGGCTGTTATACAGATCAAATGAATTAATATTTGTATAGCTCTTAGCACAGTGCCTAGCACATGGCAGACTCTTAATAAAAGCTTTTTTTTCCACCTTCTCCCTTCATATACCATAATATTCTCATATATATGTCCTCTCCTTTCTTTGACCTCAAAGGCTAGTAGTGGTATTGTTGGGTCAAAGGGTTAAGAACAATTGATTGACTTTGGAGGTATAGTTCTAAATGACTTTCCAGAATGACTGGACCAATTCACAGCTCCCACAACAATGCATTATCTTTGCTGTTTTCTCAAAGCATTGAAAATACTTTCTAATGTTTCTAATAGGTTCTCAGTCCCCTAGAGTGGGAGTAAGTGTTGTAGATGAGAAATGAGGGAACTAGCTGAAGGCTGGGGTGAGGGTGAGGGGCTCTGAGCACCCATGTTCCCAGTTTTATCTAGATTGAACCTCCGGAATGGGGTTCCCTTTTGTGTCTGCCTCCCACATGTTTGTTCATATGTGGAACATTTTAGTTAGAAGAAGAAATCACTCCAAAGAGAAGGATGGCCCGTGCTGATGGCCAGTTCTTCAGTGTTTACCATCAACTTGCTCAATATATCTAAGGCAGATATTTCTCCAATTAGCATTGGGTTTTGAGGGGCAGTCAAAATGGGTGGGAAGAAGGAGGAGTTGACACAAACCAGATTCATAAAACTCCCATTTGCTGGTTGGTGTTTGGGGGTTAAGTTTTAAAGATCATCTTATAGGAGTTGTGGGCAGTGATAAAAGTACACTTAAGGGTTAGTAATTTTTTTTTTTTTCTGAGACAATTGGGGTTAAGTGACTTGCCCAGGGTCAGGCAGGAAGTGTTAGGTGTCTGAGATCAGATTTGAATTCAGGTCCCCCTGATTTCAGGGCTGCTGCTCTATCCACTGTGCCACTAGCTGTCCTGTTAATATTCTTGAGTGAAGAATAGGGATAAATAAGGGGTGGAAATTTTTTTTAAAAACCAAGCCCAACAAAAATGTATAAACTTACAAATTAGCTTGCTTCACCTATATATATATATATGCATGTTTGTATGTATATTTATTTATTTATTCCTTTAAAAGGTGAAAAATTGAAGACCACTATTGAGATTCTTTTTTAATGTAATCATTTGATGCATCCTAACGGGCAGGGACTTTTTGCCTCTTTTTGTATCTCTAGTGCTTAGCATAGTGCCTGGCTCATAGTAGGTATTTAATAATGTTTATTAATTAAATAAATGATCTAAAACAGTGATTATGTACTCCTTTATTTTGTTAGCACTTTGTAACAACATATTTAGTTTATAGTCCATAATTATAAACATTTCTCACTATTACAATTCTCACACAAAACAAGCTAATTTTGGGCTATTTGTGTATTTTAAATTTAATATCAAAAGTACTCAAACCATAGAACTTGAGCCATGGATGGGACCTTGGAGAACACACCTTCTAATATTATTATCTTACCAATAAAAAAACTAAAGCCAGAGAAGGGAAGAAGTTCCTTGAATATTGGATGGAAAATAAAATGCATGTGATTTCTCCCAGATCTCCCAGCTCTTCCATCTCCTTCCTCCCACCCACCTCCTTCTACTACCCCTGCAGTGTTGGGTTGGGCAAGCCCAGCCTAGGAAAACAACTGGGCTGGTCTGCTGGGGCGGGGGTGAAGGCGGGTGGCGGGATCTCTGAATCAGGTCAGAATCTGAGCTATCTCATGAGCTCTTGGGGGAAGGGGGAAAGCAGAAGGGGGAAGGGAAGAGGGGAGGAGCTCCCAGACCCCTTGGCCTATGGTCTGGGCCAGGGCAAGGAAGGAAGTTGGTGAGACATGGTTCCTTCTAATGAATCCTTGTGAAGTTTCATTTCCTGCTCTGCTTTGAGTTTTGACATCAAAAGCTTTTCCTCTCCAGCTGCTCTGCTCTTGTCCCTCCCCACCCCAAAAGTCTTGTCTCTATTTACATTTTGGAGACTTTCAGCAGGAGGGAGAGGCTAAATGATGCTTTACCTGCCTTACAACCTTCTGAAGGTTGTGGTTTTTGACTGGGGAGACAGGGAGGGGAGGGAACTGGGAGATTGGCTTCCCCCATACACACAGCTCCCACTTTCTCACATCCCCTTTGTTCTAAAGCTCTCCCAGGATTTAAGATGGTTCTCAGTTCTACTACAGAATAGATCCGGGGTGACCAGAATCTATGTCCAACCCCTGGCCAGCCCGAGGCAGGTGGGGTGGGGTGGAGAGGCAACCCCAGAAGGCAATGGAGTGACACAGCCCTACGGATAGGGGAGGAACTGGAGTCGGAAGTCTCCAGCAGCTTCAGTAGGTGTGTCCACCCTCGGCTAAAGAGAAAGATGATAAAGAGACTGGAATTCGGAAAACTAGAGTTCAAATTTGCCTTTCATACACTGTGATCCCCTCTCCCGCAGCAAGTCATTTAACTTCTCTCTCCCTCAGTTTCCCCAACTATAAAATGAAGATAATAATAATAACCCCAGAATTGTTTCAATGCTCAAATAAGTCAGAATTTTTTTTATTAAAGCTTTTTATTTATAAAACATATGCCTGGGTAATTTTTAAACATTGACTCTTGCAAAACCTTATGTTCCAAAATTTCTCCTCCTTCCTCCCACCCCTCTCCTAGATGGCAGGTAATCCATGTTAAAAATGTTAAAATATGTATTTTAAAATTTTTTAAAATTAATATTAATAATTAATAATAATAATAAATTAAAATGAATTAAATACAAATATCAAAAAGGAAAAAAACCAAAAAAACAAAAAGCAAGCAAACAACAACAGGAAGAGTGAAAATGCTATGTTGTGATCCATACTCAGTTCCCACAGACCTATCTCTGGGAACAGATGGCTTATCATCATAAGATAATTGAAACTGGCCTGAATCGTCTCACTATTGAGAAGAGCCAAGCCCATCAGAATTGATTATCATATATTCTTGCTGTTGTTGTATACAATGATCTCCTGGTTCTGCTTACTTCACTTATCAGGTGTTCATGTAAGTCTCCCCAGGCCTCTCTAAAATCATCCTGCTGATTGTTTCAATTGTCAGTATTTTTAACGTGCATAGCACAGTGTCTAGCACATAGGAGGTGCCTAGTAAATGCACTAAGCTGCCTCTGTTAAGCCAAGTCAACCCTTACTTTCTGATTTCCAGGTCAAGGCTTTTTTGACATTGGTACTAATGTGTGAAATTCTCCTAATAAATCGAACCATCAACTTTTTTGCAATTTAGTTTTAGAAAATTGCCTCAGGTATCCAAAGAATAAATGACTTGTCTAGTCACAAGATGTAATATGCTTCAGGTAAAAGGAAATATAGAGATTGCCATCATGATTTCACAAAAAGCAACAGTAAAGAGAGTTACTGTCAAGAGAACTAACAGAGAAATTTCATGATTTTGATAATAACTTAAATAACAAAAACAATACCAATAAGACTAATAAAAACATAATTACAAAACAAATTTTGTAGAAAAAGTGAAGAACCAAAGAACTTGAGACAATTTAAAGGACATGATTGTTTTCCATATCCATAATTTGTGACAGCACTATTTAGATGCACTTGTCAACTGACATTCTTACTAAATTGTTATTATGTAAAATAAGAAAAAAATTCCTTGTGAAAGGAAAAAATGTTACAAATGTTAAAATGAAATTTTAAAAAGAAGCAATACTAGCTCTGAAGTCAGGAGAACCTGAGTTCAAATTTGACCTCAGACACTTAACACTTCCTAGCTGTGTGATCCTGGGCAAGTTACTTATCCCCAATTTCCCCAGGGAAAGGAAGGAAGGAAGAAAGGAAGGAAGGAAAGAAGGAAGGAAGGAAGGAAGGAAGGAAGGAAGGAAGGAAGGAAGGAAGGAAGGAAGGAAGGAAGGAAGGAAGGAAGGAAGGAAGGAAGGAAGGAAGGAAAGAAGGAAAAAAGGAAGGAAAAAAGGAAGGAAGGAAGGAAGGAAGGAAGAAAGGAAGGAAGGAAGGAAGGAAGGAAGGAAGGAAGGAAGGAAGGAAGGAAGGAAGGAAGGAAGGAAGGAAGGAAGGAAGGAAGGAAGGAGGGAGGGAGGGGAGAAAAGAGGGAGTAAGAAGAAAGAAAGAAAGGGAAAAAAAGAAAGAGAAAGGGGAAAAGGAAGAAAGAAAGAGAAAGAAGCAATATTATAGTAAGGAAGTAGGGTTAGAATGAAAGAATCTTATATTATATTATAAAAAATAAAAACAATCTAGAAATGGATAAAAATGTAAAAATAGATCAATGGAAGAGATCAGCTAAATAAGCAGTATTAATATAAGTTAATTACACATATGTGATATATAATTAAATTATTATATAATATAAAATTAATAACAATAAATTAATTAATATAAGTATTAAGATAAGCCCAGGAGAATAAACTACTGGGGAAGGAACTCATTATGCAACCAGAAAGCTGGGACATCTTCTCCATTTACTTTTTTTTTTTTTTTTACCCTTACAGAGTATTTTTCTTTCTTTTTTTTTTTTAAATTAAAGTTTTTTTTTATTTACAAAACATATGCATAGGTAATTTTTCAACATTGACCCTTGCAAAATCTTCTCCATCTACTTTTAAAAGAGGCTTTCTCTCCACTATATCTACTTCTATATAATCTCTGTTTCTATCTTCCCCTTAGTATTTCAGTCCCCTCTGCATTAGTGCAATCACTATTAATTTCTGTTACTACGAATCGATCACTATATTAACTAGTAATAACAAATTTATAACACCTTCCATGTCTACTGCTCGTTTCATTTTCATTTTTGCATCTATTACACAGTCTCTGTCTCTCCTCTCTCCCTCTCAGTCTCTCTGTCCCTTCTTGGCGCTCACTCCACGGCTCCCCCTTCGCTGGGTGGGGTCTGTGCACTCTCCTCCATATACCTGGAAACACCTGCCTCCCCCACCCTTAGGAAAGGGCACAGCACCACCTGGGTGGAGGATGAATGACGAATGACTCATAGTTTCCTCTCGCCATCAACACTCTTAAGGAAGAATAAATATCACCCTCCAGACGAGCTAGAAGCCAGATACGTGCCTTTGGAAGGGACAGGGTGTGTCCTGCACTTGCCGGCAGATTTCTCCCAAAGGTGCAGAGACATAAGTGTATAGTTCATGGAGGCGGGGGACGGGACTACAAGTCTCTCTCTAGCTCGAGATTTCTAAAGCTGAGATCCATGGCATCTGTGACTAAATAGATTTCTGAGGTTCTGCGAACTTGAAGAGAAAAAAAATGCATCTTTATTTCAATAGAATTATTTTCCTTTGCAATTCTATGGATTTGTTTTGTACATTGAAAAATATTATTTTGAAGAGTCCACAGATTGCACTGAGTGAAATCTATGAGCAGTAGGGATGGTCGAGGGGTATAGGACACACACAAAAAGGTTTAGAATCCTCCTTTCAACGCATGCTCTTATATGTCCTGTCCCCATTCTAGTTCAAAGATAGAAGAGAGGGGTTCATGGAGGGAGAAACTCATTAAAAAAAAAAAAAAAAAAGAGGGAGTGTGGATCAGGGCTACCTCCGCTTCAGAAGATTGCCTGGACAGCGCTAATATAGAAACATGTTTTACATGAAGTTCCATGTATAAATGATATTTATATACATATATATATATATACACACACACACACACACACACACACACATATATATATATATATATATATATTTTTTTTTTTTTTTCGGTGAGGCAATTGGGGTTAAGTGACTCGTCTAGGATCAGCTAGGAAATGTTAAGTGTCTCAGACCAAATTTGAACGCAGATCCTCCTGACTTCAGGATTGGTGCTCTATCCACTAATTAATATCATATTGCTTGCCTTCTCAGTGTGGGAGAGGTAGGAAGATAATTTGGAATTCTTTTTTAAAAAATTAATGTTAAAACAAAATTTTATTTTTATATATTTTAATAAAAATTAAAATTTTAAAATAAATATTAAAATATATATTTTTAAAAATTTTAGGATTAAAAAATGTTTGTCTTGAGCTTATCCACCCTCCAGAAGAGATTGGGCCAGAAGGTGACAATTATAAAAAATTGTCCCTAGACTCTAAAAACCAATGTTTTGTTAACACAGGTCCCAGGATCACCTTCAGTAAAATGGGGATCCCCCCCCCAGAGGCAAGACACACCAACAGGAGCTGGGCACAAGGCATAATGATTTTTCTCTGGACCAAAAGCTCTTGCTGGGGCTGAATACATTGAACCTGAATTATAGGCAGAAACTAAGAGAATCAACTTGAGCAGCAACATAACCCTCCCTTCTCCACAAAAAAGTTCTTTTCTATAAAACATATTCCAGGGGCATTTCCCGTACAGGATAAAGTACCATCCTATCCCATTTTCCAAATTTGAAATGTGAAAACAATATTGAGAAGTCTCTGCCTTGTAAAAAAAAAAAAAACCCTGGAGAGCTGTAGAGAAGAATTCAAGCTGACTTGAAAGTCTTGAGCTGACATTTAGCATCTGGTTCTTTTGAAAATAGGTGCAAACCAACCCAGCTGTGAGGATGTCTCAAATGTCTTCTAAAAGAAAGAACAATTAGCAAATTAATGAATTTTCAAGTTTTCTCCTTCCTTTCCAAAGATTTCTGGGTTGAAAAAAAAGCTTTCTGCTCAGATTAGATGCTGTTTGTAAAAGAAATTGTGGATTTCTAGCTTGGCTCTGGGATCCTCAAGAAAAGCAAATACACTTAGAAAATACCAGTATCTTTTCATTTTCTAATGGTTTGTAATTCAGGCAAAAAGTTTAAGTAAACTAACAAATAGCTGTTATCCTGGTAGCTCTTTGAGGTTCCCCAGTTGAAGAATTAGCCCATTTATTAGGAACCTAATACTTGCCAGACACTGCTCTATGAGTTCAGATGCTCTTTGTTTAAATGGGAAGAAAATATAATAACATTTAAATTCAAGACAGATTCAGGATAAATTTGAAATAATCAAGAAGGGAAGGCACCAGCTTTAAGGGATACATATAGTTACTAACATGATGCTTTGTATCTTAATTTTTTATTTGAGTTCTTTTTTTTTCTTCTAAACATTTCCATATTTATCATGTTGCACAAGAAAAATCAGATCAAAAGGAAAAAAAGATTAAAAAAAAAAACAAGCAAGCAAACAACAACAAAAATGGTTAAAATATTATGTTGTGATCCATATTTAGTCCCCATAGTCCTCTCTCTGGATGTAGATAGCTCTCCCCATCACTAGACAATTGAAAATGGTTTGAATCATCTCATTGTTGAAAAGAACCACATCTATTAGAGTTGATGATCATATAATCTTGTTGTTACTGTGAATCTCTTGGTTCTACTCAATTTGGTAAGTATCAGTTCATGTAAGTTTTGAGATCTACTTTTAAAAAGTTTTTATTGACATTTTTTATTTCTTACCTCACTTTAGTATTCCATGTTTCTCCACTCCTACCCACTGTTTCTCAAAAGCCATCCCCTTTGACAAATAGTATTTATGGAGAGAGAGAAAAAAATGAGCACAAATGATCCTTTGAAATATTCTGAAAACATGCAATCTATACTATCTATGGACCTTTTAATCCATGAAAGAATAGAATGGGGATAGTTTCTCTTTTAACTTGTGTCCCAAATGATCTTTATAGAGTTGTTTCATTTACTTTTGATTTTATGGTATCATAGTTGTTTCCATTTACATTGTTGTAGTTACTATGTATGTTGTTATCTGCTACTTCACTCTGCATCAGTTCTTATAGAACTTTCCAAGCTTCTCTGTATTCTTCATATGCATCATTTCTTATAGCACAGTGCTATTTCATTACATTTATATACCACTATTTGTTTGGTTATTCCCCAACTTTGGGGGTCTGCCTTGTTTCTGCTTCTTCTGCTATATTGAAATGTGCTTCCTTTCTCCCTTATCAGTAGTTTCCTTGGGATATAGTGCTTAATTTAAAAAAAAAATAAAATTGTGTGGATATTTTTTATTTTTACATCACTTAAATTACTTAAATTTTCCTATTATTCCCTTTCTCCCCTTCCAGAGAGCCTAACAAAGTGAGCTTTATTTCCTAAATTTTTGTTGTTGTTATTAATTCCTATCTACTTTTCATCCCCAGCCATATAAACACATTAATATGCTTTATGTCCCTGCACAGTGAAATCTTTTTTTGGGGGGATACCAAAAAAAAAAAAAACAAATTGATGTGGAGAAACTTCAGAAAGATCTCATAAAAAATAAGGAACAGAAAAAAGGGTAAATGGGTTTCAGTGTTAGCCAACATAAGCTTACACATTTAGACGGAAATATTCCAAATTCTTATTTGCACTGAGAAATAAATCTTCTAAATTCTTCTTCAAGAATCGTGGGCTCTAGTCAAAGGAAAGGGGCTTAGCAGTTGCTGTAGACTATTTGCTGAAGACCACCATTAAATGTGGTCCAAAAGGCCAGTAAAATATTTGATTTCATAGGGAGAATAACTTGCTATAGAAATATCTATGGTGTTATTCCAAGCACGGTATCATATCATAGTGTTTCCTCATATGAAATAAAATCATGGAATCCCAGACTGGAAGGGGTCTTAAGAGATCAGTTAATCCTGAATTAAAGTGATTATTCTCTTCCTCTATAATATCCCTCAGTGGAATGGTCATTCAGTCTCTGCTTCTTGTGATAGAGAAGTCACTACTTCCCTAATTCTTATTTTTCTCATCGGTAAAATCAGAAAATAGAAAAGAATATTTTCCTGGGAATGAATTTGTTATCTTGGTTCTGCTACTTATTAGTTGTGTGTCTTCAAATAACTTTTAAGTTATTTTTCAGTTTACAATTCTGTGTTTACAGTGTATGTTTCTGGATTATTGAATTGAACTCCCTGTGTATGTGTGTGTATACTGGAGATGGTGGGGAGGGAGTGTCTCTCCTCTCTGATCCATTCTCCACACAGATGCCAATCATTGTTTCTAAAGCATAACTCTATGCTATTATTCTATTATTCAAGAAGTTCCTGTAGATCCCAATTAACTGTAGGGAAAAGTAGAATAACCTTCATTTGTTCTAGAGTCCTTCACTGTTTAGTTCCAGCCTATTTTTTTGTAGGATTACTGCATGTTTTATTTATACATTCTCATATATACATTCCATGTTTTAACCAAATTGGTCTATTTGCCAGTTCCTGCATATGACATGTCATCCTCCACCTTTGTACTTTTGCCCAATCTGTTTGTTCATTCCTGGATCATGTTACCTTCTCACATCTCCAGCTTCCTTCAAGGCCTAATTCAAGTGCAAACTCCCTATTCAAGGCTGACCTTGATCCCCTTTCCTTCCCTACCCTGAAAGTACTCTGTATATATTTGTATTTGCTTATCTGGGCTCATGTTGCTTCACTCTAACAGAAGGAGGTCTGGTTTCCCTGGCTTCCTTCAAGTCTCAGTTAAAATTCCAGCTTCTGCAAGAAGCCTTTCACATCTCTCTTGATTATCTCCAATTTATCCTGTATCTATCTTGTTAGTACCTGGGTACTAGAAGATTGTCTCCTCCAGGAGAATATTAGCTTCCAGAGAGAAGGTGACTGCATTTTGCCTTTCTTTGTATTCTCAGAGTTTAGCATCATGCCTGACAAATAGTAGGTATTTAATAAATGCCTGTTGCTTGCTTGCTAGAATGTAAGATTCTTATAAACAAATTTCTTTTTATTTATTATATATATATGTACATATGTATATATGTATATATATTTTTTATTTCTCTCTCTATCATCTAACACAATGTCTGGCACACAACAGTGCTCATTCAATAAATAAATGATTGTTAATTTAAGTTGTTAAAAATGGATGTTAATTTTTTACACGTAATTGTAATTTACATGTAAATTTACACGTAATTGTAAAAATGTAATTTTTAACAAAAAATTTTAAAATATAAAAATGATGCATTTTCATATTTTGTATCTCAGAGTACCTAAAATAAGATCCTGCCAATATTAATAATATTATCATTAACACCAACTGATATTGCTATTATATTTTCATGTTTGCAAAGTACATTACCTCCATTATCACAACCTTGGGTGATAGGGTTTTTTATAATTTTTTTTACATTAAATATATGAAAATAAATGAGGTGACAGGCCCATAGTTGCACAGTTAATAAGTGTCTGAGGTGGAGTTTCAACTCAAGTCTTCTCAGCATTAAGCTTAGTCTTCTTTCCAGTATATTGCATCACCCCAATGTGAATGCAGCACGGAGTATGGTCCGATTGTTTGAGTGCTGGTGAAAGGAAGGAGGGTACCAGATGCCTTAGCTGGGACTCAGATACCCCTTGAGTCACCTCCTCCCCAGTTTTACCAGTTATCAAAGAAAGTCCAAGTTTCCAGGGATAAGCAATGTTTAGAAAAATTCAGGGGTAATTAATTCTAACTCCAAACTTGGGCAGCGGCTCTCCTCATAGGCCCCTAATGAACTATCTGCCACCCAGAATTCCTCTTTTTGGACCAGTTAATGAATCTAATGAAACAGGCAGTCAGGAAATAAACAATTGTTAAACTCCTACTATGCAGCAGACATTGTGCTAAGTGTTGGGATACAAAGAAAAGCAAATAAACAAACAAACAAAAAAACAGTCCCTGCCTTCAAATAGCTCACAAGGAGAAGACAAGATAGAAAAAGAAATTAAAATCTTGGAGGAGGGAGATAGAGGGGCACCTGGCACAGGGGCTTGATAAAGTTCTACACTGGGTAGATGATGAGATGGCAGTCTTGGGCATCCTCCTTAAATGCAGGATTTGGAAGAGAAATAGATTGAATTAAAAGCTCAGGGACTATGGTAAATCCCAGAAAAATTGTCCAATCCATTCTTTTACTGATGGGGGGATATAATTTTCCTATTCCAGGGCTTTGCAATATTTCCTGGGAGGAGATAAAAAAAGGATTATACAGGTATACTCAGACTGTGAGTTTAGTCCCAGGCCCCATAAGAAAGCAAATATTGCAATAAAGCAAATTACACAAAATTTTTGGTTTTCCAGTGCACACAAAAGTTATGCTCATAATATGTTTTAATTTGTTAAGTGTGAAATAATTTTATGGTTAAAAACAGTACATATCTTAATTTAAAAATATTTTATTACTAATAATGCTAACCATCATCTGATCCTTCCACAAGTCATCATCTTTGCCTCAATGTTGATGGCTGCTGACTGATCAGAGTGGTGTTGCTGAAGGCTGGGGTGGGGCTGCAGCAATTTTTAATAATTAGACAGCAATGAAGATTGTAACATGCATTAACACTTCCTTTTACACGAATACTTAGAGACCATTGTAGGGTTATTCATTGGTTTAACTTCAACATTACTGAATAGGGAATAGGGAAGCCTGAGTAAAGGGAAATAAATGGGGAATGAACATTTGATAGAGAAGTCAGAACAAACACAACATTTTGCAGTGAAGGATACTGTCTTATATGGGTGGAGTTTGTGTAACAATTGGAGTTGTGCAAACTCCACCTATCAAAGATTATTGATCATAAATCACAATAGATAAAACAATAATGAAAAAGTTCGAACTATTGCAAGAATTACCAGAATGTGACACAGAGCACATATTGTTGGAAAAATGGCGCCAGCTGATTACACAATATAGATTGCCACAAATCCTCAATTTATTAAAAAAAAAAGCAATATTTACAAAGTGCAATAAAAAGAAGAGCAATAAAATGAAGTATACCTGTAGTAATAACTCACATAGTGTTCAAGAATACATATATTTTTTCTTTACAACAATCATGTTATTATCTCCATTTCTACTTCCCCCATATGATCATTTCTTTTTCATCTCCATATCTTTGCACATGCTCTATTACATGCTTGGAATTCCACCATCTTGTTAAATCATTTCTTTCTTCAAAGCTCATCTCAACTGTCTTTCCAAATCTCTCCAATGACCAATGTTTCCTTCCACCCCCAGATTGTCAGCTACCTACTTTATATAGTTTGCATATTCTTATCTTAGTGGAGTGTAACCTCCTTGAAGTCAGGGACTAATTTTTTTTTGTCTTTGTCCCACTGAGTGGCAAATAACCTAATTAATACGAATTAATTGATAATAAAAATAACATGCTAAATGGCAGATGAGAGCCTTAAACTCAGTTACTCCTACTTAAAATTCCTTATAATTAAAAAGCACAGTTAAGAAAAACAAATCATTGGCCCAGTTTCAAACCGTATGTCTCATTTGTGACATTTCTAATTCATCACTTTTTCTCCAACAAGATAAAGCCAACTTTATCATTAGCCCAAAGGAATCATGAGTGACTACATTTTAAAAATGACATTTTATTTTTCCAAATACATGTAAAGATACTTTTCAACATTCACCTTTACAAAACTGTGGTTCCAAATTTTTCTCCCTCTCCTCTTTCTTCTCCCCTCCTCAAGACAGTAAGCAATCTGATATAAGTTAAACATGTGCAGTTATTCTAAACATACTTCCATATTCATCATTCTGTGCATGATCAAAAAGGGAAAAAATAAAGGAAAAAACAAACAAACAATAACAAAAAAAGGTAAAAATACTATGCTTTGATCCGCATTCAGTCTCCAGAGTTCTTTCTCTGGATAGGGATGATACTTTGCATCACAAGTCTATTGGATTTGCCTTGATTCACCTCATTGTTGAAAAGAGCTATCACAGCTGATCATCACATAACCTTCTTGTTGCTATGTACAATGTTCTCTTGGTTCTGCTCACTTCAATTAGCATCAGTTCAGGTAAGTTTTTCCAGACTTTTCTGAAATCAGTCTCTCATCATTTCTTATAGAACAATAATATTCCATTACATTCATATATCATAATTTATTCAAGCCATTCCTCTGCTGAGGGGCATCCACTCAATTTCTAATCATGAGTTAATACCTTAATTGACTTTCTGAAGTCTTTCTAGTTGTTTCAATCACTATACAAATCATTCTTTTTAGTTCACCTCTCTCTATTTCATTTTATTCAAGTCTTTCCAGGCATTTAAGAAATCATACTAGCCACATTTCTTTCAGAGCAATAATATTCCACTACACCATACACCATCGTTTATTCAGCCATTTGTCATTGATGTCATGTATGTGTGTAGTGTATGTGTGTGTGTATACACATATATATCTCCAGCAAATGTTATTACTAAGCCTCTGTCAGTGATATTTTCAAGGTTCTGCGAAATAGGGAAGATATTACTAGAGTGGGGGAAGGCAAATGTCCTAGATTTAAAAAAAAAAAAAAAGAGAAGACTCTGCAAACTACAGTATAAATCCAGTGAACATAACTTTCATTACTGGGAAAATTCTAGAATGGATCATTAAAGAGCTACTGTTGTACAATCATAAAAGAAAAGGATGATTATATACTCTGGATCATGCTAGACTAATCTTATTTCCCTTTTTGACAGGAATACCAAACTAGTACGCAGATCACGAAAATATGATAAATATAGTTTATCTAAATTTTAACAAACAATTTGGAAAATTATCTCATACTATTCTTGTGGAAAAGGTGGAGAGAGTAGACTAGATGATAATATGAGTTGATGGATTTAGAACTGGTTGAATGACTAGACCCAAAGAATATGCAATAAATGGACTAATAATTACCAGTCAAGTTGTTGGAAAGTCTCCAGTAGTGTCCCAGGAACCTGTAGTTGGACCTATGTTTGGTAAAGACTTGAATAAAGGCATAGATGACATACTCATCACATTTACAGATTCTGCAAAAACTGTTAGGGACAGCTAACACACTGGGTGACAGCTTAGATCCAAAACGACTTTGACAGGTTAGAGCAATAGCCTGAGTCTAATAAGATGAAATTCAATAGAGGTAAATGTAAAATTAAGGGCAACTAGATAGCATAGTGGATAGAACATCACTCAATCTTAGAGTCAGGAGGACCCGAGTTCAAATCTTGCCTCAGACACTTAAATCTGGGCAAATCAAGAAAACCATAAATGGCATTTTAAAGCATTGGATATGGTTGAAATTGCCAAAGCTGTGTGATCTTGGGCAAGTCTGTGATTAAACACTTCAGTTTCCCCATCCATAAATGTCAGATCTACCTTTGAGTGTTGTGAGAATAAAGTGGGATATTTGTGAAACACTTTGTGAACCTTAAAGCATCATTCAGATAAATGTTAGCAATGATGATGATGATGATGATGACAATCTCAGAGGGAAAGACTAAACCTTAGGAGAACTTGGATAAGCCTCCTATATCAGGTAGGATTTGATCTGAGTCTTGAAGGACAGGAGTATAGGATGAGGAAAGCATGGTTAAATAGCAGGATGGAAAATACTGCAATCTCAGTATGAGTCCAGCAATGTGATGGAGCAGCCAAACAGATAATGGAAGCTTGGACCCAGCTTCCAAGAGTAAGGAGGCAACAGTCCTTCTAGACTCTACCCTTTTCAGAATATATCTGAGTATTGTGTTCAGTGGAGAGTATTTAAAAGACAACTAGGAAGGTTAAAGACCCAGATGCCATGTTATATTGTAATGGGGTACATGAGGAAGGAGGATTTTTTTTTAATATATGCAGAGTTCCTCAGATGGTGTCTCTATGGAGAGGCTACTATGTTGTTACTCAGTCATTTCAGTTATGTCTAACTCTTTGTGATCCTATTTGAATTTTTTTTGGACAGAGATTCTGGAATGGTTTGCCATTGCCTTCTCAAACTCATTTGACAGATGAGGAAACAGAATCTTGGACACCTATTTTTTTGTTTTGTTTTGTTTTGAATTTAAATATCAAAGTATAAGAGCATTATATACCGAAGTATAGAGAGCAGAATTTATTTTTTAAAAAAGAATGAATCTCTACTTCTCATTGCTTGTGTTTTTTTAAATATAAAATACATTCCATGAATTATTTTCAAAATTGTCCTGCTATTCTGTATTTCCTTCTGAACTTTCTTCTGTTCCCTTCTGTGCATTTAAAAAAATGTTTCAATAGTCCTCTTTTTAAAGGATTCAATATTAAAAATTCCTCTTTTCTATCTCAAATTCTCCTCAATTAAAAAGAGAAAAAACAATTTAAAACAAATATGTATAATAAAACAAACAAATCTACATAGTAGTCATGCCCAAAAATATTTGTCTTTTTCTATACCTTGTACATATTATTTCTTTGTCATGAGGTGAATAACAAACTTCATTGTAGGTGTTCGCAAGACATAGTTGGTCACTGCCATTATGGTTTTTAAATCTTTCAAAGTTGTTTTTTCTTGATGATGTTGTACAATGGTCTTCTGATTCTGCTTACTTCACTTTATATCAGTTTAAACTATCCAAAATTCTTTGAAAATATCTCTTTGATCATTTCTAATAGAATAATATTCCCGTATATCCATATTACCACAATTAGTTCAGCCCAATTATGAATACTACCCTTAGTTTTTAGTTTTTCCTTCCTTCCCCATTATATTCTCCTTGTGGCTATTCTTTCTCTTTATTATGCACTCCCTCCTCCCATTATTTCATTTCTCTGTGTTGAGTTTAACATATCTACAAAATTATGTGTATGTTCCCTCCTTTATCTACTCCATGTAACAGTGAGATTAATATTTGATACTTCCCTATTCCTTTTTTAATGTTTGTATGCTTTTCTTCTCATCACCCCAGAAAGAGCAAGTTCTATTCCTTTTCTTCTTTTCTGTAGCACTATTTTTTTCATACTGCTTTCTCATTCCCTTTTATAAGCCCTTAGAGCAGCTGTTATATCCTTTGTTTTTCTTCTTTGATTACCTCAGTACCCTTTGTAGATATTAAGGTTCTAACAGTACATTTGTTTCATGTTTCATTCATAATTAGCATATTAAGACTATATTATCATATAGTTACTTTCAGTTACTAAAGTACATTTATGATATTTGGGATTCTTTGGACTTTTTATTTGAATTTCAAAATTCCTACTCATCTCGGGCCTTTTCATCAAACATGTTGAAAAAGAACATTTATTAGAAGTCCATTTTCCCCCTTGTAGGATTATATTCAGTTTTATAGGCCAAGTCATTTCTGGTTATAAACCTATATATTTTATCTTTTGGAATAGATTCCAAAAATCTTTTTTTTTTTTTAAACTAGAAACTCCTAGGTTTTATATGACCCTGACTAGTGCCTTGGTATCTAAATTGCTTCTTCCTGGATGTATAATACTTTTTATTTGATGTAGGGGCTCTGGATTTGGCTATGGGTTTCCTGGGATTTGTCCTTTTAGGTTTTCTTTATCTCTCAGTTCTTTCTATCCTTTACTTTGTTTCTTGGTTCTTGGAAATGAAAATTGTGGGTTTTCCCCAATCTTTTGATTTGATTTTAATATTTCTTGTTAGGGTTATATGGGGTATTCAGGAAGGACCAACAGCTCTGGCAGGAGAGCTGGCCAGCCCTTTTCAGAGATGCCCATATACCTCTGATGTTCACCTTCACCTAATAGCCCCAAGAAGCTCCAGCAAGCACTGGTGGCTACATCCTGGTAAACTGTGTTGGTAGACAGGCTAAACCAGGTTGAGGGTAACCAAGACAACTCAAACCCATCAATGAGTTCCAGGATGTCTACCCCAAACATATGAAGATTTTTCCCAGATAGAATGGGTAGAGGAGAACAATAGGTTCCAAAAAATGTGTTCTATTGGCCATAAAGGTAGTAAAAGCAGACTGAGGCTTAGAACATGAACATGAAAAACACCAAGGTCATCCACTGCATCCTTAGCCATCATCAATTATTGTCCTCCTTCTCTTCTTCTTCTTCCTCTTCATCTTTATCTTAGTCTTTTTCTCTGCAGATATTCAGGATTAAGTGACTTGTCCAGAGTCAAACAGATAATGTCTGAGGCCCGATTTGAACACAAGTCCTCCTGACTCCACGGACAGTTGTCCTGAGTCACCAATCTTGTCTCTTTTCTTGCCACGGACTTCAATAACTCTGGAAGAGAGCATGAAGCAGACAACTTTAGGCAACTCCTCCTCCCTCCCAATTCGCCCAAAAGTCAAGGCGTCATCTGAGATGCCACTGATCCTCTTGAAGATGATGATCCAGTAACAATATTTCTTGCTATCTCATGGAATTACTGATTTCTGTTTGCTCTAAACTAGTTTTCAAGAAGCCTGGAGCACACTTTGCCATTTTTGTCTTCTAAGTTATTAATCCTCCTTTAAATTCTTTCCTTAGGAATTCTTCACTTTTAATCTCATATTTCATTTCTTCTGAATATTAATATAATCCTTAAGGAAAACTAATTTTTTGCCTTTGAGTCACTGTTTGCAGTTATTATGGAATTAATATCTCCTCTTTGGGGGCAATTTCTTGATTTGTAATAATTGGATTTTTTTTTATATATTACTAATGTTTTCTTTGGTTTCTTCATCTCTCCAGTTTTGCCTTACTGAGGGACATCTACTCATTTTCCAATTCTTTGCTACCACAAAAAGAATGGCTACAAACATTTTTGTACATGCAGGTTCTTTTCCCTCTTTTTTTTTATTTCTTTGGGATACAGACACAGTAGTGGTACTTCTGGATCATTTTTATAGCCCTTTGGCATAATTTTAAATTGCTCTCCAGAATGGTTGGATCTTTTCACAATTCCACCAATAATGCATTTGTGTCCCAGTTTTCCCACATCCACTCTAACATTCGTCATTATCTTTTCCTGTCATCTTAGCCAATCTTAAAGATGTGAGTTGGTACCTCAGAGTTGTTCCTGATTTGGGACTTTATGTCAGGATCAAGCTTTGACTCCTGCTGTGCTTGTTTGGTCTTTCTAGCTCTCACCCTAGAGTACCTAAGTTCCTGGATTGAACTCCTCCTCCTAGTGTTAGGTCTCCTGACTCTTTGAGGTTCCTCTTTGCAATTTCCTACATAATTCTTAATTCTGTCCTCAAATATAAAATAAAAAAGGGTGAGGGGATAAGGGCCTATTTGCATAAAATATTTATAACAGTTCTTTTTGTGGTGGCTAAGAATTGGAAATCACAGTGATACCCATAAATTAGGGAATGGCTGAACAAGTTGTAATACATGATTGTAACTGAATATTATTTTGCTATAAGAAATGATAAGTTGGATAATTTTAGAAAAACTTGGAAAGACTTAACAAAGTGCAAAGTGATCAGTACAGGAAAACATTATACATAGTAATAGCAATATTGTGTTGTGATCAACTGTTAATGACTTAGCTATTCTCAGCAAATATGATAATCTAGGATAATCCCAAAGGACTCATCATGACACATGCTATCTGTTTCCAGAGAAAGAACAAACATTATCTTCAGATAATGTATACAGACCAAAAGATCCTTCGTTCTTCCTTCCTTCCCTCCTTCCTTTCTTCCTTCCTTCCTTCTTTCCTTCCTTCCTTCCTTCCTCCTTCCCTCCTTCCCTGCCTCCCTCCCTCTTTCCTTCCTTTCTTCCTTCCTTCCTTCATGATTTCTTGTATAAAATGACTAATATTAAAATTAAAAGGGAAGCAGAAAGCTGGGAAAAATTTTTTGTAGCTAGGTTTCTGATAAAGGCCTCATTTCTAAAATATATAAAGAACTAAGTCAAATTTGTGAGAATAATAGTCATTCCCCAATTGATAAATGGACAAAGAATATGAATAGACAATTTTCATATGAAGAAATAAAAGCCATCTATAGTAATATGAAAAGATGCTCTAAATCATTATTATCACTAAATCACAAATTAAAACAACTTTGAGGTACCACCTCACACCTTTCAGATTGACTAAAATGACAGGAAAAGATAATGACAAATGTTGGAGGGGATGCGGGAAAACTGGGACAGTGATATATTATTGGTGGAATTGTGTATGGATCCAGCCATTCTGGAGAGCAATTTAAAATTATGCCCAAAGGGTTATAAAACTGATTCAGAAGTGCCGCTACTGTGTATTCCAAAGAAATCAAAAAAGAGGGAAAAGGACCTGCATGTGCAAAAATGTTTGTAGCAGCCCTTTTTGTAGTGGCAAAGAATTGGAAAATGAGTAGATGCCCATCAGTTGGGGAATGGCTGAATGCATTATGGTTTATGAAAGTAATGGAATATTACTGCATTATAAAAATGGTGAACAAGTTGATTTTAGAAAGGCCTAGAAAGATTTATATGAACTGATGCTGAGTGAAACAAATAGAACCAGGAAAACATTGTACAGAGCAACAATAATTTGGTGAGATGATAAATAGAGTTGGTTCTTCTCAGCTATTCAATGATCCAAGGCAATCCCAATAAATTTTGGATGAAAACTGCCATCTGCATTCAGAGAGAGAACCATGGAATTGAATGTAAATCAATACATACTATGTTCACTTTCCCCCCCTTTTTCTTCTGTATTTTTCCCCCTTTCCTGATTTTTCTCTTTTGTTTTGGTTTTTCTCTCCCAACATGTTTCATAAAGAAATATGTAAAAAAAAATGACTGTACATGTATAATCCCCCCAAAATGACTATTATGTAAATGTTTAAATGATTGCACATATATCTTATATCAAATTGCTTATTATATCACAGAGAGGAGAGGGGAGTTGTGTAGAATTTGGAATTCAAAACTTTAAAAAAACCACACCCAAAACACAAATATTAAAAATGGTTTCAACATATAATGGAGGAAATAAAATTGTATATTAAAAAAATTTTGGGGGGGCAGCACAATGGATAAAGCACTAGCCCTGAAGTCAGGAGGACCTGAGTTCAAATTTGGTCTCAGACATTTAACACTTCCTGGCTGTGTGACCCTGGGCAAGTCACTTAATCCCAATTGCCTCAGCAAAATAAATAAATAAATTATTTTAAAAATTTTAAATTTAAATTTAAAAATTATTTTTTTAAAAAAATTCTGCCCTCTGGGACTAAACAAAACAAGTCAAATCTGTCTTCTATGTAATAGAACTTCAAGTCTTTGAAATAAGGATTGGGGGTTTTCCCATAAAGTTTTTTTTTTTTTTTTTTAAGATAGTCAAAGCTCCTGGTTACCAGATTCTATGATTCTGGTATAAGAGCTATGAGCACACAAAACAGACTATATCAGGATCAGATCCATTGTTCTGCCATCTCAAGGTTCCATACCTGACAGTGACTGAGGAAGAGTTTATAGATGAAGGTCCATGACTTTAGGTCCAAATGTAACAGTTTCCTTTAGCTGGAAAATATGGTCAAGTGAGAATGGAATCTTCTGTGCCTGACTCACAATGGGGGAAAAAAAACTCTATGTGGAATCAAAGGTCACAGTGAGGAGAAATAACAATAATAATAATAATAACTCACTTTACTTCCAGGTTTGTGAAACATTCTCCTCTCAGCAACTTTGTATAACTAGGCAATCATGATTATCTCTATTTTATAGATTAAGAAAATAAAGCTTTGGAAATTTAAATGGCTTGTTCACCATCATGAAGTAAGTAAGCAAAAGTGTGATTTACTGGGGATAAAAAGCTGGTTTTAGGACTAAAAGTTGTTGCCCAGTCATTTCAATGTGTCTAATACTACTGTGTCTTGATTTGGAATTTTCTTGGCAAAGATACTGGAGTTCTTCTCAAGCTCATTTTTCAGGTGAAGAAAGTGAGGCAAAGGGGGTTAAATAATTTGTCCAGAGGCACATAGCTAGTAAGTGTCTGAGGCTGGATTTGAACTCAGGAAAATGAGATCCGGCACTTTATCTATTGTATCACCTAGCTACTCCTTATTGCCAGAAGCTCTGAATTTAAATTCTGCAACTGACACATACTGGCTGTGTAACTCTGGACTCTCAGTCCTCTAGGTCAGGGCTTCTTAAACTTTTTCCACTCATTACTTCTTTTTGCCCAAGAAATTGTTACAAGATCCTAGATGTATAGGTATATAAAATAAGCATAAAAATCAAACATTTACTGAAAAAAAATCATAATTTTGTTTTGAGACCGCACATGGGATTGTGACCTACAGTTTAAAAAGACTGTCTCTAGGTAACTCTCTAAAAAAGAAGATGCCAAACTTTATGGGTAGATGGAGATCTCTAAACCAATGAAAGGATAGATCCTCTGTCGCCAAAACAATCAATGGACATTTATTAAATATTTATTAAATGACAGGCACAGTGCTAAACACTGGGAATAACTATACAAGCAGAAAGAGACGCTTCCCTCAAAGAGTTTACATTCTAATGGGGAAAGACAGCTCATAAAATCATGACTAGCTTAAGAATTCCCCAGAAACTTCCTGGCAAAATATTGTTTCACTTTTCTCTAGTTTAATTTAATTCACAAAAACTGGTAAGGTTCAAGCTGTGGGCTTCATCCCCAAACAGAATTAATTTTGTTCTTCACTTGGGTGGGAAAAAACACTGATCTTAGAAACAGGAAACCTGGATCTAAGTTCTAGATTGTTTACTCATCAGCTCAGCTACTTGGTCAAGTCACTTAACTTTGAATATCAGTTTCTTCATCTGTAAAATGGGACAGACAGACAGGCAGACATGCAATTTTTACAATATATGCTAAGCACTGGAGATAAGAAAAGAGAAAAACAAGATGGTTCCTACTCTCAAAGTGCTTACAGAGGAAGACAATAAATAAAAGGGATGTGGAAGAGGGAGAAGGGAAAGAAGATAACTACATAGGGGACAGGTAGCTAATGTGGGGACAGGGCAAGTCCCAGGATGGGGAAGGAAGTGGAGTAGCATGACCCGGCCCTCGGAGGATGTGATGGTTCCACATGAATGAGAATACTTTTTCCTAGCTGCATGAACTCAGTAAATCACTCAAGCCCTCTGAATCTGTTTTCTAATCTGTAAAAGGAGAATGATACTCTTCCACCTCACTGGACTGTTGTGAAGAAAGTGCTAAAGATACATGAATAGTGATCGTTATTCCCCAGCCATTGATTAAACTGTTAATATCAAACCAGCTCTCAGAGGCAGCTTAGGATGGCAAAACGAATGTTGGCTTTGGAACCAAGGGGCTCTGGGTTCAACCCCCTAGCCTTGATAATCATTACCTGTGTGACTTCAGGTGACTTCAGGCCAGTCACCTAATCTCTCTTTTCTTAACTGTGTAATGGAAGACTATGTGACAGGGTTTTTTTCCTAGGAAAGTGTCTTGTGTATCTTACAGCATCATATAAAATGGAGGTAATAATATACTCTAGAATAATCAGGGGTCCTCAAACTTTTTAAATAGGGGACCAGTTCACTATCCCTCAGACTGTTGGAGGGCCAGACTATAGTAAAAACAAAAACTTTGTTTTGTGGGCCTTTAAATAAAGAAACTTCCTAGCCCTGGGTGAAAGGGATAAACGTCCTCAGCTGCTGCATCTGGCCCGCGGGCCGTGGTTTGAGGACCCCTCCTAGATCTTAGGAATAATTAGGAGAGAAAGGTTGAATGGCTTAGTTAGTCAGCATTTATGAAGTGCCTACTATGTGCCAGGCACCGTGTTAAGCCTTGGGGATACAAAACCTCAGTCATTCAATCAACAAACATTAAGTGCCTACTATGTGCCTGGCACTGTACTAAGCACTAGGGTTATAAAACATTTATTAGGTGCCTACTATGTGCCAGGCACTGGGCTAAGTATTGGGGATACAAAAGCAAAAGACTAATTGATCTTAAAGGGCTTACAGTATGACTAGGGGGCAATATGCAAACAACTATGCACAAACAAGTGACATACAAGATAAACAGAACATAATCAATGAAGTTGATGTTTAAATTCCAATAGGGAGACAATATGTAAATAACTAGGCTCATACTACACTATATATGGTGTAGGTGGAAGGTAATTTCAGAGGGGAGAGTATTAGCATCTGGAGAGGTGAAGAATTTATGCTGAGCCTTGGAAGAAGCCAAGGAAACCGAGGGAGGATATTCAGGGAATGGGGAACAAGCCAGTGCAAAGGTATGGAGGGTACAATTTGAGGAGCAGTGTGATGGGATCACAGCATGCATGGAGAAGAATAAAGTGTAAGAGGAAAATTAGAAAAGGCTGAAATGTCAAATAGAGCTATTCATGTTTGATCCCAGAGACCACTGAAAAGGGTATGAGGAGAAAGAAAGATAATGTGATCAGGCCCATGATTTAGAAAAAAAAATTAATTGTCATTTGAGTGGAGGACACGCTGGAGTGGGAAGAGAATTATAGCAAGGAGACTAATTAGAAGCCTATTAAATAGGCGAGGTGAGAGGCAATTTGGGTGGTGATTATTGGGAAGGGAGAAACAAGATTCAGTAACTAATTGATTATGTGAGGTGAATGAAAGGGAGTGGAGGTTGGAGGCTAGGGCGACTAGGAGCACTGGAGTATCCTCTACAAAAACAGAAAGAGAAGACGGTTTGGAGGGGGAAGGTAATGAATTCTATTTTGAGTTCAAGATGCCTTCGGGGCATCCAGTTGGAGAGGTCGAAGGCAACTGTCCCCATGACACTATAGCTAGAGAAAGAGATAATAGATGTGGGAGTCATCTGTATAGAGATGTTTGCTTTATTCAGCATAGGATGCATCTTTTCACAGGGAGCATCTTTACTTAAAGCTCTGTATGCTATCTGGTAAATGCTGTTTTTTGAGTTTCCCATTTCTGCAGATTCAGCAAATAGGATCCACTTCATTATTCTTCCTTCACTTTAAATTAAATGATTTTTAAAATTTAAAATTCTACATAAATGTAAATTACTATTCTCTGTTCATCTATAGTTTGGAAAGCAGAGTTCAGCTGTCTGAAGTACAAGTGCAGTTAAAGAAAGTGGTAGGGGCAAGAGCTGGTGATTTTCAGCTCTCCCAAATCAGAGCTCCCTACCTATTCCATCTTTTCATCTCCTTCTGCTCTTGGGGCCCTTTTCTCTCCAGTCTTCCCCTACCTCCTGATTCCTCTTTCCTGTCATCCTCTGCCTTGGGCCTGCCAATAGTGAAATTTGGGATTTCTTGATATCTATGTTTTTACCAAGATTGACCCTTTGCCAGTCCCTGTATACTACCTGAATATGCCTATCCCCGAACTATTGCTTCCTTTCCCTGGAATAATTCTCCCCCATCTGCCTAATGAAATCCTAACTTTCTTGAAATTTGGCTTTAAACATTGCCTTTCATTTATATTTCATTTGACCTTTATAATAACTTTTGGAAATAGACCGAATGACTATCATCAATACCCCTTTATCCCCATCATGTTTTTCTAGGACACCGAGTTCCTGAATAACTCGTCCAGTGCCAATCCAGGACTAGAACTCAGGTGTCTTTACTATTACAGCCTCACACTCTTTCCACTATACTATATATGTCATTATCATTCTCACCTTTAGGATGGCAGCTAGGTAGCTTGGACTTGGACTTGGGAGACTGCTGTGGAACTGATTGCCCATTATTTTCAGCAGGGGTTACTTTTTGCAGAGTTTGCTTTCACACAGAGCAAGAATTAAATGAGATACATCTCTGTTTTCAAATTTAATTTTTTAAAAATTAGTTTATTTTCCAAATACATGTAAAGATAGTTTTCAACATTTATTTTTTTAAGACTGTGTTTTACAAGAGAACTGTTCAGTTCTGCAAACATATATTGTATCTAGGATATACTGCAACATATCCAACATATAAAGGACTGCTTGCCATCTAGGGGAGGGGGTGGAGGGAGGGAGGGGAAAAAAAATCGGAAAAGAAACGAGTGCAAGGGATAATGTTGTCAATATAAAGTAATCATTAAATAAAAATTTAAAAAAAAATCAATTCAGACATAAGAGAAAAAAAAAAAAATCTTGTGTCATTCCAAAAGCTTGGAGATGCCTGAACAATCGGGCTTGTTGAGACTAGCTGAAGAAATTCTGTATGTGATAGCAACAGTAATAATATCATGAACTAAACTCAATGAATTTAAGGAAAATTCTAGAGACATCTCTGAATGTATATGACCCTGCTACCCCCCATTTAATATTAAAATTCTCTTTATTCTTTAAAAAAAAAAAAAAAAAAGACTGTGTTCTACATTTTTTTTCTTTCCTCCCTTACTCCCCCAGACAGCAAGCAATTTCATATAGGTTAAATATATATATATATAATTCTTTTAAATATATTTTCATATTTGTTGCATTATGCAAGAAAAATCAGACCCAAAGGGGGAAAAAATACTAAGCTTCAATCTACATTCAGTCTCTATTGTTCTCTCTGGATGCAAAAGTCATTTTCCTTCCCAAGTCTATTAGAATTACCTAGAATCATAGCATTGCTGAGAAGAGCCACATCCTTAAGGATTGATAATCACATAATCTTGTTACTGTGCATACAATGTTTTCTTGATTCTGCTCATTTTAATCATCATCAGTTCATGTAAGTCTCTCCAGGCCTCTCTGAAATCATCCTGCTGATGGTTTCTTACAGAACAATAATATTCCATAACTTATTCAGCCATAATCCAAATGATGGGCATCCACTCAGTTTCCAATTCTTCGCCCCTACATAAAGGGCTGCTATAAATATTTTTGCACATGGGGACCTTTTTTCCTCTTTTATGATGGCTTTGGGATACAGACCCAGTAGTATGAATCTGTTTTCAAATTCTGAAAGATTGTCGTGCTAAAGTGAGATGGCACAGCTCTGGAGTAGAGTGGATAAGGTGCTGAATATAGAATCTGGAAGACCTGCGTTCAAATCCACTCTACATATTTAAGTAGATGTGTGACATTTAAGTGAATCACTTAATCTCCATCTGAATTTCTTCAAAAATAAAAAGGAGATAACAATAGCCTCCAACTCCCAGGGTTTTTATGAGGGCAAAATGAGATAATATTTGCAAATAATTTTGCAAATATTATAGAACTTTAAATTTAGAAGGCATAGGGATAGGGCAAAGCAATTTTTCCCAAGTCATGTAGATAGTAAGGAACCAAGTTGGGATTTGAACCTGGATCCCCTGACTCCCATCCAAATACTCTTATTTACAGCACTATGATGCTTGAGGGTTCATGGGTTCAGAGTATGGCAGGAGAGAAAGAACCGCAGAAAAATAAACTATAGGTGAAACTTTCCACCTTGGCTCCCAGGCTGCAAAGGCAGGTGATCAAGGCTGTATCTTCCAAAGGAGCTGAAGGTTAATGGGTTTCTCTTATCATTTGGGCAGCAGCCACAGGAGCATCACGTGGGAGCTCTCCAGCCAGACGCCAACCTCCCCTCTTCCATCCCCCAGCTCTGGCCAGTGGCTTCTGGGCCAAGCAGAGGAGCTGTTAAAATGAAACTGCACATAGCAAGCAGAGCCATAATCTTTGACCCATGGACAGATTGGCTTGGGCTCTGGGGTGGAGGCTGGGTTAAATGTAAAGTGTCTCCTTACTCACTAACAGGGACAGGAGGAAATCAGAAGTCAAGAAAAGAGAGAAAGTCAATGGTCAGTGGTTGGAGAAGGGGGTTCTGACCCCACAGAACATTAAGGATTATTCAGAGAAATTTCATGGCATTCCCAGAGACGTCCCAACAAAGCCACTGGTTTTATTCTTATAATCACCCCACCCTTTCCCCCAGAAATATCCAGATCCACTAGCCAACTAGATAATGAGATTTTAGGGGTGGTAGTGTCTTGCTTCTCCAAAATACCCATCACGCCTACTCAAGAAGCCTGAATTTGGCCATTAGTCATTCCTTTGCTCAATCTTACTGCTGTTAAAATTTTTTACAAATACTAAAGGGAAGGGACAGAGGATCCCTTTTTTATGTTGTATGGTCCTCATCCCCAGGACTTTTTGACTAATTTCCTTGGTGCTGATTTTAGCTGAAGTTGGGAAGGGTGTGGTGGTAATAATGATCTCAAAACTGGGAATTTCTTGCACAAGAGTATCTAAGGTCAATGACCAGAATGTGGGTTATGAACTGAAAGGATCAAAGACACTGAGGATGTCTGGAGTGAAAACTAAGGTCTAAACTAGGCTCAAAGCCAAATCCAATGGTCTCATCCAGGCTGTAAATGCTAAAACTAAAGACATCAGCAGGAATATTTTGTATTTAACAAAGTCTTTTCAATCTGCCTCCTCCATGTTCCTAAAGTTCACATATAATTTTATGCTGGGTTTGCACACCTGCCCCACCCTCCTCCCTTTTCTGAATTCATCTCAGCTGCATAACTCCACCCCAGCACTGAAGGGAAGCTCTTAGTGGTACAGATGAGGAGGAAAGGGGAGAATTTGGGGATACTGTGAATGTGGCAAGGTACAGGAGAAAAGGAGACAGCTGAAGTTGGGAAGGGGCTGGGAAGGTGTACCTGAAAATAAAATTTGCCTGGAAAAAGAATGCTAAGAGCTGGAAGAAATTGTAAAGAAAGTAGCCACTTGAGGATACAGCTTCTTCCTCTCTTTTTTTTTAATTGCTTTTTATTCACAAAACATACATAGGTAATTTTTTCAACATTGACCCTTGCAAAGCCTTCTTTTCCAAATTATCCCCTCTCTCCCCCCACCCCTTCTCCTAAATGGCAGGTAGTCCAATACATGTTAAATATGTTAAAATATATGTTAAATCCAATATATGTATACATATTTATATAGTTATCTTGTTGCTCAAGAAAAATTGGAATCCAGCTTCTTGTAGGGATCAGATTATCAATTCACTTAAAGATAGCCATTTAATTTCTTTATCTAGTAACCTAAAAAATCATCTCTCCCCAAACCTCATTCAAGTCCCTTATAAGTCATGTGATTAGCTTAGGGGTTCTGAAACTTGCTCTCAGTATTTTTATTCTATTAAAAACAATTGTGAATCTGTCCAGAGTTTTTGTTTAGGTGGGTAATATAATAAAGATATTTACTATATTAGAAATTAAAAACTAATATTAAATTTGTAGAACCTCTGAAGGGGTTTCAGAAACCTCCAGAATTCTCTGGATCACATTTTGAGAATCACTGGCTTAGTTGACCAAGTTACAAAGATCCACTGTACCACTATTCTAAATTACCACTCCCCCACCCCTTTCTATTGATATTGCCAACATACATGGGTATTCTAGCTCCATCACTTCCTCCCTCAGACAGGTATGCATTTCTAGAGTTTGTTCTAAGAAGGAAAAGGATAAATTAAATTAGGAAATATTACAAAAGGGTAAAAAAGTCATCTAAAGAAAATAAAATCTACTAGAATACCCAGGGTAATAAATGAATCTTTAGCCCCACCAGTATTCTCCAATTGCCTGGAACCACACCCAGGTGAACAATTTACCAGAGAATGAGCCTTATCTCAATCTCAAATTAAACAAATTCTCTCTCTCTTCAAATTAAACAAAAGACAAATTTAGGATTGGCTCAAATAGTTTAAATCTATTTAAAGGTTTGTTCAATCTTAAACTAAATCTCAGCTAATAAACCCTCTGGAAGATTTCCATGCCTTCCTACTTAATAACTAGTTAAATAAATATCTTAAAAGAGATCAATAACCTAAGAGATATAAGTCTTCTATAACCTTAAAATGACCCAACTTTAAAACAAAACAGGCTGTGACCTTTACAAACTGTAGCAGGACTGACTTTACCCTTGGCCATACCCCTGGCAACTTGTCTTTTAGCCCTTTTGATGGCTCTAGACCCCTCTCCCTAGACTTACTAGTCCCAGACTAGATACTGAGCCCTCTTTGTCCATTTTCATCCTCTATCAGTGTGGTCCTAGTCCATAATCTCTGGCTGGCTCAAAGCTGGGGTCAGGGGAAGTGAGAGTGAGAGGGGAGTGGTGGACAGTCTAGTCCTGCTTTGAACCAGGTCTTGCTCTTTCCACTTGTTCTTTAATCATACCTGACTCTTCGTGACCTCATTTGGGATTTTCTTGACAAAGATATGGAGTAGGTTGCCATTTCCTTCCCTAGCCCATTTTACAGATGAGGAAACTGAGGCAAGAAAGGTTAGATAATCTGCCTAGAGTCACACAGCTGGTGTCTGAGACCATATTTGAACTTAGGAAGATGAATCTTTCTGACTTCAGGCCCAGCATTTTATCCACTGTCCTACCTTGCTCTTTCTTTCCACTAAACCATGGTGAATACAAATATGGCTTGAGGAATGGGAGAGAGAAACAGAATAGTATTAAAACAACAATAATCTTTAAACAAAAAAACCAAAATCTTTAAATCTTGATTTAAAATGATAATGCTTATCCCATCTTGCAGGATTGATGAGGAAAGAGCTTTGTAAATCTTAAAATACTATACAATGTAAGTTGTTATTAGGATGGTAATGATGATGAGGCACAAGGGATCATGAAAAGAATACTGGCTTTAGAGTCAGAGAATATGGATGCAAATTCCATCTTTGTGGCTCTCTGTGACTTGGGGGAAAAGTCACCCACTCTGTTCCTCAGTGTTTCATACATGAAATAAGGTTAAATTACACAGCTGATGAATTGGCTTTTTCCAGCTCTAAATCCATAATCCTATTTTTCGACATCTCCTACATCTCTCAGGTCTCTAATCTATGAATTTAGGAAGATGAATTTTTCTGACTTCAGGCCCAGCATTTTATCCACTGCCCTACCTTGCTGCCTGTTCTTTCCACTAAAACATGAAAACTACAAGGCTTGAGGAGTGGTGAAGGGAAACAGGATAATAATAAAACAACAATAATAGTTATAACTCATATTTGTATCACACTTTAAGAACTGTGAATACTTCATAACAACTGGTTGTATAAGATCTATATAATATATTGGTATAATAATTGGGCAGCTGGGTGGTGTGGTGGCTGGAAACCTGGGCTAGGAATCAGAAAGATTTATTTTCTAGAATTCAAATCTGCCTTCAAAGCTGCCTTATCAGCATATTTTAATTATTTTTTTTTCCTTATTTCTTGCAAAATTTTCTCTTTTTTCAATTTGGCAATAATATTCCTATATGTTTTCCACAAAAGTGGAGGTAATGATTGGGGGAGTTTTTCTATTTCTACTTTCTCCTCATGTTCTACCACTCCAGGACAATTTTCTAGAATTATTTTCTATATTGTGTCAAGGTTCTCTTTTTTGGTCACAGCTTTCAGGTAGTCCAATTATTCATATATTTTCTCTTCTTGATCTGTTCTCCAGATCTGTTGTTTTTCTTCTGAGTTGTTTCACATTCTATTCTCTTTTCTTATTCTTTTTTTTTTTCCTTTGCAGAGGCGATTGGGGTTAAGTGACTTGCACAGAAAAATTGGAATCCAGCTTCTTGTAGGGATCAGATTATCAATTCACTTAAAGATAGCCATTTAATTTCTTTATCTAGTAACCTAAAAAATCATCTCTCCCCAAACCTCATTCAAGTCCCTTATAAGTCATGTGATTAGCTTAGGGGTTCTGAAACTTGCTCTCAGTATTTTTATTCTATTAAAAACAATTGTGAATCTGTCCAGAGTTTTTGTTTAGGTGGGTAATATAATAAAGATATTTACTATATTAGAAATTAAAAACTAATATTAAATTTGTAGAACCTCTGAAGGGGTTTCAGAAACCTCCAGAATTCTCTGGATCACATTTTGAGAATCACTGGCTTAGTTGACCAAGTTACAAAGATCCACTGTACCACTATTCTAAATTACCACTCCCCCACCCCTTTCTATTGATATTGCCAACATACATGGGTATTCTAGCTCCATCACTTCCTCCCTCAGACAGGTATGCATTTCTAGAGTTTGTTCTAAGAAGGAAAAGGATAAATTAAATTAGGAAATATTACAAAAGGGTAAAAAAGTCATCTAAAGAAAATAAAATCTACTAGAATACCCAGGGTAATAAATGAATCTTTAGCCCCACCAGTATTCTCCAATTGCCTGGAACCACACCCAGGTGAACAATTTACCAGAGAATGAGCCTTATCTCAATCTCAAATTAAACAAATTCTCTCTCTCTTCAAATTAAACAAAAGACAAATTTAGGATTGGCTCAAATAGTTTAAATCTATTTAAAGGTTTGTTCAATCTTAAACTAAATCTCAGCTAATAAACCCTCTGGAAGATTTCCATGCCTTCCTACTTAATAACTAGTTAAATAAATATCTTAAAAGAGATCAATAACCTAAGAGATATAAGTCTTCTATAACCTTAAAATGACCCAACTTTAAAACAAAACAGGCTGTGACCTTTACAAACTGTAGCAGGACTGACTTTACCCTTGGCCATACCCCTGGCAACTTGTCTTTTAGCCCTTTTGATGGCTCTAGACCCCTCTCCCTAGACTTACTAGTCCCAGACTAGATACTGAGCCCTCTTTGTCCATTTTCATCCTCTATCAGTGTGGTCCTAGTCCATAATCTCTGGCTGGCTCAAAGCTGGGGTCAGGGGAAGTGAGAGTGAGAGGGGAGTGGTGGACAGTCTAGTCCTGCTTTGAACCAGGTCTTGCTCTTTCCACTTGTTCTTTAATCATACCTGACTCTTCGTGACCTCATTTGGGATTTTCTTGACAAAGATATGGAGTAGGTTGCCATTTCCTTCCCTAGCCCATTTTACAAATGAGGAAACTGAGGCAAGAAAGGTTAGATAATCTGCCTAGAGTCACACAGCTGATGTCTGAGACCATATTTGAACTTAGGAAGATGAATCTTTCTGACTTCAGGCCCAGCATTTTATCCACTGTCCTACCTTGCTCTTTCTTTCCACTAAACCATGGTGAATACAAATATGGCTTGAGGAATGGGGGAGAGAAACAGAATAGTATTAAAACAACAATAATCTTTAAACAAAAAACCCAAAATCTTTAAATCTTGATTTAAAATGATAATGCTTATCCCATCTTGCAGGATTGATGAGGAAAGAGCTTTGTAAACCTTAAAATACTATACAATGTAAGCTGTTATTAGGATGGTAATGATGATGAGGCACAAGGGATCATGAAAAGAATACTGGCTTTAGAGTCAGAGAATATGGATGCAAATTCCATCTTTGTGGCTCTCTGTGACTTGGGGGAAAAGTCACCCACTCTGTTCCTCAGTGTTTCATACATGAAATAAGGTTAAATTACACAGCTGATGAATTGGCTTTTTCCAGCTCTAAATCCATAATCCTATTTTTCGACATCTCCTACATCTCTCAGGTCTCTAATCTATGAATTTAGGAAGATGAATCTTTCTGACTTCAGGCCCAGCATTTTATCCACTGCCCTACCTTGCTGCCTGTTCTTTCCACTAAAACATGAAAACTACAAGGCTTGAGGAGTGGTGAAGGGAAACAGGATAATAATAAAACAACAATAATAGTTATAACTCATATTTGTATCACACTTTAAGAACTGTGAATACTTCATAACAACTGGTTGTATAAGATCTATATAATATATTGGTATAATAATTGGGCAGCTGGGTGGTGTGGTAGCTGGAAACCTGGGCTAGGAATCAGAAAGATTTATTTTCTAGAATTCAAATCTGCCTTCAAAGCTGCCTTATCAGCATATTTTAATTATTTTTTCCCTTATTTCTTGCAAAATTTTCTCTTTTTTCAATTTGGCAATAATATTCCTATATGTTTTCCACAAAAGTGGAGGTAATGATTGGGGGAGTTTTTCTATTTCTACTTTCTCCTCATGTTCTACCACTCCAGGACAATTTTCTAGAATTATTTTCTATATTGTGTCAAGGTTCTCTTTTTTGGTCACAGCTTTCAGGTAGTCCAATTATTCATATATTTTCTCTTCTTGATCTATTCTCCAGATCTGTTGTTTTTCTTCTGAGTTGTTTCACATTCTATTCTCTTTTCTTATTCTTTTTTTTTTCCTTTGCAGAGGCGATTGGGGTTAAGTGACTTGCACAGGGTCACACAGCCAGGAAGTATTAAGTGTCTGAGGTCAGATTTGAACTCGGGTCTTCCTGATTTCAGGGCTGGTGCTCTATCCACTGCCGCCACCTAGCTGCCCCTATTTTCTCATTTTTTATAATCTGTTTTGTTACTTCTTGGTCTCTCATACCTTCACTGGCTTCTCCTTGCCCAGCTCTAATTTTCATATTGGAGACTCTGTACCTCCTTTACTAACTGGTTAACTTTTCTTTTTTCATAGATTTATAGATTTAAAGCAAGAAAGGATCTCAAGGATCATTTAATTCTACTTTTTGTTTTTCTTGGATGGTTCTAATTTTTTCTTTAATTTTTTCTTCAATGTTTTTCATTTCATTTTTGAGTTCTATAAATTCTCTCTGGGCAAGGATCATTTCACATTATTCTTTTGGGGTAGTAGTTCTTTTATTTATTTTTACTAAAATGAAGCTAGATGGTGAAGTGGATAGAGCACTAGCCAAAAATCAGGAGAACTCGAGTTCAAATCTGACCTCAGACATTTAATATTTCCTAGTTGTGAGACCCTGAGCAAATCACGTAACCCCAATTGTTTCAGAAAAAAAAAAAAAAAAGTCTCCTCTGAAGATGAATCCTGGTTTTCCCTGTTTCCATAATAAATATATTTTTCAATGATGGGGTTCTTTCTTTTTTGCTGGTTCATTTTTTTTTTTTTAATAAGAGATATTAGTGTAAGCAGCTCTAATTGTGGGGTGTGGGGATGGTGCCTCTGGCTCCCCTTCAGCTCTCCCCTCTGACCAGAAACCCCCCCTCCCCCCACCAAGATCCCCTTTCCTCCCCCCTTTCTGCAAGTGCTCGGGGCCGCAGGTCAGCAGCACAGCCGGCCCGTTCCCAGTCAGAGGTTCCCTCAGTCTTCCCGGACTCAAACCCCCACTGGACCAACCGTCCTGGAGGTGCAAGTCCCTCAGGGACCAGCCGCCCCAGGGATCCGTTTCTGAGAGCCAGCCCGGAGGTGTCTGCCCTTCAGACGGTTAGTCCAGCCCGGGGTCTCTCTTCAGATCTTGTCCGGGAGAATCTGGAGGCGCTCTCTTCTTGGTTTTTCGCCCGTCTATGTTCGACCTAAGGCGCAAATTAGTCCCGTTTGGGGAGGAATCTGGAGAACTTGAAATTCACCGTTTCTCTGCAGAATCCTCGGGACTCTTCCCGGCCGTGTCTCCGGACAAGTCGCCTCCCCCCGGCTGCCTCAGTTTCCTCCTCTGCAAAATGAGCCGGCGAAGAAAACGGCAAAGTGCCAAGAAAACACCAAAAATGAGGTCACGAAGAGGCGGACGTGAATGAAACAGCCGAACCACTCCCTTTATCAGTTTGCCCTGGGCCACAACCCCTGCCTGGGTCAAGGCTGCGGGACCGTGCCAGCGGGGTCAGGAGAAGGGAGGGTGGAAGAGGTGTGTCCGGGCCCGGTAGCGACCTGGCCGTCCTGCTGGGCTCGGTGGGAGGGCCACCGCCAAAGGAGCCTGCCCGGCCGGAGTGACTCAGCACAGTCCGGAGGAACACACTTGGGGCGGTGGAAAGCGGATTTCCTGATTCTCGTCCCTGATCCCTGTCCCTGATCCCCTCCTACAGCCACGCTCCGGGGACCCACCTCGCGGAGGCATTCCGCCCCCCCCGCCAGTGCACCTTGTTCCGTGACTGATGAATCATGACTCTTCCACGGGGGAGGAAATCTAAAGAAGAAGGCTTCCTGCTCACTCTCTCTGCCCTAGGAATTAAAATTCCTTTCAGGTTTGGGGAGAGCTCATCTCCTCTCTCCCAGCTCCCTAAATTTAAGAAAAATACTACAATGACCCTGTACGTGGGGTATTTTGTTCCTTAGAACAGCGATGGTGTTAAACTTGAGGGCTTGAGGGAAAATGGAAAAAACAGCAGATTTAACATGACCATCATCTTTATCCAGAAGTATTTAGTATTTAGATAAGGGGCAGTGCTTGGACACTATTCTATACAAAGAAAAGTACATTTACCTGGATCCTGGCAAGAGCACTTCTACCCATCATCCCTTCAGGGATCCCTTCCTTCCTTCCTTCCTCCTTCCTTCCTTCCTTCCTTCCTTCCTTCCTTCCTTCCTTCCTTCCTTCCTTCCTCCTTCCTTCCTTCCTTCCTTCCTTCCTCCTTCCTTCTTCCCTCCCTTACTTAATTCCTTCCTTCCTTCCTTCCTTCCTTCCTTCCTTCCTTCCTTCCTTCCTTCCTTCCTTCCTTCTTTCCTTCCTTCCTCCTTCCTTCCTTCCTTCCTTCCTTCCTTCCTTCTTTCCTTCCTTCCTTCCTTCCTTCTTCCTTCCTTCCTTCCTTCCTTCCTTCCTTCCTTCCTTCCTTCCTTCCTTCCTTCCTTCCTTCCTTCCTTCTTCCTTCCTTCCTTCCTTCCTTCTTCCCTCCCTTCCTTCCTTCTTCCCTCCCTTACTTAATTCCTTCCTTCCTTCTTTCCTTCCTTCCTTCCTTCCTTCCTTCCTTCCTTCCTTCCTTCCTTCCTTCCTTCCTTCCTTCCTTTCCTGAGGCAATTGGGGTTAGGTGACTTGCCCCGGGTCACACAGCTAGGAAGTATTAAGTGTCTGAAACCAGATTTGAACTCAGGTTCTCCTGGAGACTTCAGGGCTGGTGGTCCATTCATTGCACCACCTATTTGTCCTCATTCTTTTGATGATGTGGCTGGAGGTATTAATTAATGGAGATTTGTTCATTATAACAGAGAAAGAAAAAGATAGACATGATGATGAAGGTGATGATGGTGATGGTGGTGTTGAACAAGATGATGGAAGCCAATTTAGATGATTTAGCCCATACAATCATGGACAAATCATTTAGCTCTCTGAGTTTCAGTCCTCTCTCATCTGTAAAAATAATAATACTTATCCCATCCTGCAGAATTGATGAGAAACTTTCTCAGAGACACATAGTCTGAAGCCAGATTTGAATTCAGGCAAATGAGTCTTTCTGATTCCACATATTATCCACAGTGCCACCTGGCTGCCCAATTAGTATTATCATCATCATCATTAGTTTATAGATTTAGAATTGGAAGAGACCCTACAAATCTAAAAAATATGGGATCACACATTAGAGCTGAAAAAACCTCAATGCATCGGTTCTCTAGTCTAACCCTCTTGTTTCAAAGATGAGGCACTGATCTCATCTACCATAATGGGTAATTGACTTTGCCCCAAGTAACAAAGATGGGATTTGAATCCAGATTCTCTAACTCCAAAGGCACTATTCTTTCCATGTTCCCATGTCCCTCCTTATCATCACCACAATCTAATAAGAACAGCTCACATTTATATAATATTTCAAGGCTGACAAAGCACTTTCCCACATCAATCCTGCAAAATGGAATTATTATTGTTTTTATTTTAACAGATGAGAGAGGGCTGAAGCTCTTTGTCAGGACCCAGGTAAATGTAATTTTCTTTGTATAGTATAGTGTCCAAGAACTGCCTTTTATCTAAAATAATGCCCCATAAATACTTTTGGATAAAGATGATGATAATGTTAATTCTACTGTTTCTACATTTTTCTTTAAGTCCTCATGTTTAATACCATTGATGTTCTAAGGAACAAAACACTCATATGTACAGGCTCATGTCAGAGACTGTAGCATTTTTATCAAATTTAAGGATTTGGGGGAGAGAAGAATCATGGAATGATTTGTCCATGAGCGTGTAGGCTAAAATCATCTGTCTATTCATAGTCCAAAGTCACTTTTGTGGCACGTCATCTCAACTCTCCCAGAAACAGGCTCTTCAACTTCTTCTGGAACTCTGCCCTGCCTCCTCCTCCATTACAAAACAACATGATAAATAAATGCAAAGTCCTTTCTGGAGCCCCCTAGCTTTCTGGAGCTTCCGTGGAAGAAGGGGCTTAGATGGATGGATGGATGATTTTTGATGGCATTTTCCTTCAAAGCAGGTGCTTTGGTTTGGTATGGCAATCCTTCAAGCCACCAGCAGAGGACATCGTCACTACTACCCAGAGGAAAGGGACTGGACAGCCTTCACATTTGAGTCAAATCACTTGATTTTTCCAAAACAGTTTCTCTATCTGTAAAACAGAGACTCCTAGTTTACCTGTCCCCCTGTCCCTGCCTGGTTCTGAGGAGCAAATACGATGATAGACAGGTAAGACTCATTAGGGCTTGAATTTATATGCAGCCTTGTAAACCATGAGCACTGAGCAAATAGAATGAAGAAGGGAAGAAAATAAACATTTATATAGTGTTTACTATGTTCTAGGGGCCTTTATACATAATGCCTCCCTTGGTAGATAGGACAAGTATTATTGTCCCAGTTTTACAAATGAGGAAACAGGAAGATGGCTTGCCCAAGATTGCAATTACAAGAAAATGGAATAGAATCCAGGACTTCCGACTCCATGTTGAAAATCTTAAGTTTCTTCTGAGGTCAGACCTGTGGATCTATATATATCCCACTGGGTCTTGTGAAACTTATCCTAAAATTCTTTCAAATGATAATAATAGCTGGTATTTATATAATACTTTTAAATTTAGCAAGGTATTTTACAAATATTATTTATTACCAAGACAACACACAGAGGCAAGAACTATTTATTATTATCATGGTAGCTAGGTGACCCCATGGACAGAACACTGAGCCTAGAGTCAGGAAGACTCTTGAGTTCAAATCTAACCTTAGAAAAAATATCTGACCTGAATCATCTTGGATAAGACATTCTATATTCTCTCTACCTCAATTTCCTTATCTGAAAAATGAGATAATAATACCTACCTGTTAGGGTTGTTGTGATGAGATCATTGTAAAGCACTTACCATAGTGCCTGGCACAATAAATAAATATAAAGAACGGTATTATATAAATATTAGCTATTATCCAATTTTGTGGATAAGGAAACAGAGACAGAGATTGACTTGCCAAAATCACACAACCAGTAAGCGTGGGAGGTAGAAGCTGGAAGAATTCTAAGCTCAGTCCAATTTCCCTTACATTATTCTGCTTCCCTCCTAATGAGAAAATTCATCTCATCATTAGAAATGTACTTAATATGCCAGGTTTGCCTTCTGTCCACTGACATATCCCATGGAGTTTCACTTGTGTGGGTTCCCATGACAACACAACACCCATACGCCTATCCTAATTTCTACAGTGATATTCTCCTGGCGGGCAGAGCTGGGAGAGTTATGGAAGGTTTCTTTGATTCCATCCAGCCTTGGATCAAGTTTTTAAGAAATGCTAGGTGAGGACTTAAGAGTATGGAGGTAGAAAACATAAAAGAATTTTTCTTTGACTGTAACTCAATCTGAACCATCGTGAAATATTACAGAAGGACTTGGAGCACCACAACCTGAAAGAGGGCAAAAGCCCGGACAATACAAACCCCCTTCCTCTCTCCTAAATTCTTTGCCCTTGAATCCTGCTCCTCTGGTGCCTTCCCCAACCACTGGGCAATCACCCCTCCTGCATGCTAGCAGTCAGTGATGCGGCCTATTGTAGCTTCCCAGGACATCTAAATTAAATTATGTAACAAATTATTAGGACCTTCCACCCAACTTAAGGAAAATAAGATAAAACAAAGAGACTGGAAATTATGAAGCTGTCCTGATGGCATTAGGGATGTTTAGCCAGAAGAAGGAAAAACTTAGAGATGCCATAATGGCCAGATCTAATGTGGTTGCTATACGAATAAGGGAAGGGATTGAATTTGAGAGACGTGGAGGAAGAAATGGCAAGATTTTTCAATGTAGTGACTATTTGGGGTGGAGATTGTGTGCAGGGGTCTTCAAACTACGGCCCGCGGGCCAGATGCAGCAGCTGAGGATGTTTATCCCCCTCACCCAGGGCTATGAAGTTTCTTTATTTAAAGGCCCACAAAACAAAGACTTTGTTTTTACTATAGTCCGGTCCTCCAACAGTCTGAGGGACAGTGAACTGCCCCCTATTTAAAAAGTTTGAGGACCTCTGTAGGATTTCAAACCTGAGAGACTAGAAAGATGGTGATTCCTTTGACAGAAATGGGGCTCTCCTATGGAAGACGGAATTTATTTTACTTGTACTTAGCAGTCAGAATCCAAAATAATGGTAATAAATTGCAGGGGAAAAGATTAAGGATGAATACAATGAAAAACTTTCTAGCATTTGGAACTGTCCAAAATGAGTTGCTTAGGCAAAGCTAGTAAATGCCCCTTCTCTGGAGGCTTTCAAGCCAATAATCTACAGAGGGAATTCGTTCTTTAAAATGTAAGATTATGTGATCTTGGAGGAACTGGAAACAAATAATCTAAACGAGATTGGAAGTACCTGAGCGCTGGACTTGAGGTCCACATGTGCTGAGTTTGAATCCTGCCTCAGACACTTATCACCTGTGTGATCCTGTTCAAGTCTCCCTCTCAGTTGTCTCATCTGTGAAATGGGAATAACAATCGGGGGTATTGCTAATCAAATGCACATAAAGTGCTTTGCAAATCTTAAAATTCAGTATAAATATTAGCTGTTCATGTATGTCATCATCATCATCTGACTCTTCCAGACTGACTTTGTGATATCTCTGATTTCCTGTGCTTTGGATTCAGTCGCAGTCTGTGTAGGACTTTTGGGGGGCACGTGGCGGAGAGGGACTGGGAGAGACTGCGGGGTGGGGGCAGGTATCCCATTTTAAGATTTTGGTTCCATCTGGTGTACAGTGTGTGTACGCTAGATGGCACTGCTGCTCCCATTTTTAAATGGCATCTGGCCCAAACCTCTGCATCCCGTGGGGCTGGGAGGAGAAAGGGGAAAATGCTTCATCCTCTCCCCGAGCCCCCCGGGACGCCCGGCCTCCGCCACCCGCGCAGTTACCAGGGAGGCAGAAACAGCCCCGGCTTGACTCCCCAACCCTTGCGCAGGGCTGGCGGGGGTCCCGGGCGGCGGGGAGAAGCGCATCTGGGCCGAATATCCCGGTAACTTGAAAGCAAGGGAGGAAGGATGAGGTGGGGATGAAAAAGATGAGAAAGACGCCCTTTCTGGGAAGTTTCCGAAGACCAGTTTTATTAAAATGTCCCTAAGAAATCACAGGTTTAGAATTTCCCTGACATGGGCCCAGTGTTCTCGGCTGAGATCATTGATAGTATTTAATTTTTCCCAACATGCAAAGATAGTTTTCAGCATTCACCTTTGCAGAACTGTGTTCCAAGCAGCCCTATTTAGGTTAAACATGTAGCTTCTCCTCTCCCTCCCCATTTTTCTTCCTTCTCTCCGAAAGTAAACAATGCAGCCTACCCCAACTTTGTCTTGTGAAAGCCATGGATATGGCTTCTCTCCATTTTTGCAGGTTTAGAACATAAACATTTGTTGGGATCATCAAGATTTGGAATAATTTATATGTTAAGAATATGGACACTGGCGCAGCGAGGTGACACAGTGCATAGGGCACCAGCCTTGAAGTCAGGAGGACCTGAGTTCTATTGTGACCTCAGACATTTAACACTTCCTAGCTGTGTGACCCCAACCCCAATTGCCTCAGGGAAACAAGATAACACTATGAACCCCCCTAGGATTAATGTGACATGAAAAGGAAGATCAATTTCATTTAGGTTTTTTGGGGGGCGATATTTACATGTCTCTGTACTATCAATATTGCTTACAAAAAGTTTGTTATGAAATTACAAAAGAGCCCCTCTTTGATCTAGGATTCTCTACTAGTTAAAGAATTCTAGAGAATCAGCTGAAAACTACTAGAAACAATGAACAATTTTAGCAAAGTTGCAGGAAATTATAAAAGATTTTATAACAATGGAAAAAGAAAATATGCACAAAGACTGGAAACTGAAAATTATGTAATCATTATCATCAGGCTTGGGCCTAAAGAGATGAAAAAATATGCTTTCATCCCTTTTTTGTACCTATGGGGAACTATGGGGGGGAATACTATACATACTGTCAGACATGAATGATATGCTGTTTAGTTTTGCTATACTGCTTCACACCCCCTCCCCCCCTTTTTCTTTCTTTTTTTCATTCTTCATTATAAGAAATGAGTCCCTGGGTAGGGGAGGTAGGAGGGATACATTCAGCCATCTGCTGGAACCATCTCAAAGCAGCCCATGAGAGCTAAATGTTAACTTTTCAGTGTGAGAATTTGGAAATTGGCAAACACTATGCATTAGGCCTTAGTTTATTGTTTTTATCATCTTCTAGACTTAAAGTTTAGAATATTGTAGATTAAATTTAACTTTTTTTTTTTCTGGAGAACTGATTGTTAAACATTTATCAGTGCAATCTTAATGTATTCTGGATAAAAGCGATAGAAAAATAAAAAAAATCAATAAAAACTTAAAAAAATATATAACATTCTCTAGGAGTATTATAGACTACAAAGTGTTTGGGGGAAGACTAGCACTCTCTGTGTGAGGGCTTCCTTTTCAGGGCTGCTCATCTACTTTAGGTGTCCATCTTCATCCAGCTCTCATCCGTGGCTCCAAAAAGCCCTATCTACAAATAGGATAATCAGGTAGAGGATGACTGATGGGTTTCAAGCCCATTAATGAAGTGGGGGGATGTCTACACCAAGAAGTGGATTGGGCAGAGGAGAACAATTTGTCCCAATGGCTCTGAAGGCAGCTGAAGCAGGTGCTGTGCATGTTGAGAGCTTGGTCAGACCTCAAAGATGTCAAGGTCATCTACTGCATCCTGGACTTCTTGACTTTTGTCCTGAATTTTGATGGCTCTGGAAGGGAGACTGAGGCTGACAACTTTGTGCAACTCTGCCTCACTGCACATGTTTAACCTACATCAGATTTCTTGCTGTTTTGGAGAAGAGGGAGGGAGGGAGAGAGGGAGAAAAATTTGGAACACAAGATTTTGCAGAGGTGAATATTGAAAACTATTTTTGCATGTATTTGGAAAAATAAAATTCTATGAAAAATTAAAAAGAAATAGAATTTTAAAATCCAATTTATGTTCAAGTCAAGACATCATTCATGATGTCAATGGTATTTTTGGAAAACAAAGGACAAACAGCAATATAGAAAACTACAAACAGGAGATGATGAATACTCAAATGGAATATCATATTAGTTCATATATATTGTTCTAATTTAATAATTAGGCATGCAATTCTTTATGTTGAGTAATAAATAATGCAGATTGTGGCCTTTGCTTTTGTCCCATGTGTACTTCAGTTAATGTAGGAGCATTAGAAGCAAGCAGCCAGTTATTCAGGTTATTTGATGAATACACTATATTAAGAATCCAATCATACTTTGGTTTCTATAAAGGGGAGGAGGCAGACAGGGAAACGAAGGGGGCTGTTTACAGGTTGGCCAGAAACCCCCTAATCCCTCTCTCCAACCATCCTCTGAATCTTACCTCATTTGGTAAGAAGGCTTCATGTCCTGAAGTGACTCAGTCACAAAATCTCTGCTTTCTGTCCGTACATCTGCCTTCTGCTCCCTGTCCAACTCTTCCTCTTAACAGGATGTTAAGCCTGTTTTCTCTGAAAGCCCAGGAGGGCTGCTTTCAGCCCAGTGACATATGGCATCCCACAAAACACATTTTCTTAAATCCTGATCACGCTGAAGAGATTCTAGGAATCAGCGTAATGAAAAGCTCAATGAGATTGGGGAATGTGCATATATTTGGGGTTGGGGGGTGGGAGGTGGGGATGAGGAAAATCCAGAGATAGTTGCAGCTTATTTCAATCCCAGGGATTTGTAGATTACAGAATCATAAAACCAGATTATTAAAAATTAAAGGCTCATTTAGGTAGTATACACATACATACATACACTATTGGGATTGGAAGAAAATCTAACCTCCTTCTATTTCAACCATACACCAATGCCAGAATTTCTTCTATAATAAATCATATTTTTTGCTTTTTACAAATTAGTAAACTAAGTCCCAGAGGGAGGAGGCCCAAGACAGTCACGTGAATACAGTCTTCTTAGAAATTGAAAAAGGTCTTTATTTTCATCAAATCCAGCCTCCTACTCAATGTAGAAATCTCACTACAGATCCTCCATTAAAAAAAAAAAAATAGATGATGCAACTGGATGAAAGCCTGAGGGGAAATTTCAAGTCTGGTGACCCTTGGTGGGGCTGGAACACCACCAGTATTAACCTCTATTACTTGTGACAAAGGAGATAGATATCTAGGTGTGTTACTATCCTAGAAATATTACTGCAGGACTCAAAGTGCTGCCCTCCGTCATGGCTCTAACATGATAAACAGGGCAGTGCGGTTTGTGACTACTTCTATATTTTTAATATTCTATATCTACATAGAATTCTATATTATATATATTTATATTTATATAGTTCACTCAAAGTTTTGCTCAACAAGGGCCTTCTCCCTGTCTCATATCCTGCTTCATGAATTTGCATGTCATCCTTGCACAAGGACCATACTAATCTTTTCTGTATCATCCCAATTTTAGTGTATGTGCTGCCAAAGCAAGCACCCTATTCCATATTCTGATTCCCAAGGTGGGTGTTTTTATGGCACTGATTGCCATCTATAGTTCATTGATAGCGCTCAGTAGCTCCTTAAGTATATCTTTTCAACACTTTTTTTGGGGTCACTATATTTCAATTCCCTCACTTTGGCTCTTTCTACTCCATTTGGTGCAGTGGAGAGAGCACCAGACCCAGATTCAGAAACACCTGAGTTCAAAATTGACAGATGACATCTATGTTACCTTGTCACTTAACCTCAATTTCTTCAATTCTAAAATAGGGACAGCTGGATGGCACCATAGTGCAGAGCACTGGGCTTAGAATCAGGAAGACTCATCTTTCTGAGTTCAAATCTGGTCTCTGACACTGCTAGCTGTGTGACTCTGGACAAGTCACTTTACCCAATTTATCTTAGTTTCCTGATCTGTAAAATAAGCTGGAGAAGGAAATGGCATACTACTCCGTGGACAAGTCACTTAATCCAATCTACCTCAGTTTCTTCATCTATAAAATAAGCTGGAAAAGGAAATGGCAGACTACACCAGTCTCTTTGCCAAGATCACAAAGAGTTGGAAATAACAAAAGATGCATAATAATAATAATAGCACCTATTTCCCAGGATTGCTGTGAGAAATCCATGAGATACTATTTGTAAAAAATGTGTAGTCTAATGCCTGCTTCATAGTAAAAACCTTGTGAGTCTTTTTCCTTTCCTTCCAGTTTCCCTTCCACATTTGAGCTTCATCTCTCTACAATCTTGTTCTCAACCATTTTCTGTAACATCTGTCTCAGTAAAAACATGGTCAGGCTAACAAGTATCTTTCCATACTAGGACACTGATTCCATCCTGGCCTCCATTCTAACAGTTTCTTCCCACCAGATCCAAGCACACTGACAGGGTCAAATCCAATTAAATGAAATTAAATTCAAAAGGCAAATATTAAATTGCTACTCTATGCAGTCTCTTGGTTACATGCAAAGAAAAAAGCAAAATATTCCTTGCTGCCAAGGGGCTTACATCTATCTATTTTGGACTTGGTGTTTCTTGTCTACTTTCAGATGCCTAGGATTGCTCTGAATTTCCTCATGAGGTGTCCAGAATATCTTCCGAGAGCTAGTCTAGAATCAAGGCTCTGCAAAATGTGACTCCATGAAAGGGTCTGGGGACTGCCAGCACCATCCAGATTTACTCAACTTCAGCCTTCATCTGTCTTGTCCAGCAGGGGCCTGAGAATCCTTGAAATGAAGTGCATTAAAGAAGTTCTTTTCTCCTTTCCTTAAGGGGCAGGACAGTACAATGGAAAGTGGTCATTTAAACTTTCTAGGCCTCTAGATCTCTTCCAATTCTATGATCCTATAAAAATAAGGGTGAAGGGCCAGCTTTCAGTCTCAAGGAATTGTCAGGAGCTGAATGCAGGAAAATAAGGGAAGACACTAAAATTATTTTTGTTTTTGTTGTTGTGAATTTTTCTTTTATGTTAAATCCAATATAACACTAAAATTCTTGAAAAGAATGATAGCAACATCAGGAAAGGCCTTTTTAACTTTATTAATTTATTTTTAGTTAATTTTATTATTTAAAAAAATTTTTTTTCAAGGATCAGGTATTTATAAATATATAGCTTTTCACTCCTACTGTAGAAAAAAACAAAAACAAAAACAAAAAGGCATCTTTGAGCAAAACAAATACTCATTCTTATTCAGCTCTAACTATTTGTGACCCTATGGATCACAATGCTTGTCCATGGAGTGATTCTGAAGTGATTTGCCAAGTCCTTGTCCAGTAGGTTAAGGCAAACAGGGAAGCACAAGTACCTTAAGTTGGATTTGAACTCAGGACTTCCCAACTTTGGGCCCATTGCTCTGTGCCCTGACCCACCAAGCTGCCATGTACAAAGAAAGTCTCATTCTGCATCCTATCTCCATCCCTTCTCTGTCTGAGGCAGACAGTGTACATCTTCCTTATGAGTCCTCCAGAATTCTAGTTGGTCACTCACAGTATAGATCAGAGTTCTAAAATCTTCAGTTCTTCAATCTTTAATTGCCTTTTAAAGGAAATGACGCTTGAATTCATCTTTAAAGGGAGCCAGAAATTCCAAGAGGTGATGGGTGATACGGTTTGAGAGCATTTCAGGCTGGGTGATAAGCTCAGACAGAGGGACAACTGCTAGGGTTATTATTCATTTTACAGTGAAGGAAGTTGCTGATGAGAGAAGTGACTCTGGGTCAAACAGGTAGTACCTGGCCATGGTAGGATTCAAATCCAGGTCTTCTGACTCTAAGCCCTTTCCACTTTACCACACCTGTAACAACAAGCCCATCCTTCTCCTGCCTTTGACCTTTCCATCCCAAGAAATGAAATGATTTTCTGAACCTTTTCTCGGCTCGTACTTAAGACTTCAAGACTTCAAGACTTCTGTCTTTATAATTATGTGTACTGGTAAAACTTGTGCCAGTAGAGGACATTTGGACACCACCAGTCCTGCCTGCCATTTTTATTTCAGTCTCTTGCCCTTAGTCCTGGCCCTTTTTCTGAGTGGGCGGCTCCTTCAGGGAGGTCCACATATCACCTGGACAGCTGGAGGGAAGAGGGCAAAGAACAGGGTATGGCTGAGAGAATTCCACCTGCTCAGCCCAGGTCATATATACTTGATCACGCCAACAGCAGAGCCCATCTTGAGGGTGGTTGTCTCTGTGACAAGAGTTCAGGCTGATTTCACTATGAAAATCAACTGGATCTCCCTGGCTCCAGGGCCAAACAGACAGGCTGATTTCACCATAACTTCCTCCCACTAGCTGGTGGCTTGGATTCTTCTCCTAATCCACAAGATTTTAATCTTCTTTGTGTGTCATGGACTCATTTGGTAGTCTGATGCAACTAAGAGATCCTTTTTCAGAATAATGTTGTAGGAAATGCTAATTTTCAGGGAGAGACTAATGAAAATGAAGATACATTCTCCACATTCAGAGTCACAGACTCTTCAACATCTATCCATGAATCCAATGTGAGAACTTTTATTCTTTTTTTTTAATTAAAGTTTTTTAATTTTCAAAAGATATACATGGATAATTTTTCAGCATTAATCCTTACAAAACCCCATATTCCAATTTTCCTCCCACATCCTCCCCTATATAGCAAGTAATCCAATATATGTTAAACATGGTAAAAAAATATATGTTAATTCCAATATATGCATATACATTTATACAGTTCTTCTGCTGCACAAGAAAAAACAAATCAAAAAGAAAAAAATGAGAAAGAAAATAAAATGTAAATGAACAAAAAGAGTGAGAATGTTATGTTGTGATCCACAGTCAGTCCCCACAGTCCTCTCCCTGGGTGTAAATGGCTCTCTTCATCACAAAACCATTAGAACTGGTCTGAATCACCTCATTGTTAAAGAGAGTCACGTCCATCAGAACTGATCATCATATTATCTTCTTGTTGCTTTGTACAATGACCTCCTGGTTCTGTTAACTTCACTCAGCATCAGTTCATGTACGTCTCTCCAGGCCTCTCTGAAATTATCTTGATGATTGTTTCTTATAGAACAATAATATTCCATAACATTTATATACTGCAATTTATTCAACCATTCCCCATCTGATGGGCATCCACTCACTTTCCAGTTCCTTGCCACTACAAAAAGGGCTGCCACAAATGTTTTTGCACATGTGGGTCTTTTCCCCCTTTTTATGATCTCTTTGGACTTTGGATAGAAAAACAGTAAAAACAGTGCTGGACCCAAAGGGATATGCACAGTTTGATAACCCTTTGGATATAGGAGAACTTTTATTCTTATAAAATTGGAAATGCTTCTAATTTGGAAATACAGAAAAAGAATTCTCAAGAGAAAGAGGAAAGAGGGAAAAAGAAGGACTGTTATTTTTGTCTAATGCTCCAATTTGGAACAATTTAAGCAAAGAGGGGTCGGGAAAGATAAACAATTGTGTAAATATCAGATAATCCAGGGGCTGAGATTAACCAGAGAAATCACTAATTCCCCTGCACTGCCCAGAGGAATTTTGATATCCAGCTCACTCACCATTATCTCCTATGATAATCACATGAAACTGTATGTTGTAATTCCCCAGCTGCCAGTTTCTTCAGTCCCCAAACTGCCTTTTATTATTTTTTGAGGGGTAAATATTCTGTATAGACTTTAATGTATTAAGTAAATTAAATAAGTCTCATTCCATCTCCCTCTCCCACAATGAAAGCTTCTTGAAGACAGGGAGTGTTTCAGTTTTGTTTTGTTTTTCCACTCCCTAGCATAGTACCTGATACATAGTAAGTACTTCATAAATTTGTTTTTAATTACATTTTTATTTCATTAAATATTTGTGCTAATTTTTAAAATTCACCCTTTAAAATTTTGAGTTCCAAATTCTCTCCCATCTTCTCATCCTTCCCCCATCCATTGAAGAGGCTACCCCATTATACATGGGAAGTCATGCATAACATTTAATAAATGCTTATTTATTGATTGTCCTCTGTAGAGTGCTGGAATTGTAATCAGGGTGGTTACCTCAGGTATTACCAGCTGTGTGACCTCTCTCCACCTGTTTCCTCATCTACTAAATGGGGATTATATGCTTGCCTCATACTCCAAATGGAGTAATGTATGTAAGATACTTTGCAAACCTTCTGACACTATATAAATGTTAGTTATCATTATTAATACTAATATACTTATCCCTTGGCACTGTGGCAGTGGACATAAGGTCCCAACCTAGGAAGTTCCCTCTCTGAAGGGCTGCCTCAGTGCCACCACAAAACAAGTCCCAAACTGAGATTATTGGACCTACATTCGTATTTTGACTCGACTACTTGCTAGCTACACCTTTGGCTAAGTTACTTCTGAGCTTCAGTATCTGTATCCTGAAAATGGGAATGTAAACTATTATTATCTCCCTCAAAGCCAGCTCTCCTTCCTCCTTCTCCTATTTCTGTCACTCATTCTCCAGTCTTCCTGATTCCCAGACCTCTGAGCCTTCCTAGATTCCTTCCTTTCCCTCGACTTTGTCAAATTCTGCTTGTTTTCCTTGCCTAATGTATTTCCATTTTCATTCCAGCTGTTCAGGTCTTGTTACTTGGTGGACAGAGTACTACAATAATCTCTTCTCTGTTTTTAATTTCTCCTCTCCTCCAATTCATACCACACACTGCCACTAAATTAATCTTAGAAAAGCTTCTTAAACCCATCATACTCCCTTGTCCTTCATTCAAATACCTGTTGTTACTGCTCCCTTTCCTAAAGAGTAAAGTCTATATTCCTTAACCTGGAACCTAAGGCTCTCTATGAACTCTCCTATTCATTTCTCTCAATCAATCCACAAATGAGAAATTAATTATTGCTTGTTCCAGGTCCTGAGTTTACAAGTACAAAGAATGAAACAATCTCTACTTGCAATGAGTTTGTATTCTAATGGTGGAAACAAGAAGTACATTTATAAGTATCTATACCACAAATATAAAGTTATCACATCCAAATATCAAAGTAATTATATTTAAGGTATTTTACGTAGGAAGGAATTCATAACTGGGAAAATCAGAAAAGGTTGTACACAGAAGATAGTACTTGAGCTTAAAGGAATATTTAGATTTATTTATTTTTAGTTTTTAGAAGGGATCATTATTTTGTTTTTTATTTTACTTTATTTATTTTTTATTACAGCTTTTTATTTTTAAAACATATGCATGGATAGTTTTTCAATATTGGCCCTTGCAAAACTTTTGTGTTCCAAATTTTTCCCTCCTTTCCCCTACTCCCTTCCCTAGATGGTAAATAATCCAATATGTTAAACATGTTAAAATACTGTTAAATCCAATATATGTATACATATTTATGGAATTATTGTGCTGCACAAGAAAAAAGATTTAGATTTTATAAGCAGCAGTGAAGAGAGAATGCATTTTAGACAAGTAGGATGGCCAATGCAGAATGGGAGAGTTTTGTGTGAGGAACAGAAAAGAGGACAATTTGGCTAGACTGTGGAGTTTCGGAGGAGAAATAACGTCCAATTAGATAGATGGAATCCAGGTTATGAACAGTTTTGAAAGTTAAATAGAGGTGGAATCATGTTTTATCCTAGAGTCAATAGGAAACCAATGGAGTTGAATGAATAGTGGAGTCACATGATCAGATGTGTGTTTAAGGAAAATTGATTAATTGATCTCACTCTATTCCTCTATATAATCTCTCTCAACTGATCAGATGAGTCCACTTAGATACAGAACACATCAAACTGTTCTTGTCTCAGCTTTTGCTCACAGTTTTGTCACTATCTGAAACGTCAAGGAGGACTAGTATTTCTTACAATGCGAATAGAAGTTCTGTGAGAAAATGTTGATGCACTTAATATTTCTCTAAGTGAGCAAGTGTTTTTGATCTTAGGACGTCTTCATATTACTAAAAATTATTGAGGACTCCAAAGAGCTTTTGCTTATGTAGGTTATGTCTATTGCTTTTTGCCATATTTGAAATTAAAACTAATATTTTAAAAATATTCACTTATTAATTCATTTAAAAATAACAATGAGAAGTTATTACATACTTATGTAACATATTTTCTTAAAAATAATTGTTTTTCAAAATAAAAAAAATTAAAAGTGTATTGTTTTAACATATTTTTGCAGATTCTTTTTTTAATGTCTGCCATAATAGAAGACAGTTGAGTTCTTACATCTGCTTTTAGGTTCATTCTCTTGTGATATATTGTTTTGGTTGACATGAAGAGGATAAATAGAGAATAATTAATAGAAGGAAGATACTAGAATTAAAAAAAGTTAGGAAAAGTTTTCTATATAGAAGATGAAATTTTAGTTGAGAGTTGAAGGAAGCCAGGAAAACCAGTGGAGTCAAAGTGAGAGAATATTTTATGTATGTGGGGACAAGTGCGGGGAGCTGTAAGATGGAGTATCTTTTTTGGTTGTTATGGCTTGTCCTTTGTTCTTAAGAGGACCATAACAGACAAGTGAGGGCTATACAAGGTCACCTGTTTCACTTTCTCCTGTGGAGCCATCAGGGTCCAGTGGCCAGGTATAGATCAGGACAACTGGAGATGGCCTTTTAAGCTAAAATCTTTAACAAGTCTTAGTTTGACTTGAGGCCCTTGCCTTAAACATTTCTTAAACAGAAATCACTCTGGCTCTCCCTGATTGATCAACAAACAGTAGGTCCCAAGCCAAGCCCCACTTGGCTATCATTTGGGCCCTGACTGGCTCAGAGTGAACAGAAATAGGAATTGTTTCTGTTTGGGCCAGAAACCATGAGGATCTTCCCCTTCCAGATTGATTTTTTTTCCCCAAGTAGGTAAAAGAGCAATAGATATAACCCACATTCTCTGCTTCATTTCTTACCTAGCCTTAAGCAGTGATCAGATCTTTTTGGTAGAATGGCAAGGAAGCAGTTGTCACTGGATTATATGACTGAATGTACTTGTAGCTCTTTGCAACCCTAAGGCTTCAGCCCACAGATCCAATAGCAGGTCATTTCTGTTCGACTCCACCCTATCTTTCCAGGATTATCTTCTACCACTCCTTTGTAGTTTATATTTCAATCTAACTGGATTACACTCTATCTCCATAGAATGATGGATCTAAGATTGGAAGAAACCTCAGAGTCTGTTCTATTCCTTCATTTTATGGAAAAAGAAACTGAGGTTCAGAGATTAAGTGACTTGCCCCCAATCTCTTGGGTAGTAAATATCAGAGACAGAATTTGAATCCTTTCCATTGTATCACACAGCCTCCCTAGCATCATCCCACCCATTGCCAGACCTTTGCTTCTGCTCCTCCATCCTTATGCTTGGGAGAGGACCCTTCCCACCACTGACCCCGGTCTATCCAAAAACCTCCCTTGAGGTGCTGCCCTGAAGCCCTCAGAGATCTCCGCCCACCTATCCAGGCCAAAGTGATTTCTCCTTCCTTTCTCATAACAACTTCTTGTCAGATTCTGACTTATACTCTATTCATTTGTGCACATGCTGTAGCCGCTCCCACTAGACTGTAAGCAACCTGAGGGCAGCCATGAAATCTTTGCTCTTTAGGAACAGGAATCTGGTCGTGTCTTTGTAACCCCATCGCCTGATTTAGCAGTCTTGCACTCGGTAAATGTTTAATCAAAGTATGTCAAAGCTACTTGAATTGAATTGGCAAAGAATCAATATATTCTGTGGTTGCTACTGCTGCTGACACATGAGCTGAGAACACCACAGAACAGCACGTTACCAAGAACATATGGGCAAGCAAAGGGCTGAGGAAGTTATCGGTGTCTGAGGGTATCAATCAGGCAGTAAGGATTTGTCGAGGGGCAGCTAGATGGCACAGGGTAGAGCACCAGCTCTGAAGTCAGGAGGACCTGAGTTCAAATCTGACCTCAGACACTTAATACTGATTAGCTGTGTGACCCCAATTACTTCAGCAAAAAAATAAAATAAAATAAAAAATAAAGGGAAGTGGGTGAGTTCAGTAATTGGAACTGAGGAGGGAGAGGTTTCCAGGGTGTGAGAGAGCCTGAGAAAGTACCCAAAGTCAAGAGATGGAGAGCCTCATTTGTGTAACAGTCAGGAGACCAGCTTCACTGGCGCATGCTTTTTGAATCAGACGTATACAAAGGAGTATTACTCTCCTTTAGGAGAATTGAGGTAATTTTTTCCCTTCCTTTGTATTTCCAGAGCTTAGCCAATGCCAAGCACATGGTAGGAGGAGCTCAATAATTTTTTTTCTTTTTTTCCCTGAGGAAATTGGAAGTGTCTGAGGTCAGATTTAAACTCAGGTTCTCTTGACTTCAGGGCTGATGCTCACAGAATAATTTTTTAAAAATATTTTATTCAAATATATTCCAAATTAATTCTTATAATTATCAAAATTTTATTTTCTCTGCTCTTCCACCACCTCCACCATGGAAAATGAAAAACAAAACTCTCATTGGAAGTTGTTGTTTAGTCTTTTAAGTCATATTTGACTCTTCAGTATCCCATTTGAGGTTTTCTTGACAGATACTGGAGCAGTTTGCCATTTCCTTCTTCAGTTGTAACAAATATGCAAAAGCATAGCAAAATTTTGCACTAAACACGTCCAAAAATATATCTGTCATTCTGCATTTTGAATCCAAATTTCCTCTGTCAGGAAGTAGACAGCATGAATCATCTAGAATTATACTTGGCCATTTCGTTGATTTGAGCTCTTTAGTTTTTCAAAGTAGTTTATTTTTAAAAACATTGTTATTGTCTAAATTGTTCTCTTGCTTCTGTTCACTTCACTCTGCATAATTTCATAGAAGTCTTCCCAGGTTTCTCTGAAATCACCCTTTTCATTTGTTGTAGCAAAAAAGAATCCACCATACTTCCATACTATCATTTATTCAGCCATTCAACCCATTTGATGAGCATCTCCTTATTTTTATTATTATGTTATATTAAATTAAATATATTATACTAATTATATTATATTAATTTATTATGTTATATTATATTATATTATATGCCACTACAAAAAGTCCACTCATCCCCACTGCCTCTAGACAGGGAAAGAGTGAGAGCCTTTACTGCTAATCCAGTTTTTCAAATGAGATACAAAGAGGTTAACTGTCTTTCTCAGGGTCACCTAGCTCAAAAGTACCAGAAGATAGAGCCCTGGTCTTTTGACACCCTTGGTCTATCCCACCTTGCTTGGGGTCATGTAATAGGAATTCAATAAACATTTATTGATTTCCCATCCTTTATAATGGGATACAGCCAGTTCAATAGATTGGTCTCATCTACACCCGAGTTGTGGGCTGTGTTTATTTAGTTGGTGACAGAGAGAGCCTTAGCAGAGAGATGATCCCAGCTAATGAGGTTGCCTGAGGGATGCTCCTACTGCCTGTTTACCTGCTTAGACTAGACCCCTAGGGATGGGGGAGGGCTCTCTTGTTGCTTACTGAGCAATTCAATTGAGAATGACCTTTCCTCAGACTTGCCTAAGAATTATTTGACTCCTACACAAACACACGCTGGCCCCAGGTGTCCTGATGATAAGAATGAGAGTTAAACTCATATTACAGACCCTAGCCACCCTTCCTTGTCCCCGTGGGGAGAGAATACTGTGTAGGAAGAGATGATGGAGCTGAGATCTAAGTGGTTTAGAAATGGGTTGTGGTAAGGTTTGGGGGGAGCTAACAAAGTTTCCTGCTGTGGAATGAAATCCCAGCTTGAACAGCCTTTGGTTCCAGGAGACCTTCTGCGTAGCCTTTAGGATAAGGATTCTTTTGGAACAAGAAAGACTCTGAGTAAATGGGAGAAGGATTGAATTATTTCAATATCCCCTGTTCTCAAATGTTCCTAGGACCCCGTGTCTGGATTTCTCCTTTCTCTGATTTGTATTATATTTGTTGGTGCACATTCATGATCTTATCCCTATTCCTGATATATTAGAGAGTCCTGGAATCTACCAGCCCAACAGAGCAGGGAAAACTAGTCAGGATAGCCACAGCTTTTTCCAAAATAGAAACAGGGTTGTGATAATAGCCAAAAGCAAAATTTTTATTCTAGGGAAAGTGATCAGATTAATGTGAAGGTCAAGGTCAGCCTTGAAAGAGAAAGGAGGGACAAAGTGGCAGGTGAGGGTCTTGATGATGGTCAAACCCTAAGAGTCCCGGAACTGGAGAGGAGCGTGATTGATAGCCAGACTGACATAATGAAAAGGGACGATATTTATGAGGATTTGACTTAATCTCTTGGGGTTTTTTGTTTGTTTGTTTTGGTCAATAAGAGGGGTGGGGAGAGAGGGTGTGAATAATCATCTACCTGAGGGGAACTTTAATTGGTTGAATGACAGGCCCAGGAAGGTTAATTAGTGGTTTGATATGAATCTGAAAAGAGCACCTCTAGATTCTTTTTAAAAATAATATTTTATTTTTTCCCCATTACATGAAAAACCATTTTAATATATTTTTTAAATTTTGAGTTCCAAATTCTCTGCTTCCCGTCCATTTCTCTCCACTCCCTAAGAGAAAAAAGCAATTTGATATAAGTTATACATGTGCAGCCTTGCAAAACATATTTCTATATTAGTCATGTTGTGAAAGAAAACAGACAAATACACACACACATGCAAAAAAGTTAAAAAATAGTATTCTTCGATTTACATTCAGACTCCATCAACTCTTTCTCCGGAGGTGGATAGTATTTTTTCATTGTATTGTTCTGTCATTTTCAATCATGTCCAACTCTTCATGATTCCTTTGGGGATTTTCTTGACAAAGACATTGGAGTGGTTTGCTACTTTACAGATGAGGAAGCTGAGACAAACGTTAAAATGCCTTTCTTGGGGATCACACAGCTGGTAAGTGTCTGAGTTCAGATTTAAATTCAGAAAGATGAGTATTCCTGACTCCAATCCTAGCACTCATCCATTGTGTCACCTATTTTCTTTTCATAAATCCTTTGGAATTGTGTGGGATCCTATTATTGCTGAGAATAAATAAAATCATTCACAGCTGACTATTATAGTCTATTGCTGTTACTGTGTACAATGTTTTCCTGGTTCTACTTACTTCCCTTGATTCAGTTCGTGTAAATCTTTCCAAGTTTTTCTGAAAACATCCTGAGCAACATATTCTTAAGGTCATAAAATCATATATTAGAGCTAGAAGGGGCCTCCAGGGACATCAAATTTAGCCAACTCATTTTATAGATGAGGAAACTAAAACTGAGACAAATTAAGTCACACAGCTAGTCTGAGGCAAAATTTAAACTCAAAGGTTCCTTACTCCAAGACCAGGGCTCTATCACTGTGCTGCCCAACTCCTCCGAAATGCATTCATTTATGTGTCATGTCATTAAATATCCAGGAGATATAAATATGGAAGGGGTCATTAATATATCAGATAATATCAGAATTAAAAATGATTTTCACAAGCTGTAATGGTGGGCTGAATGTAATCATGGAAAAATTTAAAGCAATAACCATAAAGCCAAGTACTTATGCTTAAAATAACAAATCTACTAGTACAAGAAGGAGGAAAATATGATTTGCTAACCATTCATGTAAAAGAAGGCTTTCAGGTTCTTAGTTGGCTATGAGTCAGACATGTTTTCAATGTTATGTGGCAACTAGAGACAAACAGATAGAGACACAGAGTATTAGAGAGAGGGAAAAGGAAGAAAAGAGGAAGAAGAAAAGGGGAAAGAAATGAAGGGAAGAGAGAAGAAAGAAAAGAAGAATAAAAAGGGTGAAGGAAGAAGGGGGGAAGGAAGGAGAAAAGAGAGAGGAGAACAAGAAGAAAAAGAACAAGAAGGAGGAAGAGAAAGAGGAGAGAGTGAGTTTTTAGGTTACTGGTAATTTTCTTTCTTTTTCTTCTTCCATGTCTAGATTGAGAGATTGATGTCAACCTAAAATCATGAACCTCTTGGGAAATGCAAAAGGTACAGCTCCAATTTGTGGTGGAGCTGGTTACCAATGGAACTGACATTCTTGGATGACTTCAAAACTTAAATAAGGTTATAAATTGGGGGAATATGAAGCTAATACTGGAATTATTTATCTGGTTGGGAGAGAGATCCCCTAACCACATACAAACTTTTGTGGATTTCATCATGGATCATAGGAGTTTTGAAAAGGATCCTTAGATGTCATCTAGAACTCCTTTTACAGCTGAAGAAACCCAAACTCAAAGAAATCAAGCTCTGCCCAGTCTTGAAGTCTGTGATGAGTATTTTCATGTGGTTGGATTGGGACAAGAAAAAAGGTTCAAGAGAAGAACTCTAACTCTCCTTAGAAATGACACTATGACTCTCCTACAGGTTAAGTTGCAGTAAAATGGACTCCCTGATTGTAAATTCTGTTGTTAGAATTGTTAACTCTGCTGTGAAGAGCTATAACTCACACTAGAAAGGAGAATTCTGGGACACATAGAGTGATGAGCTTCCTACTGATTACCAATGGGTACCTGCAAGTTGAGACCAGTGAATGTCTGCCCACAGGAAAATTCTGTAAGATACCATGAGAGAATACTGGAGGAGAATGCAGTTTGAACTAGACTGCAGCTGTGGTTCTTAGGGATAAGAGAGTGGCAAGATGATACAATAGACCCTAATATAAAAAAGGAAATCCTGCTGGGACAATGACATTGGAAAAAACTGAATTTGGGACTTTGGAGTACTATGTGGGACTAAGGGGTACTATAATCCCCTTTGGAGATTAATGTTCTTTGAATAAATTTTTCCCTACAAATAAAACTTCACTTTGGTATTTCATGGATTAAGTGATTCCAAATCCAAAGACTTGCTGCTTATATACCTGTTTTATTAACATGTTTGCCAATAGCTCTTTATTAACTATATTACTCAAGGAACATCAAGTAAATATCTACTCTGTATAGAATAATAAGCTAGGTTAATGGAGATAACAAAGTTTATATTAAGATTAGCTCCATCAGTCTGGAAAGGGCATGAGACAAAAAGATATAATTATAATACACAAAGATTACTACAAAATACAGTATTATATGATAAAGGCATTGCTTGAGAAGCGGATAGGAAGGATGGAGTAGCGGATAGGAAACTGACCTTGAAATCTAGAAGACTTCAATTCAAATGCTTCTTCTGACACATACTGACTAAAAACAGTGGACAAGTAACTTCCCCTTTCAGTTTCCTAGGTAAAGTCTCTAAGATTGTAAATTGCAGAGAAGATACTTCTTTTCATTGGTAGAGACCATTCCTTCAACTGGGAATTCTTTATATCAATCAGATCTTAAGTTCATAAGTTCAATCCCCGTCCTAAAGGACATTACTTACTTTGATATTTCCATTGCTGTGTGATCCCATTAATTTGAGATATTATCCAATAATGCAGATAGAAACCCATCTCTGCCTGTCTGTTCTGTCTGATTCCTATTCATTTTTCCCACGAATCCATAAAAATTGGGAGGGGTCTCCCCCAATCCAGGTTGCCCTTCATCCTGTTTTCCTGACATTGTGTGGATGCCAGTCAAGGATGGAGACTAATTTTGTTTTGCCATTTTAGTGGTCCATCAATTTTAGCAATCACACATCTCTCTAGTGGCTTCCTTTATCCATTTTTTCTCTATCACAGTCTGGACGATAGTTATTTGTTACTTCCTTTGTGTTGGATAGGACAAACTTTTGAGCAATTATCCTTCTCATTTAGAAGGCTCTGTGACATTCCAGGGCTTGATGCAATTAGCACAATGTCATCTGAAAACAGAAACATCTGGAGTATAAGTGCATTAGTGAATTGCAAATAATGTACTTGCAGAAGGAAGTCAGAAATAAGTCTTCTGAAATATTGTACTAAAAGGAGGAGGGAGGGGTTGGTGAGGTTTATGAAATGTTCCATTCAAATAGCATATTTTAAATGACTCGCAATCATCAAAATGAAAGATAAACATGAGGTATTATAATTGCATTCCAGGTAAGATAAAAGGAAGAGAAGGTTCTACAAGAGAATGGGGATGGCAGTGAATGTTAGTTTGAAAAAAGTAGGTAGAATGATTAAAGTCCAGGAATTTTCCATTAGACAATAAGTGTGAAAAGCACAGGTGATTTTGCTATATAATGAAAACTCATAGGTGATGTTTCATCTTACAAAATTTGCAGATGACAGGAAAGGGAAAGATAAATATTGTTCCATATGGTCTTGCTTCTCACTGGAATTGTATCAGGGGCAGAAAGACAAGGTCCATGACTCAGTTAACCCCCTTGTATCCCTGAACAGGCAGGAAGAGAAAATGGTGAAATCTTGGAGCAGATGGAGTTCAGAATTTGGAACTAAGTGAACCAGACTATTGACTTATAACACTGGTATCCTGAAAGCCCTGGACACTTGGACTTTGGAGGCCCTCATTGCCACAAATCACCTTATCCTGCTTTGCTATGGAGACATATTTCTATGTGGAGATCTAGCTAGCTGAATGTTGTACCTTTACTGAGTCTCTTTTCTATGCTATGGCTAAATAAACCTCCTTTTGTCAACAGTTAGATGACCTGTAGATAATCTCCTTTTGTTCTTATTCTGGCCCTGTAGTCTCTTAAATCTGACATGAAACCTTGTGGCAAGAACCCTTCTAGTACTATTTGGAGAGCCCTTTCAATAGTTGTCTGTACTCCATTCTCAAAGAGTACCATGACATCTGGGAGATGATGCCGTGACATGCAAGTGAATCGGATTTCAGTGAGGGAGGGCTGGGCAAGGTTACCTGCTTCATCTGGAACATCCATCTGGGTCCAGGGGCAGATATACATCAGTATGACTGGAGATGGCGCCGGTGGCTGTGGGAGACCTTGGTCTTTTTAAGTTAAGATCTTTAACAGGTCTTAGTCTGACTAGGGCAACCACTCATTCAGTGATTAAGGCTAGATTTAAAAAAAAGATATTTGCAGAGCCTTTTCAATAAGAAGTGAAGGGAGAAGGAGGTGAATCGTAATGCAACTGAATAATTAATATAATATAATAAATATATAATATATAAAAGTATTATATTTGTATATACTATATTACATATAATGTATAATATAATGTATATTATTTATACATATAAACATATATAAAATATAACATAATAAAGCAACTGAATCTAGTTCTCCACTATCCCTTCTCCACTATAAAAGTCATGCCAGTTTCCACAGAAAATAGATCCCTGGGCTATATATCAGCTTAGTAAACTACAAATTAATATTGTGGTGTATTATATTTTTGTTTATTTTGTTATCATTTCCCAATTACATTTTAATCTGGCTCAGGGTTACTCAGGAATTTTGAGGAACAGCTTGCAGACTTCAAGACACAAATTGGGACACTTTTAAGCTAGAAAAATGCACAGGACTGAATTCTGATTGGGAAACTCAAGAATAGATCGTGTTGTTCAGTCATTTCAGTCATGTCTGAATTTGGGATTTTCTTGACAAAGCTTGGAAAAAGTGGTATAAAACCTTACTAAAGAAAATAACTCCTTGAAAATTAGAATTAGCTAAATGGAAGCTAATGGTTCCATGAAACATCAATAAAACACAGTTAAAATTCTGAAAAATGGAGGGGGAAAAGTGAAATATCTCACAAGAAAAACAACTGACCTGGAAAACAGATCAAAGAGAGATCATTTAAGAATCATTGGACTATCTGAAAGCTGTGAACAAGACAAAAAGAGTCTAGTAATTGTAATCTAAAAAGAAAACTACCCAGTTATAGGTAGATAGATGGATAGGTAAATATAGATATATACACCCACATATAGGTATGTGTGTATTCATATTTATATATGTGTATGTATGGGTCTTGATATTTATATATACACATACTTTATATATATGTATAGAGTGACCAGGAATCCTCAAATTATGGCTGTGGCCAGATGTAGCAGCTAAGGATATCCCCCTCACCCAGGGCTATGAAGTTTCTTTATTTAAAGGCCCACAAAACAAAGTTTTTGTTTTTACTATAGTCCGGCCCTCCAACAGTCTGAGGGACAGTGAACTGGCCCCCTATTTAAAAAGTTTGAGGACCCCTGAATAGACACACATTTGCACATATCTATATAGTGATATATGTGCTTACACAAACCCTTATCAATTTCCATTTGGGCGTTGTTTTCTCCTTCAGTCTCTGTGACTTCATTCTTTGTCAAATATATATACATGTGAGATATCAAAATATAATATATTATGGATATAGATAATAGATAAATATCTATATAGTAGAGATATGAAATGTAACTATATATTATATACCTTTATGAAGATCTTTTTCATTCATATTATTACTATACATGACTCAATGGACCTCATAGAATTAATTACTTGTATGACATTGGACAAATTATTTAATCTCCCTGAGCATCAGTTCCCTCATGTAGCAAATGAGGGAAGTAGACTAAAGAGCCTTTGTGGCCCTTTCCAGCTTGAAGTTTTTGAGCCTAAGAGCTTAAAACCTCTTTTTCTTGGCTCTCTTTTTTTTGATGTTCAGTGGACTTTGTGTAAATATGTGGTGAATTAGAAAGAAGAGCTTTAGTTTTTGCTTCTCTTTAGTTAAAAATTGCATGTGATCTCAGGTTGCACTAGGAGAAACATCACGTCCAGAACGAAGTGATGGTGACTGTACTTGATTCAAAGGGAGATAGAACTACAGCAGGAAAGCTCCTCAAAAGGCATCTAGTCCACCCCCTTCACTTTATAGATGAGAAAATTGCTCTGTCCTGGTCAGACCAGACCTGGAGACTCATGTTCTATTTTGGCCAAACAATTTTGGGAAAAGCACAGATAAGAAGAAAACTAATTAAGAAGGTGAAGGACTTTAAGTCCATGCCCAAGGAGGATAGTCTAAAGGAATTGGGGATGTTTAGTTGAAGAAATGAAGCTTAGGAGAGACATGACAATTGTCTTCAAATATTTAAAGAGTCATCATGTGTAAAACACACGACAATCTGTTCTGTTTTGTCCTAGGAAACCAGATTAGGAACAATGGGGAGAAGGTATAAACAGGCAGATTTAATCTTGAGGCAAAGAAAAATTTCCCAACAATTAGAGGTCATCCACATAGCTCTGGGGATTTGTCACAACTCCCACTTGCACAGATCAGTCAGATCTTCAGGGTAAAACCACCTCTCCCTTTAAGGGTCAAGGGATACATTTCCTTTCAAGGGCCTAAGGATAGCCCAGAAAGTTGATGATTCTCTCATGCTTTCAACTCAAGCCCCAATGCCAGTGTGTTCTTTCTAATATGAAATGCTAATTATCTCTTCATTATGATCTGACCATTTAACATTTAATATCTCCTCAACTTATTCATATAGTTAATTAGTATTCCAGTGTCATTTAACCAATTAAGTGTAACCAATTAAAATCAATTAGCTACAGAGAATATACAGAAATCAGTATAAAATATCCTTCCTCTCTATCCCCTCCTTCAACATACTTTCCCCTACACCAGGACTTCTTCAACTTTTTCTACTCATAACCTTGTTTTCACCAGAGAAATTTTCATATGACCTGAGATTTATAGGCATATAAAATAATATATAAATCAAAAATTTGCTGAAAACAAATCATAAAGAAAATTTATTTATTTATTTTTGCTGAGGCAATTAGGGTTAAGTCACTTGTCCAGGGTCATCCAGCTAGGAAGTGTTAAGTGTCTGAGGTCACATTTGAACTCAGGGCCTCCTGACTTCAGGGCCAGTGCTCTTTTCACAAGAAATTTATTTAAAACAACTCTTTAGTGTGTGTGTATGTGTGTGTGTGTATACATATATATAAAATTTCACCATTTATTAAAGACAAAAGCAAATTTGCATATTAATAAGATGAATATTCTTGTTTACTTTTACAAAAAGAATTAAATCTTGGTGGAATATTTGATACCTTTTAGTGCTGCCAAATTTTTCACAGCCCCACATTCACTTATGTGATCTCATGTGGGGTTGTGACCCACAATTTAAGAAGTTTTGCCCAATACTATCTCTATCCCTGGGAAGGGTGGGCTCAATAAAATAGCAATAAAACATTCATCCCCATCATATTCACTTCTGAATGTGGTATAGCCAAAGAACAATTTCTCCATTATAGCTGCCTTTGTTGCATTATTATTATCAATTAATTGGTAAACATGTATTAAGTACCAACTATGAGTCAGGCACTGTGTTAAGTGCTAGGGGAAAAAAAGACGTAAAAGACAGTTGCAACGATACTATATGAGGATGTATTCTCACAGAAGTGGATCTCTTCGACAAAGAGAAGATCTAACTCAGTTTCAATTGATCAATGATGGACAGAAGCAGCTACACCCAAAGAAAGAACACTGGGAAATGAATATAAACTGTTTGCATTTTTGTTTTTCTTCCCGGGTTATTTTTACCTTCTGAATCCCATTCTCCCTGTGCAACAAGAGAACTGTTTGGTTCTGCAAACATATATTGTATCTAGGATATACTGTGACATATTTAACATGTAAAGGACTGCTTGCCATCTGGGGGAGGGGGTGGAAAGAGGGAGGGGAAAAATCAGAACAGAAGTGAGTGCAAGGGATAATGTAAAATAATTACCCAGGCATGGGCTCTGTCAATAAAATATATATATATATTTCTCCTATGCTCAAAACAATTTTAACCTTAACCTGCATTATCAGTATTTTCTCTATAACTTTATTAAGCCTAGAGAGGGAACAAAATTTATATATATATATATGAAAAAAAAGACAGTTGCTACTCTCAAGGAACTTCCAAGGTAATAATAAAAAATATCTAAATCTAATTAACCCACTCATATATTGGGGCAAGTAGGTGACTCAAGGCTTTACTCCTCATTGGGCTTGGCTGCTTCAAATTCTAGTGTAGGGCCTCTAACAGTCAATCTTCTCAACATTCAAATGCAGGAGATCAAAGCTTAGTCCTTTCCACCTCTGATACTCCTTCACTTAAGGGAGGAACAAATAGAATAAATAATAAATAGAAGCAGGAGTGTGGTAATAGATAATTTAATAATTGACTCAGAAAAACAATATATACATAACATTCCTTTAAGTTTAATCAGCATTAGCAAGATCTTCATCACTTCCTTAAGTCTAAACAAACAACAAAACAATAAATCAAACCTTGATTTATAGTGTTTGCTGATTTTTCCAAATATAGACACCCACATTGGACATTTAACAACCAGCTTTTGCTAGCAAGGATGAGCTGACGCTCGTACACCCCTGGTCAATAACCACATCAGGGCCATTTTTGTAGTCATGGCTTTATGTTGATCAGGTGGAAGAGAAGGACAGTAAATAGGCCACTGGAGTAATTATTGCCTCTCCATTTAAAAATAATCTGAAATGAAATGGACTGTTTCTAGAAGCAATGGTTGCCATCTCAGCTGAGTTCTCTGAGCAGAAACTGGATGGCCATGTCAGAATATTTTAAAGGGGATTTTTATTGAGGTAAGAGTTAAAGTAGATGGCTTCTCGTTCTGAGACTGTGACTCCTGGTAATGAATAGTTCATTTTTTACTGAGAAAAGGAAATATTGAAATATGAGAAGGTGGTCCATGTGCAGAGGGTCTATGCAAACATGGACAACCAGGTAAAATTCAGAACTGGGAGGGAATTTAGAAACCGATTCAAACAAACAAATAAACAAAAATCCAAGAGCCAGAGAGATTAAGGGATTTGCCTAAAATCCCAGTACCAAGTGAACTCAGGTTTTTGTCTCCAAATGCCATGATTTGGCAATCTCAGACCAAGGAGATAGTGCTTTGTAGCAGAATTGCTTTTCTTAAAATCTTCTCTTCCCCTAGATGATTTGGGAAAAGGCAGTCCCAGAAGAGGTTTCTATCTCTCTGCAATGCTGACATCTGGCTGAAGGCTGTTCTCCCCCTTCCTCTCCCCCCCTGCGCTGCCCCTCTCTCTTTATCATGGTGTTTTAAATCTTTCCACCCTCCCCTTTCTCTTTCTCCCCCTTCTTCTCACTCTCTAACTTCACATCCCCAATTTATTCATCAAACACCATCTGTGCAGTGGTTTTGGGGCCCCATTTGTGTCTCTGCAATGGATGCATTGTAGAATATTTAACCACAGATCAGCGATTTTCATTGATGCCTAGTGGGGAGAGAAAAACCCAACTTCCTCTCCCAGTACAAATTCTCACTGTTAGGATAATCACAAAGCCCCCTGCAGGCAAATGAATCAAAAATAAATTTACCATCAATGCAGACATTAAACCCTCACTGAACAACTGTTCAGAGAAGCCTGGGCGGAAAAGCAGGGAGTATCTAAGAGTGGCTTTTTCCTCTTTTTCCTAAAGGGTTCACAGAAAAATGGGGGACTAAAAAAGATGAGAGGGTTGAGATTTGTGTTGCTTTCTGGAGCCTTGCCCCTAGACTCCCGCACCCACCAGTTCCATCTTAGAAATAGGGGGGTCAATCAATCAATTAATCGATATAAGAATTTAATTGTTTCTTTGCCTGGTTCTATTATATTCTCAGTAAGAATCACAGTCAGAGAATCACCCTCTATCTTGGAGGGAAAACTTACTTTCTAGTAGCTTAAAACACTATGTATTTATACTCACAATACCTATGGAGGGAAGGAAGGAAGAGACAGGGCTAGGTAGTCACACTGATGGAAGGTTATAGAGGCTCAGTACTTTGCAGTCATACAGCACAGGACCAGAAGCCTGACTAAAGAGCCCCCACAGATTGTGTATCAAACCCAGCATCATAAAGGCTAGAGGTGGGGCTCCAATAATGGCCCTAACTTGGTTAGAATATTCTATTGCTTCCCTTAGGGTCCTCGGAGCTATAACAGTAGGCCCTTTATGACATATGGCAATACCCCCAGAACTACTGCCCCATAAATGGGTGGGTGGAGGTGAGGCTGGTGGGGAAGTCCTCTTCAGTGTTCCTGCTCAGGTCCCTAAAAGGCACTGGTCTCCTCCAAAGGCCTTAACAATGTCTTAGAACTCGGGGTCAATACCAAGCATGCAAGTCTGGGGGAACTCTGGGTTTGGGGGTTGCCCTCCAGAATGGAGGACTCTCCATTCTCCAGCACCTAAAGATGTTCTGCAGAGGCCGATTCACTCCAATTCAACAAAAGTTAATTTATTTAGTATTTTATTTTTTCCCTGTTACATGTAAAAAGAATTTAAACATTCATTTTTAAAACTTAGGGTTCCAAATTTTCTTCTTTCCTTCCTCCTTACCCCCCACATTGAGAAGGCAAGCAATTTGATATGGGTGATACATGTCAATCATATTTATTAAGAGTCTACAACGTGAAGGACCAGGTGCCAGGGATACAAAGCAAGAAGAAAATAATCTCTACCCTGAAGTGATTACAAGGGGATATAACATATGCTCAGACTGATTTCATAAAGGACAAACCTGGTCCTATCAGTTCCCTTCTCAATAGACTCCAGGGGCTGCCTTCTTTTTACTTCCAAAATCAACAATAAACTACCTCTTCTAGTGGTTAAAGCCTTTCACCAGCTGGACCCAAGCTACTTTTCTAATTTTATTATAGATTATTCCCTTCTGTGTATACTTTGTGTCCATCCACACTGACCTTCTCACTGTCCTTCAAAAATGACATTTCATTTTCCTCTCCTATGTCTTTCTCCTGGCTGAAATGTATTCCCCCCTCAAACCTGTCTCTCAGAATCCCTAGTTTTCCTTCCTTCCTCAAGCTCAGCTTAAGTATTACATGAGAACTTTCCTGATTCCTCTCCTCTAGTTCCAAGAGTTTCTCCTTTCTGATTACATTATGCCTGACAGATGCATATGCATGTGTGTATTGATCGATTAGATATGTGCACCTATTCATATACTTATATGAGAGATCTAAAAGCAAGTGGATAGAAAGCTGGCCTAAAATCCAGAAAGATCTGGGTTAAAATTCTGCCTTTGATATATACTAGTTAGGCGACCTGGCAGGTCACTTAAACTCTCAAAGCACTAGATTAATTCTCTAAAACTATAATTTGCAGAGAAGACATCCAATTCTGTATTGATAGAAGGAGTTTCTTCAGCTAAGAGCTCCCTCCTATTACCAATGAAATCATAGGATGAGTTTTTATCCTTACATACCTATTGTCTTCCTTAACTAGATTGTAAGCTCCTTGAGGGCAAAACCTTTAACTTTATTTCTTCAATATTCAATACAGTGGCTATTAAACAGTAATTCATGTTCTCTGTTTTATTGATTTTTAGTCTTTGTTATATGTACTCCATCCCTTATAAAGAGCTATTTTTTCCCTTTAAGCCATAGTCTAGAATCATATATTTAGTGCTTGTTACAATATTACCTAGTATCTACTGCAAAATAAATTTATAAGTAAATGACTGAAGAAGAGCAAGAAACAAGTAACCCTATGAGGAAGGATTCTGGAGAAATGCCCAGTGTAGAGTTTACTTTTTCTATTTTTTTTTTTTTTTTGTAGAAAGGAGTTTCAGTTAGCATATGTTTTAACTTGGACTCCTGGAATGAAACCTTTCCTTCTATTATTGGTCAAAATTTTATCAGCATCCAAAACATGCAAACCAGGGAGCTGATTGCTCTTTTGCTTTTTGGTTAATTAGCTGCTAAGGACTCATCTGTCTTTTTATGAGTTCATAATTCAGTGTAGCTAGGTGATGCATTGGAATCAGGAGGACCTGAGTTTAAATTCCCACTCAGATACTTGCTAGCTGTGTGACTCCGAGCAAGTCACCTAACCCTGATTGCCTCCTCACAAAAAAAGAATTCATAATTCATTTCACATGAGTCAGTTCTATCCCTATTCCACTCCTCCCTCCTGCCTTCTTTAGACTGTTCCTGAGGCAGGGAATTATGGCTTTTGGAAAAATACAATTTTACAAGTATTTATTGAATATTTATTATATTCCCAGTTCTATGATCAGTATAAAAAACTCAGCCCCTTCCCTCAAGGAGATTATAATTTAATTAGGGACATAAAACATAACCATATATTCTGATTACCAAAGGTATAGTAGAAGATAGTGCATTGGTAAGCAAGGAGCTTAGGCTTTAGTACCCACAATTGCTGTGTGATTTGGGGCAAGTTTTTCAATTACTCTAGACCTCAGTTTCCTGCAGTATCAAATGAAAGGAAATTATTTTATTTAGCTAGAAGCAAGGAGCTGGATAGTGTGATTCCTTGAGCCCCATTTCTACTCCAAGAACTGGAATTTTACAATTACAAAATAATTCTGTGATTAGCCAAAAAGTGATTATTCTAGACAAGAAGCAATCTAGGAATTCAAATTCATTATAGGCAGGGATCCAAAAAGGCTTTGGTAAAGGAGGAGGGGACTTGTGCTTTCTCTGAAAGATGGATTGGATTTAGAGAGGTAGGGGTTAGAGAGCCATGTTGAAGAACAGTCTACACACAGATGAAAATATATCATCCAACTACACACCGGTCTCAGGTGTGAGCAAAAAGGATGAGCAGCAGAAACTGCTGAGTTCCAATCCTTCCTTTTCCACTTAAAATTTATGCTAAGAAGCCATTTCTCTTCTAAGACTCACTTTTCTGACTGTAAAATGATGAGATTAGATTATATGATCTCTAAAGAACCTTCAAAATTACATTTGTGATGAGGACACCTTTCACAAAATCACAGATTCTGGACAGAATCTAAGAGATCACTTAGTACAACCTCCTCAATTTACAGAAGAAACGGGGGTACAGAGAACTTGTAAGACAGGTAGCTTTATTAACTACAACTGGAAGAAAGCTCAAAAAATTTTTAGTCCAATCCCCTTGTGGAGATGATTTACTACTGTACTGATAGAAGGAGTTTCCTCATCTAAGAGATCCCTCCTATTACCAATGAAATCATAGATTGAGTTTTTATCCTAATATACCTATATATGTATGTATTGTCTTCCTTAGGATGTATAAGAACAAGGATTCAAATATAGAACTTCTGATTCCACTTGTTCTGGTAAAGCTATTAGGAACATTTGGAGAGTGCTTGTTGACTGATTATTATCTTCTCTCAGAGGGAGCAAGTGGAGACTTTTTTCGGTTGTGTCCAAATTTTTGTGACCCCTTTTGGCTGTTTTTGTTTTTGTTTTTGACAAAGGAAAAGAGTGACACATGTATGTATGTATGTGTATTTATCAGATACACACACACACACACACACACACACAATTTAGTAAAATACTCTAAAATGGCATAGTGGATAGTGTGCCTGCTGTGAAGTCAAGAATATTCATTTTTCTGCATTCAAATTTAGCTTCAGACACTTATCAGCTGTGTGACCCTTCCACGTTGCATAACCCTGTTTTACCTCAGTTTACTCATATGTAAAATGAGCTGGAGAGAAGAAAATGGCAAGCCATTTTGCAAAAAAAAAAAAAAAAAATCCCAAATGGGATCACAGAAAATTGTACATCACTGAAAAGACTGAACAATAACACTGAGAGAATAGCAGTTTTCCCACCAGTAGGGTGGGAGCTTCTCTAAGACTGTCTCCCTCCCCTGACCTATTTGTTTTCTGCTTTGTCCCAGGTCTTCTCAGGCCCCTGACTCAGTTAGCCTCTTCCTCCCCATCCCCCTGGATTATACTTCTCAAAGCTAAATAGGCTTAGGTGAGTCTCCATGGTAACCGAACATCACAAGCTGGGATGTGGCCAGCAGTTCATCAGGGAGAAACTGTGAGTTAAACCTCGCAGGACTCTTCTGGAGAACAGGAACCAGACAATCAGCCAGACAGACTAAGAAATAGAGCCGCAGCCCTGTTACCTGAAACTCTCCTGCCTGTCCTATTGTTCCCTTTCAGGAGGGGGGAGAGAGACAGAAAGCAAGAGCAAGCAACAGCCAGCAGGAACCCAGAGGAAAGGAAGAAGCTTAGCTAAAAGATTAATTTAATAAGCCACACTCCCGCTCCATCCCTTCTGCCTCGCCACCCCAGCCCCCACATATGCTCATTCATCCTTCCCTTCCACCTCATGGCTTTATAAAACCTTCCTCCCTTTCCTAGAAGGGATCCAGGCAATCTCCTCTCCACAAGTGGAAACAAAGTGGTACACCCCCTCTGCCCAGAAGTAACAACTATTGCATCCAACTCCAGAAACTCAGGTAAGACGTCTGCCCACTTAGACATCACTGTCCAGAGAAACTTTGCACAATCAGAGCCAAAAAGTATAGAGGGGGGACAGAAGTTAGCCCCTCATTTGGTCCAGCTCCAGGGCACTAATTTCTTAGTCACCTTCCTCCCCTCTAGACACTGGGTAATTTGTTTGATAAGGGTTGGGAGAGAACAAGTTAGATGGGGAGACTTGTCAATTCTCTAAATGTAGTTTGAGTTGGGGTCCAGGTAAATGTTAGAGGAAATGTTCATTTTGATTATTTTCAGAGATGTGCTGGAACCAGCTCAAATAGGCTCTCTAGAACAGATTGTTAAATTTTCAGTGTGAACATTTACATCTCAGAAATTGGCAAATGCTACAACTCAAAGGCTTGATTTATTGTTCTGTGGAAAATATTAAAAATGCAGATTAAACTTAATAGTGTGTCTGGTAGACATCCCCCCCCCCAAAAAGAAGAAGATCCAGTTGTTAAACATTTACCACAACACCACTGATTTAATTCAAGTACTTGTCTGGGAGACCTGAATCATGTGTCCCTGAAATTGTGTTGAGTTAGATTTTTGTCATCCAGGGCCAGCAAAGCCAGACTGGTGGTTATTCAATATCCCCCGAGTGTCCTTTTTCTTGGCTCTTTCAGAGATGGGCTCTACATGGAGAAAGGTGAAGGGGTAGCTTCAAGAGTCCTAATGGATAGAGGACTGGGCTAGAATCAGAGAGAAACCGAAGTCACTCTTTCAGCCTCAGTTTTTTGATTTGTAAACTGAGGAGACTGGGTTTAATGGCCTGCTGAGGTCCTTTCAAATTTTTAATGTATGATCCTATGAAAAGAAACATATCAGTTCTTATGGGCAACTCAGGTCAAATGTGCATAAAGGAGGAAGTGAAGAGCTATAAATTGAGATATTTGGATTTTCCATGGCGTTAGCTCTGCATGTTTTTGTCCAGTTCCTTGGGATCATAGAGCAACAACATGGTTACTTTATATTTGCTTTGAAGGCAGAGATGCTTTGAAAGGACTAGAGGCCATGGTGTTTTGATATCCAAACATATAGTCAAAGTAGTCTGTGCTGTAACTCTGGGTCATGGAGAATATTTGTTTGTATTTCAGAAGGTTCCCAGTGTGGTATCCCCTCTAATCCAAACTGGTAAGCATTTCCCTCCCACTTAATAGTTTTTTCCTCCCAAATATATATAAAGATAGTTTTCAACATTCATTTCATCAAGCATTTTTCAAATGCTTATGATGTGCTCCGAGGACTTAGTTCCAAGTTGAGAATATAAAGACCAAAAAGAAGGTTCCCTTCTTCAAGAAATTTAATCTATCCTCTCCAAGATTATACTCTGAGGCAGCCATTCCAACTACCCAGTTACTCTATTCTACAGGTAGATGAACACTGCCTTCACTGAACCTTATCAGGTCTTCTGGCTTAGTGAGCAATTTTTCTGAGACTTTTTTGTTTTAGTAAAGTAAAAGACATTCCCTCCACCCAAATCACTTAGAGGAAAGGAGTCCATGAGCTTTGGTCCATGATGACTGGAAAGATCTGTCCTCAACTTACCTCCTTATAGTAAAAAAAAGTCATCAGAAACTTATCTATGAAGCTGACCAGGTTTATTCTGCACATTCCAACTAAAAATATTAGATCAGGAACTAATTTATATTTTCCCACCTGAAGAAACTGTTAAAATCCCAGAAATTCCATTTCCTTGAAAGAAAAAATGAATGAAAATCTATTTGCCTATGAATCAATCTAACACTTTGTACTGAATGCATAAGCCTGTCGGGGGCAAAAGGGGGTGATACAGAAGTAGAAAGAGACATTGGGGGTTCCATAATGGAGTTCCCATCTAATGGAGGAGATAAAAAATAATAATGTAAATAATAATTCACATTTAGGTAGCCTTTTAGGGTCACCAACTACTTTCTTCATGACCACTTTGGGAGGTAGGTAGTCCAAGTATTATTATTTTCACTTTATAGAAAAGGAAACTGAGGTACTGAGAAAGGAAATGAGTTTCCTATAATCACAGAATTGGTGTCAGAATTGAGATTTGAACTTGAACCTAAATCCAGAACTCTTCCCTAGATCATTTTTGGCTTCCAATGCCTTTACATAGTAGGTATTGATTAAGTGTCTACTAAAGTCTAGCTCTCTTGCTTATAAGTCGGTGTTAATAAAGAGAAAGAAAAAAGCATCGATCCCTATGAGAACTAGTCATATTAGCAAAAAAGAAAAGGTTATTTACATCTGTACTTCTGACTCAGGCTACTATTTAATAAGGGGGAGTTCTGGGTAACTGTGATCCGTCTCCAGGACCAACTGAACAAGTCAAGGGGTTTGCCTTGTTGAAAGTACCCTCCTCATGCACGATGGCAGAACTCTGCTATTATTGTCATCGCTGCCATTTCCCTTGTTTCCTGCCCTGACTTTTAATAACCCTGTAACCGAAGAGAAATGAAAACACTCAGATTCCATCTTGCCCTTGAGGGATGCATCCGATTTTTCTAACCTATCTAATGAGCCACAGCTGGTAGCATTGTCTCTTGGGTTTCATGAAGTGAAGGAGCCATCCTTCTCCTCAGAGATATTTAAAAATAAGCAGAATGGAAGGTGCAGTGAGTGAGAGAGGGTACAGACAATGGAAAATGAAATAGAGAAGGGAGAAAGCAAGGAATTTGGAAAGAAAGACTGCAGGAAGTGGGGAAGTAAGGTGTCCTATAGAAGAAAGATCTCTGGATTTGGCCAGAGATCCTTGGTTTAAATCTTGATTATTTCTGAAGAGTAAAATTTGGGGCAAATTATTTATTCTTCCTGTGCCTCAATTGTTTTGTCTGGGAAATGGGAGGGTTGGACAAGATGATTTCAGAGAATTAGTCTAGCCCTAAATCCTTGATGTTGTTGATGGAATCCAGGGCATGGCCTATAAGGGAAGGAGATATCCTTTCATGGGTAACAGAAAAAATAATATCAGTAGTTTATTTTTTTCCTCCACTATTCCCACATAATCTATCCACTTGCTGGAAAAACCTCCAAGGAACCAAATGAAGTTCCTCCTCATTCATAGATTTCCAGGGTCTCCCTGAGTTTTGAAGGTGGATGAAGAGAATTAAGGAGCATGAGGGTCAGCAAAAGGCAGAGACTCATTGACCAACAGAGAGTTATTCTCCCCTTTCCAGGCAACTGTACAGCACAGTGGATAGGACTTTGAACCTGGAGTAATGAAGCCTCGAGTTCAAATCTTGCCTGAAACATTTGTATGGCTCTGAACTTATATGGCCTTTGAATGCCTCAGTTTCCCCTGCTGTAAAATGGGAATAATATCAACATCTACCACCCAGAATTATTGTGAGGATCAAATGAGATATTTGTAAAATCCTTTAGTTAGCATGATCCCTGGAGCACAGTAGGTGCTTAATAAATGCTTCCCCCCCCAAAAAAAAAAAGAAACAAAACATCTAATTGTCAAAAAAAAAAAAAAACAATAACTCAAGCACATAAAAATTGTGACTCACCTTTAGGTCTAATATTTTTTACTTTATAAAGGGAAAAAACATATTGATATGACTATTCCTTTGTATTTATCCTATGTCTTGGGAACTTCCCCATTTCTTGACTATTTCTTTGTATTTATACCATTTCTTGGGAACTTCCCCATTTCTGTTGAAGACAGCACCATACTTTCAGTTACCCAGATTAGCAATCATTTTAACTCCTCAGAATCATCTTCAGTTCCTAAATTACCCTCTTCTCATTCCCATATCTAAACAATTGCCAACTCTTTGATTTCTTCCTCCACATTATTGCTTGAACATTTCCCATTCTCTCCACAAATACAATCCCACTCCAATCTCACTCCAGTTCAGACTATCATTTCCTCCTACCTGGTTCACTGCCACTTCATTTTTTCTCTGGTGACAACCTTTTCCTCCTCCAATAATCTCTCACACAGTTGCTAATGTGATGCTCCTAAATCACAGATCTGATCATGTAATTAAATAAATTTCAGTCACTTTTCATTACTCCCTAGGTAAATACAAACTCCTCTGCTTTAGAGTCCTTTATGACCTTCCTCTAAGCTTGCTTTTATTATTTTAACACTGCCTTTCACACACCCTGGTCCAGACAAGCTGGCTTCATTGTACCTCACATGAGACAGTTTGTCACTCTGTACCGTTAGCCCGAGACTTTCTCTCATCTCTGGAATAATAATCCTCCTGCAACATCATCTTAGAGTAAGCAATTTTCCAATAGAAATGGGAGCCCCTAAAATGAATAAAAGGCTGCATATTGGCTTAGAAAACCACATGTTAATATAGCTAGGTTTTATTGTATTTTTATTTATTTTGTTAAGTACTTCCCAGGTACATTTTAATTTGGTTCAGACCACATTCAGAAGTGTTATGGACCACATTCAGGTCATAGGGCATGAGTTTGAGACCTCTGTCTTGGAGCGCCTGGTTTCATTCAAAATTGAACCCAATGATGCTTCCTACATAAGGCCTTCTTGACCTCCCCTTCCCCAACTATTGCTTCCCTATGAAGTTAGGATTTGCCTTTTGGCCTTTCTTTTTATTCCCATCTCTTTTTTTTTTCAATAGTAATTTATTTTTCCAAATATATGCAAAAATAGTTTTCAACATTCACTTTGCAAAATCTAGTGTTTCAGATTTTTCTCCTTCCCTCCCTTCTTCCCTTCTCCCCAAGACAACAAGCAATCCAAAATAGGTTAAACATGTTCAATTCTTCTAAAAATATGTCCTTATTCATTATGTTGTGCAAGAAAAATTAGATCAAAAGTAACTATCTTTTAGAACATTATCTGTCACATGATAAATGTTTAATAAATTAATAAAATGCTGACTCGACTATATAATCTATTTTTATTTGTACATGTCTTCTCTTCTTATAGAATCTAAGCTTCTTAAGAAAATGAACTGTTCCAATTTTTGTTTTCTATAATTGTTACCTAGCACAGTGCCTGGTACATTGTAGGTACTTAAAAATATCTAGTGATTTTTTTCTTTAAAAATATGGATAGGAAGAGATAGATATGTGTTAGTTCTTAATTCTATAGCAATTTCTAAATAGCCAAATATTTTGTTCACAGACCTTTTACTTACCTTTTATAATCTGCTATATACAAACTGGACAATATGGCGCCGTATAGGGACTGGTGAGCAGTTTGTATGAAAGTCTATTGGACGATGAGTCCTGAAATAGGGTGAGGAGAAGCCAGTTGTCAGAGGGGACTTAGAAGAGTCAGGCTGAGAAGTTTAGGTTTAGTGAGTGGGGTGGGAGTCTCCAGGTGACCTGATCTATCTCTGGCCACTGGAGCCAAATGGCTCCAGAGACGCAACTCAAGGCTGGTGAGTTTGCACAGCCTCCCTCACTAAGATAAAATTCACTTGCAAGTCATGACATCTCCTTCCTGATGTTATGGTTCTCTTCAAGAGTGAAGGACCAGGACCAGGACCACCCCCACCAACAGCGGTGCTGTTAGTCAACAATGAACAGAATGACCAGAAATGGAATGGGCTGCTTTAGTCTCCCTTTCCTGAAGGTCTTTATGCAGAAAATGGATGGTTACTCATTGCGATTTTGATAAGAGGAGTTCTTGGGTAGGAATGGCAAAGTTAGTTGATTGATTATTTAATTATTTTAATAGGTGATTCTGTAACATTGAAGCTATCATTGTTGAGTTCTGAGCAGGGGATAATTCTCACTTAGAAGTGCAGGAGAACTGGGATTTCATTAGGCTGTGTCACTCCATCAGAGTCTGTTTCTTCCCACATTCCATAGACATGATCACAATATTTTACTTGACATCATCACAGAAATACATATACTTAAATATACACAAATACTTTCAAGTTTTTAAACTCCAAAAATGCTTTCTTGTTGGGTTATTTCAGTTGTGTCCAACTCTTTCTGACCTTGTTTGTGTTTCTTGGCAAAGATGCTAGAATTTTTTACCATTTCCTTCTCAAATTCATTTTACAAATGAGGAAACTGAGGCAAACAAGTTTAAGTGATTTGCCCAGAACCACACAACTAAAAGGTGTCTAGAATTGAATTCACAAAGACAAGTTTTCCTGACTCCAAGTTGGATACTCTATCCACTGGTAAAAGTTGTTTTTATTTTTGTTTTCAACCTCTGCTTCAAGGTTCTGGAAAATCCAATGACAATAGTTTCAGGAACTGGAACATTTTTTTGCTAAGATAAAATAAGCTTCTCACTTCTCTGGAGTCTTCCCTGCCTGCCAGCTGTCTTTCCCTCCCCTCACCCCATATTCCCTCCCTTTCCCTTAAGAACTTAATCAGTCCGACCCTGAGCCTCTCAGGGCAAACTGAGAATTAGAGCCAGAAATAGCCACAATAGGAATCCTGCCTTTGCCAAGGTCCTCAGGCCCTGGAGAGAGAGATCTGAAGAGGGACAGGGATGATTATAAAACATCTGGAGCCTTCCTAAACACCACCCCAGGTAAAAACTCAGCCTTTCAAGGGGTGCTTTTACACAGGGAGCAAAGGTGCAGTGATCAAAGCACTGGATCTGGAGGCAGAGGAAACAGGTTCAAATCTCAGAATGACCACTTAGCTTCTCTATGATCTCAGGTAAAACATTTGCCTCTCAGGGCCTGTATCTTCCTTTATTAAATGAAAGCAGTTACGTGTGTGTGTGTGTGTTTGTGTATACATACATACATATATATACATTTATACATATAAACACACTATGTATACATATTTATATATATGTATACACACATATGCACATATAGATATGGCCCCTTTTAACTATTAATTTATAATTAAGAATGATCTTACAAGTGGTTCTAATAAGCCATGTTTTTAACTTTGCACTGTAATTATATCTATATACATAAAGGTGTAGAAACTCCCTTTATCAGTTTTGTTTTACATTCTAAAAATTTTAACTATGAACTAGAAAATAATCAGCAAACATTAGTATTTCCATACACAAAAAAGGCCACATAATGGAGATAGCATACGAAACTCCAAATCTACAAATGTAGCCTGTTAATAAGTGTTAAATTTAATTTGCTAGCATAAACATTTATTAGGCTTATCTGTCCCTGTCTAATTTTCACTCTTGCCTCCTTTAATTGTTTTTAATCTTTCATTAACCATCTTTTCTTTCTTTTTCCTTTCCCTCCATTAAAAAAAAAAAAAAAAAAAACAAACATATCTCTAGCCTCCCACTCTTCCCAGTACCTCTTCCTACCCACACTCTTCAACCCCAAACAAAAGCCCTTTGTTGCAAATAATTTAGATTTAGGTATCACCTGGAGGTCCTGAGATGATAAATAGTTTGACTTTGATCATCCAACTAAGATGAGTCAGAGGCAACACTTGAATTTTGGTTTTTTGGATTATAGGGAAAATGAACCATCAACAAAACCACACATTCAATCTGATTCCAAAACAACATTGAAATGAGTGTGAACTGTGTTGGAGAACTGAGATTCAATTTATAGGCAAGTTGTTTTTTTCAAAGCAAAGTTTAAAAACTTTGGGAAAACATATTCTACTATTTTCCCCAAAGTCTAAAATTCACTCTCACGGCCCATTCATTCTAACTTATCCAATCTCATTCTTTTCATCTCTCTCTCTCTCTTTCTTTCTCTCCCCCCCTCCTTCCCTTCCCTTCTCTTCCTGCCTCCCTCCCTCTGTGTATGTATACACTTGTTCATTTAATATGCACCAAAAAAGGCTCTCTGTGGGAGCTAAAGCCCCTTTCCTCTCATTATCCTCATTATAGAAACTGAAGTGTTTTTATCATAATAACCTTCCAGAAGCTTGAATCCTTTAATTAATATGTCTGCCTACAACCTTATCCTTTTCAGGGTAATGGATTTCTATCATCTCATAACCTAATACCTTAGTGGGAAGGAAAAAAAAAAAACCCTTAACTCCCCCAAATGTTGTAACTTCTATCTAGCTACTATTAAAGTCATCAAAATGTAATTGTCTTTTAGATTTATTGCCTGAAGTATCCCAAAAAGGTCATTTCTTCTGTGCCATTGTTGCTAACATTCAGGTTTGGTGGGGATACTGATGGTACTTTGTAGAAAGGATGAGAGCTGGGGAGAATAGCAAGAAAGGACAGAGATATATGGTGTAGTAGGAAGAGCATCAAATTTTGAGTCAGAGGCCCTGGTTTTGAATTCTAATTCTGCTCTTCACTCCCGGTATGACTTTGGCCAACTCATTTTGAGTGTCTGGATTTGTAAAATGAGGAACATAGATCAGGTAAGCCTCCAAGGTCTCTCCTGTTTGAAATCTATGACATTTTGAAGGAAAAATAGACAGAGGCTGGTTCTTTATTTTTGTTTTTAGGAAATCAAGCTCAGGAATTGTGAGGAAGCTGGGAAGCAAAAGAATAAAGATTGAATGAGGAAGATTATGGAAGTCTCATTTGGATAATCATTAGAAGCTATATATTAAAAGAGGAAAGGCCAGTCTAGAGAGTTGTCTGTGACTAGGTAGCATTTTGAACTCTATTTGGGTTCAGAATTTGGAGTAATCACAACCTCTCTGAATCTCAATTTTCTTCTTTGCAAAATTAAGATACTGGACATTGGATGAAGTCTGAGGAATTCTACTTCCTACCTTCATATTATTTGGGGACCAAAACATCACAAATATCCAAAACATCAAAAATCTGTGGTTTCATCTTTGTGATCATTCCCTCCACTGATTACAGCCCTTTAATAATTTAGTGTATGGTCTTTGAAAACTGCTGTAATAAAAAAGTTTATCACCTTTTTATTCAATCTATTGATAAGCTTCTCCATATTTAACTAGGATTGATGTTTCTTAGGAAGAGAAATAAAAAGTTTATCACCAGGTTTTAACTGGAAGCTTTAGCCTTTGAGGACCCAGGATCATCCCTATGCATTCAGCAAAATAGGAGGACTTTGGGAAATGATGTTGATATATTTCAGTAAAGGTGTTTTTGTACACTAAACAGCTGATTCCACACTGAGTGTGCTAGGAAGGATCTGATGAGATAGGAATAGCTTAAAAAAATGAAAAAGAAAGGCTCTTTGGAGAATAAGAACCCCTTCTTCTTCTGAAAGTTCTTTATGTGTACATTAATTTTTTATAATTATTATTATTTTTGGTGAAGCAATTGGGGTTAAGTGACTTGCCCAAGGTCACATAGCTAGGAAGTTTACCTAGCTGCCCCTACATTAATCTTTTAATACACAATTCTTTATGAATCATGCTGGGAAAGAAAAATTAGAACAAAAGGGAAAAACCATGAGACCAAAAAAAAAAAAAAAAACCAGAAGAAAAAGGAAAAAAGTGAACACAGCATATGTTGATTTACATTCAATCTCCATAGTTTTTTGTTTCCTCTCTGGATGCCAATGGAGCTTTCTATCCAAAGTTTATTGGGACTGCCTTGGATCACTAAACTGCTGAGAAGAACAAAGTCTTTCATAGTTGATCACTGCACAATTTTGCTGTTTTTGTGTATACTATATTCCTGGTTCTGCTTCTTTCTCTCAGCATCAGTTTATGTAAATCTGAAAACTCTTTAAATAGTAGTTAAAGGGCTAGAGCTTCCCATCTGATGTACTTCCCTATTGAGTTCTAAGTCTTGCTGCTAATTTTTCTGAAGAATTCAGCCCTGGAGTTTTTGGGTCACTTCTATCTGCATCTGAGAAGCTCTATTACCATATTTACAAACCCCATCATCCCAAAAATGTATCATCCAGGGTCATGGAAGCAAAGATTTATACCAAAAAAGTCTTTCTCTTGGAGTTTAATGATTTAGTTCATTCTTCAGTGGCGATGCTCTCTATGGGTGCTCTCTATATACTCAAGGGCTTGGACAGCTCATTAGCCATGTGTGAAGTGCAAATCTTTCCACAGGAATGACCATGAGTTAGAAGAACAGAGCAAATTTCTGTATTTTCAGGTGATATTGTATTTCCAGCACCAATCTCTGCAGTCAATTAAGAAACACAGTCTTTTTGGTACAAGCCCTTCAGGGATGAGTCGGAGGTTGGCCCTAAAGTTCCATTGTGGTTGACAGGAAGAAGACAGAGAATATCTGTGAATACTCCAAGGAATGGCCCCTATAGACCAGTTATGCTACACCTTCCTCATTAAAAATTTTTTTAAAAGGAGTGAAAAAATCTTTAGAACAAAACTAACTCAATGAGAAAAAATCTGACATTATTTGTAGTATTCTACACTCATAGGTTGTCATATTGATAAATAAGAAATGATGCTACTTTTCCTATCTCTTTGTTCAGGACAAACTTAGTCCTTATAATTTCATGACTTTTCTTTTGGTTGTTTTGTTATTGTTTTTTTCCACTTATATTGTTGTGGTTTTATGGGTCACGAACCCTTTTGGAAATCTAGTGAAGACTATGAATTTCTCAGAATAATATTTTAAGTGCATAAAATAAAGGGTATAGGCTTCCAAAGGATATAAATTACATTGAAATACAGGTATCAAAATAGTTATAAAATAAGTTTCAAAACCCTAAATTAAGAACTCCTGCTCTAGAGCAAAGCTTCACAACCCACTAAGGGGTCACATAACTGAAGGTGGGGATCACAAAGTAATGATTTATTTTCAGGAAAGGTTTAATTTGTGTGCCTATTTTATATACCTATATACTTGGGGTCACAAAAAATTTCTTAGGTAAAAAAGAAAACACAAGTGGAAAAAGTTTAAGAAGCCTTGCTCTAGCCAGTGGTTTTTAAACTTTTGTTCTCAGTATCTTCATGTTGTTAAAAAACTATCAAGGATCTGTTCAAAGAGTTTTTGTTCACATGGGTTATATTTATAGCTATTTACTATATTAGAAATAAAAAAAAGATTTTGAATTTGTAGACCCTCTGAAAGGGTTTCAGAGACCCCAACAATTCTTTGGACTACACTTTGAGGACCACTGCGTCTAGACTATAAAGAACTATATATACCTTTCTTCTCATAGCTTCTATCAATGAATGAGCTCCTATTAAATACTATGGGCTCAGTCTTTCACATTCTCCTGTTTCATTGTTGAAAGTCCAGCACTTTACTGCCAATTTGAAGTTCAATATGGTATTGGGCTCATTATTGTTTCTGGAAATTAACACAATGGTTTGTTATGTGTCTTTTGAAAATCAAAAGTGCTATGTAAATGTGAGTGGTAATAATAGTTATTACTACTCAGTACTTAATGGGCCCATAGTTTCACTAATGTGGATACTCCTTCCACTAATGCAGTTTTCAATCCCCCTTTCTCATCACAGATGGTCTAATGTTCCTTGAATTGAATTGATTCTGTTATTTGTAATACTGGAATATATGTGAGAAAAGTAAGAAGTACAGAGGTCCTGCTTTTACTCTTACAATTTAGCTCTTTCTCCATCTAAAGATGATTAAGTCTGGCTCCCAGGTAAACATAATAAGGAGGAAACTGCTCAGTGGGACATTTCCCTATAAGCCACATATAGATTTATGCTTTACATTAAAACTGAACTCCTGGATAAAATACGCAGGGAAGAACAGGAGGAAATTCAGAAGGGAATCCAGAGTAGCAGAAGTAGCCAGAGAAGCCATGAGGAAGAGAAGTGGAGGAACAGAGAGTTCAAAGCATCAGGAACAGGGTGGAATCAGGGAGATGAAGTGTCTTGTGAAAGGAACAGCAAGGATTACAAAGTACCAGAGAAGTATAAGGTACAAGAAGACAGGAAAGGTTGGAAGAGGGCAGCTTGTGGAAGGATTGATAAACCAAGAAGAGGATTTTCTGTTTAACCTTGGAGGCAAGAGGAAGTCGCTGAATTTGATCCTAGAGGCAAAGGAGATGGAGGAAGATCAGTTTGGCAGCTGAGTAGAACATGGGCTGGTGTGGGGACGGACAGCAGGTGGTGAGCAGAGACAGCAGGTTTTCCAATAGTTCAAGAATAAAGTGATGAGAGTCTGTACAGTGGTGTAGGGTCAGCCGTGAGAAATGTGATGAAGGTAGAAATGACAAGACTTGGCAACTGATAGAGAGATTGGAAGTGAGAGTTAGGAGTTAGGATATTATCTAAGTTGGAGTTAGAAAATCCATTTTCCAGTTCCTTTACCACTTTTGTGATCAGTCAAAACTCTTAATGTCTGAGTCTGTAAAAAGGGGTTAATAACTCTCCCACTGCCTACCTAGCAGAGGAGTTGCAAACCAAAAAGCACTATATAAATGTGAGCTGCCGTTTTTTATCATATAAGAGCCCACTCTCCTAAGGAGCATAGATGTGAGACGTTCTCCGTGATTTTCAGAGTGAACCAACCAAGGTCCCAGAGAACCAACGATCCTCATGGGGATGGGAATGTGGGATTCCAGTACTGTCATACCAGCATTAGAGCACTGACTATTAATCTCTCTTGTACACAATCCCTTCTACTATGTATTCTGCCTCAATAATATAGACTATCAGGCTCCTAAATCACTAACAATACTACACCTGGAGTCCATGTTAAATGAGTGATAACATTATCACCCTTCTTTCCCTATGGAACTTCCTACAAATTTTCTTCCCCCAAGGCAGTGCCTAATACAGCCTCCCCTTTCCTATACAGTAGCATATTAAGATTGTCTCTGTCAATAAAAGCTATTTTTTTCCCCCTGAGGCAATTAGGGTCAAGTGACTTGCCCAGGATCACACAGCTGGGAAATGTTAAGTGTCTGAGGTCACATTTGAACTCAGGTCCTGCTGACTTCAGGGCTGGTGCTTTAAAAACTATTTTTAAAAACAAAACTAATCCCAATGTGGGTAACTCAGTTCACTAGTCAGTGCTAAGCACTTGTACAGAGAGGTCTCAGTTTCTTTTTCCTAAGCAGGGAACAATTTGAATGAGGCAATATTGGCTTAGATTTCTAACTGAAGCTCTTTCTAGATGTAAGATTGAATCAACTGTTTTCTCATGATTCAGGCAATTTACCACATGGTCATTAAGACAGCTGAAATTCCTAAATCCAAAATAATTGGACACAGTGGGGTCATCTTGGCTGTCTTAGCAACTTGATCCATCATGCAGGATCAATGCAAATTTACCAGAAACCGGCCATGGGTCAGGATGTGCCCTAAGGCAAGGATGATTTGTTGGTGTCATTATTGGTGATTTAAAATTTCTTTTTTGGCAAAGACTAATTCCTTTCTACTTCATTCATTGTCAGAAGATTCTCTGGCTTCCTTCTAATCCTATTACTTTCCTGTTGGTGAAACAGAAAGATGGAATTGAATTCCCTGAGGTCAAGAGCTACTGACAGCCAGAAATATCTTGTTTGATTTCTTGAGGGAGATGAGGATGGTGGGCCAAGGCAAACTATTGTACAAATTATTTCTGCAAGGTCCAAAGGTAATAGTTTGCAGGAATAGTCACAAGAGCTGTGGGGATTAATCAAGGAAGTTTTCTCAAACAAGGAATTATCTGGAAGCAGAGGAGAAAATCACAGAGTAATCTAAGCATTGGTAGATTATCTGATCCAACCTATACCTAAATAGGAATTTTTCTTACAGTATCTTTGACAAATAGTCATCTGGCCTCTATTTAATCTTAGCATTTAGAACTAAAAAGTATCCTAATTTTATTTTAATTTTCTTATTTTACAGATGAATAAACTAATGTCTACAGTGGTTTCATAATCATGATCATTTATAAGAATTTGCAAAGTGTTTCACATACATTATCTAATTTGTTCCTCACAATAACTTGTGAGATCCATATTACTGTTATCTCCATTTTACAGATGAGGAAACTGAGTCTGAGAAGTTTAATAACTTAGCTAGGATCACACAACCAGACATTAACTAGGCTGGATTCTAACTTAGTCTTCCCATCTCCAAGTCCAGCATCATGGCACCCAGATGCTATAATAGTCCCAAGGTCAAACAGGTAGCTGTAAGAAGTAAGTCCCAATTTCTCTGACTCCAAATCCAGCACTCTTCCCACTATCCATATCATCTTTCTTCTAGTTGACTTGTAATATCCAACAGCTAGAATCCCTGGCCCCCTCAGCTTTTGGGCCCAGTGCTCTGTCCTCAGGTTATTCTCTCAAGAAAATTTGAAAATGTTATCATTCTAAATAAGGGAGAATAAAATACCCTTATTTATTACTTACAAGCATAGTCCATCCTTTGATTTCAGGGCCATCAAATTCCCTTTCCTTCTATACTTTGCCTGTCTCATCTTTGATGATCTTCCTAAGAATAAAGGCTGAGGGCCCTCTTGTTAGCAATTAGCTTTCCCATGAATTCTCCACTGAAAACAATAGCAGCAATTAATACCAGGTAGGGAGAAAGGTAGCCAGGCAAGGGAGTAGGAAGTTCATGAGTCTTCTCCATGCCCGGTGATGGGTTTCCTGTCAGGTAAGGGGCAGAGTGAGTAGGTGCTGAGGGAGATGGGAAAACAATGAGAATGTTTTTGTCAGTAAATAGGGATCTTTTTGTGGCCTCCGGCACACACCTTGTTTTTGAAAGAGAGAGTATTCTTTGGGGAACCATATCCTTCTTAACTATCATCATGTCGTTTCAAGGAACTACTCCTGTCCTTTTAGTGGGATTGGATGGGCTAGCTAGAAGGAATCCAACTGGATATGTGCAAATGGCAGATGGAGAATGGAAATGCAGGACTAGAGCTCAGAAGAGAGATTAAGACTATAAATTTAAAGGCTCATCGATTTAAAACTAAAAGGGACCTTGTGAAGATGATAGAGTTCAATCTTATTTTACAGATGAGAAAGCTGAGGTTAAAGGAGCTTTGCCAAAGATCACATGGGTTTTAAGTGTCAGAAGCAAATTTGAATTCTCATTGAAAGTCAATGATCTTTCCACTGAAATGTACTGAAAGATCAGTTCCAGTGACCTTGTGATGAAGAGAGCCATCTACACCCAGAGAGAGGACTGTGGGAACTGAATGTGGATGACAACATAGTATTTTTCACCTATTTTTGTTGTTGTTTGCTTGCATTTTATTTTCTTTCTCATTTTTTTCTCCTTTTTGATTTGATTTTTCTTAAGCAGCAAGATAATTGAATAAATATGTATGCATATATTGGACTTAACATATATTTTTACAGTGTTTAACATATATTGGATTTCTTGCTATCTAGGAAGGTGGTAGGGAGAACGGGGGTGGGGTGAGAGTGGAGGAAATTGGAACAGAGTTTTGCAATTGTCAACGCATATCTTTTGAAAATTAAAAAGCTTTAATAAGAAAGGAGAAATGTACTGAAAGCCAATTGCATTGTAAAGAAACTTGAAAGCATGGTAAATTCCTTTAAGTATTTAATGTAGCGAGCTGGGGATAAGGTAAGTACCAGAAATACCTGAAAAGACTGGACGCTTGAAAAAAGTTTCTAGAGAATGAAGCTCTCCCATTGTCCCAAATTCTAACTTGTCTCATTCAAAGGCAGGGCACACTGATCTCCCCCAATGAGGAGAGAGCACCACACTAATGGGCTTTGAGACTGGCTAATAGAAACATAAATAAATATAAAGTACTATGGTGTGTAATAATAATAACTTGCATTTGTGTTACAAATATCTCATTTTATTCTCAAAACATCCCTGAAAGGTGAGTATTATTATTATCACCCTTATCACCCTTGTTTTACTGGTGAATAAACTGATGAGATTAAATCACACACACACACACACACACACACACACACACACACACACACATTTCTTGGGTGAAGAGGGGTCCTGAGTGGAAAAAGTTTAAGAAGCCCTGATGTACCTGACTAAGGATGATGTCCATAATTGAGCCCAGTGCTGGACCACCTTCCCACCTGACCGTCTTTCTATTCCCTGTCCCTGCACCTACACATCCAGAAGCACAGAGGCCATGTCCCTGGTTCCGTGGTTCCGATGGAGCGAGACCTCCTCCAGGCTGACTCCCAGAAGCCCAGCCGAGATGGTGATTGAGACCCTGATGATGGAGCTGGATTGGCAGACAAAGGAAGCTGAGAAACAGCACCGGGAGAGGGAGAACGAATACCGGAAGATCCGAACCGGTGTTGACTATAGCTGGCTGGCCAGCCCACCCAGGAATGCTTACGACCTGAGCCCCGGAGAGCGGCTGCAGTTGGAGGACGCTTGCACCAAAATCCACCCTTCCTACTGTGGGCCCATGATCCTCAGGTAAGGATCTGTGACTGAGCAAGGGAAGGAGGCAGCGGCAAAGCTTCAGGGCTCCAAGGGAGCTTGGAGGGCCTCCAGGCCGGCTCTCTCATTATACATACATGGTATAGAGAGTTTAAGTACCCACACCATATAAATAGTAAGTCACACTAGTGGGCTATGAACCCAAGACTCTGATTCTAAATTCAGGAATCCTTCTACTATATTACAGAGTAATTTTATTATATAATATTATATGTTATATTATAGATGTTATAGTATATAATATAATATACTCATGATTATAGAGTCCATATATTATAATCTGAGGAATGCAGATAGCCCTGTCCCCATCCCATAAAAAAATCTTTCTCATAGTAGTTGAGAAAAAGAAAACTTTACAGTAATAACAGAGCTTTTCTCCAGCTTCCCAAGTGTAAATGGCAGGTTCCATTTAACATGATTGTAAATGGTTTGGAAAAAATATAGGAAAAAGAAGAATGAGTTCATGAAATTAATTCTGACATAGACCATAACTGGCTGCCAAGTCCACCTGGAATTGCCTTTGACCTTAGCTGGGGGGTGGAGGCAAGAAGGAATACGTGCAGACTGACACGGTTTGGAAATGATTTGTTTGAAAATGGTTATGGACAAGATAAGGCTCACCTATCAGATCTTAGGGTCCCAAGGGCAAAGTCCAGAGGTGGGAGGGGAGGAGGAGGATGGCCAGAATACAGGCGGTATGTTTGGCAATGGCCAGAAAAAAAAGGCCTTAAAATAATATCTGGGCCAATGGAAAAGTGGAAGAGATCTTTCCCCACAAGTTAAGTCTAAGGCCATACATACACTAGGATAGGACTTACCCAAAGTATGCAGCCTCGTGGCTTCCGAACCACTGGTCACTATCCAGCAAAGGGACATAAATTTTTTTTATTGTTCCTTGAAGTCATGTTCTTATGTGTTGCTAGGACAACTAGCTAATTAAATTTGGTGACTTCATTAGAAGAAATTATTATTGTGTTTACCTTGAGAGAGAAACTCAGGCCTAGATCCAGATGGGGAAACAGAGAGAATGTTTCCATTGTTATGAAATTATTTAATCCAGTTATTCTGATGGCTCAGCACAGACTTGTGCAGCCCCCAGGTCCCTGTCTGCACCAAACCAATTCACTAACTTGTTGGTCTGAGCATTGAGTTTTATATCTTCTTTTTGTTTTTCATCTTTCGATTTCAAAGTAGACCAAATGCAGATTTTTCCAAGAGCATCCTGCTCATCATTTCTTAAAGCACAATAATATTTCATTTACCACGATTTGTTCAGCCATTCTCCTGTTGATGGGTCTCCCCAGAGTTCCCAATTCTTTGCTACCAGAAAAGAGCTATTCTAAATATTTTTGTATATAAAGATCCTTTTTTTAAAAAAAAATTCCATATCAGTCATTTTATACAAGAAGACTTGAATGAAAGGGGGAAAAATAGAACTTGAAAAATAGCATGTTTCAAACAATATCCATTCTTTCTCTGGAATCAGATTGTAAGCTTCATCTTAGTCCTTTGGGATTGTCTTAGACCACTGTTTTGCTGAGAATTCACACTTCTTCACTGAACAATGTTGCCGTCACTATGTACAATATTCTCCTGGCTCTGTTCATTTCATTTTGCATCATCCCTTCATTAAGTCCAGGTTTTTTTGAAATTATCCTGCTTGTCATTTTTTACAGCACAATAAGATTCATTACAAATATATACTACAGTTTGTTTAGCCATTTCTCAATTGATAGGCATTTCTTTGATTTCTATTCTCAACCAAATTCTCAACCAAAGTGAACATTTTTAAGCTGACCTGTAGTGCCTCTGTCCAAGACAAATTTCTAGGTTAAATACCTTTGACTTTGCATACTCATTCTAAAGTTCTTGTATTAATAATATATGGAACCTCAAATATTTCAGGCATTCCTTGGGGTCAATGTATTATGTATTTATGTTTCCAGGTAGTTCCTATTAAAACAAATTTTAACCCTTGAGGAGTACCAACTGTCATTCATCTGCACTTTTATCCTAAAAAGGGGAGAGAGGGAGTAGGGGATTGTGCAATAAGAAGCATGCTGATCCAAGTAGGACCCATGTTTAAGTTTTGGTTTCATCTCCCACTAGTATTGTGACTGTGTACAAGGCATTAACTTCTTTTTTTTAAATTAAGCTTTTTATTTTCAAAACACATGCATAGATAATTTTCAACATTCACCTTGCAAAACCTTGCATTCCAATTTTTTTTCTTCTTTCCTTCTCCCTCACAATTATTGTGCTGCACAAGAAAAATCAGATTAAAAGAGAAAAAATAAGAAAGAGAACAAAAACAAGTAAACAACAACAAAAAGAGAGAAAATACTATGTTGTGATCCACACTCAGTCCCCACAGTCTCTCTCTAGGTGCAGATAAAGGCATTAATTTCTTAAAAGTTCAGTTCATCCTAAATAAAATGGGGACAATATTTTCACAATTTATTTTATAGGGCTGTTGTGAAATGAGTCCTGTTGGAATTTGAGCTATTATAATCCCTTTAGATAAACTAGTCTGAAAAGGTTAATTTGAAGGGAGATGAGTTTTAATAAAAGGAAGAGAACAAGCAATCATTAATGTGATTTACTTGTACAATAAGTTAAGTCAAGTCAAGAAGCATTTACTTAGTATGTCAGGCACTGGACTAAATGCTGGAAAGAGAAAGTAATGCAAATATAGTTTCTGTCTTCAAGGCTGTTATAGTGTGTGTGGTTTATCTCTGTGTTGTGGATGAGAAGATAGAATGAAAGAAGTCTTTCTTTTTTAGGAAGGTGCCTTTTAGAGTAGGGAAAAAGAGATAAGGAAAAGGCCCTGCAATTTGGTTATTTCCCAATTTTGCAGAGAGATAGTCCTGATTGGATTATATGATGATCAGCCATAGGGAAATAGAGAAATCCACCTTCCTCTCCATCATTTCATGGGTTCACCATCCAAAATACAAAAAGGAATAAAGGAAAACCAATTATTTCTTACATTTACTTTAAGATTTGCAATGGAATTAAGAAGATTATGCCATTGAAGCTCTTATAATAAAATTAGTAACTCTGTTTTATATAGCACTTTTATGGTTTGCAAAGTACTTTCCTCATGGTCCATGGACATAGTCCTTAAGGATGCAGGATTACCTCCAGCTCAGGTGAGAAATTAGAGATGAGGCAATGGGACTATCACCATTACCCTGTATACCTCACAGGGGCCTGTGAACACTTAATAGAGCTAGCTGTAAAAATCATAAAACATATACAGTAGCATCATAAATTTTGAGCTATGAGTGACCTCAGAGATTATTTAGACCAACACCATCTGCTTTTTAAATTTTTATTTTATTTTTCAATGAACAAACATTTATTTTTTCCCTCCCATCTTTCTCATTCCAATAATTTGAAAGAAAAGAGACCAATGCCTTTGTTTTAAACATGAGAAAACACATGCATAGAGAAATTAAGTGCTTTCCCAAGCTCTTGAAGATAGTATGTGTGAGAAACAAGACTTCGGATTCCAATTTCAGTTTTCTTTTTATGCCCTATTGAGATTTTCTTGGTGTAAATTTGTTCTTTCATTTTTTTTGCCCTCCATTTAAGACTCCAGGACCAGAGGTAAGAGTCCTTCCACCATCTTTTTTTCAATGGTCAAGAATATCAAAATACATACAGACTCTGCCATTAGAGAACAAAGAAGGAAGTATGATGGCTCACTTGTTACTGTAGTAAGAGAAATTACAAAATAGGATGGTTCTTGTCTCATCTCAGGAAGTGAATCACAATACTTTATAACATTTAACAATTATAATGTGTGAATATAAATAAATACACACACACACACACACACACACACACACATACACAGAGTTTTTCATTTGGTTTGATCCTTAGAATAACCCTACATTACAGGGTACAGACAAACCCTACCTCACCTCTTTTTTTCAAAGGATGTCCTAAAAGTCTTAGTTCAATTTAAAGTTAGTTAAAATTGCCCTGACTTTTGAGAAACCTTGTATGTGAAAAGGGTGAGGCATGGAAAATTTAGTCGCTTTGACCAATGTCACACAGCTAGTAAGTGACAGGACTCAAACTCAGGTCATAGATCCAGAGCTGAGAAGAATTTCATAAGGTACATGGTCCAAATCCTTCTTTTAAAAATAAATATCTTCTAATTCCAAAAGATTTGTGATGGAAAATACTATCCACATTCAGAGAAAGAACTATGGAGTCTTCATGCAGATTAAAGTATACTATTTTCACTTTTTTTCTTTCAGAATTTCTGAAATTCTGGACCAGTACTAGGTATTTCCCTTTTGTTCCAATTCTTCTCTCACTATACTACTAATGTGAAAATGTTTAATATGATTGTATTATAACATATCAGATTGTTTTCTTGGTGAGGGGAAAAGGCTAAGAGAGAAAAAATGGAAATCAAAATATTATAAAAGTAAATGTTGAAAACTATCTTTAAAAAATAAAATATTAAATATCAAAAATAAATGTCTTCAATTAACAACTATTTATTTTCTTTCCCTCAGCTTTGCTTTCCTGGCTTCTCTAATCTCTTTATTTTACAGATGAGAAAACAGGGGCCTGGGGGAAATTAAATGACTTTCCCAAGAACCCACAAATAATAGCAGAGATGAGGTGTGAACCAGATCTGCTGACCCCAGAACCAGTGTTCCTGTTCCCTTGACCACTGCTCCCCCGCCCCCAACTTCCTTTTAATAGCAGATGGTCATCTAGCCTTCTTAACTTCTTATCTTCATTAACTTCTTAAAACTTCAGTTCACTCTAAATAAAATGGGGACAATATTTTCACAATCTATTTTATACGGCAGTAAGGGGGAATTCACCACCTCTCAAGACATCACGTTTCATTAATTATTAATGAGTGTTTCCTTACATTAAACTCAAATCTGCCTCAACAACCCTCGTTCCCAGTTCTGCCACTTAGACCAAGAAGTCTAATTTTTTAATAATTTATATGGCATCTTTTCATGATGTAATGATTCCTGGAGCTTTTTTTATTTTTGGTGAGGCAATTGGGGGTAAGTGACTTGATCACACAGCTAGGAAGTATTAAGTGTCTGAGGCTGGATTTGAACTCAGATCCTGTTGACTTCAGGGCTAGTGCTCTATCCACTGCCTCTAATATGCTATATTTCCTGCAAGCATCTGAACACACAAATACAGCCTTCACTGGGAGAAACTAGAATTGCAATATTCCCTTAATGGAGTAAATGGCCTTCCTTGGAGGAAGAGGAAGGAAACAGCTGGGGATAAAACCTGGTAGAAACAGTGTTCAAAGCTGAATCTCGCATGTGTGTCCTGCCCTCTGACTCTTGGGCTTCTCCTAGGTTCCGGCAGCTCATTGCTGAATATGAGCCCGAAGTCCATGAGGTATCCCAGCTCTTCCGCTCGGTCCTACAGGAAGTCCTGGAGAAGATGAAGGAAGAGGAGGATGTCAGGAAGCTGACCAAGCAGTGGAACATGCGGTCCCGGGGCTCCCTCTCCCTGACCACCTTTAGGACCCGTTCCCGCATCTTCCCGTTCGCCAGTGACATCAGGACCATCTCAGAGGATGTGGAGCGGGACATCCATCCCACCCCCAGGGTCTGGAGTATGCCCGAATTCCAGATGCACAAAGACAATAACTGAGGAAAGGAGGCCCGGGAATGACTTGGGTAGCTAGGTTTCAACCACAGGTGCCGCCTTCTCCCCTCCCAGTCCCTGTTACCTGTTCCAGTTTGACATGCTCCCCCTGCTCCTTTTCTGAGATTCTGGACCAGTACTAGGAGTGAGGAACCAATGAATATACCGATTCTAAGGACAATTATGGGTTTGAGGCCTTATTTATACAGAACTAAGCCAGTCACCAGCAGTCAAGATCTAGGAAGTACATAAGGTTGAAAGATCCCACAATTCGTGATCCTACAATTGTCTAACTCAGGAAGCTAGGACCACAGAAGTGTGTTGGAGACTTCAGACCACTATCATTCTAGTTTGTTTTTTTTTTAAAGATCAAATAGAAGAGTTCTCCATCATTAATATTGGGTAGACAAATGTCGCCATTCCATATCCCTGTCTCTAAGAGCAAGTGGATGGCTTTGCCTTCCTGCTAAGACCTCTAACCCCAAGTTGTGGAGTCATCTTAGGTTTAATTATTTCTTCACATTGACTTTTGTTGCTGAGTGGTGCCGGTTTAATCATTTCTATTCTTTGGGATTTTCTTTTTTTTTTTTTTTTTTAATTCAATAAGTCAGAGTTGGTTGGAACCTTACAGAGTTAGCTAGGCCAAATCCCTCATTTTATAGATAAGGGAAACAGACCCAATGCGGTTAAGAATCCTATCTTATCCTGACAGACTGTTCTCCGTCGGCCATCTGGCAATGCCTCAGTTCCTGAGCCTTTAAACTATGGGCTATGACGGAGCAGGGCCCAAAGGCCATTTCCCCTCCACATCCATCACCCAAGTTAGCCCCCAACAAAACATTTAAGTATCTGGTGTCTTGCTGCAGCAGATCTCTTAAAATTCTACTGGTAGACTGACATCATGCAGGACAGAATTATCACCCAGGATATAAGCGCTCTGAGAAGGCCCTCCCTGTAAGCTTTGCCTATTGGAAAGCAGGGCATTGAGAGTTGCAAGGGACCAAATAATCATCTAGTTCAAATCTTCTTACTCAATTTTGAATTTGAAAAAATATGAAAATCAAAAATTCAAAAAAATGAAAATTCAAAAATTTATTTTATTGAGACATTTGTCTTTTTCATCCAAAATCTACCCCATCTCCATCCCTGACCCTCAATAATAGTCCTCATATAAAACAAAGCTATCTTAATAAAGTGGCTGAGACTTCAACTGACAGAGAAGAATTGATCTGCATCTAGAAACAAACCATCTCTTTAAGCCAAGGAAGGACGTGCATTCCAGCATCAGTCTTCGGGAATCATTGATTGATCATTGCATTTGATCTAAATTCTGTTGTCTTTCACTATTGTTTTCATTTATATCATTGCATCAATTACACATGTTTCCTGGTCTTTCTTTGTTCCACATCAATTCACACAAGTTTTGCCCTGTTTCTATGAATTCCTAATAGTTGTCATTCCTACAATGTCATTAGTTTAGACCAGCAACTCCCTGGTAAGGAAACTAATCATCCTGCACTAATGCAAATTCAGCTGTAACTCAGAATCTTTCCAAACTCCTAAATATTCTCAAAAGTTAAAAGATGCACCTGCAATGACACAGCCCATTAAATGTCGTGGGCAGAACCTGAACCCACATCCTCCTGGCTCTAAGGCTGGCCTTATATGGCCCTCTACATCAAATAGTCTCACTGCATGATACAATGCATTACACATACATTATTCAGCCGTTCCTTAAACAAATTCAGTTTACTTCTGGTTTTTTTATTGCCACACAAAGTGCTGCCACAGATATTCTAGACCTGTCATTGATGTCCCAGGCGTATGACCAGCAGTGATTGCCTGAGCATGACCTGTTTAGCAACTTTTCTCACATAATCCCATTATTTTCTATCCTATCCAACTCTCATTTTACAGGTGAGGAACCTAAGGCCCAGAATTGGTGCAATAGATAAGAATGCTGAACCTGAAGTCAGTCAGATTTATCTTCATGACTTCAAATCTGACCTCAGACACTTCCTAGCTGTGTTACTCTGGGCAAATCTCTTATCCCATTTGCCTCAATTTCCCTATCTGTAAAATGAGCTGAAGATAGCAGACCATTTCAGTATCTTTGTCAAGAAAACCCCAAATGGGTCACAAAGAATAGGATATGATTGAAAAATGACTGAACTGAACAAATAGTAAGAAATCTGGGATTTCTTTGATCTCGAACTGTTATTCCCTTTGTTATCATATATACTTTCTGTATGATCTGTACTGATTTAATCATTTTGGGAATAATTAATAGCAACATCTTCAATCTAAGGCAAATTACTGGTTAGCACAGTCTAAAACAGCCCCTTTCTTCTTGTCTGTGATTGGTCAAAATGCAAATTAATCATACCAGTTTGAGCAAAGACACTATAGGAGGGAAAAGATTAATCTAAAAGTGGAGAAGAGGAGCCATAGATAACACATATCAACATCAAATGAAAATGGTTGGGTAGGGACAGGGAGGGAGGGCGGTTATCCTGTTCCATAGCATAGATAATTGAGAATCTCATTTAATTGCTTTCCCAAATCTGAGTAATTGCTAAATAATTCCTTGCCTTTGTTTGCATAGATATAGGCAGGGAAGTGCCTTATCTCCTTATCAGATGCTTCATTGTTATATTTTCACTTTGGGAAGAATGATTTCAGAAGTGTATCCATAAATCAATCTTGGAGTAATTTTGGGCAGGGGAGATGGTATTACCAATACAGAAATCAATTCTTTCTATAACCCAAATACCATGAAATGTAACTGACTTTCGTTAAGATTCAGTGAGAAAATAACAAATGAAATTTTTTCTTGTTTTATCTTCAAGTGAGAGATTGATGGTGAGAGGTTTTAGGTGATAGGTGGGAAGGATATGCAATCAAAATATAATTAAAAATAATGTGAATATTTAGAGATAAATGTTTTAATAACTGGTTGTCTAACAGGGGGAGTATAAATGACAAGCTTTTAGGTTTAATCTGAATTATTGACATTTTCTCTATCAGTCAAATGATAAACATTTAATAAGCACTATGTGCCAGATACTATACTAAGAGAAAACATGGTATAAAAGTACAGATATGGGAAAAAGTGTATTATATGGGAGGAATAGCAAGACCATTTAATAAATAGACTCAAAACAGGATTATTCATTGTTTCACTACTCAAAAAGAAGCAAAAGAAGTTTATAATCTTATGGAGGAGGCAACATGCAAACATATATTTATAAAGCAAGCTACATACAAAACAAACAGAAAACAATTAAAAGAAGGAAAGTACTGGAATTAAGAGGGGTTAGGGAAGACTTCCTGTAGAAGGTGGGATTTTAGTTGGGACTCAAAGGAAGCCAAGGAGATCTGTAGTCAGAGCAGAAGAGAAGGTGTATATCAAGACAATCAGAGAAAATGTCCACAGCCAAAAGATGAGCGTCTTGTTTCTGGAACTGCCAGAAGGCCAGTGCCACTGGATCAAAGAGTACATATTAAGGAATAAAGTAGGAGGAAGCTAGATTATGAAGGGCTTCAAATACCAAATGGAGAACTTTGTAGGATACAGGATGTCTACTGGATATCCAGTTCAAAATGTCTGGAAGCAGTTGGAGATAGGAGATAGGATCTCCAGAGAGATTGGGAGGTTTTCTTACTTCATTCTAAATCAAGCCCTGACTTGTAGCATTTGCTGATTTCCAAGATATAAATGCTCACATTGAAAATTTAACAATCGATTCTTATATGAGATCTGGCAGCAATGCCCCTGATGTTTAAGGAATCAAGGAATATGATGAAGAAAAAAAAAGAAAAGTAGTTACTTACTTTAAGAAAACACAGTAGTATAAATGTTGTAGTTTACAAGCATTTTTTAAAAACCAAGAATGAGCCAGGCCTGTACCTGGTGCTAGAGATACAAAGGCAAATGAAACAGGGCCTTCCCAGGAGAAGCTTACATTCTTTGAGGGAAGACAATACATCAAGATATTCCAATTTCAGTCATTTTTTCAGTCATGTCTAACTCTTCAGGACCCCATTAGTGGTTTTCTTGGCAAAGATGCTGATGTAGTTTGCCATTTCCTTTGCCAGCTTGTTTTACAAATGAGTAAACTGAGGCAAACAGGTTTGATTGACTTGCTCAGGGTCGCAGTAAGTGTCTGAGTTCCTATTTGAACTCATGAAGATGAGTTTTCTTGACTCTAGGCCCAGCACTCTAACCACCGTGCTATCTAGCTGCTCATATACATATATAGGTAGATATGAAATAAATATATTAATTTAAGTGACCACTAATATCTGACTGGGACATCATGTAGGAGGTATAATTTGAGCTCTAAGAGGAAAGAATACATTGTACAAAGGGAGAGAAGGGGGGAAAGTGTGTTATGTGGGAGACAAGACCACTTAATAGACCCAAAAGGATGATTCCTTGTGTCATTTAATGTAGGTTCTTTAATGTTTCAAAATAGAAATTTACTTTTCTAGAAACTTTGTATTCTGAAAAATGAGGTAGGCGTGTAAAGAAAAAGAGAATATTTACATCAGAATGGAATTGGAGAAATCAGCTAGATAAACATTCTGCCTCCAAACCCAATTTGCCAAGATTTATTGTCACCACACTCAGTGACAATGACCTTTACATGAGTGGGAACAGCCTTAAAGCCTTCAAAGGGAAAGAATATCTTGTGAACCTCCAAGGCGAGAAGGATCTCCAGTCAGAATCTGCCAGTATCACTGAGTATAGGGTCACCATAATTCATGAATTTTCTCCCTGTGGAGAGTGTCTTGCTGTGGAATTGCTCTGACTCTACTTAATTAAAGCGCCCTCATGTGTCCCTGTATTGTAATAACATTTAGATCTTTCAAAGGACAAAACAGCACTTTTAATCTCAGAATTGCCTCAATTCGTAATGTATTTATAATGTTTTGTTGTTGATGAAGCAGTTAAATGACTGGCAGACTTAAGTGTCTGAGGGTGGACTTGAACTCAGGTGCTCCTGACTCCACTGGGCCCCTTAACTGCCCCCATAATGTCATTTAAAATTTCTCTATTGGGGCAGCTAGGGGGTGCAGTGGATAGAGCACCAGCCCTGAAGTCAGGAGGACCCGAGTTCAAATCTGGTCTCAGACACTTAACACTTCCTAGAGTGTGACCCTGGGCAAGTCACTTAATCCCAATTGCCTCAGGAAAAAAGAAAAAAAATATCTCTGTTGCTCATGGGCCATTTGCAAAGTTCTGACCTGGGAAGCCAATAGTGAAATCTAAAGATTGTTGCATTGGAGGTTTAGAGTTAGTGGTCCTAAGTGTGGCTATTATTTTCTTACCTGTGAGAATTTGGGCAAGTCACAAATACTTTCTAGATCTCAATTTCTTTATCTATGTAACGAGAGAGATGGACTACATGGCTTTCTACTTTTTAAATCCACAATCACAATGTCTAACCTGATATATTACTATGATGTTAATTAAGTCCCCCATATCCTATCCTTAGTAGACACAAAAAGGGAGGAAGGAGGCATTTATTTAATAGGCACCTTCTATGTGCCAAGCATTGAGCTAAGCCTTTTATAAGTATTATCTCATTTGATTTTAAGAATAACCCTAGAGGTAAAGGCCATTCTTACATTTTTCATTTGAGGAAATTGATCCGTTTAAAAAATTGTCTTTTGTTTTTAGTAGAAAAAATTTTGTTATAGAATAGGCTGGTCAAACATAAATCAGATGATTTCAATTTTAGTGTTAATGCTGAGAATAAACAATTTCTCATTGTCCTCTCCTCCTATTCATCCTCCACTATGATCAATTCTCAACTATCTGCTTTTTTGTTCACTTATTTCACTTGTGTCCAATTCTTTGGGACCACATTTGAGGTTTTCTTGGCAAACATATTGGGATGGTTGGCCATTTCATTCTCCTGCCCATTTTACAAATAAGGAAATCGAGGAAAACAGGGTTAAGTCACTTGCCCAGCATCACACATCTAGGAAGTTTCTGAGAACAATTTGAACTTGTGAAGATAAATCTTCCTGACTCCAGGCCTGGTATTCTATTTATATCTTATTGTTATTAGAAAAAAAAATTAATCCTAAATGTCTTCTTTCGCTCAGCAACTTTTTCATTCATAAAAGTATGATCAGAGTTTGCCCCACAAAATAAAACATAAAACTCAAACAGTGCATCCTAAGGCCAAATAGAAGTGAATTTTGGATTATGAGAAATTTATGATCTACAGGAAAGAGCTCTAGACATGGGGCTAAGAGGTGAAGGCCAGAGCCCACGCAGGACAGTCACTAGTTGTATGTCTTTGACCAAGTCACTCATCTGTAAAACAGAAACATTAATATTTGTACTTCCTGTTTCACAAAGTTGTGGTGAGAGAAGAAAAGCCATTGAAAATTCTGATGGATATTGCAAAGATGAGTAATTATTATTATTATTATTTTGTTTTGCCAAAACAATTGGGTTAAGTGACTTGCCCAGGGTCACACAATTAGGAAGTATTAAGTGTCTGAGGTCAGATTTGAACTCAGGTTCTCCTGACTTCGGGGCTGGTGCTCTATCCATGGACCACCTAGTTGCCCCGCTGTGAGTAATTATTATTGCTCTCTCATTCATCACTGAGGATCACTTAAAGTTGAGTAATACATCTTGGTATAACAAGTGACCTTTTGGGTTTACCTTTTGCAGAAGGTATCTTATTCCTCTATCCCTTCCTCAAACACCTAGTTTCTCAAATCTTCCCACATTTTCCTAGCTTTCTTTGGAACCTTTCATGAATTACATTACATGCAGATCTCTAAAAAAGTCCAAAGTGAATTTATCTTCTGCACAAATGTAGTTTTCATGTAACTGAATGATTTCAGATTACGTGTTTAATGCAGTTATTTGTAATTTTTACTCACCAGCGTTCAGACAGTGTTCTGGATTGCCCTCTGTGAAGAATAATGAAAATAACATATTACTATGACTACTTAGACCACAGATTTTGAAGACTGGAGAAGACAAGGAAATCTGAAGTATTTATTACAGACCCAGATCTATAGGACTTCACTGGGGATTGGAAGTTAACAATCATTTATTATAAAATGTAATAGGTTTAAAATGCAAAGTCCATCACATATTAAGAAAATCAATTGAGTAAGAAATGATGAAGACATTGGTTAAACTAGGCAAATGATGTTAAAAAGAGGAAGGGTTTTAGGGGATCATAAACTTAAGTTAATGCTAACTTGGAAGTACATTAATAGAATCATAATATAGAGAGAGAATAAGGAAGGATACAGTGCTACTTCTACTATTCCCCCTTAGCTCTACCATCCTATGTCCAGGGTCCTGGTTGAGTTCTCCCCAGCTGAGGTCATAAAGGAAACTGAGAGGCAGGGTCAGAATTACAGCTCAAACAAGCCAAAATGACAAACTGAGAAGAGTTGTGGACCACAACTATTGGTGCATAATTGGAGTCAAAAACAAGAATTGCAAGATCTGAGAGAAGTATATATTAATCTAGTATTGTGTGAGGAACCAGGTAACAAGCTTGACAAAAAAGTTCAGCTTACTATACTCAGTTGACCTATGGGCACATATACCATTTACAAATCCCATCTTCTCAGTTAGCCAAAGACCTCTATGATTATTTTCATGGTAATGACTAAATTCCATAACTTTGTCCATGAAGTGTTGGAAAAAAATTAAGGTATTCTGTCTTAGAGGAAAAAAACTATATTCAATGCTGAGAACAGCATTTCAGAAAGAACTTAATTAAGCTGAAATAAATAACTTGGTGGGGGGAACTTGAAATCATAATTGAAAGAACTGGAGATATTTAACCAGGAAAAGAGAAGAATTTAGGAGGGACATCACTGTTTCCAACTATTTTGAAGTCCTGTATTGTGGAAGAAGAATTCATTTTGTTTTGCTTGATCCTGGAGGGAAGAGTTGGGACAAATAGATAGAAGTGAAGAGAGAAGGATATTTTAACTTAAAATGATGAAAAACTTCTTCATAATTAGAGCTGTCCAAATGTGGAATAGGCTGTTTCACAGAATCCTACAACTGGATAGGATTTCAGTTTTAGGCAGTGATGGGTTCTTTTTCAATGGAGGTTTTCAAAAATTGGTTAAATAGCCACTTGTTGGTCACCTGGTAGAAGGACTCATGCTTCATAAGACTATAGATTTAAAGCTAGAAGATATCTTTGGGTAGAGGTTTAAACTAATTTAGCCCTTAGATTTTGTGATTCAGATTGTGTACTTTTCTGCCTCTTTTCTGCAATAATCACTGATCTTGCACCTTGATTTGTAGATTGGCCACCACTTAAGGATGGGTTTTCTCTGATATGTGCAAAAACTTAGACTGTCTGAATAACAGGTTGTTTTCCCCCAATGGAATTCTGCTAGTCATAGAACTATTCTTCATGCTCCGAATCTCTTCTTCCTCAACTGAATTTGTTCCAGGAACAGTTTTGAATAGCTATGGTTCTGATTCTCTTATTCATGGACAATTTGAGGAAGATATAGTTTTCCACCAATAGTAAAGGAAAAGTTATCTCATTTTTTTTGAAGTAGTAGTTGTACTAGGACTCATAGGATCATTAGATTTTTAGAACTGGAAAAGATTCAGAGATTATCTTGTCCCACCCATTCCTCAAATTAAGAAACTGAGGTCTGGAATAGTTAAATAACTTGCTTAAAGTCAGATAAGTAATTCAATCCAAGTTCTTTTAATATTAAATTTAGTTCTCTGCCCACCACACTGCAGTGTACTTCCCTCCCAAACTCTGTATTTCACCATACACTGCTGCGTAGGAAAGCCTCCGTATTATGTATATAGTGGTATTTGCAGCATCCAAAACATGCAACCCTTAATTCCTCCATAAAATCTTTTTCTGCGTTCTAAAGATGTTTTTCTAAAGAGATACTGCCTGGCCTCTTGATCTCCTAAAATTCAATTCCCAGGGCTTCCAAATCTCACCTTATCTCTCCCTTTTGATGCTTGTGACCATTTAATCCCCAACAGAAATCAAAACATCGACCCCTCTTCTCCCAGCTAGGCACAGGGGAAGAGAAACACAGACAACTTCCTTTTCTTTTCCTTTGCTATATTGCTTAGATGTCATTTCTTTTTTCCTCTGGTTTAGATGTCATTTTCAGTTGTTACAGTCCCACTGAAACTGGATGCCAACCAATAAAAACGAAATTCCAAATGGCTTTGTTTGTTGATTTGAGCTGTGGCAGACTACTGATGAATTATGCACACAGGCTCCTTGCCTGCTGACAGATGTCCTGAGTCCCCATTTCCCCAAATGACAGGAGGGTTAGAAAAGGGCATGAATAATCTTGGCAGCAGAGGAAGTTATTGCAACCCATTCTTGGGAGATAGATGTCAGCTCGTGAGCAATACTGTTAGCTCCTGATCAAATAAATGGGGGAATGAAGTAAGGGGAATGAGGAGATAGGGAAGATTTGTTCAATCCACAAATCATTTAAACACCTATCAAGTGCAAAACTCATGGAAACCAAGGGAAACTGATAGTCTCTCTGGGAATACCAAAAATCAACTGTCTCTTCTTGTACTTTCTGGAACCCCTCTCACCTCATTCCCAGGAGTAAGGACTGAGCTTAGCTGCCACAAACTGGGCCCGACTCCATTCCTTCTTCACTGCGAATATGGTATGGAAAGAACATGGCTGAGGAGACTCACATTTAGTCCTGATCCCATCATTAATTTACTATGTAACACTCACTAGATTAGTTAAACTCTCTGGGCCTTATCTCTGATTTGGAGTTGAACCCTGGAAAGATCTCTAAAATTTCTTCCAGCTGAAATAATCAAAGTGTGTCCATATCTTAATATGGGAAAGGATCAGGGATTTCATCAGAACAGGGAACTCCCTCCACTACTCATTCAATGAACAAGCTAGGACATAAGAACAATGCAGACAGATCCATTTAAAATTTAATATTTGGGGCAGGTGGGTGGTGCAGTGGATAGAGCACCAGCAGGAGGAGCTGAGTTCAAATCTGATTTCAGTCACTTAACATTTCCTGGCTATATGACCCTGGGCAAGTCACTTAACCCCAATTGCTTCAGCAAAAAAACAAAAAACAAAAACAAAAAAAAAAAAAAAAAAAAAACGAAGTCTTAAATAGTTGGCCAAGGCACGTAGTGATTTGCCCAGGACCACATAGCCATTAAGTCCTTTACCCTCAGTTCTGCTTGACTCCAAGCCCCCAACACTTTTTCCTGCTTCCATATAAATAAATGTCTATGGAGTAATTAAATGATGGCTTAGCATAACTCAGTCTCTAAAAAGTTCCTGACCTCTTGCTTTTGACCTTGAGAAAGTGGAATGCCAATGAGTTTGTTGTGTCAGTTTTGCCCCTGACAACTACTAAAAAAATTATGTTAATGCTATTCCCCACCTCCATTACAAGCTGGCATTTCTCTCCATTTAAAATCTGGCTAGATATTATTATCTAGTTATGTTTCTTTTATATATTTCATTATTTTTATTTGTTATTTATATAAATATTTAATATTTATATAGTTCAGTCATGTCTGAATTCTTTGTGATCCTGTTTGGGGTTTTCTTGACAACAAAGCTAAGGAGTGGAGTGCCATTCCTTCTCCAGCTCATTTTACAGATGAGGAAACTGAGGCATATAGAGTTACGTGACTGGCCCAGAGTCACACAACTAGTGCCTGAGGCTGGATTTGAATTAAGATCTTCCCAGCTTCAAGTCTGTTGCTCTATCCATTATATCATCTAGCTACAACACTTCCCCAGACATTATAATTATAGTATTTTATATATATATATAAAATTGTATTTAACGTATAATTAAATACTATATAGTTTTATAATTAAATTAGGTGCTTAATAAACATTGGTTGAATTGAATCTATCCATGTCTTCTAGGGACATGCCATTTTTTATTAGTTGTCATGAGTGGTAGCTTGAAGGTCTAGAAAATGCTTTCTCTATACATTGGGGATTGACAGGAGCCCAGAGAGTTCTGACCTGGTCTGCCCCTGAGGCAGCTGAAGATCCTCCTGTGATCTGGGATACTCAAGATGATATCTAATGAAAGTAGGGCCATGAAGCATGCAGAGATATTCTGTAACTTTCTAGTTTGCTGACTGTGGTTAGAAAAAACCTTTTTGAATTACCCTGGCATGGATTCTGTCAATATAAAATTATTATTAAATAAAATTAAAAAAAAAAAAAAGACCTAAGACCAAAAAAAACACAAAAAAAAACAAAACCTTTTTGGGTTGGTTGTAGACTGGAGGTGAAAGATCCTCCAGAGCCTTTTCCCTGCTTTTCAGATATGAAAAACAACTGCTGTAAGGGAGGAGCTTTCTCTTCTCTGAGGCTGACACATGGCTCTATAAAAACAGCTCTTATTTGGTCCTTCACCTTGCCATTCGTTCCATTTCAGATGAAGGAGATTAATAAGGAAGTTCTCACCTGAGGAGTTTTAAAGGACAGGAGAGAAAGCTTCCTGGAGTCTGAGAATTAAGTCCATTCCAGGTTCTGCAGTTGGTCCAGTATTAATACCCAGAAGAACAAGAAGTGATCTTTGGAAGTGAAATAGTTATGATGAGGATGCTTGCTACATCTTGATTGGTTGGATCAATAATATCAGAAACATGCTAAGTTAGTTCATCCCTCCCCTAGAGATCAAGGTAGAATAGGCAAGAATATGCTCTTGAAATATTGAGGGAAGAAGGATTATTTGTATTTTTATTCTTGTTCTATCTTTGAAGTAAATATCTCTAAAAGCTATTTGATATTATGTGGTAAAATGAAACTAGGCCATTCACCAGTCTCTGGTGCTAATAGTGGGAGAAATGCAACTAGTCAGGGTTGGGCTGATGGCATTAGGGATGCTCCAAATCCCTCAGGGTACCTGGGAACCCAGAGTGGGAGAAATAGCATCCTGACTTTGGGATAGTGAACTCAGAACATATTTGCTACATCAACAATAATGCAGTTGGGGAAAGTAGTGAAAATATTATTATCCTCATTTTATAGATGAGAAAACTATAGTTCAGAGAATTTAAGCAATTTGCTCTTTGAGGTTACATAGCTTACAAGTTTAAAATAGACACATGTGCACAAGATAGACAAAAGTAAAATGAAAAGATCAAATTATCCAAGTTCTGACTACCAAGCAAGGGCTTATTTACTTGTTCCATTCTATATTTCTCTTCCATCCTTCCTGGCATGGATCTTGATGTTGATTCTTTTTTATGTGATGAGCACTTAAATGTTTGTAGAACGAATGAATATATACACCAAGTTCCATTAACCTTGCCCTTCTAAGTGCCACTCCTGCCTTTCAGATTTTTTTCTATTTCTATATTCACAGTTATATTCTGTTTTATAGAATGTTCTTGTTTGTCTTTTGTTTTCGAAGAGGACCATATCATCAGAGAGATGATACTATGACATGCAAGTAAATTGGATATAAGTGAGAGAGGGCTGGGCAAGGAAAATGCCTCACTTTCTCCTTCAGCATCATCATCCAGGTTTAGGTCAGGATGACTAGAGATGGCCCTGGATGCAGTAGAAGACGTTAGCCTTTTAAAAGCTAAGGTCTTCCACAGGTCTCAGTCTGATTGACCAGAAACGCTGAGGGTCTTCCCCTCCCAGATTCATTATTTTTTTTTCATAGAATTCAGAGGAATCTTGGAGATTATTTAGTCAGATCTACTAATTTACAGATGAAATTGAAGCTCAAAGAGAGATCAGATAAGTTTCCCCAAGCTAGCCAGTGGCAGGCAGCCAATTAGTGACAGAGCTGAGGCTATAAATCAAGTCTTCTGATTCCCAGTCATCACCTTACAATTATCTGCCCATTTCTCAAGGAGGCAAATTTTCATTTAAATTAGTAAGCGATGAGCCTTTACATTAGACACACAAACAAGATCTTGCCTAGTTTCTTAATTACAAGTCTCTATTGGCTAACATAAGTCCAATTTGTGTCATTTTCTTCATATGACTATAAAATGTATTGATTTTCATAAAATACACATGAAATCCAGGTTTGTTTCTATATAGTCACATGATATCTATAATATAGGACAGGTATTATATCATAGCAATTACTCTACTTGCCTTAGACAGGTGGTATCAAATTCAAATAGATACCTGCCTTACTGCATATTGATTCAAGAAACTGCAAATTATGTTTGTTTTATTTATTTTAACACCTTTGCTTTAGACAATGTATGCTAAAACTGTGCTAATAACAACTATCCAACTAGGCAGGTTCTATATGGAATCATTTTCATTCAATTATGAAGAAGCTTTTTACTTATCCTACATCTAAGATTTGAATAAAGATATTTTCTTCCAATAAAACAGTGGGATAAACTTAGTCTTCAATTAACTAAAGATTGGCTTTGAACTATGTTGTTTTTAATTTGATTTCTAGATTATATTTTGCAAATTCTCTTTCCCACTTTGGGGAATATTAGCGCTGTTTATTATACCAAGTAATCTCCTATTTGTATGTTCTTTTTAAAAAATTAAATTTTTTTGTTCCATTCTAAGTTGCACACTGTCCCTTTCCCTCCATCCCTCATCACCCCACACAGATGAAGGCCACCATTTGACATATGTGTGTGTGTGTGTGAGAAATTATACCATGCATATATCTGTTTATCAGGTCTTCCTCTGGAGGTAGATAGCATCTTCCTTCACAGGTCCTTTGTAGTTAATGAGTACTTATAATACTCAAAATAAGTCTTTCATAGTTATTATTTAAACAATATTGCTGTTATTATATACAACCTTCTCTTGGTTCTGCTAATTTCACACAGGTCTTTTCATGTTTTTCTAAAATGAACTTGCTCAGGTTGCCCACTATCACCATTATTATTTAATATCGTATTAGAAACACTAGCCTCGGCAATAAGAGTTGAGAAAGATATTAAAGGAATTAGAGTAGGCAATGAGGAAACCAAACTATCACTCTTTGCAGATGATATGATGGTATACCTAGAGAACCCCAGAGATTCTACTAAAAAGCTATTGGAAATAATTCATAATTTTAGCAAAGTAGCTGGCTACAAAATAAATCCCCATAAATCCTCAGCATTTTTATACATCACCAATAAAACCCAACAGCAAGAGATACAAAGAGAAATTCCATTCAGAATAACTGTTGATACCATAAAATATTTGGGAATCTATCTACCAAAGGAAAGTCAGGAATTATATGAGCAAAATTATAAAAAAGTCTCCACACAAATAAAGTCAGACTTAAATAATTGGAAAAATATTAAGTGCTCTTGGATCGGCCGAGCGAACATAATAAAGATGACAATACTCCCTAAACTAATCTATTTATTTAGTGCTATACCAATCAGACTTCCAAGAAAATATTTTATTGATCTAGAAAAAATAACAACAAAATTCATATGGAACAATAAAAAGTCGAGAATCTCAAGGGAATTAATGAAAAAAAAATCAAATGAAGGTGGCCTAGCTGTACCTGATCTAAAATTATATTATAAAGCAGCAGTCACCAAAACCATTTGGTATTGGCTAAGAAATAGATTAGTGGATCAGTGGAAAAGGCTAGGTTCACAAGACAGAATAGTCAACTATAGCAATCTAGTGTTTGACAAACCCAAAGCCCCTAACTTCTGGGAAAAGAATTCATTATTTGATAAAAACTGCTGGGATAATTGGAAATTAGTATGGCAGAAATTAGGCATGGACCCACACTTAACACCATATACCAAGATAAGATCAAAATGGGTCCATGACCTAGGCATAAAGAACGAGATTATAAATAAATTAGAGGAACATAGAATAGTTTATCTCTCAGACTTGTGGAGGAGAAAGAAATTTGTGACCAAAGATGAACTAGAGACCATTACTGATCACAAAATAGAAAATTTTGATTACATCAAATTAAAAAGCCTTTGTACAAATAAAACTAATGCAAACAAGATTAGAAGGGAAGCAACAAACTGGGAAAACATCTTCACAGTTAAAGGTTCTGATAAAGGCCTCATTTCCAAAATATATAGAGAACTGACTCAAATTTATAAGAAATCAAGCCATTCTCCAATTGATAAATGGTCAAAGGATATGAACAGACAATTTTCAGAGGATGAAATTGAAACTATTACCACTCATATGAAAGAGTGTTCCAAATCATTATTGATCAGAGAAATGCAAATTAAGACAACTCTGAGATACCACTACACATCTGTCAGATTGGCTAAGATGACAGGAAAAAATAATGATGAATGTTGGAGGGGATGCAGGAAAACTGGGACACTAATGCATTGTTGGTGGAATTGTGAACGAATCCAACCATTCTGGAGAGCAATCTGGAATTATGCCCAAAAAATTATCAAATTGTGCATACCCTTTGATCCAGCAGTGTTTCTATTGGGCTTATATCCCAAAGAAATACTAAAGAAGGGAAAGGGACCTGTATGTGCCAAAATGTTTGTAGCAGCCCTATTTGTAGTGACTAGAAACTGGAAAAGGAATGGATGCCCATCAATTGGAGAATGGCTGGGTAAATTGTGGTATATGAATGTTATGGAATATTATTGTTCTGTAAGAAATGACCAGCAGGATGAATACAGAGAGGACTGGCGAGACTTATATGAACTGATGCTAAGTGAAATGAGCAGAACCAGGAGATCATTATACACTTCGACAACGATGTTGTATGAGGACATATTTTGATGGAAGTGGATTTCTTTGACAAAGAGACCTGAGTTTCAATTGATAAATGATGGACAAAAGCAGCTACACCCAAAGAAAGAACACTGGGAAACGAATGTGAACTATCTGCATTTTTGTTTTTCTTCCCGGGTTATTTATACCTTCTGAATCCAATTCTCCCTATGCAACAAGAGAACTGTTCGGTTCTGCAAACATATATTGTATCTAGGATATACTGCAACATATCCAACATATAAAGGACTGCTTGCCATCTAGGGGAGGGGGTGGAGGGAGGGAGGGAAAAAAAAAATCGGAACAGAAACGAGTGTCAATATAAAGTAATTATTAAATAAAAATTAAATTAAAAAATAATATTGTTATTAAAAAAAATAAAATGAACTTGCTCATCATTTTTTTAATGCTGCAGTAATATTCCATCACCAATTATATACCATGGCTTGTTTAGCAATTTAGAATTCCCTCAATTTCCAGTTCTTTGACTCTACAGAGAAAGCCACTATAAATAATTTTAGAACATTTAGATTCTTTCCCTTTTTCTCTGATCACCTTGGGAAACAGACCTAGTAGTAGTATTGTTGGGTCAAAAGATATATACAGTTTTATAACTCTTTGGGCATAATTTCAGATTACTCTCTAAAATAGTTGAATCAATTCACAATTCCACCAATAATATATTAGTGTCCCAATTTTCCCACATACCATCCAACATTTGTCATTTTCTATAATTTTAATTAATTGGAAAGGTATAAGATATCTCAAAATTGTTTTAATTTGCTTTTCTCTAATCAATAATGATTTAGAGCATTTTTTCACATGACTCTATGTAGATTTGATTTCTCCATCAAAAAATTGCTTATTCATCTCTTTCACCATCTATCAATGGGAATGACATATATTTTTATAAATTTGACAAAATTCTCTACATATTTGAGATCTTTATCTGAGAAATTGTCTATTAAAATTCTTTCCCAATTTTCTGTTTTCCTTCTAATTTTGGCTACATTGATTTTATTTGTACAAAATCTTTTTAATTTGATGTTATCACAATTATCCATTTTACATCTCACAATGCTATCCCTTATTTGTTTATAAATTCTTTCCATTCCATAAATCTGATGGATATGTTCCATGTTCTTCCACTTTAATATCTCCCTTAATATCTAGGTTACATATCTATTTTGGCTTATCTTAGAAAATGGTATAAAATACAGGTCTATACCCAAGACTGCTTTCCAGTTTTCCCAACTTTTTTTTTTTTTTTACTACTATTTACATATCCTTATATATATTGGGTTTTTCCTTCACTCTCTTTCATTAAAACTGCCTCTAATATTTTAATCTGTGTAACGGTGAGGCTATGGCCAATGTGCCTCACTACAACAGAAACAATATGTTCTGCTACTAATCCACATAGAGGCTTGATTGGGCTTCTAAAAAAATTAGCCACCATGGGGCTGTGAACATATGGAACTGCTATTTATTTTGTAATTTATTCTTTCCAGATTTTAGGTGAATCTGGGACATACCAAATTCCTCCAAGCAAGAGCAACTCATCCAAAGTCCATGGCCACACCTAGAATTAAACTTTGGGAGGTGGGGTATTTTGTAGTAATAAAAGACCACTTTCCTAAAGACTAATTAGGTAAATAGAGGGATTGCATGCCCAATTTTAATGGGATTATTTTTGCATTTCTGTTCTTTATTTATTATATACTTTCTCAGTAAACATTCTTTTGTGAAAACTACTAATTAGTTCATTGATATTGGGGGGAGCATACTGGAAGAGGACTTGTGTTTGATTGTATTAGAGATCCCCAGCCCCTCAGAATTACCTCTGAAACCTTTACAGGAGAAGTAGTAACTGGGCTCTGAGGACTGAGCCTGGAGTCTTATTGAGTAGGAAGAGTGAATTTCAGAGCCTATATAGCATCAATATTATATAACATAAAAACACATATATAAATTACATTCTAGTAAGTGTCATAATTTACCCAAATAAAGCTTTAATCAAAAAATCAATAAACTTGACCAAGCACTATTCATATAGTTAATATTTAAAGCCTGAAGTAGTGATGGCAGAATTTTAAGATGCAAAAGTCTTTTAAAAATAGCATCATGCTTTGTCCCATGTGTTAAAGCTGTTTTTCTTTCTTCTTAAATAATTGTTATGAGGAAAGGCTTGCTAGCGTGGATGGAAGACTGTATTCCAAAATGACACTGATGGAAAAACAAAAGGCAGCAATGAGCATAAATAAATAATAAAATAGTGTGGTGCTCTCTCCACAAGCAAAAGAAAACAAAAAGAGGACTGTGATATTTTAATTAGCTTCAAAATGCCACAAAAATGTGCTTTGAATTGATTTTAATTTTTGATTTCTAGATTATATTATGCTCACTTGAAGAGACCATGGGGTGTCATTCTATAATGATGCATTTTAATTTCCTGACAAAAAGATAAATGTTCTTTTGTAACCAAGGATGTTTTTATTGCTTGAGTAAATTTGAAAATAGAAAAAGCATGTCCTCTGCTGGTATATTTGAAAATTTCATCACTTCTAACAAAAGAAATGCTTTTTCTTGATACATTACAATTGGAAGTCTCAGATATGGAGGGTGAAGGGTGGGAGAGAAGATCAACTAGGTTTACATTGTATTGACTTAATTTTAATTTCTATGTTGCTATGTTGTTTGACAAGGATTTTTCTAGCTAAAGAAACCAAATCATCTTTTCGTTGTACTGTTATAGAAATGCTTGTTTTATTCCACAAATCAAAAATAAGATTTTAGAAAGAAATTTGTAAGAAAATTGAGTCATTAGAAACAATCTAAAGAGTAGAAAACACTGGTTAATTTATTATCATGTAGGAATTCCTTATCATGTCAAATTTTGTGTGACCAGGCATAATCCAAAGAGGTGCTCATCCAAATGCCTGAATAATTAGCCAAAAGTCAAGGAATAGGATTTTTCATCTAAAAGTACATGAGGCAGCACAAATTGCAAACTAGAAATATTCCAAGTCTTAGCAACTATTTCTCTGCTATTTCATTTCAGGACAGAGTATGAATATCATTTTTTTTTCCAGTTCCAAATTCTCTCTCTCCCTTCAGTTCCTTCCTTATTTTCCCGGCATGAATATCTTTAGAGTTTCAGAACATTTTTGGTTACTAAGATGTACACACAGGAAAACTCCTGCAAGTAACAATGACATTGATATTACCTTGTGCTCTAAGGGGAAAAGTATTTTGAATAAGTTTCTGTCCCTTCTTTTCTGTAAGTGGAAAATAAGAGTTATCAAGATACTTGCTATTTGAGTTTCATTCATTTTTATTTTCCTTGACAGTCATCAATCTAAATTTCAAAAGCCAATTTACAACATATATTAATGAAAATAACGTCTCATCTCCAAAATCAGAGAATATTCTATGGTTTACTGAGGACATAGAACATAGTGGAAAAAACACTGCAGTTATGGTCAGGAGGCTTGAATATAAATCTTGGTTCTGATTTTTATTAGTCACTTAGCCATGGGCAAGATATTGGATTTCATTAAGTAGTGTTTTCTCATCTATAAAATGAGGATGATAAATTTTTCATTTCCTAAATCTTAAATTACTATATAAATATTATTTTTAAAAAACCATATAAATATATATATTTAAAACTATATAAATGTTATTTTAAAAAACACAAAACATTTTACTTTATTAGAATGTTAGCTCTTTGAAGGCAACAACTGTTTTTGCTTTTCTTCATGTGCACAACATTTGGCACAATGCCTAGTCCATAGTTGGTCCTTAATAAAAAACCTGCACCATCCAGTTAATCCTGATTCTGCTTCTAGCTCTTGGGACTTCACTCACTACCCTGACTCTGAGTAGTGAGCTAACTCTCACCCCCTTTTCAGTCCTCTTCTATGTGTTTTTTTCCTCACTAGAAGCATGAATTGTTTTTTTTTTTAAACACCTTGTCTAGAATGTAGGAAGCACTTAATAAATGCTTGTTGACTGACTGACTGAAAGAGATCCATTGAACAGGATCCATTCAGGTCTTAAGATCAAGTTCTAAGAATGAATATAATACTATTTTTTAAATGTATATGAAAGATGAAATTGGATGTTGTTAACCTCAGAAACATAAATGTGTTCATTTATTCGCATAGGAAAAATAAAGTTTTAATCAAGATGAACATAAGGACTCCATTGAAGATCTGTTCTAATGACTCATGTAGCATGGAAGGAAACTTGAATTCTTGACAAATTTGATAGAGGAATCTAAGCTCTATTAGAATCTATCAAGCTGGAAAGGTCAATTGTACCTCTAACAAGGTTAGCTAAGATCCCAGGAGCTTTTTGTCAGACTGGTTTCAGAGGGAAGACTCTCTCTCTCTCTCTCTCCTCTCTCTCTCTCTTCTCTCTGCTATCTCTCTCTCCTGTCTCTCTCTCTTTCTCTCTCCTATTTCTCTCTCCTGTCTGTCTCTGTCTCTGTCTCTGTCTCTCTCTCTCTCTCATTCTCTCTCTCTTTCTCTCTCTCTCTCTTACTCTCTCTCTCTTATTCTCTCTCTCTCTCTCTCTCTTATTCTCTCTCTCTCTCTCTCTCTCTCTCCCCCCTATCTCTCTCTCCTGTCTGTCTCTGTCTCTGTCTCTGTCTCTGTCTCTGTCTCTCTCTCTCTCTCTCTCTCTCCCCTTCTCCCTCCCTCTTCTCCCTCCCTTCCTCCCTCCCTTTCTTTCTCTCTCTTTCCCCTTCCTCTCCCCTCTCTCTACAACTCTCAAACATCAACTACTAAGTTACAGACAGGCCATGAACTAAGTCAGCAGAGGGAAGACACATTCCTGAAATAGTGAAATGAAAAGTAAAAATGAATATCCTGCAGAAACAATTATATTAAATTTCACATACTGGTAAATCTCTAGCATTTATTCTAAAGGTTATATTACTCAGCAATTTCCAGTTTCAAAGTGCTTCAAATCTAGTCAATACAAAATGCACAAATTTGTGATTACTTGGAACTCAAGATACAGAAAAAGACATTTTCAAATTTAGTCATGATGAGAATTTGTTGTGCTTGATTATTCATATTCATTTGCTTTTTTTTTTAAATTGGGGAAGGAGGTTGGAGAAGTTAGGAAGTTAGAATTGGCTTGCCAAAAAAGAAAAAGGGTCATTAAATCTGTTTTGTTTTTGTTTTTTATGCACAGAAAAGAACAGGCCAGAAAGAACCACAGACAAATAGAAACACTTTGAATTTTTTTAAATAAGTTTTTATTGCTGTCTTTTGGCTTTTTAAAATCAGCATAATTTCCCCCAATATTCCTCCTCCTATCACATATAACAAATATTTTTAAAAGAAGAAAACAAGAGGGGAAACCCCCCCAAATATATATACAATATTTAACACTTGTGAACCTTCCACTTCTGCAAAGGAAGATGTTGAAAATGACTTTTTATATCTTTTCTTTCAAGTCTTGTTTGTTCTTTATACTTTTATAATTCAGTTTTGGTTTGTGTGCATGTGTGTTGTTCCTACCATTTACATTGTTGTACCTTGGGTGTTAAATCACACTGTATCAGATACTATGAAACTTTCCATACTCTTCTATATTCATATTAGTCATTTCCTACAGCACAGTAATATTCCATTACATTAATGTACCACAATTTATTCAAACATACTCAACTGATAGGCATCTACTTTATTTCCAATTCTTTGCTGTCACAAAAAATAAATATTTTTATGTATAAGGGGACTTTTTTCTTATTGTCCTTCTTGGGTTATAAGCCCAGTAATGGAATCTTTTTGCCAGAATATGGACATTTTAATAACTTCATTAACATAATTTCAAATTACTTTCTAAAATGGTAGCACTGATTCATAGCTCCATCAATGATACACAATGCAATTCCTCCAATGTGAATTATTCCTATCTTTGGTCACTTTTCCCAGTTTCCAGGTTATGAGATAAAACCTCAGGATTTTGATTTTGCAATCATTTCTCTTAATCCTGTGATTTGGAGCATTCTTGCATATTGTTGTTAAGAGTTTACAATTCTTTTGAGAACTGTTTGTTCATATCCTTCGACCTTTTATCTGTTGAGGATCTATTTTGTTAATGTGTATTTGTAAGGACATCATTTTTAATCTAAAGATTCCTTTAGCTGCATCTTGTAAATTTGGGCACATTATTTCATCATTATCATTTTCTTTCACATAATTATTGTTCCTATGAATTAAGATTTTGTTCTCAATCCCAATGATTTTTTGCTGAGTAGCATACAAATAATATTTTCACTAGCTTGCTTGTCCCATTTATAATTTAGGTTTTCATTATTAAGATTCTGTTTGAATCTGTCTTTTGTTTGGGCTTTCTGAATTTATTTTTATTTATGTTATTGTGTTGTGACTTGTAAAGGTGCTAGCAGTAATCCCCTTTCCTTCCTTAAAGACTGAAGTGGTGATAGTGGTGAAGGGAAAATAAGCCCCATACATTGAGGAAGTAAATTTGTACAATTGTGATTCTTCTTTTTGAAGTTATTCCTTTGTAAAAAGTTGTCAGTGACTAAATGGAACTGAGATACAAAGGACCCCTCTACAATTTGGGGAGCATCATCAGTGCAGATTGGAGCCATTTACAGAAAGCCTACATATCCCTCAATCCAGAAAGAACTGGGGTAGTAGAGAACTCTGGGGTGTGTGTGAAATATGTAACATATCTGACCTCCCAAGCAGTGATGGCCAGGATAGTCAGCATTACAGGTTGTTTTTTTTTTTTTTTTTTTGGTTTGGTTTTTTTTTGGTGATAAATCAAGTTATAGTAGAGAGAAGACCCAAAGATTCCAATGGACAGCAATATATGAGATAATAGCATTCAGCATAGTCCCTGGTATACAGTACACTCTTAATAAATGTTTTTTGACTGACTGACAAATGCATTGTCCTAGCTCTGAATGTTAACTTTTTAATCACTAAGTATCTGGATTTTCACCAACCTTTTAAACATTTGTTTCTAAGTAAGATTCAGTCAATTTTAAAATATTTTCTTTCTCTCCAACTAAAGTAGAAAAACTACTTTCCAAGTAGTTTTTGACACACTGCCCAAGAAATACTTTCTGGCTGACTGATTGAACTGGCTAGCAAACAAAATTAAATTAATTACTGACATTATGTCATTCTGGTAAATAAGAATACTTTTGAAAAGAAAGAGTTCTTTCTATTCCCCTCCTGAAAATTATTATTCACAGTGAAAAAGAGTATAAGTAGCTATTTGCAAAGCTGAATTACAGTATTGCTTTCATTTTTCCATAATCACACTCATGTTTAACAAGTTCAATATTCAGAACTTATTGTGGTTAAAAAAAAAATCTGTCTTTTCTCCTTGAGCATTTATCAATTGAGGGTTGTCTTACACACTTACCACTGACACACATACCAAATTGGCAACATATCTGCAGTAAATTGATGCTCCTGATCATGGCCCAATCTATTAGGGCAAGGGGACCTTTTAGGAAACATGATTTCTTCTGGGTAATTGGGGGATTTAATAAACCTGAAATGAGATTCTTCTCTGCCTTGCAGAGAGTACAGCTTGTGATTCTGGCACCTGTATCAATAGCAAATTTGCCTAGCATCTTGTCAAGAATTTATTAAGCATCTATTATGTGCCAGGCATTTTGCTAGTAACTGGGATACAAAGAAAGCCAAAAAACAGTGACTACTGTCAAGTAGCTCTCAATCTAATGGGGCCAAGGTAACCCACTACATCCTGGGCCATCAACAGCTGTCCTGACTTCTGGCTTGCCACTGAACCCTAATGACTCTAGCTAATGATTTTGTGCGGCTTTGCCTCATTTAAACCCAATTTACTAGCAAACCATGACATCCTCCTCCTGTGTTATTGGTGCTCTAAAAAACAAAGGACGAGCAACCACTGCAATCTAATGGACAGACAGCATGGAAGCAACTTGTAGGAATAGGCCCTATACAGGACAAATTGGAGAGAAGATCCAAACAAAAGTATTAGCATGAACTTATTTTTGCTTCTCTTATAATTGTAAATATGTTGATTAAAAATTCCAAATAATAACTAGCTCTAATCATTACATTTCACCAAAAATTCATAGTTTAAAAAGATACAAAGCCTCCAAATCCTATGAAAGTGTACTTTCCCATCACGATTCTCACAGATGTTGGGTTTTGTCCTGTCATTTACAGCAGAACTCTGAAGCTCATGTACTTTCCATACAGTTCAGTAGGGTCTAAGGCTGGAGCAAGTTGGCAAAATTTGGAATGGATTTTTCAATCCACTCCTTTTAATCTTTTATTTAACCAGTGATTGCGGGAAGGCATTAAGTCTGCAGATGTCAGTTTGGGGTAATTCCTCTTAAGAGCAACCAACTTGTGTTTTGAACCTAATGTACTCCTAACCTAGCAACATTTGTGGGGACAGATCGATATAATTCGGTCACCCTCCATTCCCAAGACTGGAGGAAAAAGTACCTAGCCTGATGGTGCTCTGAGAACATACCCACCCCTTTCCCTCCCACCCTCAAGCTTTCATTTTAACTCTTCTTCTCAAGAGGTGGTCCAGAAGTCAAATTGTGTCTCTCAGTGCCTCCCATGCACCTTGAGCCATCCATGTAGATGTATGGATTTTACACATCCTTACAGGATGGTGCACCAAATTTTATATAGTCTCCTCTTCTTTCCTTATCTGTTGGAGAGGGTCTGGATCACCCCAAACCTGTGCCAGAAAGGACTGACCACCATAACACAAAGAGGGCCCTGCCCCCCACAGCAGATTTTCAGTGTCTCTGTCTTCCAGTTGTCCTCCCTCCTTTCTATCTCTTGAACATAGGGTAAATAACTTTTAAACTGCTCCCACGGCTTCCAGAGCAGACAACATCTGGGCAAGCTTGAGCCTTAGCCTATGGCTCTCTCTCCTTTTGGGTTTCTTTTCCTCCTGAAACATGTTTCAAAGGATGATCAAAGGATGATCCTGAGAGATGGCCTTTCAGAAGTGCTGGATTCTCGAGTCCCTCCATCAATATTGGTTTGCTCTTCAGGAAATGTCTCCCACAGCCACTACACAATGCTTCTTTGAGAGAAAAAACTACCAACTACAAGGGGAGCCCAACTTCTGAAATGGATTGCCAGAAGACACGGACCTTGATAAAGAGCCAAGGCAAGGGGAAAACAACCAAATCCCCCAAATGTTTCATTTTTTTTCCTGATGTTTTAAGTTTTCAGTATCTCTGGAGGGTAAAATAAATAATTGCCAAGTTTGTCTTTTTTAACATTCACTTGTGCTTCTTGTGTCAGCCCTCCCTGCCTTTTATGAAATGTGGTAGGTGAAAGATGAAATGACTATACAAACAAAAGTTCAGGCTTCTAAGTATATTGATTTATTAAGCAATGCATATCAAGTACGTAACAAATTGGGACCAGATCTCAACTTAGGGTTGGGATCTCGAATAAAGGGGTAGACAGACTATACTATAATAAGTCTGCTTATACTATAATAAGCAATTAATCAAGTACTAATTAAAAGAAAATTAATTAGGATATAAAATTAAGTAATCTAATTTCTAATTGGAGGAAAGATTAAGGACTTTCCAAGTTGAGAGGAGAAGAGGGGAGCAAACTGCTTCAATTTCCTAAAATCAGAAAAAGAGACAGCCTATTCCTCCCCCAGGTGTCTATAAATAATCAAAGGAATTTGGGGAAATAACTAATCAGTATGGGGACAGTTTTCAGATAAGACATATGGGTTGCCTGAAGTGTACAATTGTGAGAAAATTCCTTGCATCAATCTTTGAATCTGCCTGGATTTCTTATTAGCATGACCTAGGTCCTTAGTTAAAGGTCTCTAAGCAACAGGTAGAAGTGGTCCGGCTTCCCAGCCATGCAGGGCTAGGTTCAAACAATGCAATAAGTTCTCCTCACCGTTCTCACAACTGAATAAAGTTTTCTACAAGACAGAAACTGGACAAGATTCACATGAACAGAAAGGGAACCGAGTTAGCTTCAGAATTGAGTCACATATTGGAGTCAGTATAGTTCATCCAATTCCCACTAATATTTGCTGTTCTAATCCCTTTAATTCCCTCAGAAGGGAAAAAAAAATCTGTTCTCTACCTGCTTTACATTGTGCACTAAGAATCTTTCTACTACCTCCTTTGGCAAACTCTAGCAGGAGGCAAATCTAAGGTTTAAATGATTTTTCCAAGAGCTCCACAGGAGGATGGTTGTACAGAGACAGAGATTATGAACAAAAGAACCTGAATACTTTCTTTAAAGGTCTAACTCCCCAGAGAAATTCAGGGCAGTTGGTTTGTTAATCTAGTAAATAAATCCATTAGGGAATTATTTTGATATGATATTTTGAACTTTTAAACAGAAATTTTAATCTTCCCTTATGCCTTTTATATGTTCCAGAAAATAAATCTCCAGCTCCTTGCATTGTAGGAATAACATAAATGCAGTGCTTTATGAAACTTTAGAGATTTCTCATATCTTCTTTTATCAAATATTTAAGGGTACTTAAACTTAATAGTATTGTCAGAAACTACAGATAAACTTTCCTAGAAAATAGATAAAATTTACTAAGTGCCAGACACATAAAGACTGGGAATACAGACACCAGCAAAAAAGAATTCCTGTCCTCAAGGAGGACATTGTAATGATGGAAGATAAAACACAAAAAGGTGTTGAAAAATGGAAAGGGGGTGCTCAAATGGAGAAGTAATTTAGATAGCCATGGGGTGAGCTGGATTTGAAGTGATCATGCTGGTAAGAGAAGTTTCCTCAAAAATGGAGGATCCGCAGAAAAATTATAATAATTGATCAATATTTAGATATTTAATTACTTGCTGACTTGATTCTTCCCCCTTCTGTCACGTGATCATGTGCCAAGATGGATATCTAGTGACCATAATGCTAGTTTGTATCAATCTTTTTATATGTTCTTACAATGGATTACAAATAAATGAATTTGAAAACATGTAGTCTACAAATTCATTTATTTCTGAGTTCCATCAACATAAATTTTTAAAAGAGTTATCAATTTTATAAAATTTCTAAAATCAGAAGTATTCTTAATTAGAAAATTATTTTGTATTTAATAACATGTTAGAAAATTTATTTCCCTGCTGCTACCTGCCTTCTTCCATTGTTATCCTTGACTCAAATGCCCTTTGTCTCTGTACTTTCTATCCTTTGCCCCTATACCCTGCCCTTATTACAGTGTGAAACCTTACTTCCAGCTGTATCATGGTCATTTTCCAGAAGTATCCACAGAACTTGTGGTATCTTCCCCACTTCATAATTTCATAAGTTAGCAATAAATAAATTAGAAAAATAGATTTCTTCCTTGGAAAACTGCCTGTTTATATTTTTTGACTACTAGGAAATAGCCATAGTCAAAAATCTGAATTAAAATACCTATCTATCTATCTATCTATATCTATCTATCTATCTGAGACCTTTATTCAAAGATTTTTTTTTCCCCATTTATCTATTTCCCTTATATTAAAAAAAAATACATAGGATTTGACTAGTTTATGTAGTCAAATTGTCTACTTTTCCTTGTTTGATCCTCTCGTTTATTTAGCTATAAATTCTTCCCCAGCCATACATCTGAGAGACAATTTCTTTCTTGCTGCTCTAATTTATGTGACCCATTTTCTCTCTAGATCCTCTAGCTTATCTTGATGTATGATATGAAGTACTGATCTAAACCCAATTTCTTCCAGGTTATTGTCTAATTTTTTTTTCCTGATGCAACTGGGATTAAGTGACTTGCCCGGGGGGCACACAACCAGGAAGGGTTAAGTGTCTGAGACCACATTTGAACTCAGGTCCTCCTGATTTCCAGGCTGGTGCTCTATCCACTGGCGCCTAGCTGCCTTCCCTTCTCCATCTCCCCGCTTTTTTTTAAGTATTGGGTTTTTTTTTTCTAAATTTTTCTATTAGTTTTTAATCAAATAACAAGTAATTCACCTAGTTATTTTGTTCTTTGGGTTTATTGAATTATGCTATTGTGTCTGCTTCTGTATTTTGCTAATGTGTTCCACTGATGGATACTTTTTAAAAAATCAGTACCAAATTATTATAGTGCTTATTTCGTAGTATAGTTTGTGATTTTCCATTTTTAAAAATACTATTTGCCTTGAGATTATTGATCTTTTCTTCACCCATATAGATTTTATGGTTTTTTTCTAGTTCTAAAAAATATTCCTTTGATAGTTACAGTATTGAATGGTAACTTAGACAGAATTGCCATTTTTATGTTGGCTCAACCTACTCATGAACATTTAATATTTCTCCAATTATTTAGCTGTCTTTATTTCTGTAGAATGTTCATATAGAACCTAGCTGAATCTTCGTAGATACAGCCCTAAATATTTTGTAGCTTTTGTTATTGTTGTGAATTAAACTGGCCTTTTTAGCTCTTCCTCCTAGGTTTGGTTGGTTACAAATTCTAATGATTTTATATGAATTTTTAAAAAATATCTTACAACTTTGCTAAAGTTATTTAAATTGTTAGCTAATTTTCTAAGGTTCTGTAAGTACACCATCCTATCATCTGCAAAAAAAAGATAATTTTGTTTCCTTTCCCCCTGTACTTGTTCTATCAATTTTTTTTCTTACTGCTATAAGCCAGTATTTCATTAAAATTTTTTACATAAACTTTCTTTATTAAAATCATTTGATCTCTGGCCATTACACACTGTGGGACTAGATGTAAAAGACATAGCAATAACTGAAGATTTCTGGTTGTGTTTTATTCTCCTGCAGTGTTTGAGGTAGAGACTGGCACCCCATGCCAAACATTCCAGGGAGTAGTACACCAAGTCTCTGCATGCTAGTTTTAAGCTGCTACCTGGCCTTTGCTAAATATGGCAAACAACAAACATAATGCATATAGAGATAGATGAAAAAATTTGATGAGCTGATAAGAAGTTCTATAAACAGAGCCAGGAAAACAATTACACAAGGGCAACAACAGGGTAAATGGAAAGAACCACAAAACAATAAAAACTGAATGTTGCAAAATGTTCTTTAGAACAAGTTTTACTCCAAAGAAACCCTCTCACTTTTTTCCTTTGCAGTGGTCAGGATTCACAAGTATGGAAGACTATATAAAATCAAATATATTTTTAATATAATTGGTTTTCCTGAATTTTATCCTTTTATTCCAATTTTTCTGAAATGCTATTTGTTATAAAGGATGGGTCTCTTTGAGGGTGAAAGAATGGATAAAAGAGGAAATCCAGGTGTATAAAAACAAAAGGTATTAAGGAAGTAGAATAACAGGAAGAAATACAATGAGTTTCCCTTTCCCCCAACCAAAAAAATTTTGCTTGTGCAACAAAATCCCTGATATTAAAACTGGGGAAAGCCAAAGGCTCCAAGAAACAAGAAATATTAAAACTAAGTCAAGATGATGAGGGAACCCTGAAACTATCCTCCTTGACCTTTGGGGTGAACCCTAAAACTCTGACAAGGATCCACTCTTTGGGGCCATTAAGTGGTTACATTAAGATTGGCCCAGAAAAACTCCCTACTTAGTTCAAACTTAAGTGATCTCATTTAGCTGGAGATCTAGATTTGATATTTCTATGGACCTCTGTTGAGCTGAATATTGGCTCAGGACCATTCCTAGTAAGTGGTCTCATTCAAGCAGAAATCTAGGCCTGGGGGCAGTGACAACATTCAGGGAATCTCAGTTGAAACTTCAGTCACAGATTTCCTATTTAAAGAGCAATGTTGGAGCTCATTTTTTTTGCAGAGGCCCAAAAGCAGGACCTAGCCAGGCCAAGGGACTTCTCCTTGGCATAGCTGCCTGCGAGGACCCCTTGCCCACTGAGAAGACATTCTCTTCTCAGCATTAACTCCTCTTTATCTCTCTTTGCCAGGATTTTTCTGCTAGACTTTACTTCCCTGCCAGGACCTTGCCAGCTTCCTAGCAAAAGCTGACTTCTCAGTGCCAATAAACTTTTTGCCAGTCTTCACTTTTCAGGTTTGTGAATTCTTTTATGAAGGACCTGCGCCGACCAAAAGAGGTTCCCACAACTCTCTGTACTGCTACTAACCTTATCAAAGAGAATGAAAAAATGAAGAAAATGAAAAAGACAATTGTATCACAAAAACATCTGGCTTAGAAAACAGATCTCGGAGAAAAAAAAATTAAGACTCACTGGATTTGTTGAAAGCCAGAGACTAAAAATCACATTTCATGAAATTTTCAATGAAAACCATCTAGATATTTTAGAACTATAAGATAAGTGGAAATGGGAGAAATTCACTAATCTGCTCCTGAAAGTCCCAAATGAACACTTCCAGGAACATTATAGCTGAAATCCAGAGCTTCTAAGTCAAAGAAAAAAAAAAAACCCACAAGCAATCAGAAAGAAATTGAAAATCAAGAAGCTACAGCATTTTCAAGCATTCCTGATGAAAAGACCAAAGCTACAAAGAAATTCTAAAGTTCAAACACAGGAATTATGAGAAATATAAAAAAAGGGAATTTAAAAAAGTAAAAATTTACATTCAATTATACAAGGATGATATCCTCTTCTACTGAATTTTATCATCAAAGGTCCTAGAAGAAATCTAATTAGAAGGCTTGGGGGCAATTCTATTACAGCATTATAATAAGAATAGCTATCACATAAATAGAGCCAAATGCTTTCCAAATACCAACTCTTTTGATTCTCACAACAACCCAGTGAGATAAGTACTATGAACTCCAGTTTGAAATTGAGGAAATTGAGGCAGAGGCAATTGACTTGGCCACAATCACATAATTAACTAGTACATGTCTGAGGGCAGAACTTGAACTCTAAATTCAATGCTCTATCCACAGTAACATCTAATTGCTTTCAGGCTCTTAAAACAACAGAAAGCGAGGGGAAGAGGAACATCCAAGCAAGGATGGGAGGAGGGCTAGGGGGAAATTATATAAGGGGCATAAAAACTATATAAATATAGAGAGGGAGAAGCAATTTGCACTTCAATCTCATTCTCATCCAAATTGGTCAAGTGAGAAAAGAAGTTGTGTACTTGGGAAATATGAAGAAAAAGGAACAAAAAATGAGTATCTGAAGGATGTACAAATATACTGGGGAATGGTGAATAAGTAAGTATATAAATTCAATGGAATAACTATTGTTCTATAAGAAATAATGAAGGTAATGGTTGAATGACCACTTGTGTACCATACTGAATATTCTTTTCAAGATTGACTGACTTTTGAAGTCCCTTCTAATTAAAATTCTGTGATTCCAAAGTATAACTTCTAGGGGAAACAGTATTAGGGAGGTTCCCTTGACCTGAGAGTGTTTCTAACAATCTCCTTGCTTCTAGAAGTTTGATTCTCCCCTGGCTTGATTCCCTGTCAAGGTAAACCTCCCATTTTTTCTCCCTCAATTCTGTAGCTCGGACACTCCAAGCCCCTGTTGTCTGGGTCATCTTGAGCTCCACTCTCAGCAAGTTTTCCTTGACTTAGGACACTCCGACTTGGAAATTCTTGCAGTTTGGGGCAAAATTCCTAGGGAACTTTTGCCACCTTTTCACTTTCTCTGGGATGCCAGAGGAGACAAAGTGCTATAGGATGGCTTTTGGCAAAATTCAATGGCTTTCATGTCATTTTTGTCTGGGTCGGCATCTCTGTGCATGATGTCTGTGTCATGTTTGCTCTGTGAACCAGATTCTGTTACCTGGAAAGATGTAAAATGTAGCCAGGAAGAAAAAAACTTCTATGCTGTAGTTAGAATGTTGGGAAGATTATGACTCCCACCTTAAAAAGGGAAAAAGCCTAACTTTTTTTTCCTATGGACCTCAGCTCTGGCCAAGCTAAAGGCTACAGAAATAAAGCTAGCTAATTAAAATTAAGAAGTTTGGCAATTAATCATTTTAAGATTGCAAGAAAAATTCCTGAAACATTGAGGATAATTGCAGGAATTTACCCCATTCTAAAAGAAAAAAAAAAGAAAAAACAAACTAGGTAAATAGCAACTTTTTTCTAACTCTTCCTTGACTCCCATTTTGTGTGGAGTCCCCTTCTGCTCCTTAGGGTAAGCACCCCAGAAAAGTATCAAGGGACTCTCCTCTCCACTCCCCGGAGTTCTGAGTCTCTCTCATTTGTGGGGATTGCTAACAAGATCAATATAGCCCAAGTCCCTTCATTTGGTAACTTTCTTCATCTCAGATCAGATTAAGAGAATGCGAAAGAACTGTAGGGAAACTCAAATTCTGTCCCACCTGTAGAAATAGGGGCAGCAGCAACAGCTATTGCCCAAACTACTCCCCAACCCAGCTTGGGGGAATGGGATGGAGTGGAGGTCAGGCTGAGCCCTGGCATCTGAAACCACCATCAAAGGGAGATCAAAGGGAGATTTACCAGCCACCCTAGCCTTCATCAGGTTCTGTGCAGCAACTGCCTGGGAAGGATCTGGGCACCTCTGGCACCAGCTAGCATGGCAGTGTGAGGTGAGAAAGCCAGTCAGCCTCTGCATTTGGTAAGCCCACCATTCTCTCTCTCAACTGTGGATATGTATTAGCTATGTAATTTATGGCAAATTATTTTATCTCTGTCCAGTTTTCTGATTTGTAAAGAGAAATAATTGTGAAAATCATATGATTGTAAAAATGCTTAGCATAAAACATGCTTTATGAATGTTAGCTGCTTTATTGGACATAATTGCTTCATATTTTGAGATTTAGATGTGAGCAATATATAATGCCAAAGTCAAGATATTTCTAATTTGTTAGGGATTGTTGAGATATGATAGTAAAAGTAGTTTTAAAGGGGCTCTAATCAAAGCCCACTAAAAGGATATGTAAAGTGTAATCTATTTGCATTGTTAACAGATAATAACAGTTCCCTAACTTCTTTAAAGACTGGCAACCAACAGCCTGCTTCTGAGTTATCTAAAATCAGACTTCTGAGGGCCCAGGCAGTAAAAAACTGGCACTTTAACCCTTTTCCTGACTTACAAAAGAGAAATTATTTGCATGAATTGGAAAATAATAAAATGGCAATTCAGTTTGTCTGGAACATTTAATTAGAATTTAGGGAATCTCATTAACTAAAGTTAAATCAGTTTTAAAACCTGTTCTATCTCGGTTTTAAGAATTGTCTTGTTTTCTCCCTCAAACAAAAGGAAAACTTATTTGAGGGAGTAGAAATTACAGCTAAGACTATTTGGCTATTACTTAGGAAAATTCTAAAATTATTATTTGGCATTATTGTCATCATCATGTTAAACCTAAAATTGGCAATTACTCTGTGTGGAACAAGAGGGATGAAATGAAATTCTTATCAGTTCACCTCCAAGTATTAAGTGTACAACACCTTTTCCCTCTTCACAGAATGGGGAGAGGCAAACAGCACAACCCATGAAAACATTTAAGAATAGCTGGGGTGGGCAACAGCAAGCTCAGTCCCTTCTCTGGGGTCTCTGTCAATTCCTCTTAATTTGTAAGCTTTCCAGTTTTCTTGAAACTATCAGAGGAAACAAGGTCATTAGCCCTGGTAAATAAGCCTGTTTAGGATGTGTAGTTCCTAAAAAAGGAATGTGTTTACTAAGAATCTATAAGATTGTATAATGATCAATCCTTTGCACCAGGATAAATTTAAACATATAAAACAAGTTGAAATCTCCTAGGCAAGTCCTGGTAAACTTTTAAAATAATGTATCTAGCCCTGAACTGCAATTAGTAGAATTTGTTATTGGAGATAAACTCTTTTGGGACTGTAACTGATATTCTTTTGAGTTTTGAATATGATTGCCGGATAATTAAATAACTCACCAAGTTACTCAGAGAAATGCCTTCCTGAACTGCCACAGATGGACATCTTATCTGGGTAAGAGCTGGGAGGACCACCTTAGTTTCTGCTTAGTATCATTCTGACTCAGTTTCCCAGTTCCATTTGTTTCCAAATGATTATTCCTGAGTCTGGCTATGAGTTGGAATTATTACTGCATGATTGGTTGTCAGACAGATCAAGGATGTTTTATTCAGTCATGTGCTTTCAGGCTGAAGCCCGAAGGATGTTTTGATGCTATTATAACCACGTCTCTGTTTTTCCTCTTACAGCAAATTTCTATAATAAGAGCAAATGGTCAGAAGCCATGAGCCCAGTACAAATATCCCAGGGTGTAATGTTCTGGTTAGCTTTCTGGACAGCCTTAGGACCAGCCTTGTTTTCAGCAGAATAATCACCATGAGAATAGTCAGGGATAAACTCCAAAAGTCTCTATTGTCTCCTTCACAGTCTGTTTCCTTCAATTGGGCTAGGCTAGCTTTCTGGAGGCCCTCCAAATGGGTCTTGGTTTCAGTGGAGGAAGCAGGAGAGTCACCATGATGGACTCTGTCTTGAAATCTCCCTCTGGCTGAGTTTGTCCCCAGTTTATATGCTCTATATAATTACATCATTACAATATACTGCACATAAACCAATCATTTTATCACTAGGGAACCATTATTTGTTGCAAGATTAAATCAATCATACTGAAATATAGAACTCACATGCTAAACTAGATAACCATTGTATTATCAATTCCACTGAATTAACAACTTGTTTAAATCAATCATACTGAGCCTTAAAGTATATTTCTCCAAAGTTCCTGCCCTTTACATCACCTTTTTTCTTTTGTTTTAGAATATAGGTGGTCAAGTTCCTCTTAGAGTTCTGCCCTTTATACCAGGGGACACAATGTTTTTCTACCTTAGATATTAAAGATGCTTTCTTTTACATACCATTGTATACTCACAATTTGTTTTTGCTCTGAAGGGGCAAATCCAAGGGAATGGAACCTTCACCAAATAACATGGGCAGTCATGTCCATAACATAGAGGTAGGTCAGGGCTTCCATGACAGCCCCCATATATTTGGACAGGCCGTAGCTAGCCAGAATGTAAACACTATCTTGATCTGCAGCTCCACCAAGAAGCTTCTCTGGCTGTACCATAAAAATCTTAACTTCCAACCCTCCACCCCACTCAGGACTATGAATTTCTTTGTCTAAAGGCCTACACAGCTTGTCAGTCTGTTAATCACTTCCTGAACCTTCCACAAAAAAACAGCTGTGGACTTTCCTGGGCACAGTTGGATTTTATACCGAACTTTATTGCCAAACCCTCTAGGACTCTATTCAAGGCCCTGACAATTCCCCTTGAATGAGTACCTGATCAGGCCAAGGTTTTTAAGATCCTGAAAGTTAAATTGATCTCTTGTCCCGGCTTTAGCCCTAAAGCCTTTTAGACTTGATGGAAGGAGGGGTCAGTTTCTGGGGTCCTATCCCAGACCCCTTGCTTACTTCTCAAAGAAACTTGTCCTTTGGGGTGACCCTCCTGCCTCTGAGCAGTGGCTG